>NC_085140.1:208545146-209184608 GCF_024139115.2 Armigeres subalbatus | reverse complement strand
AACGCGTTGCATATGACCCGATGTCAAATACTCGTTCATAAAGTCACAATAATGTTGGTTGAGTTCTTCATTTCGCGCAAGTTGAGTTTGCAGTAACCGGAAACGACGAATAGCAGTACGGCGATTGTCAACGAGATTTACGATCACCTCTTCTTTTACAGGAAGACGCACGATGTAGCGACCGTCGGGATTTCGAGAAAATGTTCGGCGGAAATGCTCTTCACACGCAATTTCTTCAACAGAGTAACAAGAACGAACGCTGTCTTCTTCGATGGACCAAAATTTCTCCATGAGATTGTTGATGTCACTCACGGTGGCAATATTACAAATGATTGGAGTGGTGATAGAAGGCTGTGTGGTTTCCCCGGAAACGACCCAGCCGAAGACGGAATTCACGAGAGTTGGTAATCCATTCCCAAGCTGGATTCGGCCTGTCACATTGAAAAGCTCAACGGATATTTCTACTTCCAATATGAGATCAACATGGTTCGGCTGATGGAAGACAGGAACTGCTAGCTGAATGCTTGGAGGGATCTGGTCTAAGGCATATACTGGGGTGGAAGGAAGATCGATTGCCATATTTGGCAGGACGAAGAAATCTGGCAGAGTAATTGCAAACACGAGAGCGGATTTTCGATAGAAACTTGAAATGCGATTCCAATCCCTGCGAGTGGAAGATGGATTCGTTTCCGTTGGGCCTTCAGTGTTTGAGAAAACGATTCAGTGGCGAAACAGCATTCACTGCCCGAGTCAAGCAATGCCCTGGCTGTATGTTCCCTTCCATGGTCGTCAACAATGATGACAATGGCAGTAGCGAGAAGTACACTTTTTCGTCTGCGGCCGGCCGTCGCGTAACTGATGTGCTCGTCAAGTGATGCTGATACTGATGCGGAGGGTTGTTCGACAGATTGATGAAGCGGGTTCTCTTTGAATTCGGAGACTTCATTAGACTTCGAGGCTGGAAGACCGGAACTTTGGCAAAGCTGAGTGTGGTGATGTCCTTTGCACTTTCGACAAGTGCTTGAGGATGGACATTCCTTGGCTAGATGACCCTTTCGAAGACAGTTCCGACAGAGCTGATACTTCCGAACTTCTCGTTCCTTCTCATCAACGGACAGTTTAGAAAACACGACACATTGATAAAGTGGATGACATTTTCATACAAGCGAGTCCATTCATCTATATTGGCTCCCGAAATGCGAGAGAAATAAAAACAAGAGAGTAAAAAAATACAGAGCACTGTGCTACAAACAAACCGAGTGCACATGTAGCAGTATGCTGGCGGGAAAACCCGTCGCAAGTAAAAGATCCGCTCCGTGCAAGACACAGCTCCCAGTTCGGTTCGTTTGAACCACACGGTTCGCTCGCTAGAATCGGTCGCGACTGATCCGGATCGAGATCCGTGTCGCACGGATCTGAGCTGGTGGCGCAGCTCTCGCTTCCATGTCATAGCAATTTCGAGCTGGACGACGACATGAGCGGAACTGAGAGTTGTTCGGATCTTCGGATCTTTTGCTTGGTACGGGTTGTTCGCTACCGCACTACTAGAGTAGAGTGGGGCAAGAGTGCGCGTGGGGTAAGAGTACGTTTTCGATTTTTTGAAGTAATAAAAAAAGATAAACTAGCAGCACTGCATCAGTTTGACAGGTATTCTGGCCAACTATTATCATGCGTAATTGTAAACGATTTGAATAAACAACAAGGGAGATATGAAGTTAGATAACTTTTTGGTCATTTTGCTAAAAATAATTGGATTTCCGCAACTAGTATTTCATTACCATATATACGTTCAATCTGGTGAACATTATACCATTTCGATAACCTATTGTATAGAGTACTTTATGGTACAGAACACCAATCCGATTGGTTTTCCAAGAAGTCAAAACCATTACTTGAATAATTGTTGGGACTGTGGGGTAAAAGTACGCAGGAACCGGTGGGGCAAGAGTACGCATATGAATCTTCAAGTTATGATGTCAAACCCGTATCTCCGGCCGAAATAAGACTTCTTCCAAAGGGTAAAGATCCACAACTAAGAAAATAGGGACAGAATTTGAAATTATCACAAGTTTTTAGGATAAATTGAAGTACTTTGGTATTAGAAAGGACTTAGCGAACAAAGCACTAAGCGATATAATGAAATTGTATTAGGACTTGTTGTACACCTAAACATAGTACGAAAACACAATTTCATCTAAATGATAATTTCATTTAATCAAAAGAAACATTCATAAATTACGCAATGTTTAGCTGGGAGGGGTTGTGAGGTGTGTGACGCTCCATATAATTTTTAGAGGATTCATACAAATAGTGTAAGATAGGGGGGGGGGAGGGGTGATGAAATAGCCAAATTTTACGTTACGTGATTGGTGGACTTTCTTTGAGGAAAATGCCTTTGTATACGCCACGCGAAACGTGATATATATTATTACCTCTGTAATTTTTTGGATATAAAAAAAACAATGGTTTTTCGTATGAAAGTGCACATTTTTAAGACCCCCTCCCCCTTTAAGAGTTACGTAATCTTTAAACATTCCCTAATATATGCTTATTAATCATCAATTAAATGTTATTAATTCTTATTTGTGTTAATATATACTTAAAGCACATGATTGGCTAAATGCGTACTCTTACCCCACCCGATGCGCACTTTTACCCCACCGGTGGGGTAAGAGTGCGTTTTTCACTTGTCTTGCAATAAGGGTTCTACTAAAACGATTCTCAATAATTTCAATATTTTTTCCACCGGGTAACATAAAAGAAGAGTATATGAATCATCGACACTGATTTGGTATGCAGAAGCTTGCTTCATAAGGGCCACATGATCGTTTGAAAACTAAGTGCGTACTCTTGCCCCACTCTACTCTAGGTATCTTTTGTGTGTCCGTTCGTAGCGCCGAGTATGTGGGTATGGGTTAAGAAATAGACGGCAAGCTAGATTATTTTTGCTTGTGTATTTCTTATTCCTCTCTGCAGCAGAAATGAATTCTGTTGCTTGACTAGATGGTGCTGTCGCTTGGCTTGATGGTGCTTGAGGTGCAAATAATAAATGATCAGCACGTGCGCGGTACTGGACTGGAATGCTCATACAAGCTCGCTTGTGTTGTATACCGCGAGCGTGGTATTTTCGTTTGTGCTGTACAAAATACAACAGCGCGCGTACTCGAGTTCGTACGCTCGAGGGAGTTTCTCTAGGCGCGTGTTTGACAATGATTTCATCAATTTAAAGTGCGCTGCTGAGCTGGGCTTCTTTAAAAAAGATCCATGGCTCATCAGCTCAATGTAAGGAAGCGAATCTTTGGAACAGCTCCTGAGCGGAGCGCCCATCTCTAGTCGCTATGATAGGGCCTGCTTGCGGACACGCGCAGCGTTTTGAAGGGGCTTAGCAGAGCCTACTGCCAATCCAACCACATCCTAGACAGGCCCCCTAACTCTCAAAGGCCGTGGGGAGAAATCACCAGACCCTGGTATATAGTCCCTGCTGCCTCGTTTTTTTGCAAGCAAGTTAAGATCGGAAAGGTATACAATGAATCATTCCTCGATGGAAAGTCAACGACAGCTAGCCGCCGCGATTCTATCGTTCCATTGACGCACCCATTCCAACGGCAACAGAATCGCAGTCGCCAAGCGATAGAATCGCGTGTGTTTGGAGGAACTTTAATAGAATGGCCAGTCGTTGACTTGATGCAGTATGTGCATTTTTCGCAAATGATGGCAAGCTGTATGTGGAATTGTTATAGGTTAGGATTAATTTCCAATGTATTCCCACGAACATGAACGCGTAATTCGTGGTTGAAAATAATCCCATATGACAAGTGCCCAAACTGAGTGAAATGTGCGTATATACCTACCTAGTATCGAAAACAAAGAATTGGTGCGCAAATTGTTTTATTTCACATCATTGTGATTTTTTTTCAGCAGTGAGAACGCTGGATTACATCAAAACATGACACAAATGTTATTGATATAGGAGCATATTATTAATAGTAGAACAGATACCCTACGTACATGCTCGCAGAAAACCTAATTGGAAGTAGAAATTCCTATGGTAGGTGCACTTCCGTTACTATGAAATTCGATATGCCTATAAGTTAAATTTCCGATGTGCCGCATTGGTAGGTACCAAATGTATATGTAAACAGCCTTGAATCAAACATATCGCTTCACATGCCTTTGTGTAATGTAGCTAGATGATACGATAACCGTATGGGAAAATCCTAATATGCAGCATTCCGAAGAAAACGACGATGACTTCCTGTGGGAAACGTAGACGTCTGCTGGGCGTACTCGGACACGGGTAACCGAGTCTGGTTCCTTAAGTGAATTTTAATCATGTTCAAATCATTTCTATATAAGCATCCCGATGGAACTGTAATTGAACTTTGATGAGATGGGGCACCCATAGGGATGGGAATTGTTTATTCGATCAACATGTCGATTGACGTCATCGGGTGTGGACAGACCGACTACTATTCATTCATTCAATTAATTCATGTATGATTTTGAATCAATAGTCGGATCTAGAGTGGAAAGGTCATTTGGAAGATGTAGTTTTAATTTACTCTATACATATTTGTGTTGCTTTTCAATCACGATACATTGATTCTGATAATGGAAAGGTTTATAGTTAAGCTATGCATTTCATTGCAATACACACACTCCTTAGTCTCAATATAGGGAAATGGAAAGTAGAAAAAACATCTTGGAACCTAAAGTACTTGCACAGACATACATACATTGCACAGATGATATTCCGAGTTTCACAGCGTTTTTCACAGAGTTTTACAGATTCGGAAACCTTACTATAATCCATTTGTTTCGTCCAGGGTGGGACGACCCTACGTTGTGATTTATTTTTTGATGTGCTATTCTGGGCGACGAATGAAGGAAACTACTTCTTCAACTGAACTTCTGATTTATTGCCTCCGAGAGGCAGCGTGCCAGCTCGGAGGTTACTTTCGAGACACTGTACAAAACATGAATTTGAGAGTCGCCTTTTATAGGCGACTCTTAGTACGGAATATTACATTATTGGGGACGTGTGCACAAACATTTGAATTTAAATCTAATTAGATTTGCAGCGCGCCAAATGCTACGTATATAACGCAAGCAATTGGCGCGAAGCAAGTGAACAAAAAGATCACACAATTGAACGGCAACCTGCACGCTTCTTTGCTCGCCTGCCACGCTGCGATGAAGCGATGTGTGATCGAACACCATTATTATGCGATGCTGCCAATTCGTAAGACAAACAGAGCTTCTAGACTTTACAGCCAACTCAATGCGATTATAGACATAATTCCAACGGGTGATATCTAGATCTGTATGGGCGACTTCAATGCGGAAATCGGTTCCGACAACTTGAACCATTAGCGAAAATCACCAAAAGTCATTTATCCAAAAGTCATTTAGGCTCCCGGGCCTCTTGAAAGGAGGATTCCAAGCTTTTTGAAAGGAGGCCGCCGAGCCTCTTGAAAGGAGGCTTCCGAGCCTCTTGAAAGGAGGCTTCCGAGCCTCTTGAAAGGAGGCTTCCGAGCCTCTTGAAAGGAGGCTTCCGAGCCTCTTGAAAGGAGGCTTCCGAGCCTCTTGAAAGGAGGCTTCCGAGCCTCTTGAAAGGAGGCTTCGAGCCTCTTGAAGGAGGCTTCAGGCCTCTTGAAAGGAGGCTTCCTGAGCCTCTCTTGAAAGGAGGCTTCTGAGCCTCTTGAAAGGAGGCTTCTGAGCCTCTTGAAAGGAGGCTTCCAGAGCCTCTTGAAGGAGGCTTGAGCCTCTTGAAAGGAGGCTTGAGGCCTCTTGAAAGGAGGCTTCAGGCCTCTTGAAGGAGGCTTCAGGAGCCTCTTGAAAGGAGGCTTCAGAGCCTCTTGAAAGGAGGCTTTGAGGCCTCTTGAAAGGAGGCTTCTGAGGCCTCTTGAAAGGAGGCTTCTGAGGCCTCTTTAAAGGAGGCTTCCAGGCCTCTTGAAAGGAGGCTGAGCCTCTTGAAAGGAGGCTTCCGAGCCTCTTGAAAGGAGGCTTCCGAGCCTCTTGAAAGGAGGCCGCGGAGCTTCTTGGGAGGAGGCTGAGCCGCTTGAAAGGAGGCTTGGAGGCCTCTTGAAAGGAGGCTTCCAGGCCTCTTGAAAGGAGGCTTCTGAGTCTCTTGAAAGGAGGCTTCGAGCCTCTTGAAAGGAGGCTTCCAGGCCTCTTGAAAGGAGGCTCTCTGAGGCCTCTTGAAAGGAGGCTCTGAGCCTCTTGAAAGGAGGCTTCCAGGCCTCTTGAAAGGAGGCTGGAGCCTCTTGAAGGAGGCTTCCAGGCCTCTTGAAAGGAGGCTTCCGAGCCTCTTGAAGGAGGCTTGAGGCCTCTTGAAAGGAGGCTTCCAGGCCTCTTGAAAGGAGGCCTGAGCCTCTTGAAAGGAGGCTTCCAGGCCTCTTGAAAGGAGGCTGAGCCTCTTGAAGGAGGCTTCCGAGCCTCTTGAAGGAGGCCTGGAGCCTCTTGAAAGGAGGCTTCCGAGCCTCTTGAAAGGAGGCTCTGAGTCTCTTGAAAGGAGGCTTCCAGGCCTCTTGAAAGGAGGCTTCGAGCCTCTTGAAAGGGAGGCTTCTGAGGCCTCTTGAAGGAGGCTCGAGGCCTCTTGAAGGAGGCTCTGAGCCTCTTGAAAGGAGGCTTCCAGGCCTCTTGAAAGGGAGGCTTCTGAGCCTCTTGAAGGAGGCTTGAGGCCTCTTGAAGGAGGCTTCCAGGCCTCTTGAAGGAGGCTTGAGCCTCTTGAAAGGAGGCTTCTGAGCCTCTTGAAAGGAGGCTTGAGCCTCTTGAAAGGAGGCTTCTGAGCCTCTTGAAGGAGGCTTCCAGGCCTCTTGAAAGGAGGCTTCCAGGCCTCTTGAAGGAGGCTTCCCGAGCCTCTTGAAGGAGGCTTCCGAGCCTCTTGAAAGGAGGCTTCTGAGCCTCTTGAAAGGAGGCTTCTGAGCCTCTTGAAAGGAGGCTCGAGCCTCTTGAAAGGAGGCTTCTGAGCCTCTTGAAGGAGGCTTCCGGGCCTCTTGAAAGGAGGCTTGAGCCTCTTGAAAGGAGGCCTGAGCCTCTTGAAAGGAGGCTTCCGAGCCTCTTGAAAGGAGGCTTCCGAGCCTCTTGAAAGGAGGCTTCCGAGCCTCTTGAAAGGAGGCTTCCGAGCCTCTTGAAAGGAGGCTTCCGAGCCTCTTGAAAGGAGGCTTCCGAGCCTCTTGAAAGGAGGCTTATAAGCCTCCGAGGAGAAGGAAAGGAGGCTCTAAGGTGGAGGCTTTCAAACCTTCAGACTTTAGATTTTAGTTCAGAAGTATATTCTTAACTAATTATACAACATTTTATTTCAATCAGGTAGAATGCATTGAAGATGTTTTGAATTTGTTTATTCGGCGTTTTGTCCATTTAGGATTTTGTCCTGCATCCCTTTATGCACTGATATACGGAATAAACGTAGTGCCGACAACGTGTCTGATCATCACCTCTTCATCGGCGAAATACGTCTGTGCATTGCTCGGATTCGACGGCAGGTAGAGAGAATTAGACTACGTTTCAACACACACCGACCGGAAGCTGTCACAGTGAAAAGGTCCTTTCGTTGAAGAACTGGAGACATGCACTGCAGGTATTCCAGAAGGTGGCAACGTGGAAGACCAATAGAACGCCATCATGAATGCCTTCATCGTCACCAGCGAGAATAATCTGGGCGAACTACGCACCCAGAGAAAACAATGGATCACAGATGAGACCTGGAGGAAGATAGAGAGAAGAGAAGAGAAGCCAATGTCTTCGTCAACGATACTCTGCTCTGTAGAAGAAAGTGGAACGCCCATTTCGACGGAACAAGCAAGCGTGAGTGGGCTTTTTCGCCAACGAAAAAAGAAAAGGCTGAGCACTTCGAACAACTTTTTCAAGTGCCAAAGACATGGTGTATAATTACACGTGGCGAAATAGGCAAGCTTTCAATTAAGAACTGAGGAAATGCTAATAAAACACTAAGTTGAAAAGCAGGCCAAGTTCCACTTGGAAAGTAGAGCAATTGAAGAAGATTCGGTTATTTTTTGTGCCCACATATTCATAAATTTTCAATGGTTCCATATCATACTCTAGTGAATGAATTTCAACTCTGCAATGAAATATTCTCGCATTTTACCAACAACGAAGTGCAAGCAACAGTTTTTAATTATTATTGTTTTATAATTGAAATAATAATCACAAATGCTGAAAGACAAGCACAACAATGCTCTCGGAGCGTGAAACAAATTAAATATTGTAACTTTTTCCTCCCTGTATGGTTTCGTCATACATCCGTCGTCAACTATTTGCTGCCAACTTCGGAAACGCATACTTTTATGATTATATTTATTACTGGAAAATATTTATAAATGAAATATCTCCGCAAGCGGAGAGCCGATGGTTATGATTCCGTTGGCCGCCACCATATGTTGTGAGTGACTTTCCTTTCAGGAACAGTGGAGTTTGTCGAATGCCCACAAGGAGTAGTTATGATAGGAAATTGCATAAATATGCGATGAATCCGTTGTGTCAGCAAATGGGGACTGCTGTGCAGCATGGCCAGAAGCACTGGAGCCGTTTTTGTTTGTACTCCGCTTAGCAATAGGAGGACAAATAAGCCATTCCATTGCTGTGGTTGTAGTAAACGGTTATGCATACTGTGAACAAATTTATAATAGAGGGTGTTTGCAATGAGCACATTAGGTAGGCTGTACGTACAATTGCAATGTGTATCTAGGAGCAGGACATACTCTATACGTAATGGGTATTCAAAACCGCTTCAGATAACAGTGATCACCAACTAACCACACTGATTTGATCTAGAAATCATTTCCTCGAGTGATAAAAAACTTGTATGCATATCAAGGGCCATCCAACTCTAAACTTTGGCATAGTTCGTACTCATTGCTCCGCAATAATATTTCGTAGTATTCCTAGTATCGATGATTTTCTGAGATCGGTCGCTATGGGATGTGCAAATGAATCGTTTGTTTAAGAAGGTGCCCTAGTAGTACAGCTCAGATCGATTTGGTTGCAGCAACTCCAATGTGTTTGGGCGCATATGAATGACAGTGACTGATATGTGACAAGCGTGCTACTCGGGTACACATGGGAAATTGTCGACCAAAATTTACATTTGTACATCCTGAATTCGCATCAAAAAACACATACTCTGGCTAGACAAACACGAACCAATAGAAGAACTAAAAAAATCTCAATATTTGAATCGGTTTCTAGGAAAGAGCTGGCGAACCACCAAAATTCAAAGTTTTTTTTTTCCGATGTGTGACGCTAGCTTTACTGTTTGTTTGTTCAAGAGATTCTATCCTAGCACTCTGGAGATTTATGAACTGATTTGCCAAACAATATTTTAAACGAGAAGACAATATGGCACCGAGAATCATTGATCGACTGATTGCAAGCTGAATTAAATAATCTTCAGGTTTCGAATCAATCGAGCTGATAGCTCAGTTGACATTTCTAGATAATCGTTCTGAAAGCATTGACATGAAGATAATTTAAAAGCTTAGAACAACGATAGCCATATAATTGACGTACGTAGATCACTCTGGTGGCAAGAGATTGTTGAGTACCGTCAACTGGGGGGAAGATGATCATTGAGGTGAAGATGATCATTTGATGTGTCAGTCAAAAGTGCCAATTTTGTTTATGAAACGGTAGTCAACAATATTCTCCATTCAAGTAATGTTACCGCTAGGTAGAAATCCGAGTTTTTCGATTATAATCGTGAAAATGTATATTTTGGAAGAAAGAGAGAGATAGTCATAAATGGCGCTATTTTCGTTTCAAATATTGACTTCTTAGACTTCTTTACGTAGTAAATTCAACATTCATACAAATAACCTAGTGTATTTTGATTACTAGGTCATAATTGTTTTAGCAGAGCTGTCTTGATCAACTTTACCCCAAACCAGATTATTCAAAAAATGTGTGATAATTTAATTTATTTTAATAAATGCGAACGCATTTCAGAAAACTAAAGTTGTTGATTATTGCAACGTATACCAGTACATGTTTTGAAAATATTTGTTTCGATTTAAAATGTAAACACACATTGTTATTGCATGTTTTGTCTTAAAAATGATCATCTTCCCCCCAGTTGACGGTACGTAAGCAAGTTTGCAGATTTATAAGAACTAAACTGCCGTTATACGCATGATTGTCCCATGTATATAGGAAACCCCAGCAAACATGATACAAATATGCGTATGACGGCAGTAAAGATCTCTGAATTCTCAAAATCAGCAAGAACATCGTTGAACTTCATTCGTCGAGGTTGAACGATTTGTAGGATTTTTCCTCAAAAGAACTGAATAGGATCCTATGTTATGACTTGCGACTCAAATTTAGCATTGGCCACTTGCTTCCGGAGTTATTCTGGGTTGTACTGGGGTAGGTTTTTTACTGGTTATTATTGCCAACTGCATCTTTAGGCTATGCTGTTAAAATTCCCTAATACTGTGATTTGTCAACTATGGGATGAATACCGGACGTAATGAAAGTCTGAGAATTATCCACCTTTCCGGAACCAGCTATAAGGAAGCAAATCCCGTGATGACCAAATTGAAAATAAAAATTTCAAACATGGATTGCGACACATAATATGTCATCATTTTGCGATCAGGAGTTTAAAACCGACTTCCGGAAATTGATATGACCCAACCTGGACACATTGTTACCATATGTCATTATAATATCGTGCATAGAAAATAGCTTTCGTTTTCATTGCTGAAGTGAACATAAAGCCTAAAAATCATCGGTGCTATGTCATTATAATGCAGTCAGTAAATAAAAAATTACATCCGGAAATTAATATGACCTGAACTCGCCACCATGGCACTTCTGATTTCTATTTTCGGTATCACAGTTTTTCAAAAAAATAAATAAATATGGCTTTCTACAATTAAGGAAAGATCCACAAAGTACGTCACGCAGAAGTCGGCTATTTTCAGACTCCCCTCCCCCCTTCGTCACATTTTTTTTTAATAGGCCTCTATAATTTTTGCATGAATCGTCACGCTGCCCGGAACCCCACGTCCCCCTTACAAGCCTGACGTATTTTGTGCATGGCCCCTAAGAGTGAAATCAGTTGTGATTCAATTGCATTGTAAATTTTTGAACACTATTCTAGCTTGAAACTGTATCAGAACAAAACAAACTCCCTGGTTTCTCCACCAGCGTTCCATTCATGTTTGAACATTTTTCAATGAGATGAATTAATTAAATTATTGCCATTTTTTTACTACCTCAGCCAGAACGATTCACTGAATGATGTAGAATCTACCGAATGGACCGAATGCTTTGAAATATTCTGCATCTTCAACAAACAGCCCAGTTTTCTTGAGATTCAAATGATGATCATTGTTGTGACCTTACCGATTTCCCAAGCTCGAGTTTTGTAGAATAGGTATTCCTTCCTATTTGCACCCCAGGCTCCTCTAATTTTCAGGTACAACAACGACAACGGCGGCGACGGCTTTGATAACCAAATATTCAGGTAAGTACTTTTCTGATGCGATAGATAGCACTTTTTTTAAAATGGTTTAACGTGGTTTAACACAGCAACAGAACTTTTATTAAAACAAACACTTTATTTAGGAACTACAACAAAAGACTACTAGGGGAAGTGGGGGTAGCACGCCCATAGGGGTTAAAACGCGCCACCACTGAATAAGGTTAAATATCCCCATTTTGATTATTTTCAATAGTCTATACGATAAAGCAATGAAAAATATTGCCATTGGATACATATATTTCATGATTTTTCTCTAGTTATACATGAAAAACTCGAAAAAACGATTTTTGCGTGTTTTGATGCAATTCTAGCTCGGTGGAATTTAGTCTTTCTGTCGCTGTTATACATTGATAAATTAATAATTGAGCCATGAGCCATGCTGCTTACTCGTGTTCTTTATGTTCCACACGAAATCGTCGTCAAAAATGGTTTTAAAACGATTTTATGGGCTTTCAAACTTCTGAGGTCGGTGTGGGGCATTACGCCCATGCTCATTTCGTATGACCGAAACAGCTGAAACATTCGGTTAATTGCCTTAATGTAGGCGCATCTCACCCCGCATGGTTTCAAAATCATTTTTTTTCGGGTGCTTTTTAAAAATCAAATTTCTGTGCAATAAAATGGACAATTAGATATCTGTTATCGGTAGTCAGTCGCAGATATGCTGTTCTTCAGTATGCGCTGATGAAAACTGGCTGAAATGGTGGTTTTCATTGATAAAAATGGCATTTTCCTTAACGTGGGCGTCCTACCCCAGTTCCCCTACACTAATTTCTTTATTCACTATTTTGATTTTAACTTTTAGATTTTAGATGTTCTGCACTCTATCGTTGCGAAAGTCGGACTAACGAATATAACATACAAAATTTTCTACTTCTCTTCGATTCGTAAACAACATGAATATGGACCTACTACAAATGACATCAAGCAACATGAAAAAGGTCCACATTTTGTTTCATTAGAAGTCGACTTAGCCGACATAGCAAACATATCATTTTCTCACTTCCTCATTGGCCCTGACGAAAGCGAGAAAACAAAATGGGGGCCGTCTGATGCTTTTTTATTCTACCCAGCAAGGAATATTCAATTTTAAATTTTAAAATGCTTTTTAAAGCGTTAAAACATATTGTAGCCTAAAATTGTTCACTTTTTTGGGTTAGAAATTTAATTTACTTTCATATATGTAGGTAACACGAAAGTTGAATTATTTTGATTAAAAAAACATGTGTAGATAAGCAGCCTCACATGTAGTTTTTTTAAAATTCTAATCCTACGTATTTAAAAGTTTTCAACATATCACTGTTAATAACATTTTGAAGGCATTTTAAAATATACTTCCTATACTTCACCATGTTGAAAAACAGTGATTTCACGCACACGTCCGTCGCCGCTAGATGGCAATAGCGCGGCTGCGTCAAAGCGAATTCCTCTATCCAGTTTTCCGCGAGCGATAATGGCCGCCAACTTGCCTGCGGGTTTGTCTCTGATTTGACATTTCTGGAGGTCAACTGCACCCACCGTTCGAGCATTTTGATCAATGTGGTACATAAAAAGGCTTGAATTCACTTAATCAGCACCTTCTTTTATGCCACATTGATCAGAATGCTTCTTTCGAAGCAGTACAATATGACTTCAAAAATGGTGATGAGAGAGTTAGTTCTGAAAATGGACTGCAAGAGTTCGGCTACGTGCCTGGTGCTGGAAATTTGGTTCCATCAGTACCCGCTAAGCTGCAGTAGACGACGGAGGTCCTTCGTAGCTTAGTAGAAAAAGCACCTGTCTAGCGTACTGGTTTCGTGGGATCAAACCCCACCGAAGGTAGTGGGCACCCTCCAATACCTTTTCCGAACTAAAT
The DNA here is from genome assembly GCF_024139115.2 of Armigeres subalbatus. Lineage (NCBI taxonomy): Eukaryota > Metazoa > Arthropoda > Insecta > Diptera > Culicidae > Armigeres > Armigeres subalbatus. Next base: position 209,171,244 of record NC_085140.1, on the reverse strand, counting down.
CTATCACATGTGCTGTGCATATGCATGAATCGAGTTTCCGACATAGTAACACAGTTTAAGCCGGAATTTTCTGTTTTGCGAATGTTATTGGTATAAGGGCGTGTTGTTAATCTATCTATTGAACTGTCAAACTGTCTACCGATCGATTAAAGTAAACAAATACTTGTTGCGGTGTGGAAGTATTCGTATCGTCTGATATTAAAACGTCTGATATTAAAATGTCTGGCAGATTAAAACGCAATAAATTAAATGTATAAAATTTGTTAGAGTAACATCTTTTTTCGCGCAACTTGGGGGTCGTACACTAATTACGTAAGCATTTTTTCCGGGTTTTTTCGAACCCCTTCCCTCCATATAGGATTTTTCCCATACAAATTAGTTTTTGTTTACATGGAGCGTAAAAGTATGATAGACCCCTCCTCCCCCACAAGTGCTTACGTATTGTGTACGATTCCTTTACTATTAGAAACTTTGGTTTCCATATGAATCTTTGAAATTTAAATTGCATGAAATAACATGTGGTATGTGGTTTCATATTTCAATCTCCATCATTTGCTTCGACGTGCTCGCTTACAGTACAAACCAGAAAGTCAGACAGAAAAAATGTACCTCCCAGAGAATGCATCGGACTCTGTTGACGAGATAAAGATGCAGATGGAATGTGTGGTGAAAAACCTGTACTGAGATGGCATGACCGATGTTGACCGGAAGCAAGTATGCACAAAGGCATCAATTATGGCTGATTTGATCAAGTGCTTCAAGCTTCAATAGAACCATTGAAGAGCACTTACAACAGTTGAATAGTCTTTGCATAACACAGTTTTCCCTTTTTCTTACAACAAAGTTTTTTTTTCTAATCTGTGTTATTCCGATTGCCATGGATTGCTATGTTGTAGGTTTCATATGGTACGAAAAGGAAAATAGTTACAATATATAATACACCCAATATTTTTTTACACAGTTGGTATTCCTTAATTTCTCGGTTTACCTGAACTTTCACAGCTTTTTGAATACCACCTGAATTTTCTTTGATTTTTTGTGATTTTTTTTTCGTGGGGTTAACTTATTGCTTTATTGACGCTGATGGTCATAAGCGACGTAAACCCTACTGTGTAAAAAAAGAACTGGGTGTAATGAGATTTGCACTCGACGTTTCATAAAAAAATTATTCTATCGTTTTACACTAATCAACATTTTAACACTTCTTACTCTACTACTTCTATTACCTCAAGAACCTGAACTAAAAGAGACTGACCAAAGATTCGACCCGGCTATTTGTATACTAAATCTCCTAATGGGGCATATCACATCTGGGCCGCTGGTCATTGGACTTTGCTCGTGTGGTCTGACTCCTTTATTGCTGATCTATCGGTTTGGTCGGTGTCAGGTGGGCTACCACGTTATTATATGATTCAACATTATTTTTGTTTGAAACAGATCTACGAAAAATACGAAAAATTTTAGTCATTGAATGTCTTTGAAGTTTTTTGCTATCCTGAAGATGAAGCCGAGTGTTATGGAGGCTTTTGAGGTGATAGCAATGTGTTACTTAAAAGTAAGCATAGAATCAAGCAGAACTTTTAGATATTGCCAGATTTTTTCAAAATTGAACGAACCATTAAAAAAAATGGCAAACCCTTCATGAAAGGTACCGACGCGCTTTCTGCACCCCGTTTACTTGATTCTTATAGGTAAATATGGCATTGTGATGTATCGTTTGGCGCGGCCGTACCTTTCAACAGTCATTCGTCGCGTGAAGTTTTGTGCAAGTACCAAGTTGGGAACATTACAAACTCCGCGCAGTGTATCATATCCAGAAAATCTGACAATATTTGATTACCTATTCCTTTTTAAGGCTAGCAGCACCAATTTTGTAATCAGAATCAAGTAAAAGTTCGTCGGTGGAAGAACACATATCGATACATATACAAATTCTGAAACTTGCAAGCTATGGAAATATTTGAACCCATATTTTGATGTTCAATAGCCTCTAATTTTACATCAAGAATGGATGTTGCAAGTTTTTGAACGTCAAACATTATTCAACGATTTGATTCATTTTTGGCTAAGGACTATACTGCCCATAAATTCATAACAGTCCCATGTAGATAGGAAATCAAGCAAACATGGGACTGTTATGAATTTATGGGCAGTATAGAGACAAGTTCGATTCCCGCACAAAATATGTAGTCATGTTTGGAGGTCGAAGTCTCGATTCTTAGTAATTCGATTAGGTCAACTTTTGTTTTGCCAGAAGGTTTAAAATAACTTCTTCTTTTACACGTTTCTGTTAGAAATGTGTAAATAAAAAAGGAAGATTTTATTTCATTTTTTATGTGTATTTTACCAAACCTGTGTTTCCAGATATCCTTTTCTGAATAAGTCATGTTTCGATTTCAGCCACGAGAAATACGGAGCTATTGAAAGCAAATGTATAGTGCCTTCTGGATTTTTTGCTTGTCTTTAACTATGTGCATTAACGCTTTGTTCCTTTTTCTCTTGTTCCAGAGGGCGAGTAATGGTGCTTGAGCCAAGGCTTACATGTGCAATGATGGACATGGGTGTTTATCTTGGTTTCATGGAAATCTGTATGAATTCATACGAGTGCTTTTGTCCATCAGTATATAAGCCAGGGCACTATACCTTATTTCCAGTGAAAGTTAGATTCTTTGAAATACGTATTATTACATATTATGTAATATGATTGTTGACAGTTGCAGTAGAAGTATCTATTTTTCCGCGAGCGTTAATGGCTGTCAGCTTACCTGCGGGTTAGTCTCTGATTTGACATTTCTGGAGGTCAACTGCACCCACCGCTCCGAGCATTTTGACCAATGTGGCATAAAAGAAGGTGCTGATTATATATTATTAGGGTGGTTCAAAAAATCGATTTTGCTCCACAGCGCTCATCTGATTCTTCATCATGTTCTGAGTGTCCTCTAAAAATTTGAGCTCATTTGGGAAAAAACTGATTTAGCACAAGCCGTTTCAAGTTTGCATGCAAATTAGTATGGGGAAGGAAAAAACAGCAGTTTACGGAGGAACAACTAGCTCACCTCAACAAGGGACTGGGGTATGCGATCACACAGAAATCAGACGTGGAACAGATCATCGTGGACATGGAGACAGCGATTTCCCGAAACATCGAGCAACAGGATCAAGGAACATCGTGGCAGACGCCATCAAAGAAGGACGGCACGGGACAACGAACCATGACGAAAGAAGGATTATAAAGGAGCTTAAGGAAAACCAGTATACTACGTAAAAGCCGATAAGGGAAACGCAGTAGTGGTAATGGATAAAGAGGACTACGACGAACAGATGACGACGAAAAATCAACGGAGGACCTTATAGACATTTGAGAGTGGATCCGCTACCAGGATTAATACGACTCACGGACAAAACAATAAAGGAGTGTAAGGCGATCATCGGAGAAGCCCGAGTAAAGACAGTAAACCCGGTTCTACCTAGGATTAAAGGACTATCAAAAATCCATAAACCCGACAAGGAGATGCGAGAGATGGTTTCATCAGTGGGTTCCTCTACCCAAAACATAGCCAAATGGTTGGTAAAGGAGTTCCAAAGTATGCCGAAACCAAACCAGTCATCAACACCCAGGAGTTCGCCCAGAAGCTGTTGGAATCAGGACACATCGAAGAAGAGGACATAATGGTATCATTCGACGTAGCGGCATTGTTCCCTAGCGTTCCAGTGAAAGATGCTCTGAATCTTCTAGAGGATTGGCTGCTAACACAAAGGACGGAAACAACATGGCGAGGAAAGGTGAAGATGTACCTAAATCTGGCAAGGCTATGCATGACGGAGAACTACTTCACATTTCGTGGCAACTACTACAAACAGACGAAAGGAGCACCGATGGGAAATCCGCTATCACCGTTTTTGTGCGAACTGTTCATGGCGAATCTGGAGAACAACCTACAAGAACAAGGAATACTACCCCAGAAGTGGTGGAGATACGTCGACGACATTTTCAGCATCATCAACCGAAAGGATCTACCCAGGATTTTGGAAGCGATAAACAACGTGCATAAGGACATCAAATTTACCTTCGAAGTGAAAAAGAAGGTAAACTACCTTTCTTGGATCTACTAGTCATCAGGGAAGCAAATACAACATTGAGCCTCGAAATCTACAGGAAGCCCACGAACACCATGAGAGTCATCCCATATACATCGAACCATTCGTACCAACATAAAATGGCAGCATTTCATCACATGATCCACAGGATGCAGACGATACCCCTGAGCGAAGAAGGAAAAACGAAGGAACTACAATACATCTTGGAAACAGCGAAGATCAACGGATACCAGGAGAGGACTATACGAGCGATCATCAACAAGGAGGAGTTTCGGTCCCATATGATAAACACATCACCAACCAGCTACGCCCTCGACTAAGGAAATTCGGCATCGATCTAGTATTCTCCAGTAGAAGCAACAAACTCAAGTCTCTATTGGGTTCAACGAAGGATAAAGTAGAAATGTTGAATAAGGCAGGCGTTTATAAGATAAGTTGTTCCCAATGTGAAAAAATCTATGTAGGCTAAACAAAAGATCATTAGATATAAGGTTCAAGGAACATATGGCGGAAGTGAGTAAGGCGAAAGAGAAAACGATAAGGGATTACATTACGAATTTAGATCTAAAGTAGCAGAGCATGTGTATAAGGAAAATCACCCAATTACGGCATCAAATATTAAAATCTTAAGAAATGTCTCTTCCCATGGAAACTCGATGTAGCTGAGAGTTTGGAAATCCACCGACAGGTACAAACAGCGCTGTTGAATAAGGATCAGGAAATGGCAGCTCTTGGCTCTTCAAGTTTCTACCCTAAACAATAAAGTAATTTACTGTATGGGTAAATAAAGTAGGCAAATAAGATTAGATTAGGTACCTAGCGTAGTATAAATAGTGTAAGTTGCGATTGTTTTCTTCAAGTCGAGTCAAGTACAAGACACTGAAGACGACCACACAGTTGTGGTCGAAATACGTATCTGCAAAGATAACGAAAATTAACTGGTGGAATTAAATGGACAGTACTTAATTCGTCTTAGACGGTTTATTATGGGGAAATTTATTTTTTCATTATACCGATAATGACGCTTCCCCATTAAGCGCAGGTTAGAAGAAAACCTATATAGCTAAAAGGAATACTCAAGAGATTTCACCCAACGAAAATCGCGCGTGATTAATCGCCCCAATAATTAGTAATCGATTTTAATACAGGTTGCGAATCTTTGGTCATGATCGCTGCTTTGCTGCGTCGCAGCATGCGTGAAAAAATATAAATGACAGTTGTGCGTTGCTTCCGTATCGAATGGTGTGCCCTTGAAAACGCGAGTGCTTTGAAAATTGGATTCCGTCAGGAGTGACCTTAATTGCGTAATTCTTCAACAGGCAGCATTGCTGCTCGTGGCGCGAAAGATAGCACACACAAATTCAGGCTACTAAGTTGCACTGTACGTTTCAGTGATGCCCTCAAAGAAGTTTAACGATCATGACTAAAGATTCGCAACCTGTATTAAAATCGATTACTAATTATTGGGGCGATTAATCACGCGCGGGTTTCGTTGGGTGAAATCTCTTGAGTATTCCTTTTAGCTATATTGGTTTTCTTCTAACCTGCGCTTAATGGGGAAGCGTCATTATCGGTATAATGAAAAAATAAATTTCCCCATAATAAACCGTCTAAGACGAATTAAGTACTGTCCATTTAATTCCACCAGTTAATTTTCGTTATCTTTGCAGATACGTATTTCGACCACAACTGTGTGGTCGTCTTCAGTGTCTTGTACTTGACTCGACTTGAAGAAAACAATCGCAACTTACACTATTTATACTACGCTAGGTACCTAATCTAATCTTATTTGCCTACTTTATTTACCTATACAGTAAATTACTTTATTGTTTAGGTAGAAACTTGAAGAGCCAAGAGCTGCCATTTCCTGATCCTTATTCAACAGCGCTGTTTGTACCTGTCGGTGGATTTCCAAACTCTCAGCTACATCGAGTTTCCATGGGGAAGAGACATTTCTTAAGATTTTAATATTTGATGCCGTAATTGGGTGATTTTCCTTATACACATGCTCTGCTACTTTAGATCTAAATTCGTAATGTAATCCCTTATCGTTTTCTCTTTTCGCCTTACTCACTTCCGCCATATGTTCCTTGAACCTTATATCTAATGATCTTTTTGTTTAGCCTACATAGATTTTTCACATTGGGAACAACTTATCTTATAAACGCCTGCCTTATTCAACATTTCTACTTTATCCTTCGTTGAACCCAATAGAGACTTGAGTTGGTTGCTTCTACTGGAGAATACTAGATCGATGCCGAATTTCCTTAGTCGAGGGCGTAGCTGGTTGGTGATGTGTTTATCATATGGGACCGAAACTCCTCCTTGTTGATGATCGCTCGTATAGTCCTCTCCTGGTATCCGTTGATCTTCGCTGTTTCCAAGATGTATTGTAGTTCCTTCGTTTTTCCTTCTTCGCTCAGGGGTATCGTCTGCATCCTGTGGATCATGTGATGAAATGCTGCCATTTTATGTTGGTACGAATGGTTCGATGTATATGGGATGACTCTCATGGTGTTCGTGGGCTTCCTGTAGATTTCGAGGCTCAATGTTGTATTTGCTTGCTGATGACTAGTAGATCCAAGAAAGGTAGTTTACCTTCTTTTTCCTCTTCGAAGGTAAATTTGATGTCCTTATGCACGTTGTTTATCGCTTCCAAAATCCTGGGTAGATCCTTTCGGTTGATGATGCTGAAAATGTCGTCGACGTATCTCCACCACTTCTGGGGTAGTATTCCTTGTTCTTGTAGGTTGTTCTCCAGATTCGCCATGAACAGTTCGCACAAAAACGGTGATAGCGTATTTCCATCGGTGCTCCTTTCGTCTGTTTGTAGTAGTTCTTGCACGAAATGTGAAGTAGTTCTCCGTCATGCATAGCCTTGCCAGATTTAGGTACATCTTCACCTTTCCTCGCCATGTTGTTTCCGTCCTTTGTGTTAGCAGCCAATCCTCTAGAAGATTCAGAGCATCTTTCACTGGAACGCTAGGGAACAATGCCGCTACGTCGAATGATACCATTATGTCCTCTTCTTCGATGTGTCCTGATTCCAACAGCTTCTGGGCGAACTCCTGGGTGTTGATGACTGACCTGCTGGGAATGGTTTCGGCATACTTTGGAACTCCTTTACCAACCATTTGGCTATGTTTTGGGTAGGGGAACCCATTGATGAAACAATCTCTCGCATCTCCTTGCCGGGTTTATGGATTTTGGTAGTCCTTTAATCCTAGGTAGAACCGGGTTTACTGTCTTTACTCGGGCTTCTCCGATGATCGCCTTACACTCCTTTATTGTTTTGTCCGTGAGTCGTATTAATCCTGGTAGCGGATCCACTCTCAAATGTCTATAAGGTCCTCCGTTGATTTTCGTCGTCATCTGTTCGTCGTAGTCCTCTTTATCCATTACCACTACTGCGTTTCCCTTATCGGCTTTTACGTAGTATACTGGTTTTTCCTTAAGCTCCTTTAGAATCCTCCTTTCGTCATGGTTCGTTGTCCCGTGCCGTCCTTCTTTGATGGCGTCTGCCACGATGTTCCTCGTTGTATTTTGAACCTGTTGCTCGATATTTCGGGAAACCGCACTTGTCTCCATGTCTCCATGTCTCCATGTCCACGATGATCTGTTCCACGTCTGATTTCTGTGTGATCGCATACCCCAGTCCCTTGTTGAGGTGGGCTAGTTGTTCCTCCGTAAACTGCTGTTTTTTCCTTCCCCATACTAATTTGCATGCAAACTTGAAACGGCTTGTGCTAAATCAGTTTTTCCCAAATGAGCTCAAATTTTAGAGGACACTCAGAACATGATGAAGAATCAGATGAGCGCTGTGGAGCAAAATCGATTTTTGAACCACCCTAATAATATATAATCAGCACCTTCTTTTATGCCACATTGGTCAAAATGCTCGAGCGGTGGGTGCAGTTGACCTCCAGAAATGTCAAATCAGAGACTAACCTGCAGGTATTAAGCTGACAGCCATTAACGCTCGCGGAAAAATAGATACTTCTACTGCAACTGTCAACAATCATATTACATAATATGTAATAATACGTATTTCAAAGAATCTAACTTTCACTGGAAATAAGGTATAGTGCCCTGGCTTATATACTGATGGACAAAAGCACTCGTATGAATTCATACAGATTTCCATGAAACCAAGATAAACACCCATGTCCATCATTGCACATGGAAGCCTTGGTTCAAGCACCATTACTCGCCCTCTGGAACAAGAGAAAAAGGAACAAAGCGTTAATGCACATAGTTAAAGACAAGCAAAAAATCCAGAAGGCACTATACATTTGTTTTCAATAGCTCCGTATTTCTCGTGGCTGAAATCGAAACATGACTTATTCAGAAAAGGATATCTGGAAACACAAGTTTGGTAAAATACACATAAAAAATGAAATAAAATCTTCCTTTTTTATTTACACATTTCTAACAGAAACGTGTAAAAGAAGAAGTTATTTTAAGCCTTCTGGCAAAACAAAACCCGACCTAATCGAATTACTAAGAATCGAGACTTCGACCTCCAAACATGACTACATATTTTGTGCGGGAATCGAACTTGTCTCTATACTGCCCATAAATTCATAACAGTCCCATGTTTGCTTGATTTCCTATCTACATGGGACTGTTATGAATTTATGGGCAGTATAGTCCTTAGCCAAAAATGAATCAAATCGTTGAATAATGTTTGACGTTCAAAAACTTGCAACATCCATTCTTGATGTAAAATTAGAGGCTATTGAACATCAAAATATGGGTTCAAATATTTCCATAGCTTGCAAGTTTCAGAATTTGTATATGTATCGATATGTGTTCTTCCACCCACGAACTTTTACTTGATTCTGATTACAAAATTGGTGCAAAATTGGTTAAAAAGGAATAGGTAATCAAATATTGTCAGATTTTCTGGATATGATACACTGCGCGGAGTTTGTAATGTTCCCAACTTGGTACTTGCACAAAACTTCAAGCGACGAATGACTGTTGAAAGGTACGGCCGCGCCAAACGATATATCACAATGCCATATTTACTATAGATAGTGGAATATATAGATGAGCGAAGATAAATCCTCTGTCTCCAAACGAACTGTCAAACGTGTCTCCAAACGAGCATGACGTAACGATTTCAATAAAAACGTTAAGGGCTGTGACGTCATATGCGCGTGTGCACGGGCAAAAAAATCGACTCAGCCATGCTTTCGCTCATCTATAGATTCTACTATCTATAATATTTACCTATAAGCATGCGTCGCAGCATGCGTGAAAAAATATAAATGACAGTTGTGCGTTGCTTCCGTATCGAATGGTGTGCCCTTGAAAACGCGAGTGCTTTGAAAATTGGATTCCGTCAGGAGTGACCTTAACTCAAGAAAACTACGGTTTAAATTAAATTCGATTACTAATTATTGGAACGATTAATTAAGATGCAGTTTTCACTTAGTGAAAGCTCTTGAGTATTACTTTTAGCCATATAGGTTTTCTTTTAACCTGCGCTTAATGGGGAAGCGTCATTATCGGTATAACGAAAAAATAAATTTCCCCATACTAATTTGCATGCAAACTTGAAACGGCTTGTGCTAAGTCAGTTTAAATCCAAATGAGCTCAAATTTTCAGAGGACACTAAGAAAATGATGAAACATCAGATGAGCGCTGTGGAGCAAAATCGATTTTTTGAACCACCTTAATATATTATATATTATATAACAAATTTCAAAGGTACATTTAATTTATTGCGTTTTAATTCGCCATGTTAATTATCAGACGATCTCAATACATCCTCACTGCTACAAGTATTTGTTTACTTTAATCGATCGGTAGACAGTTTGACAGTTCAATAGTTAGATTTGGCTTCACTCTTTACGCAATTCTATATTAGGTTATTTGTTCCTTTTTTTGCTTATATCAATAACACTCACAAAACAGATAATTCCGGCTTCAAGTGCTACCTACCTGGATACCTGGTTGGCTACAGCGTCGATACACCTATGCCTAGCTTATTGTAGAGCTCCACAATCATCGGTCTTGGGCGATGTGCCTCCAGTTTCCCCGAACGTTCAGGGTCCCCAGGTCCGATTCCACCGGGTGCAGCCAGCGTGTTCGTGGCCTTCCACGAAGTCGCCGGACCCTATCTGGTTCTCTGTTGAATATTGTTTTCACTATCCTTTCTTCCGACATTCACACTAAGTGACCAGCCCACGGAAGTCTGTCGTATTTTATATATTTCACAATATTTTCTTCTTTGCATACTTGATACAGCTCATGATTTATGCGTCTGCGCCACACACCATTTTCTAGTTTCCCTCCGAGTATTGCACGCAGTACTCAATCGAGCAACCAATCGAGCCCATATTTTGCACAGTTGATTGGGGTCCCAAAACGATTAAGAAAAACCTTGATCTCACTTGATCGGACGATCGGCGTTTTTCCATACAACTGCGCCCCACTCTAATATGCAGCCGTGTGATGATAATGCCGTTCCTCTGCACGCCAGATCTCCTAATAGCGCCCTCGAGTGCAATGTTGAACAAGAAAATCGAAAGTGCATCACCCTGCTTCAATCCGTCTAACTTCGATTGCAGACACTTCGTCTGCAATCCGAATACTTGATTTCGAGCCGTCCAGCGTTGCACGTATCAGTCTAATCCGTTTCGCCGGAAAACCATGTTCGGACATTATCTGCCAATCGTACGCTGTTTTGAAATCAATGAACAGATGGAGAATCTGCAAGTTGTACTCCCGGAATTTATCAAGGATCTACCACAAGCTAAACATCTGATCCGTCGTTGATCGGCCCTAACGAAAACCTGCCTGGTATTCGCCGACGAAGGACTCCTGAAGCGGTCTCAGTCTGTTAAACAGGATACGCGACAGAATTTTGTACGCATATTCAGAAGGGTAATCTCTCTGTAATTGGCACACTCTAGTCTGTGCCCTTTCTTATAGATAGGGCATATGAGGCCATCCAACCAGTCGGCAGGCAGTTCTTCATCCTCCCATATTTTCTGAATAATGTGGTGGATTGATTGATGCAGCTGCTCACTTCCGTGTTTGAGAATCTTGACCGGGATCTCGTCCTTCCCAGCAGCTTTACTGTTTTCAGCTCGTTTAGAGCCTTCTTTACCTCGTTCATCGTTGGTGGTTCCACAGCTTGACCGTCGCCGACCAAGTCTATCCTGCTCCTTAATACACCTTCTTTCCACCGTTCAACAAATCTTCGAAGTGCTCCTTCGATCTGGCTGCCGCCATGGTCTTGTCTGTCAGCAAATTCCCCTCTCGGTCATTGCACATGGCGGGCACTTCGTGACGCTGGAAAGTCGCGCCAGAATTTTTGCAACTACAAAGTAGTGATCCGAGTTAATGTTCGGACCTCTGAAGGATCTTACATCCATAACATCTGAGAAATGTCGTCCGTCGATCAGTACGTGGTCTATCTGTGAGCAAGTGTCTCCACTCGGATGTTGCGAGGTGTGTTTGCGGATATTCTTACGTGTGAAGTAGGTACTGCTGATTGCCATCCCTCTAGCAGCAGCGAAGGTTACAAGTCGCAGAACATTATCGTTGGCAGCGGAATGAAGGCTTTCCGTACCAATAACAGGGCGAAAGAAACTTTCTCTTCCGATCTGCGCATTTGCATCTCCGATGACAATCTATACATCGTGTGTTGGGCACTCTCCGTAGGCCTTATCAAGGCTCTCATAGAACTCATCCTTCACGTCATCAAACTTATCGTTCATTGGGGCATATCAGCTGATCAGACTATAGTTGAAGAATTTGCCCTTAATTCTCAACACGCAAATGCAGTCGCTTATCGGAATCAACGTTCTCACCATTTTTGAAGTCATAGTGTACTGCTTCGGAAGAAATCTTGAACACGCAAGGTATGGCAAGGCTATCAATACGCACAATCAATTTATTCGACCAACAATATCACACACGAACGACCGAAACGCCAACTTGAGCACTAACCATCAAAACATATATGGGGGTTTGTGCAACTTCGCTACAAATTAATTCACCGAGTAGTGATACTGCCTTTCTCGCATTAAGCCAAGACACCAACCTTATATGGTGAATATGGCTCGATATACCATTTTCTTTATAACTTTTAAACGCAACGGTAGATTGTTTTAAAATTCAATAGTGATCAACTAGCCTTTTCTTCCTGTCGAATAAAACTTGTTGCGAGAAAATCGGTTAAGGATTACTGTATGAAAAGTTGTCTAATGTTTTTCTTAGCTTTTGTTCACACACATACACACATACACACGGACAGACAGACATGTGTTCAGTTTGTCGAGCTGAGTCGATTGGTATATAACACTATGGGTCTCCGAAGCTTCTATAAAAAGTTCGTTTTCGGAGTGAAATGATAGCCTTTCGGTACAACTTTGTTGTACGAGAAAGGCAAAAATGTAAATCGCGATGTCAACAAAATCATCAAGAAGATCAGAAAGAAACACACTGTCATTGATTTTTCAGAAACATTCTAGCCTGCGGCAGCCCGAAAACGGTTTTAGCTGTTGAAAATCCAACAAATTGAGATTGTTATAAATATCTCAAATTTCTGAGTTAGAATTGTTTCGTTGATAATTGGATTTCATGTCTAGAAGATCAGATAATATATTCAACGAAACAAACATATTTCTAAAAAGATTGATGGTTTTACCAAAAAAACGTGTCCTTTTATAAACTGAACTTAGTGCAATTTTAGACCTTCCTCATGTGATTGTTTTAAAAATTTCCCTAATGCACGAGACGAGCATCATTACTGGTAGGTGGATTGATCTGAGTTTTTTAGTGCCTAGGTATTGAAATAAATAAATAATTCTTCAAATTTGGGTGGTTTCCATTCTTTCTTCTTTATTTTTTGCCAAGTTTTCAAGGGTGCCCACAACCGAACCAAAAAATTAAAATGCCAAAAAATGTCAAAATTGCGAATTTGTCAATAAAATTTCCGAAATCGACGACATCAATATAATTTCTTCGCTAGCAGTAAGTTTATTCGTTAAGCTTTCCATTGGTCGGCATAAGACCAAAGGCAAAAAGGTGCCCATAACCGAACCCTCTCCCCTGGCATTTTCTATTAGAACTGCTCAAAGTATTGGAGACTTAAAAATTGTAAGGAAATTATAAATTACCATTTCAGCTCTAGAAACTTTCGCTTGATTTTACTTTTTCCCATAAAACAATTAGTGACAAAAATAGAAGCCTCAAGGGAACTTTTTTGCTGTGTATTAGAGTCACCATGCGACAAACTTATACAATTCGGTGAAAATCCACATATATGGATAGCTAGATAGGTTCCAAGTTTAATAGACAACAAACGCATAGCTCGATAGACAAGATACCGACACAAATTGAATCAAAAGCTTTTTTATTACAACCCACCTGATTTGGCATCATGTTTCGGAACGCTATCACACGCACGTGATGTTGCGAACGTGGCTCCAGATGATTTTAATCAACTCTAACGAGTTGATAAGTTACATTAGGTCTGGTAGTTTGATCAAACTCAGACTAAGTGATCGGCCTTGTGAAAAATGCATGTATATACTATAGGGTGGCTCAAAAAACACTTTTTCTAATTTTTTGATGAGCCGCCCTCTTATTCGGTTCTATTTGATGCCATGATGTTCTGGTCAAAATTTCAGCCAAATCGGTTAACGTTTGGGCGGTGCTAAACTCGTTGGAAGTTTATATGGAAAAATGTATACATAAAAACACCCGAAAACAGTGATTTGCAGTTGGACGGCATCATTTACGATCAAGAACCATAATACTCCATCAGTTCTTGTAGAATTAAATACAAAATGTTATGCTGAAAACCGCGAGAAGATTCGAGTTTATTAGGCAAAGATATTAACATTTTACTGGAGTGTTATATGGGTGAATTTATTTCTTTTCAAAGGTAAAAGAAACGAAATTTGCTCAAACCCCACTTCAGAGAAATGCTAATAACTTAGTCAGGCAAACTCTAATCTTCTCGCGGTTTTCTGCATAACATTCTGTATTAAATTATTCAAGATCTGAATGAGTATCATAGTTCTTTATCTTAAGTTGTGCCGTCCAACTGCAATTCACTGTTTATGGATGTTTCTACATACATTTTTGCATATAAACTTCCAACGAGTTTAGCACCGCCCAAACGTTGACCAATTTGGCTGAAATTTTGTCCAGAGCATCAGGGCATCAAATAGAACCGAATAAGAGGGCGGCCCATCAAAACAATTGAAAAAAAGTTTTTCCCATACTAATTTGAGCCACCCTAATATACTATCAACTTTTTGGTCTTATGATGTTACCATATTATGCAATTAATTCTCAATTAAGTCACAGTCTCGGTCAAAGTGTTAGTTTGTAGAATCTCGAAATAAATTCCCACATAGAATTATTTCCATATGTATAATCGAATGTATTTTCATCTTCATTTCTAGAATTCAAACCACAAGAGGCACTTCAATACTGTGTCATCGTTTACAATTCCTGATCGAAAATGTCCGGTACCAACATTTTCAATTGGATGTATCTTTCATGGGCCCAGTTACTGGAAGGATGGTGCAATGCAATTGCAATTTGTAATCAACAAATTTGTGGCATTTTTCCATTTGCCAATCGAAAAAAAACGATTCGCCGTTCGGAATCAACTAGGTATCTGATTGGAAAGAAAGGTAAACAGAAAAAGCCACCACAGAGTAGGGTTCGAAACCAAACAAAGAAACTATCCGATTTGTTGAAACTGTCCTCATTTGCATACTATTGAACACTCTTCATTGAGCAAGTAGTGTAGTAAAGTTTTTTTTTCAGTTGCTTGGTCATTTGCCAGGATGTGGATACAATATCGGCAAATGAAATCTGTCCCTCCGTTCACACACGTTCGTCCGGAATCGCTTTCCAAAGAGACCACTCACATTAGCATAAATTAATGCCACCCAATCTCCTGTGCAAGTACCCGACGGTGGCAGGGATCCAAACTGGGATACTCATCACTTCCGAAAAACTTTCCCTATTACTGCGGCGATTCCAACTTCTTCGGTGCTCGAAGTCTGCCGCAATGAAGAATTGGAATATGGCTGAAGAGCAAAAGCACGTACCTACTTTTAATAGAAACTTTACTTCGACCAGCCACCAATCTCGTTTGCCTGCGGGAATAAGCTTTAAATTGTGTTACCAACGAACCATGTGCGCTGTTACTGGTAGGGAAAATTTAGTAAATTTTGATGAAAGAGTGGTATTTTTTGTTGGTGAGATAAAATTATCATATTAATTTTCATTAGGATTTATAATATTTCATATTACGCATGATTGGGATTATATATAAATTTAAATAAAAATAAACGAACAAATACGGACAGACGTTTTCGCAGTTCCTGCCAGCTTCTAAGGACTCTCAACTGCCGGCCAGCGTTAGAAGAGATTTTCGAGTAGGGAAAGTGTATCGGTTTTGGCCACCTTATTGCCTAATTTGGCCAACTCTGAAAAGTGCATATTTTCCAAAAAAATATCGATCAGTTGCTACAGCGAAGAAGGATAAGGAATATATCTCCTGTTAGAGCTCCTTAGCCGTGCGGTAAGACGCGTGCACAAAATCGCTCGTCATGACAGGGCGAGAAGATATCGCGACCAGCTTTACCTGATCCAACTGGCGCACTTCGCTTCAACTTCGGGCACGGCACCAGGAACTGCCACATGAAGCCGCGCTGCAACATGTGTAGCGAACCTCATCCGACTGGCGAGTGTGAAAAGATGGAGGTGGCGGATCCCAAGTGCGCCAACTGAGGCGACAAACATCGCGCCACCACAAAGGGCTGCCCAAAGTGAGACGAGTTCCTGGAAATCCGGAAGAAGCCTTCCACCAGGAACCTTCCGAAGAAGAACTGTGTTCCAGTAGTCAACGAGTTAAACTATCCTGCCATCGCGGCTCCCAGCAAGACGAGTATCCTCCACCCCCGGAGGATTCCACTCCGCTCTATACCCCGGAGCAGCTGGCTCCAATATTCAGCCAACTTGCGGCTCGGTTTCGAAGCTGCAAATCCCGATTCGACCAGATCTACAATCTGGACCTTTTCGTCGAGCTCAGCGATTTCCTTCAGGAGAAGGAGATTGACGCGGCTTTCATCACCGAAGCCCACCTGAAGCCCGAGGTAAGTGCAACAATTCCGGGTTTTAGGCTGGTGAGGTTTGATCGAACAAGCTCCAGAAGGAGAGGAGTGGCAATCGCCTTGCGAAGCAACATCGCCTGCCGAACTTCAAGCTCCAAATCGTCGAAGCCGTTGGAGTGGAAGTCACCACCACGGTCGGAGTCGTCACGTTCATCGTGGCTTACTGTCCCACATAAGTAAAATTTTACGAACCACGAAGAGACATAGTAAAGCTCACTCGGCGGCAGGAGCAGTTCATCCTCCCCAGAGACCTGAACGCAAAGCAACAATCGTGGGGAAACACGGTCTCAAACCGGAACGGAGTCATCTGGTGCAACGACGAGCTAGAGGGTCACTACACAACTGGCGAATTGACGGCATATATCGAATCATCGAAAAAGATGAAGACCCCAGGCTTTGACAGCCTCCTGAATCGTGCCTCCTTTAATCAGTGGCTCCGTCTCAGCGACTTCTCATCGTCCTTTATTGTTTATGGATGTTTTGCATTATTTGTGGAAATTTAATATTTATTTATTGCTCATTTCCTGATATTTTTTTTTGTTTTTTTGCTACCCTTCATGAACACTTAAAAAGTAAGATAAAAAATATAAATAAATACAATTTTGCCGATACAAATATTTAAAAACCATTTTGTCTCCCCCCAACAAAATAAAATTTGGATAATTTTGAGGATTTTCAAAACATTCTTTAACAAATCCGAGGAGTTTTTTTATTTATTTATTTTTTATAATTTATTTTTTATTCCCCCTACCCCCCCCCCCTTCACCTTTCGGAGACCAGCAGGACAAAAAGTTAATTAAATATTTGTAACGGCCTTATATAATTTTACTAAATATTAGTAAGCGTACATGCCTCTTCCAGTGCACCGCGCTCAGCAACGGGAATTGAAATGGTTCCTCGGAAGTAGCAAAATGGGAAATAATTTCCCAACACCAGCCGATCGGAAATTTTCCGTTTCACTGGTGAACCCAGCGTCCAGTCGGGACCAATCTAACGAATCAGAAGAGAGGAAAAAATAAGTGTGATTTTACCCGTAAAATGAAATGATCGAAGTTTTCTCCAGTGTTGCTGCTGCTGCTGCTGTTTGATACGATAACGGCAGGCTAGACGCGTTGACTGACTAGAGGGCAGAGCAGTCCTACCGAGCAACGAGGTTCCATTCACAGTACAGCAACTCTCGGAATGTTTAATGGAAGAAGCAAATTACTGCCAGTTTAAATTGAGGATTGATTTGATTTATACAAACGAGCTTGGTGATGGAATTGGAAATCGAATGGATTAACTGGATGCCGGCTGTATGCAAAGGTGAAGTCAAATTGAAATTGTGTACCTACACGATATGGACGTTAGTGTTTCAACGCTGCTAGAACTAACGCAATTAATACGATTTATGCCGGCAAAAGCAATTTCAGCTTTGGGTCATTCATTTAGGGGCACCTCATCGCTGTTCAATTATACCTTTTTTATGTCCTTATACCTTAAACAAGGACGTTCTCTCGAAAGTTCAAAAGCTACGAACAAAGTGGATTTCCTTAGTTCTGGATGTGAGAGAAGTCTTTCGAGCGAGAGATAAGTCATTTCTCTACAACAAAGCCTTTCAGACAACTCCTAAACCGAAGAATGCTTTGCTAAATTTCCAACTCCGTAATACTTATGAAAATGCCGCTAAGTCAGATGCCAAGAACAACTGCATGAATATGAGGCAAGTACAATGGTACTTCTATGCATGAATATAAGTCGAAAGAATGTCCTACCCTACTGATTTTTTTCTACTTTTATCAACCAAGCTATCTGTGGTCTCTATCCATGTCCTTCAAATATGCGAAGCATATCACCGTTATATGTTTGGAATGAACTTTGTTGCAACGCAACAAAAGCTGGTGGAAAATATCATCAGACAACAGAGAGTTTCATCAAGACAATTTCCTTGCTAAAACATGACTCAAATTCACGCGCAGTGACTAACTCCAGAATAGTGGAAGCATTCCTTTTCTGAGACACTTTTAGGGTAATCGTGTATTAATATTGTAAACAGCGGGGTCGTTCAAACATTTTAGCGTTGGCTTCTCCATAATTCACTTTCGGTTATGTTGCTTTGTTCGCCCAACAAAGCACGACGAATACGCTTTCTTAAACCAGGAACGTGCTTCGAATTGATTGTCAGGATTTTACGATTGTCAGAGCCAAGTTTTCGGTCGATCTGCTAAAGTGGATGGTGGCGACAGAAATGACAAGGTTTCCCTCTCTGGTGAAAGGATTTGACTCCCTGTGGTTATAGCGAAATAAACAAGCGATGTGTTGTTTTCAATGCAACCTGATGAAACGGTTGCGGTGTATCGTGGATGCATCCATTGAGATACAATCATACTGTGCAGACACTATATTATTAGATTGGTCTCCTTTGAATGGCATCAAATCATATTTTGACTATTTGTTTTGCTCTCGAAACCAAACGTTTCCTTTGGAAAAAAAAAACCGTTCGGCTAAGCAATATTTTTTGCCAAATGATCCGTTCGGCCAAACGACATTCTCGAGCATGAGATTCGTTCGACCAGAAGACAATCTCGGCCGTATGACCCGTCCGGACAACGACACTTTTGGCCGCATGTTTTGATTCGCCAAACGTATCTTTGGCCAAATGGATTGCTCGGTTGAATGACTTTTCCGGCAAAGTGTTTGACCAAGTGATACATATGTTCGGCCATATGCCTTTTTCTACCATATTACCGGTAGTCCGGCCTATGTCTGTTCTCTAAGGACACGAGACCTGGACGATGCTCGTAGAGGACCAACGTGCACTGGGAGATTTCGAAAGGTAGTGCTGCGTACCATCTACGGTGGGGTACAGATGGCGGACGGTACGTGGAGGAGGCGAATGAACCACGAGTTGCATCAGCTGTTGGAAGAACCATCCACCGTTCACACCGCGAAAATCAGACAGCGGTGGGCCCGGCACGTAGCCAGAATGTCGAACAGTAATCCGGTGAAAATGGTTCTTGACAACGGTTCGACGGCAGGCAAGGTGGATCAACCAGGTGGATGACTATTTGCGGACCCTCCACAGACTGCGTGGTTGGAAACGTGCAGCCATGGACCAAGCTGAATGGAGAAGACTTTTATGTACAACACAGGCCACTCCGGCCTTAGTCTGGTAATAAATAAATAAGTACCTCCTCGTTGGTCCTCCACGAGCATCGTCCAGGTCTCGTGTCCCTAGAGGACTACCGGTCTATTCAGTGTTTTGTAGATTGTCATTTTGGTACGGCGGCAAACTCTATTCGATAGGAGCGTTTTGCGGACTCCAAAGTACGTACGATTTCCAGTGCCACGTCTGGGGGTTTATAGACGACTCCACAGACTAAGTTGGCCTGTTTTAATTTGATAAACAAGTATTCAATTTCGCTTTCTTTTCCAGATTTAGTGATAACAGAGAATTTGAGATTTTTTCTCACATAAAAGGCGACTCCACCCCCTCTTGATTTGTTCTTATTATCGCGATCAGATCTAATAATTTTGTATCCCTCAAGTTCAACTGATATGCTCGTATTTGAAGGTTTGAGCCAGGTTTCTACAACAGATAGAACATCTAATTTTGAATTAACAACGAAAGAACGATAGTTTTCAATGTTGCTAGTTAAACTCCTTGCGTTGTGGAGAGCTATTTTAATAAAGTTATTGGACCGTTTCTCTAGAATAGTTTTCATTTTCCCATAATCTAGGGAATGTAGCTTCAGTTTCGAATCGTATATAGACCCATCAAACCGCAAAGGAGCTGAAGAAGTATTGGAATCAGTTAGTGCATTGATATTTGAATCAGTTTGGGCATTGGTATTAGAGTTACTCACGTTAATCATTTCGGTACTAGCAGGCTTGGTACGTTCACGTTTTTTGGCTGAAACTCGCGAATTTCTACACCTTCTGGCCAATAAAAAGGATCGTTAATTACAGCGACAAGATCTTCAGAAACAGAAAGTTTGAACAATACAAATGATAATTCATAAATGTCCTTATTACGCGGCACTAGTTTAACACAATTTAGCGTAGACTGGTCGATGTTGATGGTTTCTCGCAGATACTCGATGATATCGTCTTCAGTTTGTTCGACGTGAAAAGGTGTGACATAGAACGCCTTCATCGTTTCTTCGTTTGATGTTCGACGCACTGGGGGTCGCAGTCTGTTTACCACCTTCAGGCGGCAATCTTGATTTGATGATGGTGGAATAGAGCGGGTGAGATTTGTGCCTTGTGAGTGGTTGCTTGGAGAGGCACTATTTGAAATACGATTCGAGACAGCAGCAACAGCATTGGCTCTCGAGGTGACAGTGGCGTAGGTGGTAGCAGCGGTGGGTGGAGCGGTGGATGGAGCGGTGGATGGAGCGATGACGGCAGCGACGGCATTGATGGAAGAAGTGGCGATGGAGGAGGTAGCGTTGGAGGAAGCGGTGGCAGTAGTGGCAGTATTCGTCTTTGTGGTGGCTTCAGCATTCGTACCCGAGGTAGACGCGACAGGCAACATGATTTCGGTAAGAACCGGTGGTACATTTATTTCACGGTCACGGTTGTTGTTATCATCATTATCCAGAGATATATCTAAATCTCCCACATCTGCAATTGTGTTGTTCGCAGCGCTAGAACGAAGCGACTGATCGAGGTTGAAACGATCGATGCTGTTGTGAAACTCAGTTGGATCGTGCATTGCCGGACCCGACATCGCGAACTGTTGAAGTCTCGTGGAAAAGTTTGAGTCACGTCGAACCGTTGTGGAGATTGACATTAGCCCATTTAGCGTTTTCAGATTTTCGCCAAATTGATCAACCCGCAGATCCATCGAGTCAACACGCAGCAGAAGATCCCTCATCGTTTTCAAGATAACAGCTTCTCGGTCCATAACGCTCGGATGGAAATTTACTCGGCAGGTTTCACAAAACCAGAGTAAACCAACATTAGCTGCCCATGCTTTGAAGTTTGTAACATTCAACCCAACGCACCCAGGATGAAAAACCCTTCCGCACGACCCACTGCACAAAACACTCCTATCAGACCGCGCAAAATTCCTAGCGCACGCCTTACATGCCTCCATGATTACCAATTATCTTCTACCTCACAGATAAATCAACCCAAAAACTATTTCCCTACGACAACGAAATTAAAGTGATGTCGTGAGGGCAGTTTAAAACAGCAAACACCTCGTGCCCAAGCTCATACAGCGTGAATCCTCCTTTATCGTTTCGCTTTGCCTTCACTTAAGCCGTTGTTGAACCAGAGCATGCACGTCGATTGAATACTTCGGCTTTTGATACCACCGATCGTACCAAGACACACTACTCTATCCAACTTTCAGCACCACCGCGAATGAAGCGTGTGGATGCGCACTGAATGGACCTCCACCAAAGCGGTTTTCAAAACAGAGTCACGCGCGTCGACTGAAATGTTTCGGCTTTTGAGACTGCCGAACGCACCAGGACCTGCTGCTCTAATCGAAAACAACAGCACCGCTTCGGGCGGGTGAATGCACAGAGCAAAACAAACCGGGGGATTTAGTACTAATCGACTGAGTGGCTGGATCACGTTTGTGAGTGCGGAGATATAACGCCTGCACGATATCACTACTGTTGTTTTCGGTACTTACTTTGTATTTGGATAGATCCCGCTGAGATGAAGACAATTTTGGAATCACAATTGCACTCCGGTTTGCATAGAAACAGCTTAGCCTTCAGTTGTGTTCCGTTTAGGAGCAGTGTTTCAGGGTTTACCCGGCACAGTCTAACCGAATGAACGGGGAATACTTGGGAAAAAATAACCGAGAAGAGGATCACCAAAAAAACGTTGCGAATAGCTAGTAGGCGTTACGTACTTCATTTTCGGTATCATTTTCGGCAGCCACCAATGAGCCCAAGTACACAAATTCTTTTACCACCTCGATTTCGTCACCACCTATGCAAACTCGCAATGGGTAACTCACATTGTTTTCTCTGGAACCTCTTCCAATCATGTACTTCGTCTTCGACGTGTTGATGACTAGTCCAATCCGTTTAGCTTCCCTCTTCAGTCTAATGTAGGCTTCCTCCATCCTCTCAAATTTACGTGCCATAATATTTATGTCGCTTTGCGAAGCCACATAGATGAACGGACTTATTGAAAATTGTACCAATCGTGTTAATCCCTGCTCTGCGACCATCACCTTGCGTTACCCTCTGCTCATTTCAAAGGGACTCGAGAATTCCCCTGAAACTCGAACTACGCACATCACCCGATCCTTCGTCGCTTTGATCAACCGTACCAGTTTATCCGGAAAACCGTTTTCGTGCATTAGGGAAAATCCATTGATTACGTAACGCAAAAATTGTCTATTTTCAACCCTTCCCCCCCCTATATCACACTTTTTGTATGATTTATTGAATTTTTTTGTACAGATTGTCACACCTCGGTCAACCCCCTCCCCCTCTGAGCGTTACGTAATTTATGGATGCTCCCTTAGCTGCCGTAGCTGGTCCCGATCGATTGTATCATATGCGGCTTTGAAGTCGATGAATAGATGATGCGTTGGCACGTTGTATTCGCGGCATTTTTGCAGTACTTGGCGAATGGCGAACACCTGGTTCGTGGTGGAGCGTTCGCCCATAAAACCAGCCTGGTACTGCCCCACGAACTCTCTTGCAACTGGTGCTAGTCGACGGCATAAAATTTGGGAGAGTACCTTGTTCAGCAATGTGATTGCGCGGCCCAAGTAACATTTTGAGTTTTATCATAGTCTATTAGCGGATCTGGAGAACAAATTTTCAAGACTAGCAATAAAACTAATATCTACATATCAACCTCTTGATGACCGCTACAAGATTATGTTATGACCAAGTGGACCACTCTTGAGAACGTCTTCAAAGCAAGTTTAAGAATGTTCATAAAGCTGCCATAAAACCGCTGTCAAAAGGGAATTTCTTTCCGTGGAACTTTTGTTATTGTTTTGGAGAAAAAGGAAAACAGTAGAAATGGATAAATAAAAAAACAACATTCATGGACATTGATCATGGATGAAAAATATTATTCAATTATCAAAAATTTGATGCCCCAGAATTCGTTCGCGTGCTTACATTTTTTATGCGCGTTCGAATTTCTGGTGAAACCTGGTAAGAAAATCAGTTTAATGAAGCGCGCCGTCGTAATATTGTAGCTTACGGCTTATTAATTAGTGTAAATATTAAATCGATGTGATGTCTTTTTTCCTAGTGGCATTCCGATTGGCAACAAAACATTTCTTATGCTTTATTATTTGAAAATCATCGAAATAGACAGCCGTTATTAATAATGGCAATGGATTTCGAAAAAAATATATTCGCCCGTATTAAATCAATTCTATGCTAACAGCATGGCTACTACACTGTGGGCAGTTTAACGGTCAAAATAAAATTTGCATAACTTTCAAAAATAAAATGTTTTGACGTAGGACTACGTCTGTGTTTTCTATATTGGGGTACACTTTACGATTGCGAAAATCGGGGACCGTCACGAAAATATGATAGACTTTAAACTTTAATATCTCAGCCGTTTCTCGATGGATTTTAAATTTTTTTGGACCATTCGATCAAGGATGAGTCAACGCTTCTTTGTATTTATATGAAAATAATATTTTTTAACTATCTATTATCGATAATTGATAAAAAATTTAGAAATAGGTAAACTAACCAATCAAGTACATGCATCACTAGCACAGACATCAAAAATCAATCACTTGCGGGTTTGGATCTAATCCTTAGTTTGAACAAGATTTTACGCAGAGCGGACGCATCAAAGCGATTGCAGCGGAGCGGATATAGCATCACGGAGGCGCTAATAACATTTTCAAAGGAAATCCATCGCATTGGTGGTAGTGCTCGATGTGTTGCTGCAGATCATTCAACCTCAACGAACCAGCATTTCATATTAAGAGAGGGTTGACCATAAAAATAGCACTGTGGCGATCCCGCACCGCCAGTGCCTATGCTGAAAATTTATTACAAATTGTGGTGTCAGTTAGTAAGGAGCATTGGGAAAAGAAAATTGGTTCTTCTCAGGGCCAACATTTCATAAAAAGAAAGAGTTAATTGCGAAAATGGACTGTTTCGGTGGCATCGGTTTTGGCGTGGTAGCTTGGTTGCTGTTAGTGATTCCATCCATTAAAATTCACTACATCATCTCCCTCCGACGCGCTATCAAATTCACTATTTACAATTGAGTTTTGCACTTTGAAGAAAGTTTATTCGGATAGTCGGATCAACCTTCTTTTGTATAAAATCAATGAAGACGCCACCTCAGTGGAAACTATCTACAGCAACCACCCATCGGTGAACGTCGCTCGGACAAACAGATGCAGATAATGTTTGGTAATATGAAAAAACTTCGTCTTGAGTCAAATTTCTGCTGTTATTACTTGCAACAATACGCATTTTGGATAAACAACATCTCATAATCAAATTCAGAATCTTGCGAGAAAATTTCATAGGATTCTTAGAATTTGTCATTCTACGAATGGTCCGTTGTCTGCAGGATCCCGATCGAAATGGCTCGCGCGCTGAAAGCAGTTTTCTTATATTTAATGAAGTAATTCCATTAGCCCCGCCCATTCATTAATCGTTATGAGTGCACATTATATTCACACCCATGTCAGATTACAAAGGGGCGGGGCTAACGGGCTTAATTTATTAAATACAAGAAAGCTGCTGTTTGACGCGCGCGAGCCATTTTGATCGGGATTCAACAGAGAGCGGTTCGACATTCGATGCAGCGGAGCGGACACAGCAGCACGAAGGAGTGGGTGGCAATGCTGAAAATTTATTTCTACTTTTGGAGGCTTAGCGAAACATCATCAAGTGGCGATCGGACAGTTGCAACGCAAGGTGTTGACTAGCGATTGGATGCAGTTAGTTATTGGACAGAAGGCGCATTGGGAAAAGAAAACTGGTTCTCCTCAGGACCAACATTTTATTAATCGCGAAAATGGACTGTTTCGGTGGCATCGGGTTTGGCATGGTAGCTTGGTTGCTGTTAGAGATTCCATCCGTTCAAATTTACTGCATCATCTCCCTTCGACGCGCTATCAAATTCGCTATTTACGATTGAGTTTCCCGAACAGCACAAGTTGGACAAAAATGGTTGCAGCAACTTGATTGTGACTAAATCCGGTCACATATATGTTGCAATAACCTATGTGGAACATGTGTGCTGCTAGGGTTTGTACTTTGAAGAAAGTTTATTTCGGATAGTCGGATCAACCTTCTTTTGTATAAAATCAATGAAGACGCCACCTCTGTGGAAACTATCTACAGCAACCACCCATCGGTGAACGTCGCTCGGACAGACAGATGCCAAGAGATAATGTTTGGTGATATAAAGAAACTTCGTCTTGAGTCAAATTTCTGTTGTTACTCTTCGCAACAATACGCATCTTAAATAACCAACAGCTCATAACCAAATTAGATTCTTAGAATTTGTCATTCTCTGAACGGTCCGTTGTCTGCTGCGGAATTCCGATAAAAAGGCTAGCGCGCGCCGGAAGGCAGCTTTCTTATATCTAATGAAGTAATTTCATTAGCCCCGCCCCTTCAATAATCGTTATGAGTGCACATTATATTTACAACCATAGAGATCACAAAGGGGCGGGGCTAACGGGCCTAATTGATTGAATACAAGAAAGCTGCTTTCCGGCGCGCGCGAGCTATATTGCTCGGGATTCCGCGGAAAGAGCGGAATAAGCGGTTCGACAAAATTTGATGCAGCGGAGCGGACACAGCAGCATGAAAGCGTGGATAGCAGTGGCAATGCTGAAAATTAATTCCAAATGGTGGAGGCTTAGCGAAAAATCATCAAGTGGCGGTCGGACAAATTCAACGCAAGGTGCTGACAAGCGTTTGGATACAGTGAGTTATTGGAAAACTTAGCATTGAGAAAATAAAATTGGTTCTTCTCAGGACCAGCATTTTATAGAAAGAAAGAGTTAATTGCGAAAATGGATTGTTTCGGCGGCATTGGGTTTAGCGTGGTAGCTTAGCTGCTGTTAGTGATTCCATCCGTTCAAATTAATTGCATCATCTCCCTCCGCCGCGCTATCAAATTTGCTAGTTACGATTGAGTTTCGCACTTTGAAGAAGTTCATATCGAATTTTCGGATCAACCTTCTTTTGTAGGACACCATCCTCAAAAATGGTCGAAATAAAGGAGAAATAAGCAGAATCTGAAGTGGCGTGAAACCAAACGCAAATATATTTATTTGCAACGTTTGGTTTTCGCCCACGATGTAAGCGTACGTGGCAAAGTAAGGATTGTGATATCCCCGCCTGAAATACAGTCTAGTAGCTTCAGTGGCCGATGAGTCATGTTAATTCCACGGTTAGAGACTCAAAGTCCATCCAACTGGGACCAACTATTCGACTTCTTGATTCAGTTGGCCTCCGAGCAGTTTGCTCAATGTAAATAAAACGACACAAATTATTATGGCAAATACCATCTATTTCAAATTGCTACGTAGTCCTACGTCACCTTTGCGTACAACCCGATTGGGCTGCACCTTTGAGTTTTTGCTGAAAGTCGCGGCACTCGTTTCCTTACGATTAGTTCTTCTTCGTGCGATGGTTCTACATTCCACGGAAGCTTGGCCAGTTTATCAACCAAATGTTCAGTTAGTATTTCCACAACTTCTTCTTCTTCTTCTTCTTCTTCTTCTTCTTCTTCTTCTTCTTGGCATTACATCCCCACACTGGGACAGAGCCGCCTCGCAGCTTAGTGTTCATTAGGCACTTCCACAGTTATTAACTGCGAGGTTTCTAAGCCAAATTACCATTTTTGCATTCGTATATCATGAGGCTAACACGATGATACTTTTATGCCCAGGGAAGTCGAAACAATTTCCAATCCGAAAATTGTCTAGACTGGCACCGGGAATCGAACCCAGCCACCCTCAGCATGGTCTTGCTTTGTAGCCGCGTGTCTTACCGCACGGCTAAGGAGGGCCCCACAACTATGGATACCTAATATTATTGAAAAGTTTTCCTAATTCCAGTAAAATACAAAGGCCTGTCAAATTTAACATTTACCGTGTAGTGAGAAGATAGGGAAAAGAACCAAATCAGAACTGTGAACTTCATTCAAATTAACAAGGTTAATTTACTCTCTGCTATTTTGTTTTGATTATGCGCTTCGTTTATCGATGTTTAATTTTTTATTCGCTATCCCACTTGCTGAATGACGTTTGAACCATTTTTAATTTTAACGATGTTCGATTCGAGCCAACGAGGTTCAAATTTAAAAGTGTTCGCATTGAAAGCTACCCGGTTCATGATAAATTGAATAGAACTTATGCTTCCAGCAGCAGCAGAAGAACATCTCAAATCGTGTTCATCTCACCATTTGTTGCGTATTCGTATTTAAACCATTTTCATTTACCGGTAGTAAGATAACACGCCCCTTTAGTTTATTTTATTATTATTATTGTTAATGAACAACAATATTTTGAATAAGCGAACGATCAGTGGGGAATATTGTGTTTAATGTTTTCTTTGTTTAAGATATTTGAGGAACATGTAACAAAACAATTTGTTTTAGCCATTCGAATGATCATAGTTCATGAAATTTAACATTAACATTATGCTCTTGAACAGTGCCATTATAAACCTTTTGAAAACTACTAAGTTTTATTTAGGTTATGCGTAAGACAAGTCCATGACCAATATATCCGTCTTTATGAGTGTTTTTAAAATTGGTTTTATTGAAGTCCTCAGGATAATCATTAGACCACTAATAAGCTCATGAGATATTTGACGTTTGTGGATTTATTGAGCGTTTTATTACGGTTTTGAAGATAGCTATAAGTCTTCGAATGAAGCTGATCTCGCAGCATTGAACAAAGCAGCGATAAAACCGTTAAAAAACTTGAATAAATCCATGCAGCCTTGAAATTGTTACTTGGGGGTAGTTGCTTCAATCCAACAACACTGGATTGTTTCCATCTATTGTCTAAATTAGTCATTAAATACAATTAATTTTTGATTAAGAAATGAAACCGAATATACACGCCTTTTTACACAACAAAAAAACACACTACTTGATTTGCAAGCATTTTTGGCACAAAACGAAATATTGCTCAAATTAAAATATTATTATTGTTTCAATCAAAGATAACTGTAGAAACCACAATCAAATACTTTCGTCTCAATAATAAAGCGATTGTTGAAATCAACAATACTTACATTTGGTTTAATACAAAATTTCGCTGCGTGAGTATTTTATAACAGTGGAAGTGCCTAATGAATTTAAAGAATGTTCCATTAGCGGATGTAATGCCAACAAAGAAAGCGGTACATCCTCTCTTTCCGTTTAACATAAACTTCATGTTAATTGATTCCTTGGTGATTCGTGCGAAGATAAAAGTGCCCTCTAAAAGAACAGATGTGTAGTGAGAATAAGTGAATCGGCGCCAGCGAAAGTGGTACATAAACCATTTTTGTCAATTTTGTGTACCAACGGCTTCTGTTTGCAACGATCTAGTAAGGCAATGTGATTTTTGACAACTAAATCTGGAGATAAGCACTTTTTATTTTCTGGTTTATATCATAATGGCAATTTTGTTGCCAAGAAAAAAGGTACATGGACAGCTCTACCCACTTAAATCAGCTTGTTGAAAAGAAAATTGAGCAACATGGATCGTACATGTGCATTTTGTTCCAACAAGCTTGAACTTTGTCAAGAAACTTCGCATATTTCCCATCACTACCTTTAGGCACATCAGTCATAACACGTTGGTACAGTTGAGTTTCAGAAAATTGCAAATTTGAATTTTATTTTCGAAGTTTTTGGAAGAGCATCTACTGCAAAATTTACTCAATATAACATGTACCACTTTCGCCGGCACCGCGGTTCAAGTCATAAATCACAATAAGGCCGATACAAATATTAAATTTATGTTATGTTCGATAGCTCTTGGAAGTAACGAGGAGGGGAACAAAAAAAAACAAGAATACAAAAAAGGCCAAAATGCAATGATTACATGGAAAATTTGAAATTTTAATGGGATTTATAGAAAAAAATCAGAATTTATCCACTAGTGAATTAAGCATAAACTTTATATAATTAAAAAAACTGTTTTTCTTTTTGAAAAAGTGCTGAATTTTTCTGCATATGTTCGGAATTGCAGACTTTCCGGACTAGGGTGGGTGTACCAATTGTTGCCATACATAAGAACAACTTTTTTTTTAAATAAGTAAAATACATGTGGGTGAACTTTATATATAAAGCAAAGGTTTTACTTCCTGCTCCTTAGAACAGCTGTGAAAACTACAATAAAAATTGTTATTAGGGTAAGACGGTATAATGCGCCCCACCTGGCCAAAACGCCCCACTTGGATTTCTAGAAAACTATAACTAACTAAGGGTTAAAATCAGTTGGTACCTATAAATATTTGTAAAACCATCATCCTATGTGAATATGGGAGTATTTTTGTATTACGTAATAAAAATAATAGAAAAATACAAAAAGTTACAGTTTTGATGTAACTTTCAATGTTTGTTTGCTCAACATTCTGGAGAAACTCTAGCATACTGTCCGCAAAACTTGCACTGGAGCACTCAGTTGGGCAACCAATTAACTTCTATCAGTGGTTAATGTAATATAAAATTGCTTCCATCTTCAAAAATGTAACGTTTTTCGAAAATATGTTTCACTGGTCAATACGCCCCAGTGTAGGCAGGACAATATGCCCTTACCAACTGGACACAAGCGCGGCGAGCTTGCAGCAGTTTCTTACAAATTATATGGAAACTATTGAAATGTATTTCAAACCTGATTAAATGGACTTATGTTGCTTTTTTAATGTCACGCGTATAAGGATTTGTATCCATTTTATTATGGGATTGATAAAATACTAATGAAGGGCTTTGAAACGTGTTTGGCTAAGGTGGGGCGTATTGCCCAGGCACTTTTAAAAATCCATTTTTTCACGACTTTTCAAAAAAGCTTTATTACGTGTAATCTGTAATATTTTTATATGACTACTCACGGGCAATACATTTGTGATTTCCTGGACTACCAAATAACACAAAGTTTGCATAAATTGCGTTGAAAAGGAAAAAGATATCGAGGAGCTGCCTTAGGGGGGGCATATTATACCGTCTTACCCTATCCTCAAAATTGATTAATCCATAATAGGAACGCATGCACCAGTTGTGGCACTATTCCTAATTTTGGTTCCTTATTTGGCAAATCCCATTGTTTTCTCATGGGATTGGCCAAATTGGGATCACTAGTGCGACAACTGGTGCAAAGGACGTCAAAAATTAAGCAATAGTAGTTTGTGCAACTAGTTGCAAAAAGATGATTTTTTCAGCACGAGTTGTACGTTTATCCAACGAGGCTTGCCGAGTTGGATAAATACTACGAGTGCTGAAAAAATCGAGTTTTGCAACGAGTTGCACACGCTATTTTTTGCAATGACGAAAAATTGACTTTAATTTGATAAATCTGAACCAAAATTGTACAGTCTAATTTACTCCACATGATCATTCTTGCCAATGAATTATGTTGCTGCAGAGAACAATCAGATTCCATGTTACCGTGCCACATTGCATAGTTCGATAAGCCGTGAAGCGATAGATGTACTTGTCTTTGGAAATTTTTGATGTCATGTCCATCAAACTATTTCATTTATAACGCGACGTAGAGAATACACTATGTGAACACTTACCCATGCTAATTCAGCAAAATGTAGTCATGTAACAACTGTTCTGATGTTAGTTTTTCATTATAGCACCCAAATGAGTGTTATAATGAATGTTATGCAACCCATTTGAGTTGCATAATATTCATTAAAGCACCCATTTCGTTGGTATGGAAAAGTAGGCCATTTTATAACTCACAGGCGAACTGTAAACCAGATTTTCTGATCAAGAATTGCAAAAAATCAATTTTTACAATTAAGCTTCGCTTGTTTTGGAGGAAATCAAAGGAGTTTTCGTATCTAATGAATATGCTTTATCGATATGAACTTGGTTTGCGGTGGTTTGATTATTCATTTGGCATATAAAGCACTACACACTTAGAGTATCTGTGTAAATTTACGTTTATTTTGATGCACATATTTGGAGCATCGAAATACATTTAAAATTAAGTTAGCTGTTAAATTTACATCACTTTAAAATTCAATTAGCATCGTTGAATTTCACACGTTCAATATGACACACTTGTGTAAAATTAAATGAATGTAAAAATCAATAGACGACGACCTTTGATTCGCTCTTCCCAAATTCAATCAAACTTTGAATTAAATAAAATTGCGTTTCATCTAGAGATGTCGTAAATTAATCGATTACTTCGATTAATCGATTAATCGTTGTAATAATCGATTAATTTTGAATCGATCATTACCTAACGATTAATCGATTCAATAATCGAGAGAGATCGAGAGTAATCGATTTGTTACTAATCGATTAATCAGGATTTTACGACATCATAAGGATGTCGCAAATTAATTGATTACTTGGATTATTCGATTCATCGTTGTAATAATCGATTAATTTTGAATCGATTATTATCCAACGATCAATCGATTCAATAATCGACAGGAATCGAGAGTAATTGATTAGTTACTAATCGATTAATCGGGATTTTACGACATCTCTAGTTTCATCATTAACTTTTTTTATTTTTCGCGCAATAAAAATCATAAATATAAAAACTTATATTGATTATATCTATCCGTTCGATATGGTATGAAGTGATCCGGTAAACTGTTGCATATGCATAAATGTCTGTTTGGTAGACATTCGCGGAGCTTTCTTAAGCTGAAATTGAGAGCCGCGCCAGGTCTAACAAATTGGCTGCAAAATAAGCAATGGATGACTTTTGAGACATGAAATAATATTCACCAAAATCAATCTTACTATCCCCGTACGTAGTTGCTCCGATGTTTAGGTTAAACTTGTTCACTAACAAACGGTTTCGGCACACAGTACAGGTACTATTTTATTTATCTCACAATATATTGGCGACGAGTTGACAAGATGACGAGTTATGCCTCTATGTTGATTTAATATTTTAAAGTACATGGGTTTAAATTTACACGATCGTGGAAAATTAAGTTTTGTTGATGAAAAAATAAACGCATTTTGATGTATCTTTTCATCGATTGAAAAATGAGCAAAGAGCCTTGTAATTTTATATCTTTTTCAATGCTCTCAATATGTGTATCGATTTCGATGGAAATTTCAATCAAATAACAAATTCAAGTGCTGTGTTATTACAGCTTGTTCTGTTTACATTCCATTGAAATTTAACCATTTTTTTCTGTGTAGTGCGACAACTGGTGTTATAGCAACAACTGGTACATCTAGCCTATACGGAAAATGTACATAGCTGAAGTAGAATCGGTGGAGCACGCCATATCAGCATGCCCACGTTCCCACGTTCGCGGATGAGCACGAATGTTTCTGTATAGTCGTATGGAGGTCACTTCGACTAATACACGGTGGTTGCCTGAGTGCTTCCCGACCTCCACACAATCTGAGATGCCTTCTCAGATGTTTGGTTGCAGATTTTCGTTTACCTTACTCCAAGCAAACATACGATACACTGAAATACGATTATGATAGGAGTTCGACTGATCACGGTAATTGTGCTACGTTTCGGCTATGCAGTCTCAGTAATCAAACGATAATTTTGATTTTATCCCAACGTTTCGACAACTTTTCGGGTCTTCTTCAGGGTGGTGGTCGAAACTTTGGTATAAAATCAAAATTATCGTTTGATTACTGAGACTGCATAGCCGAAACGTAGCATAGATACACTGAAATCAACCTTGCCTTTTAAGAGTTACAGTTCCACTTGTTTTATGGAAAATCAAACATTCTTCCAAACAAGTCCTAAAATAAATCTCTATTACTTTGTAAAAATTGATTAGTTACACAATATATAGGCTATACGCCTTAGGATTGCACCCCTTGCCTTCTCTGCACCCATGTACATGTGGCATTCATTAAGTGGGATCCAATTCTCACACACTCACTCTTGTGTTCTGAACACCTTTAGGGGTACATAGGGCAAACGTAAAAGATCTCCATCCTTAACTATTGGGCCCAATTCTGATTTCTATCGACCTCGTTTATTTCTCTGTTAGGATTTCGTCGCAAGAACATCCTAGGTCTGCCTCTGTTGCGATGTCCAGCCAGATTACAGTTCAGCGCTTGCTTGCAGATTTGGTCGTTCTTTCATGGTATGTGTTATGTGATCTCTTCGAATGGAACATACACACGGTCAAGCAGTTTGACCAACATTGACTCCACCTCTCGTTTATTCCAACATCCATCAAGTTTTACCAACAGCGGCACCGAACAATCAATTTATTCGACCAACAATATCACACACAAACGACCAAAGTGCCAACTTGAGCACCAACCATCAAAAAATATATGGGGGTTTGTGCAACTTCAATACAAATGTTCAAACATGTTCGGCGAACCTTGACTCCACCCCCGACAACTCAAACCGAAATCAAAACGATTTAATTTTTTCCAACCGAGCTGCCAACTGTCAAATGGTTGTTCGAACAACTTCACACACGTTCCAACAAAGCAGCAACCGAAGCGTTTTCTTGGGGGTGGAGTCAATGTTCGTCAAACTGCTTGACTGGTGTGTACGTTGCATAATACGCACGTGGTCTCACTGGCGTCACAGATTTCCCGTTAGAGTTTAGTATTAGAGGTGAATTGTCTGGACCGATTGAATCTTCATGTTCTATGTTGTTCTTGGTCCGCCGCCCGACGTTAACTGGCTTTGGTTTTTGACCTTCTCCACTGTTCGCCCGGCTACCGTGGAGTTGGAGTTGTTCACATCCAACGATTTGGTCTTGTTGAAGTTGTTGAATGGGAGCGTATATGGCCTGGTCATTCAGTTTACTCTATATGGTGGAGCGCTGTTGCGTTGGTAGAGCAGTATCATCATCTGCGTCGAGGTCATTCGATTGCTATATGGTGGTGAGCTGCAAGAGCGGCCTATAATTTCGTCGATTACGATGGGCAACAATAACAGATATAATACATCCTTCCTTGCCTCACTCTAGCGAGTCCATTGTGCAGGACTCTGGAATTTGTCTAGGCCTCCCTTGCCTCTAAGGACAACCTAAAGTTTTTCGTGATTGCGACGATCAAAGGCTTTTCCGTGGTCAATCAGTACCATATAGAGATATTCTTGCAATTCATTGGCCTGCACAAGGATGATTCAAAGCGTGACAGTATGGTGCTCACATGATCGTCCGGGGCAGAATGCATCCTGCTGCCATCGGAGAATTATCAACCTTTCGCTATATTCGAATTAGGATAAGTCATCAAAACTTGAAGAAGTTGTTATAAGTGGTCAAGCCAACGTTTCAGCAGATCAGTTGCATCGATGAGTGACTGACATGTCGCGTCTTTCTCTGGCAAGTGGCATCCTCGGATTTGCTCTTACTCCAATCAAGCGTCGTGAAATATCGTAGAGGAAGCGAATATGGCTGGATGTTGCGGCTTTGATGATGCAATCATCGTCGGCCGGGGAGTACACCCGCGTCCACTTCTCCCGTCTGCAGCCAGCTGCGTTTGACTTGATTCTCTAGAGCCGCTTTTAGTTGGCAGGACTAGTATTTGTCTTTTCTGGAAATGGTTCAGCTAAAAATGGAGACGGTGCTTTCTTGGGTCCGTAATAAACGCAGCGCTGACATCGCGTTTGACTATCATCTTCTAATTGGCGAAATCCGAAAACGCATTGCTCGGATTCAGCGGCGGGAGGAGAGGCTCGGACGACGAATCCAACTAGACCGACTATAAAATCCAGCTGGAAAGTCGGATAGGGAATGTTCTGGAAGGTGACAGCGTAGAAGAGAAATGGGCGGCCAAGAATACTTTCATCGAAACCGGCGAGAACATCATGGGTGAGCTGAGCACTCAGCTAAAAGAATAAATTACATATGTAACCTGACGAAAGATTGAGGAGCGTAGATAAGCAAATGCCGAGAAACGGGAATAATCCGAGGAGTAAAGTACGAGTCCTGTCAACGTTTTGTATAACTGGGTGTCGGGCGCTGCTGCAGACAGGAAAGGCGGGCATGGGTGGGCTTCCTGACCGAGGAAAAAAGGATGGCTGTAACAACCGGAGATTATTGTCTCAATTACTCACTGTCTTGGACAGCTGAAATGTTGGTTCAAGCACTTCGAACAGCTTCTTCAACTCTCAGCCAGTATTCTTAAAAAAGCAGCCATCCGAAGCATGATATCTAAGGTGGAGGAGGTGTTCAGGGCTGACCCTACGCTGTCTGTGCGAATGTTGTAGCATTGAACCGCTCCGCATCATTTTCGAGCAGGTCAACAAGTTGGAAGTGTCCCTTTATTTGCTATTTATTGACTACGGAAGGGATTTCTGTTGTCTGAATCACGAAAATCTGTGTGGCAAGGTTGGCGGAGCTCTGTCTGGCCATATTCGGATAGTCGTTGATGTGAGGCAAGGATGCATATCATCTACATTGCTACTTCTCAGCATAATCGATAAAATCTTGGTGGGTTTGTTTGACCGTGTACCATACCCGAGCAAAGTCTGAAAACATAATGAGAGCATATAGAAAACATATTTTGATATTGATATCAAATCGAAATCATAATTTGTTTTCAAATATGAATCATCATGACTGATTACATATTTTGATCTCATTTTGCTGTTGATTTCTAAATTGTATGATCTGACATCAAACTGTGTACTTATTTTGTTATCGGAACCAATATCAAAATTAATTTTCGATTTGCTCTCATCGACAGCAGGAATAGTTTTCGATTTGATGTCACAGTAAGATTTTTCTGCTGTAGATTTTGATCTTTTAACCGTTAAAACGACCAAAAGGATATCAACCTGAGTTATCAAAATTAGGCGATTTCACGACAACAAAATTAGTTATCGATTTGCTCTCAAGCTTTGCTCGGGTACAGAGAGCTGCTTTGGCAGTTTTTGCATTATTGTGGAACATCTAAATGACTCTGATTTGGCCAATGATCACGAAACGCTATATTAATACTGCGACGCTCTTTTATGCGGAATGGCCTCAACGAGCTGACCGTATGCTTCTTTGCTGTGGGTCTCACCATCAACGTCAGCAGGACCAGGTGGTGTCAACGAACTGTTCCCTCAAACTATTCAGAAGCCGGACGATCGGAGGATTTCAATATTTTGACAGTCTGATATCATCAGATGGCGAATTTGGGATTGACATGGAAACACGAAGTATTTGGAACCCAACCGGATTGATCCACGCACCAAAGTTCAAAGTGATACATTCGGTCAAATTGGTTGGGTCTCCAAATATTTCGAAAAATCGCGAAGGTAGCCCCAGCCTATAGTGCCTATAGTGAACCGTGGCAAAGATAAAGCAGATGATGTCTAAAATTTATAATTCGGACGGCCTTACAGCTGGATATCGTGTGCCGAGCAACATAAAAGCCATCAAATACCGATAACAGTAGATGTTCGAGAACGTGTATGGAAATGGGTCGGCCACATATTGCAAGGTAGCTTAGACGGAATCTGTAAGCAAGAGTCCCCTTAGTATTCGTGACCTGATAGGATATAGAATATGTATGCTCGTATTTTCATTTGAAACACTCTTGTTGACAAATTTATGGTCTCTAAATGATATATTTTGAACCATGACAAAAATAGTGATGCATAACGCTCAAAGTTTAAAAAAAACTTCCGCCCCCTCGATATTTTTGGAGACATAAAAAACTAATATTCGTATCGGCCAAATCCACTTATAAGAATGCTGAAGTCAGTTAAAGGTTTTGTTTCATCTTGGCTCTGTTTCATTTTGGCTCGCAGAAACTTTTTGGTGCACTTTTCTGTTTGGCGCCACTTTTACTACTTTTACTAGTAAAAGTGGCGCCAAACAGAAAAGTGCACCAAAAAGTTTCTGCGAGCCGGGTCAATTCAAATTTTCCGCCCTACCTCACACAAGACAGGGCAAACGAATTGTGGTGACAAATAGGTCCTATGCTGAGGGCAAATGTGACAATAAAACGGATCATAGTTAACTCCTTGCAAAAGGCACAATACATGTGTCCGAAACGTCGGATGAAAACATAAAACCCCGTTTTTGATCCCAAAAGACTGAAAGCCAAAACCTCAAACGTCGCCATCTTTGATGTCATAAATAATGCATTTTTGTATTCAGCGTCCACTTCATTATCAGCCCTTCTATGAGTAGGTATTGGGGCCCTCCTTAGCCGTGCGGTAAGACGCGCGGCTACAAAGCAAGACCATGCTGAGGGTGGCTGGGTTCGATTCCCGGTGCCGGTCCAGGCAATTTTCGGATTGGAAATTGTCTCGACTTCCCTGGGCATAAAAGTATCATCGTGTTAGCCTCATGATATACGAATGCAAAAATGGTAACCTGGCTTAGAAACCTCGCAGTTAATAACTGTGGAAGTGCTTAATGAACACTAAGCTGCGAGGCGGCTGTGTCCCAGTGTGGGGATGTAATGCCAATAAGAAGAAGAAGAAGAAGATGAGTAGGTATCATGAGGCAGCCTAGATGCAATGAAATATGTTTGATCAACGGCCTAAAATGAAACCATAGATACAACGAACTTTAATAAAATAATTCAACTGATCTGCTGTGGAAATCAAAAGGCAACAACTAGACAATGCAAACGGGAATAAAAAGGTCAATTATATATTCAAGTCATCGCCAAAAGAATTGGTTTAAGCAATGTCAAAAAAGTAAATTCTCCACGAGGAAGTACTTAACCCTCTACAACCCAAATTTTTGTTTCCGCTCAAAATCACTATTTTGCTTTCTAAAATCGATCTAAACACGGTTTGGGCGTTATTTTTTTATAATTCGAGATTTTGCCAATTTCACACTTTGATTTTTAGAATTTTGTTTTTCAAGTTTTTTATCCAATCAAATAATTGAATCTATTAATCTTTTTTGATTTTTCAACATATTTAGAGTTTGAAAGTTCCTATCAATGCTGACTTATTGCATTTTTTCAATTTTCAAGGCATTTTTTTTTATTTTCCGTGTATTACGGAGAAAAAGAAAAATTTGGATAGCTTCGCGGAAATAACGCGCAGAGGGAAATCCCCGCATAGAACAAATCACACATAGTGTGCGTTGAATGCAGTTCAAACATAACAACAAATCAGCTGCCGTGAAGTCCAATGATTTGACGTACACAGACATGAAAAGATTGAATAATAATTAGTACCTGGCTAGTTGACTCTAACCCGAAACGCATTGGACTTTTTGTTTGAGGTGCCAATGTATGCTGGAGTTGATGTACGATGTACGCGGAGGATGCCCCACTTCGTATCGGTTGGTTTTACAGACGGCTTATTGAGCCTGCCACCTCTCGCCGAGGAGCTCTCAGGTCTCAGGTCAGGTCTCACCCAACGGCAAGATTCGGTCTAGCGTACTTTAAGCGGCACTCGATCGCTTTAGTAGAGCCTAGTCGTGGATAAATGTAGGTTTTAAAAGAAGTTTAACAGAGCTCATTTTCAAACCCAATCCCATCCTAAACCATCCCAACAACTTGCATTGACCAGAGGACGGTTTGTCAAATCCTTGGGCATAGTTCCTGCGGCCCGAAAACTCGTAAACTTTAAATATAACTGATTTTTTTTCTGTTCGGCAAGAAATCGTTTTATGTGCAGTATAATATTTTTTGGAATTGTTCATTTCGCGTTGAATGAATCAGGACGAAATGTCATAGGTAAATAAATATAAACATAACATTGCAAATTTCACAATAGCTGCCTTTGATCATTTACCAGGAAAATATTCAGTGGAGGCGCTTTGAATTACCCTGGATTCCAAATTTTTCTTGCAATGCGTAATAACGAGATGGATAAATATTTTTTGCAATCCTGATCATAATGTCCGGTTTACAGTTCGTCTTTGAGTGATAAAACGGTCTACTTTTCCATGCCAACGAGATGGGTGCTTTAATGAACATTATGCAACTCAAATGGGTTGCATAATATTCATTATAATACTCATTTGGGTGCTAAAATGAAAAACCAACATCAGAACAGTAGTTACATGACTACATTTTGTTGAATTGGCTTGGGTAAGTGTTCAAATAGTGTATTCTCTGCGTCACGTAATAAATAAAATAGTTTGATGGACATGACATCAAAATTTTCCAAATGCAAGTACATCTATCGCTTCATGGCTTATCGAATTCTGCAATGTGGCACGGTAACATGGAATCTGACTTTTCTCTGCCACAACTTAATTTATTCGCAAGAATTATCATGTGGAGTAAATTAGACTGTACGATTTTGGTACAGATTTATCAAATTAAAGTTTATTTTCCATCATTGCAAAAAATAGCGTGTGCAACTCGTTGCAAAACTCGATTCTTGCAGCACTCGTAGTATTTATCCAACTCGGCAAGCCTCGTTGGATAAACGTACAACTCGTGCTGAAAAAATCATCTTTTTGCAACTAGTTGCACAAACTACTATTAGAGTGTAACATTCACCACTATACCCTTTTATTGAACACGGTTAGTTGTAGAAAAATACTAAACTACAAATATTTCATTCGTTACAGGTATACGAGCGAAAACACGAAAGAACAAAATATTACTCAATTTTCAATATTTTTTATTAATGTGTAGAACTTTGAAAATTGACTTTAAATTACATTTAAACATGCATTCAAGTTTATATTATTGATCAACATCAAACACTTTTCGAAATCTGATCAATTGAAAATTACAAAAAAAATAATCAAAGTACCCCGTCTAAAGGCGGTCTTGGGCACTAGAGGGTTAATTCACAACAAATGATCACAATTCTTTATGCATGAAAGAATGTATCTTCTTCTTCTTCTACTACTTCTTCTACTTTTTCATCTTCTTCTTCTTATTTTTCCTCTTGTTCTTCTTCTTCATCATCATCTTCTTCTTCTTCAATGGCTCTACATTACAACTGGAACTGGCCTGCTTTTCACCTTAGCATTCTTTTAGCATTTCCTCAGTTATTAATTGGAAGTTTTTCTATGCCTGCCATTGCATGAATATGTATCTTGTGTGGCAAATACAATCAATAAGGGAAGTGGTTGGTTATCGGCACCCTTTTGTTTTTAATTCATAACTTTCCTACATTTGCACAACGTGGTTATATTTTCATACCATTGGAAGCCTATATGCATAAGCTGGTGAGGAGTTTTGATTTAATCCATTTATTGGAAAAATTTTATAAACAATTTTAATAAGCGTTTTTTCATGCCATTCTGAAAAAGGTGGTCGGTTGTCGGCACTCCCAAAAACTCACTCAAAACTAAAAAAAAATGAATTGAAAATATCGAGATTTATTTTGGCAATAGTAATGAAATTTATTGCATTTAAGTACATGATACGCATTTTATCAAGATTATAAAAATTGTTATTTTTGCTTACAACTTGGCTCATGGTCTGAAATTAGGCAATAAACTGATGATTTGCCTTGATATTTCACCGTTTCCACCTGGGTGCCGACAACCGAAATTAGTAACCTTTTAGAAAAGTGAAAATGATAGTTTATCTGCGACCGCTACGGTGGCATTCAATATGTATTGAATCACAGAATAGAGTAAATTTGCTTCGTAAATGCACTTGCCAATCCGATCGTTTTACTTCGATTTATAACACTTGGTAAATGACAAAAAAAAACTTTGGAGTGGGTTTTCACTTGATAAAAAAAAGTTTTCTCTGTAAAATGAAACAAAGACTTCTAAGTGCTTCGGAAATGAGCAAAGTTACGAT
The DNA here is from genome assembly GCF_024139115.2 of Armigeres subalbatus. NCBI lineage: Eukaryota > Metazoa > Arthropoda > Insecta > Diptera > Culicidae > Armigeres > Armigeres subalbatus. Next base: position 209,130,201 of record NC_085140.1, on the reverse strand, counting down.
GGGATGCCGACAATCGACGACCTTTCTCTACATTTATGCCCAGGCTGTCGAGAGAGTTTCCAACCCGAAAACATCCTAGACCGGACCGAGAATCGAACTCTCTATCTCCAGATTGGCAATCCATGCCTTTGCTCGCAAGGCTACTGGAGACCTCCGACAGCAACTGTATATTAGTAGAGTAAAACGACCTATCATGAGGGGTTAGGCACCACGTCAAAACAAAATTGATCAAAAAAATTCCTAAAAATTAAACTGATTATATTTTTCATACTGCAGTAGATGAAAATGCTCTTTAACTTTAGTTCCGTAAATATTTCGTCAATTGTGCTAAATTTATGTTATTTTTTTTTAATCACAATAAAAATAAACTACCGCAATAATAGAACGCAGTTGCCTATCGTTGCGATGTTTCATGATTGTCACTGAATTACTATCACTGTCTCAGTGAATCATCCGGGAATTCTTCAGGGATTCCTCAGGGATTTATCGTGGAATGTCTCATGAAAACCTCAGAGACTGTTTTTGTTGATTCCTCCTAGAATTTATCCGTGAAGGTCTCAGGGAATTTCTCTGGGAATTTTTCAGGGAATTTCTTTTTCAGTTAAATCCTTCAGAAATTTTTCGGAGAATTCCTCCAGGAATTTCTCTAGGGATTCTTCAGTGAATTCCTCAGGGATTTATCCGGGAATTCTTCAGAGATTCCTCAAGGTATTCCTCAGGGATTCATCGCGGAATATCTCATGGAACTCCCAGAGGAATTCTGGAAAGAATTCCAAGAGAAATCCCTGAGAAATTCCGTGAGACGCTCCCTAAGGAATTTCCAGGAGAATTCCATGAGAAATTCACAGATAGATTCCCGGAGAAATTCTTTGAGGAGTTCCTTGAGAATCCCCTTAAGAATTTCCGGATGAGTATTTGAGGAATTCCCTGAAAATTACTGGCGAAATACCCAAAGGACTTCTCGGAGGAATTCTCTGAAAAAATCCCTAAAACATTCCTGGCGGAAGTCACTGAAGAATTTACGGATAAATTACAGAAGGAATTCTCGGAGAAATCCCTGAAAAATCCATGAAGATTTTCGGAGGAATTCCCTGAATAACTCCCGGAGTAATTCACAGAGGATCCCCGAGCAGCACACATGTTGTAAATGAGTTTATGTTACTCATATATGACCAAATTTGGTCATATATGAGTTATTGCAACCAAATCAACGTGAATCGTGCTGCTAGGGGAGTTCCCTGAGAAATTCCAGGAGGTTTTTGATTCCTTGAGGAATTCCATGAGACATTCCGCGATGAATTCCCAGGAATTCCTTAACAGTTTCCGGATGAATTCCCAGAGGAATCCATGAAGATTCCCGGAGGAATTTCTGAGGAATATCCTGAAGAATTCCCGAAGGAATTCACTGAAGAATTACCGAAGAAATTCCCTGATGAGTTCTCTAAGGAATTCCCTTGAATCATTCCCTAAGGAATTCCCAGGAATTTCAGGTGGGTTTCCCTGTGGAATTTCAGAAATTTTTTCGAAGGAGTTCTGTGAGGACTTTCCTAAGAATACCCTGAAGAATTTTATGTGAAATTCGCTGAGGACTCCGGGAGGAATTGCCTGAAAAATTCCCTAAGGAATTCCCGAAGAAATTGCCTGTGAGATTTTTGGAGGAATCACCTGAGGAGTTCCCGGAGGAGTTTCCTGAATTCTCGAAGGAATTTCCTGGGGAATTTTCGGAAGAATTCTATATTCTATATAGATATTCCCGGAAAAATTACATGAGGAACACCCAGAAGAATTCCCTGAGAATTTTCGGGAGGAATTCCCTGGAAAATTCTAGGAAAAATAGTCGGAGGAACTTCTAGAAGAATTCCCGTAGAAATTCCCTGAGGAATTTCCCTTGCCGGCGCATCGCGATGATTCAATTTTTCTATCACCACTCATCGCCAATCATCATCGCATCTGATCCAAATCTCCAAATTCTGGTGGAGATGAATCGAGGCCGATGCAAAAACAGCACGAAACTTATTCCCACACCGAAGTCACTCACCACATGGCGATGAATCAAAACCGAAGCTAAAACAGTACGAATAAAAACAAAACATTCTCATATAGGAGTCACTCGCTAGTTTTGAAAAGATAGATATCGTTCTGCTTCGATTCCTTTCGCCAAATGTGAGTGAATTCGAGTTATTTGATGCGATTTCCAGTAACCCTGATTATCAGTCCTTTTTTGCTTTATTGCCTGTGTGACGACCCCAACTACTTAAATTCCTTCAGGGGGATTCGTCACAATCTTTTATGCGGAGTCAGTTTACCTTGGCACCGACCCGCACTAGAAAAGAGTTTTACGCCCAGCAACAGAGTTTTGTTTTTAAGTCTGCTTACTTTTGCTGTTTAAGCAAAATACAGCACTTGGCAAGGTTCTAAAAACCGTTATGCGTGAGTTATGCCTGTTCACCTGTACTACCACAAAAATAAGACCATAGCACTACCACAATAATAGGCTCAAAAGACTGATTTTTTTAAAGCAAAATTTATGATTTTTCATCATTTTGGATGGAATTTTGTCAAACAAAAGGTGTTCTAATGCTTGCTTCGAAGAGTTTTAGCGGATTCACAATTGTTCTTGATGCTGTTATATCCAGAATGGAATATTTTAACACTACCGCAATATTAGAGCATACCACAACGATAGGACGATTTACCCTTGTTAAGCTAGGGGTGTTGCATGTATAAACAAGATAATTCATTCTTTGATCTGAAGTTTTGAGCTTTATAATAACATTTGACAAAGGCAAGTTTGGGTTGACATATTTTGGCATTTTCATTCATCTGAACCTTCCAACCAATAGAAATAAATTATACAATTATCACATGCAAACATTGAAAAAACAAGACATAACGAAGATGCTCCCTCTCCAACAATACTGAAATTTCATGCTACTAGAGATCAACAATCAATGGAAACATGATTCGGCCTGAAGGTGGAGGTCTTTTATTGGGTTTTCATGGTTTGATCATAACTCAAACAAATGCCTTTGGGAATAATTTAAATAATCCGTTATCTCCGATTACTTCTTCTAGTTTATTAGTATTATGCCTTCCGATACTTTTCGTTAAGCTTCATTAAAATCACATAATTAGTAATGATTTGCGCTTCCTCCCTCGAGCGTGGCTTTTTCAACAAGGGTGCCAAACAGTATTTCGGCTCGAAATGAAGACCTCCCTACTTTCCACCCAGTTCCAGGAAGTAGCTGCCATGCTCTTGATTCCTAGAGTTGTTATCTCATCCGGCGCTGTTCTTCCCTTGAGCAGAAATAGTAACTCAATAGAAGAGAGCCCGTGCTGTTCGGGTGGGAAATTATATCGAATGCCACCCGCCGTCTTACTGCCGAATAAATACAACCATGAAAAAAAATCAAAGTGGCTGCTAATTTGGAGTTTGGAATACAACGAAAACTTGGACTAATCTCGCTCGTTTTGCGCCACAAGCGCAAAGTTTTGGCCTTAGCTTCGGTGGCTGGATTGTTGAACTGGTGGTTCACTTGCTATTTACATATTCATCGTTGATGCGGAGGTCTGCTGTTCATGGATGATTAGAGTGGCGGCCGTGGTGGCACACCAAATTTATACGGCAATCGGGTGACCAGTAAACACCGCAAAATAACTTTACTGGCGAAAATTTGAATTCTCATAATACAATGTTTCTTTGTAAAAGTTATTCTACTAAATATTCTTGATTTTTAAGTGTAATTTTTATCAATTCTCGTAACAAAGAAAAGAATGTTTTTCACAGACATAACACTCTAGAAATTGAATTTTTTTTACAGGTCAATTAAAATGATCATTAGATAGCAAATCGATCGCAAGTGGAGCTAATATCGCAATTGCTCGAGTTTGACGATTGCTCACTACTGCCATATAATTCGTGATTTGCATAACTTAGTGAAAACCACAGATGTCGTGAGTTTGTTTTACGACGATGAATTTGATGAGTGAATAGGCAATGTGTTATAACTGTTTGTCAGTAGCCTTTTTATTTTTAGTTAAAAGAAAACAATCGTCTTTCTTACAATAATAGAATAAGCATTATTAGAGCATTAGAGCAAAGTTAAATAAAAACGCAACATAAAATTAGCCCCGAGTTTCCAAATTTAGCACCCCGCTAAATTTCCACACTGGGTTGCTATTTTGTGAAACGTCGTTTTGGTATGTTTGTTATGCAAAAAATAATAATTACAGTAATGGATCGGCTACAATAAAAAGTGATGCGCTCCGGGTCATCGTCCGCCAGAGCTAGCATTTTCTCGTTTTTTTTGTGAAGGAAAATCCTATTATTTTTTTTTATTTGGAAGTCGCTCCAATAGGAGAATATCCTCCAGGAATCCCTCAAAAGGTTCCTTCAGTAATTGTTCAGTATGTTCTTGCAGGAGTACCACCAGAAAATATTCCGCGAGTTTTTTTCTTTCGTTTATTCATTCGAGATTTGCTTTTGTTTCATTTTGGATTTCTCCGGGAGTCCTCCCAGCAATCCTTGAGATCCTTTGAAAATATTTGCAATAGTTCCCTCAGGAATAATGTCGTAAGTTTCTGCAGAAGTTCTTCCAGCAGCAGAAATGTTTTCGGATATCCTCCAATAGGCCTTTAGGCAATTTTCCAATGCCCTATATTTAATTTCTTCCGTGGTTTCATACAGAAACTTTTCAAGTTTCCCAGGAGATCTCCGGATTACTTTGGACGTGATTCAAAAACTTCTCAGGGAGATCTTCCAGAAGAAAATTGTGCAAGCATTCCTGTAGAATTTTGTAAAGAGATCCCTGCAGGAAAGAAGGTGGGAATTTCAGGAGGAATTCCTACAATTACAAGATTAAATCACTCGATGATTGACGGTTTCCTCAAATAGACCTGTGTGCCGATTGAAGTTTTCCCGGCGGCGGCGTGATAGATCATTTTCAGCCAGTGGCGGCAGCGTGGCGGCAAAACGCCGTTGATGATCGGCGGCGTAGGTCGGCGTGAACTATTTTCAATCGGAATTGCTTCAGAAATAACTCAATGAATTCCTCAGATTTTTATTTAGCCGAGTTTGATAGGGAGTTCATCAAAATTTTCCTCATCTAGGATGTCGTCCGGAGGTTCGTCCAGGATTTTATCCGAAAGTACCTCCAGGATTTCACCCGGAGGTTCCTCAGGATTTCATTCAGTTGTCCCTCCAGGATGTCGTCCGAAAGTTCCTCCAGGAATTAATTCGGAACTTCATCCAGGGTTTCATCCGGAACCTGAAGTTCCTCCAGAATATCATCCGGAAGTTCCTCCAGCATTTCGTCCAGAAGTTCCTCCAGGATTTCGTCCGGAAGTTCCTCCAGCATTTCGTCCAGAAGTTCCTCCAGGATTTCGTCCGGAAGTTCCTCCAAAATTTCATCCGGAAGTTTCTCCAGGATTTCCTTCCGAAGTTCATCCAAGATTTCGTGCAGAAGTTTCTCCATGATATCGTCCGGAAGTACCTCCAGGATTACGTCCGGAGGTTCCTCAAGGATTTTGTCTGGAAATTCCCCAGAATGTTGTCCTATTCCTCTTGGTTTTTATGCGGAAGTTCCTTCAGGATTTCGTCTAGAAATTCCTACAAGAATTCGTCCAGGAGTCCCTCCAGAATTTCGTCCGAAAGTTGTTTCAGGATTTCGTCCGGAAGTTCCTCCAGAATATCGTCCGGAAGTTCCTCCAGGATTTCGCCCGAGAGCTCCTCCAGGATTTCATCCGGAAGTTCATCCACAATTTCGTTCATCCAGGATTTCGTTTGAAAATTCCTCCAGGATGTCACCCGGAACTTCTTTCAGGATTTCGTCCGGAAGCTCGTCCAGGATTTCACTCGAAGGTTCCTCAGGATTTCGTAAGGAAGTTCCTCCAGGAATTCATTAGGAAGTTCATTTAGGATTTCGTCGGGAACCTGAAGTTCCTCCAAGATTTCTTCCGGAAGTACCTCCAGGATTTCGACCGGAAGTTCCTCCAAGATTTCATCCAGAAGTTCATCCAGAAATTCCTCCCGAAGTTTCTCCAGAATGTCATCCAGAAGTTCCTCCAGGATTTCGTTCGAAAATTCCTCCAGGATGTCGTCCGGAACTTCTTTCAGGATTTCGTCCGGAAGCTCGTCCAGGATTTCGCCCGATGGTTCCTCAGGATTTCGTCCATAAATTCCTCCAGGGATTCATTCGAAAGTTAATCTAGGATTTCGTCGGGAACCTGAAGTTCCTCCAGAATTCCATCCGGAAGCTGCTCCGGATTTTAGTGCAAAAGTTTCTCCGTGATTTCGTCTGGAAGTACCTCCAGGATTTCGTCCAGAGGTTCCCCAAGGATTTTGTCTGGAGGTTCCTCCAGGATGTCTTCCTATTCCTTCTGGTTATTATGCGGAAGTTCCTTCATGATTTCATCTGCAAATTCCTCCAAGATTTCGTCCTAGAGTCCCTCCAGGATTTCATCCGGAAGTTGCTCCAGGATTTTGTCCGAGAGTTCCTCCAGGATTTTTTCCGGAAGTTCCTCCAGGATGTCGTCCGGAAGTTCCTCCAGATTTTGTTCGAATATTCCTCCAGGATGCTGCGATGCGGCAATGTCCCAATGGGGGATCGTATGCCAATAAGAAGAAGAAAAGAAAAAGTTGTCTCAGCAAACGTTGTCCTGCATAGTAGGTGAAAATGCGCGTAGTAAACTGTCATGCAAAATTTCCATACAAATTTTATAATGGTTTAATAATCCTTCAAAAGCAACCAAATTTCCAAGTGGCGGCGCGCTGATTCATTTTTTACGGTTTCGGCGGCGCACAGCTTTACCCCCAAATAAACACGTCACTTGGCGACTGCGCTTCTGTCGCCGTTAATATAAAAGCGTCAATAGAACATTGCATATAACGACCCAGCGTTAGAGTCGTGGCGACAGTCAATCGATGGTTCTCTTTCTCAGGAACCACTGCTACCGGCGTCATCTTGCGGCAGCTGCGTCCACTCTCTGTGAAATCTTGATTGAACTAAGGATTTGGATTTGAGCCCAGCCCGTAAGTTTTGATGTCTGTGCTTGTGATGCACGTACAGGATTAAGGAATTTGCTAATTTTCAACAGTACCTGGCTAAATTCATTTTTTTATTAGTTTACGCCTTAAATATTTTGTTTTTATTAGTAAGGCTAAATCCTCAAAGGTTCATCGATCTGTGGATATCAAATTTATCAAAATCGGTTAGAAGGTTAGTTATTATCTAATACTTTCGTGACGGTCTGAAATTTGAATCTACAGAACCACCCCCTATCTTCCGAAGGACGTAATACCGTAGGTCAACGCATGATTGAGATTGTTTCAGACTTTACTACAAAATCTTGAGCTCGGCTACACGAATGTCTATATATAAAACAAATAAAACTGATATACACCATGTGTTGCAAATGGTTTGAAATGCGACATGTTTTTTCGAAACATCCTAAACGATAGACTCCAGCATTATATTACTTTGCCAGAGTATGTTTATTCGTAACGAACCCGGCAATTTGTTTCGCTCGTCTCCACTGATTTGCACCCCATCAGATTGGTTATCATTCCTCACTCTCTGATCGTGATTTAAAAAATAGCTTACCAAGACTTTTAAACAGATGATAGACTGACCGACCATCGCCTCGGTCCTGTGGTAAGATTCTTCAGATTGCTGTCCGGTATACTCGGGCCATTACGGGAATTGGCGATGACTAAGGAAGTGGATGGTGCTTCTTGTTGGTGATTAATATGCTTTACTTACTCTTCTGGGACCCAAGCGAGCAACCGTTGAAATATTTTTAATGCTTGGGATGCGGATCGGCAAAACGAAGAAAGTACCTACACTGACAAGACCGAGAACTTGTGTTTTTACGACTTATGTTTTATTCATGCAAAAGTACATTCATAAGATGCGATACTGTAAAGATTGTTTTCTCCGCTGTGCTGTTCTGGGTGGCACGTTTTGTGTGGAGCACTCTTTTTCTTTATGCGATTTTTTACTGCACCTAATAGAAAAATAAATTAAATCACGATCATAAACAATACGAAAGGATGGATGTCATGCAGTTAGAGGTCGTCTCGGTGGAGCGAAAAGTCAGCTCCGAAGTGCAACGAGGCGACCGAAATCTTTTCGACCTACCAGCATTAAGGGTGACAATGGACCAGAGATTTGTTCAAATGATTGAAAACCAGACACGGCTGCTCGGAGGATCTGGGTAACAGGCTTAATTTGAGAAAACTAAAATATGAGATACGTATTAGAGTTCTTTTATCTTTCGATTTTCGGACTTTCTGCGAGAGTTTGACTCATTCTCGCCGCCGATGCCGGTAATAATGAAAGGTAGGCATTTTACAGTAGCGAAGCGTTCTCGGGGCTCATTCACAAAATTTTAAACGCAAAAAAAAACTCCCTTTTGTGACTTGTTTGTAACATTTCCTTCACACCCACTCATCCCATCTGTGACGCATAACGTCTTTACTAAAATTTCACAAAAAATATAAATTGGTATTTTTAGTAAACTATTCTTTAACTATCTACATGGTACAATACAATACAGTCAAATTTGAATTTAATTAGTAATTTCGTTTTTTATATTTTTTTATTATCATAAATGTTACACCCGTAACAGAACTGAACAAACCCCCACCCCTTATGCAACGTACACACCAGTCAAGCAGTTGGACGAACATTGACTCCGCCCCCAAGAAAACGCTTCGGTTGCTGCTTTGTTTGAACGTGTGTGAAGTTGTTCGAACAACCATTTGACAGTTGGCGGCTCGGTTGGAAAAAATTAAAATGATTTGATTTTGGTTTGAGTTGTCGGGGGTGGAGTCAAGGTTCGCCGAACATGTTTGAGCATTTGTAGTGAAGTTGCACAAACCCCCATATATTTTTTGATGGCTGGTGCTCAAGTTGGCGCTTTGGTCGTTCGTGTGTGATATTGTTGGTCGAATAAATTGATTGTTCGTGTCGCTGTTAGTGAAACTTGATGGATGTTTGAATAAACGAGAGGTGGAGTCAATGTTGGTCAAACTGCTTGACCGTGTGTTCGTTCCATTAGACAAACCGTAACAATTTGTAACGCAATATTCTGTAGGGGATCTTGATCCCCTTTTCTGATTTCCGATGTATCACAGCCAAAAATAGATAAACATACGCGATTTCCACACAGACTCTCTAAGAAATATTTACTGATGTATGACAGTCCTTAAATTATTGTTGTTATTGACACACAATCGATTTTTTAGAGTGCTGTCAATAATCCACTTTAGAAAAAAATATTCGGGGGAAATTGATCCCTCTCCAAGAACTCGCTTTGATAAAATTAAAAAGGTGTTCTCAGATCTTTTAAATATTTTTTCCTTCAAAATACGCGCAATTTTCGAATTGCTGTGCGTATACCTGAACGATTTTTGTTATTGAATTCGACAGCACATGCAATTTTAAAATTTGGAGAGACTTGATCCCCTTTCTATGATATCTAGGCAATAAATAATTTTTCCTGCCAACACTTCATCAAATCTGTCAAATCTACAAAAATTAGAATTTTTTCGCCCAATTTTTGTATGGGTGACTAATGGAGGATCAAGTGTCCCCATATTGAGGCAATAACTTCAAATCCAAATATCCTAAAACTTTGATGGAATGTTGACATTTTCATCAGTACAAATCATTAAGCACATTTATGGCTTTGTGCTGTGAAAAATCGAAAGCATTTGGTCATTGTTCATTCATTCATTTCATTCACTCATCACATAAAGGTCATTTGTCTAGAGGATCTATACTAAAAACTCAGATTAATCCACCTAGCGTTGGTGGTGCCTTTCTCGCATTTAGTTAAGACACCAACCTAATATGGGGTTTATATGGTCCGATGTACCATTTTTTTCATAACTTTGAAAGGCAATGACCGATCGTTATAAAATTCAATAGTGATCAACAAGGCTTTGTCCCCTTTCGAATGAAACTTGTTGCGAGAAAATCGGTTAAGGATTACTATACGAAAAGTTGGCTAATGTTTTTTATAGCTTCTGTGCACACACATACACACATACATACACACGGACAGACAGACATGTGCTCAGCTCTTCGAGCTGAGTCGATTGGTATATAATACTATGGGTCTCAGAGGCTTCTATAAAAAGTTCGTTTTCGGAGTGAAATGATAGCCTTTCGGTACAACTTAGTTGTACGAGAAAGGCAAAAATACGCTAGAACAAAACTACTTTAGTTCTCGATAAACCAGAGTGATCAAGTCTCCCCGGGGATCAAGTCTACCCACCTTCCCCTACCCATACACCCCTATAATTATATCGTTATGTAATTTGTGAATAAGCCCTTGTAAAGAATAAAACCACTTATTGCGCTAAGAAGACCGTGCCACTGCAACCAGTTATTAGATCTATTGTAGCGTTACCCATATCCTTAGTGTTTATGTGCATGTCGAATTACTCCATTACTATTGAGAAGCAATGCAGTATCGGTTTCGATAAAGTTCTTGTTTTGTTTTCTCAAGAGCATAATGACAAGTTCCCGCTACTTAGAACCTTCACGGAGAACAATTCAATTGAAGGCCCTTGACAATAGGAAATCAATACTCTCTTGAGAAAACAGAACATTTATATGTAGGGTTATTTGGCCATGCTTCGGAGCCCTACCCACATCCTTGCCTTGCTTCTATAGAATATCACCAGTAAAACGCTTAAGACCTGGGATTTAGCTCTGTCTACAAGACCATTTCAAGCTAGAGAATGTGTTCAGTAATAAGAACTTCCGTGTGTTCCTCTCACTACCATTGTTTACCGTTTCATGAAGAGTTCGTACTTAATTTAAACACCAAGCTCGATTTTTCCAGCAGTCGAGGTTTCTTAACTAATTGCTTGAAAAGTTGCTGTATGCAGCATTATTGCAGCATATAGTTTGCAAGGTTACATTAATTATGTTTTATTTCTGATACTGCTGTTGGTAGCGGGGGTTAAAATCGATGAATCATCCATAAATTACGTAACGCTTAAACGCTTAACAATCCCTACGAAAAATAAATGATTCATACAAAAAGCGTGTTCCATGTGAGATCTGATGTATTTTGGTGCCTAGTATTTGTGGCAAACATGGATGTAGTGGTAGAGTATTTTTTTTGTATTCAAACGTCTCCAGCGATGCAAATAATAAAATGCTTTCACATATATTTTAGGTCATCCAAAAAAACTATGGAGTTAAGGCATTTGGGTCTACACGCGTAACCAAAGATCAGCAAATTTGCCGCTTATTTGTAATTATTTTTTCCGTCGCAAGACAGTCCACTCCCTCCAGATGACCTTTGTTTAAGACATTATTTTTACAAATTCCAAACTTATGCGATAGGAATATTTACAATGTAAAATATTCCATATATCAGAATATATTGAGTAGTCTAAAATGATGATTTTGCATATACCTATACTGTTCTCTTGTGCGTTCTATACTAGAATCTGGCGTGATCATATGGTGCCCTTTTCAAACAACTTGGATTGCCAGAATTGAAGCCGTTCAAAAAAAGTTCGTTGGATACGCTCTTCGTTTTCTCAGATGGCGTGACGCATCAAACCTTCTACCGTATGAACACCGTTGTCGTCTCTTGAACATTGAACCGCTCGAAGAGAGACGAAAAGTTGCACAAGTTGTATTCGCTGCAGAGATGCCAGATTTGAAGACATGTCTTCAATTTGAAGACATTTGAATCTCTGTGAAGACATTTATTTTGTGAAGACATTTTGAAGACTTTTCAAAATATTTGAAGACTTATCTACTTATTTGAAGATACTTGAAGACAATCAATAAGCCAGCGAGAGAAAATATAATTCTATTTCTTAGTTTTTCTATATATGGTCGGGGTTCAGCCAAATCACCAAGGTTTGCCAAGGTTTTCATGTAATAGATTCACTTGGTCAAAAATCGCATCGGACATCGTTCAACGCCATAGCTGAGGATCCCTTACAACAAATGTACGCATGACTTAACATGAAATACTTTCCGTTTGTCTTTTGCGCACTAAATATCACAAGTTAGTCGAAAAGCCGCTTGGTGCGGTTTGGCTGAATCCCAATCATATGTAAATTATGCAAAAAAAATACAAAAGTTATAATAGTCTTTGTCTGGGGCTTAGAATCTCAAACATAAAAATACATTCACAATAGCTGGCTGATAAATGCAACGCATTTTAGACTTCATACGTACGCAGTTAACTTGGAGTTAGGCGCTGGTTAAAAAATTCCCGATTGCGTGTATGTAAAAAGGTATTTCGATCATTACATTGGAACGCAATTGCCGTTTTATTTTACGGCAAAAATATATTGAACTCTTCTATGACTTGATTTAATCTATTCAATCGTTGAGTTAGAACCTGATCTTTTTCTAAATTCCTTACGAATTCATTTGATCTTTTCGGTATGCCCATGTGACTTTCGTCTAAATATTCGACGGGAAACTCTTTGAGTTTTCTGTGAATTTTTAAAAGAATTTCCGATGAAAATTATGAGGAATTTCTTGTCTATATTCAAGAGAATTGAAATTGTAAATTCTGTACAAAATTTAGGTATATTTAATAATTGCCGTAAGAAAAAACATATAGAAAATATCCTCCAAAATTTAAACGGAAAATTCATCTTGATTTCCACAATTCCTACAATAAATCCTTTTTTAATTTTCACAAGAAAATTGTCTCAATTAATTTTCATTAAAAATTCTTACGAATGTCAATAAGAAATTGAAATTATGCTGGTGTTAAATGGGTATTTCTCATAATTTTTAAGGTAAATTTCTACAGGAAAATCTACCTAAAAGAAATTCAGAGGAAACTTGCTATAAACTTTTGTTAATTTTTTTCCTTGAATTCCTTTGAATATTCTTCTAGAAATATTTTTGGACATTCTTCCAGTATTTACTCTGCGAATTCCTCTATGAATTTCTTCAAAAAATCGTCCTGGTGTTCTTTCTGTAATCCTTCCAGGAAATTGTCCGGAAGTTTCAATCCTCCAGGACTTCATTTGGAAGAAGTTTCTCCAGAACTCCTTCAGTAGCTCCTTCACGAATTCCTCCAGTAGTTCTTCCAAGATTTTTTCCGAATTGCGGCGGAAGCTTCACAAGGGATCTCTCCGGAAGTTCTTTCTCTGGTAGAACTTTTAAGAAAGTTGCCGAATGACTCTCCAAGAATGCCTCCGGAAGTATACTATGAAATTTATCCAGGATTGCTTTCAGAAATTTCTGCAGCTATACATCAGGAAGCTCCTCCAAGTATTCATCCAGAACTACCTCCAAGAATTTCTCCAGAAGTTTCTTCAGCAATTCCACCGGAAATTGCTTCAGTAATTTCTCAGGAATATCCTTCAAAAATTCAGACTTCCAGAAGTAATTAGAAGCTCCATTCAAAAGTTATAAGAAGCTCCATCAGGAATTTATCCGAAAGTTGCTCTAGAAATTTTACCGGAAGTTCCTTCAGAAAATTCTCTGGATGTTTCTTCAAGTATTTCACAGCAAATTTTCAATCCCAACAGGGTATTCTTTAAAAAGAAATTTGAAAGAATTCCACGTGAAAATTCAGTTAAAAATCCGCCTCAGTACAAAATCCAGGGGAAACTCGTCATAAAAAAATTAAATAATTTTAAAGAATATTCTCTTGAATTCTAACAATTTGTATGTTAAAAAAATAAATATTATTCCACATCAGTAAAACAATTTATTTATTTATTCATTATCAGACTAAGGCCGGAGTGGCCTGTGCTGCACATAAAAGACTTCTCCATTCAGCTCGATCGTCCTCTACCTGATCGATCCACCTTGCCCGCTGTGCACCTCGCCTTCTTGTTCCCGTCGGATCGTTGTCGAGAACCATTTTCACCGGATTACTGTCATTGAAACAAGGAGATTATTGAATTTACAAACCTATTGGATTTTGAAATTTCTCGCTAATAATCGTTATTTTAATATTGAAGACATTTGAAGACATTTTTAAACGACTGTGAAGACATGTGAAAATATCTTCTGGCATCCCTGATTCGCCGTAAAACTGCTCTCGGGTTACATCGACTGTCCGGCATTACTGGCACAGGTGAACATGTATGCACCTGATGGAACATACACACGGTCAAGCAGTTTGACCAACATTGACTCCACCTCTCGTTTATTCAAACATCCATCAAGTTTCACCAACAGCGACACGAACAATCAATTTATTCGACCAACAATATCACACACGAACGACCGAAGCGCCAACTTGAGCACCAACCATCACAAAATATATGGGGGTTTGTGCAACTTCACTACAAATGCTCAAACATGTTCGACGAACTTTGACTCCACCCGGACAGGTCAAACCAAATTCAACCGCTTTGATTTTTTTCCAACCGAGCCGCCAACTGTCAAATGGTTGTTTGAACAACTTCACACACGTTCAAACAAAGCAGCAACCGAAGCGTTTTCTTGGGGGCGGAGTCAATGTTCGTCAAACTGCTTGACTGGTGTGTACGTTGCATGAGAGAATGCTTCGTCAACGCGACTTCCTGTTCTTGGAACAACGACACAGAAACTATGCCCTGTATGAGCCGATTCGATTTATCTGCCGTCGCTTCAACGAGTATTATCATGTGTTCGATTTCCATTTATCAACTGACGCACTACGACAGCGATTACTTGACATTTACCGTATTGTTAATCGTGACTAATTAGTTTAATTATAAATTAAGTTTTATTCATTGAGACTATTTTTGTCAGCTGAATTAGAATACACAAAATAAACAAATACCGCCATCTAACGATAAAATTCTAAACTACTCAATACCTCATGTCAAAGCACACACATTCCTGTATATTCTTTCTGAACATGTGCAGTTTAATATGGGTAGGATTTTTAGATGTAAGTTTTTTGAGCACGAACAGAAGGTTAATATAAATATGATCACTTTGTTATAGAAGAAATGCAGGCCTTTCTAGGGCAAGAATGCAAACAGTTCCCAACGAGCAAACAATTTGCTCGACGATCTAATGTTTATTTTTCGTTATTTATTTCGCCTACATAAGTCACATATTGTTGGGAACGTTCAAGGGAGTGAAAATAAGATTAAATTGTGAATTGTAAACCTCTTAGTACAAGACCGGGACACACACAGAGTAATATCTTCTCCAACCAGCCAGTGCCGTAACTCATAAATCCTTTCTGGGTCCAAAACCGGAAAAGCTCTGACGAGTGATGAGACCTTTTTTGCTCGCCACCCAGAAAAGTATGCGGAAGCAAAAACACAAAATCTCATTTATCATGGAACATAAAGTTTTGCCCCTCTTTGTCAGTGGTGAAGCTGGGATGAAAAATTACCCACAGTTGCGGAGTTGGTAATAATGAATAAATGCTCGTTTCCCGGATGACGCGGTCATCGTGGCGGGCTTGAAGGCCGGGTGCGAAAAAAGGATTGCCGGAAAGCAAATGAGACAACAGAACCGGTTCGAGTGAACATCCACTTCCATGAGCATAATCATTATCGGCCACATTTGGGATTGTAATATCACCGGAGAAGTCACTGCCAGTAAATATAACTGCAGAGCCACATTCTGGGAGCCGGTGGAATATATTAGGTTAGTTATTCGTGTAGCATGAATGATGATTCCTGGGCAGAATATTATTATGAGTTTTATCCATACAGGATAGTATCAGAATACATTTCAGAATGGCATCTTGTAGAGGCGTTTGTTACGTTATTGAGATAATGCCATTTTTCCAGGAATAAATTTCAGAGATCCAGAATTAACTACTATGTTTTGCCTTTCTCGCACACATAGAGAAACAACGGTTCATATGCGCGCTGTCCACGCTGGGGGAGAGGGACCCCATTAAACATTTGACAGATGGGAAATTTCCTGATACACCGACGAAGTCGGGTGCCGACGAAACCAACCGATTTTATCACCGACGAAATCGGGTGTCGATGAAAACAACTGTTTTTATCATCGACGAAATCGGGTGTCAACCAAGGTGTCGACGAAACCAACTGTTTTTATCACCGACATAATCGGGTATTGTGAAAATCAACCTTCACGAATGCCAACTAAATCTGGTGTCGACAAAATCATTGGTATGGATAATATATTTAGTCGGGTGGCTCTTAGACATTATTTAGATCGACGTATCAAACGATGGATCAAGTAATGTTTATATAGACGATTTAATCGGGATATTGGTTGATAGATAACAATTGCTTAGTGTTTAGTTTAATTATGAAGCAGTTGTTATTATTGCACCAAGTAGAATTTTAAAAATAGGTAAAGTGTGAATATCTTTCACGTAAGTTGCAAAATTTAGTGCAGTACGATGGCAAGTATGAGTGTGTGTATGTATATGTGTGCGCAAAAAGTGTAAAAAGTGAAAAAAAATTTCGGCACTTATTTAATTCACAAGTTTCGACGTGAAATCTTGTTTCTTGAAATTGGACTCAGAACATGGCCAAAATACATCCTGTTATATTATTTTAGTGTGAAATTTGGTAAGTACATATACCAATTACCATATACAAAAAATGCGCTCAAAAGTCTCGTCAATTTTTGGTTACTTATCTTTAACTGATTTGCTCGCTGCAGGTTGCATTCGATCAGGAATCTTATCCCATTGTTTCCTACGGTAAATTGGCCGCATCAGACTATGGGCTCTGAAGCTATGGCTTGTCATGTCCGGAGGAGACGGCTGCATCCGAATCAGCCATCTCCAGCTGCTGCTCGATCTCCCGAGAGGGTATCCCTGGTAGGGTAAACAATCCGCTACTACAGGGCTATAATATGATTTTCGATTCTATAAACTCATAGAAAAGTCTCTGTCAGATTATGGGGGCTGAATGGAACAATTTTCGAAGCCATTCGAATTTCAGACAAGAATCAATCTGTAAGTTCATTTTTTTTTTCAAATATAGTATTGTGTAAAATAGTTGTGTGTATTTGTCTTTAATGTTTATATTAATAAATCAACTTTTCGTTTATTTTCCGTCGGCCGTGCGAAAGGCAATCATCGACGTCAGGAAAATGACTATCATCTCTGATGGATCCTACGAATCGTACCTTTCAATACAAGGACCGGGACTAATGCCAACGGCGCGGAGTAGAATCCAGGCATACTGGGAAGTGAAACAGTCCCTGCACTTTCCAGTAAAACTCAACTACCGGCGCTGTCGTTTAAAGTCAATCTATTGAACTCGCTATTAAATGAAAATAAATTACCCTATTTCATCGGATTGTGTTTGTTTTCTGTTTAAATCATCCGATTTATTACTTATTTTATTAGATCAAAAACAACCGATTTCATCGGGAATCGTCTATTGTTCATCAGAATATAATTACTAATCGAGCAATTAACTTGCTTTTCATCAGTCGATTTCGTCGGCTATATTTTATTATTGAATTGAATCAGTTGATTAATCAATCGATTTCGTCGGCTATATTTTGTTATTTATTTAAATTAGTTGATTAATCATGCGATTCTCTAGATTTTCATCGGTCGATTTCGTCGGTTTAAATGCTTTTTGGCGCAAGACTACGTTAGCCGATTAATCTGCCAACTAAGTAGCTTCAAATGTGTTGATTTGGTTGGCCGATTTAATCTATTGTTTAATCGCTAAACGCCCCTGTAAAGCTCCCATAAGCGTCTGTGCAACAAACAACCGATTCGTCGGATACAAAGTAGGCCGATCCAACCGACGAAAACCGACTAAGTCGGGGGAAAAGTCGGTAGGACGTTTTATGGGGGATATCTAAATAAAACTAACCAAAACCTGTCCACGAGGCATATTGACAGCACTTTCAATGTGTTTACCAATTAGTAAAATGTATCATCTATTATACTAAAGAAATAAAAATATGAACGATATACAAATTACATTTCGAAAACAAGATTTTATTTCGAAGTGTTGAATTTTGGTGCACAAATTCAAAAGATGAAATTAGAAACGCACCATCCCGAGTCCAAAATGCGCTAGTTTGAATACAAACCTCCCGGAATCCAAATTTAAATTTACTAACGTTTATTTGCTAATGATCTATAACGCTGCCTATAACCGCATATTTGTCCCATCTTTGCTGGGTTTCCTATTCATATGAGACACATGTGCGATTACAGACTAGATGTTCCGTGTTTGATTGACACCATCATCCTTAATTGCCTTTGGCAGTGAAAATTTTTCATCTTTTTGAAATGAGACATGTAGGAATTACAATGGTTTTAAACTAAACTTAACCTAAATAAAACTAAGGATACAAAGAGCTAATCGTTGCAATAGAAGATTGCAACGATTTTTGTCTAGAATTGGAAATAATTTGTTTTGGACATTTGTTGCAGTGCCACAATCTTAGAAATTCTATGAAGTTCATCGGTACTATACCCGAGAGCCAATTTCAGAATCATTTGCAAAACTTTATTTTGAATCATCTGAAGTAGGTACCTTCTTTCTTGTATTGCGAGAACTAGACCATACTGGCGCAGCATACAACATGGCTGATCTCAAAATTTGTTTGAGAACTATCAACGTAGTCATCCGACATGAAAATATTTGGAAACAAAACCATTTGAGGCACCATACCAATGCCATGGCTTTATCGTAACTTTAAACTTCCTGTAAAAGCAATTACTTTTATTTTAATTCAATGGATTTCCAACACAATAGTCGTTTCTAAATTTATCTTTGATGTGGAACTATGAATATTTTGAGCAATTAAATAATTGTGACATCAAAAACGATTTAAAAGTTCTAATTAAAGCCAAAATCTGCAACTTTTACTTGCCCTTGAGTTTTAACATACATGGGGCAAGTGGAACGTATTTGAACAACATTTTCGATAGAGCCTTTTTAACAGGTTTTAGATTGTTGTCTAGTGAAAAATAACTTCGACGCTCATATCTTATATATAAAAATGAAATGGTCTGTGTTCGTATCCGCATAACTCGGAAACAGCTGGATGGATTTTTTTCATTTCTTCAGAAGAAACATTCGTTATAGTTTCCGACGGGTTTATATGATATTATGCGAAAATCGCGGGTAAGATGGAGTAAATCGTGAAAAACTAAAATTAAGAATCGTATGAAAATTTCGCATGGGAAGTTCACAACGCGCGTTTTCGCCTACTATGCAGGACAACGTCTGCCAGGTCCACTAGTATCATATGAATCTAAATAAAATGTCTGAAACTCGATTATGCATATGCACAACATGTGATAAATTTAGTTCAGAAAAGGTATTGGAGGGTAACCGCCCCTTCGGTGGGGTTTGATCCAAGCTACGAAGGACCTCCGTCGTTCTCTTCAGCTTACCTCCTCAAACCAAAATCAAATTGTTTTAGTTGATAAAAAAATTATTTTGAGCTTTTTAGTGGAATGTCTTCACTTGTCATAAGACGAGTTAATACAATCCCATTGAATTCCACCACTTAATTGTATCTTGACAGATACGTATTTCGACCTCAACAGTAAGGCCGTCTTCAGTGTCTCGTACTCTCGTACAATTTTCAATATGAAACAATAGGACACAATTCCGAGCAAATCCGTTAAAGATAAGTGCCTGAAAAATGAGTAAGAATTTTGTATGTGTTTCTCATGTAAAAAATGAATTTTGGCCATAACTTCGAAACCCATAGTCCGATCTGTCCAATTTTCAATACGAAACAATGGGACAAGATTCTGCGTCGACTGAAACTTGTTGCGAGTAAATCAGCTAAGAGTAAGAGTGTGAATTTTTCTTGTAAAAAAATATGTTGGCCAAAACTCCGAAGCCCATAGTCCGATTGAACCAATTTTCAATACGAAACAATGAGACAAGATTCCGCGTCGAATGCAACTTGTTGGCATCGGTTAAGGATAAGTGCCTGAAAAATGAGTTAGATTATTTTGCGCACACACATTCACACACATATATATGCGGGGCAGCAGGAACTTTGTCCAAGGGCTTGACGACCCCTCCTCATGGCCACCGCGAGTTAGACCGGGACCATCGTCCCTAACCCCTAATCCCAAGGCGTCAAGCGACCTGTGCCGAGGGGATGCATGGCCAGGGGGTGAAATAATAAGCTAGGCCTTTAACGGAGCCTGTGGGGTACCTGGGCACCCTCCACAGTAATTGTCCCTTACCGCGTCATGCTGGGCTCTGGCGTGGTGGACCTCTTTTCCCGAGCAACTCGTGGGATGGAAAACCAAGTCAATTCTTCAATTAGTGGTAGTAGTGTAGGCGACAACCCCTTCGCAAGAGGTGGGTTGTTCAGGTCTCCGCCTAGGAGGCCAGAGGCAATAGTCGGCAGCTCAGTGCGCAGCGCCAGCGTGGGTCACTTAACCTTCCTCTCGGCTAAAAACACGCCGGTAGGGGTTATTGACGGCCCATGGCTTGTGGAGGTGATGAACCGCAAACGCGATGGGCTTTCGGCCTTCGAGGTGGCGACGGAACAGCTGGACGCCATCATCGACTTTGCGTCATCGAATCATAATATCAGTAAGGACCTCAAGAGGAGCTTGCAGAAACTTCGAAAGTCGATGCTGGACGCCAAGCTGGAGAGGGCGGTCGGGACGGCCAAGTGTAAACCCGTGAAATCGGTAGAGTCGAGGTCTACCCAGACTGAGGGCCAAGGATTCGCGAACTCGCATGGGCGTAGCCAGGATTTCGATTAGGGGGGGGCCAAATTTTTTAGGTCTTCTGAATCGTTATTTTATAGTAGTTTTATAAAAACACATTAATATTAGTGCTTGGTACTTTTTCCTTCTAAGCTCCAAACACTTTGAAACCAAATCCACAACCAACAGTAAAGACTGAATCTCAACAGCGCGTTGCGCGTCAGCGTTGAAGTCAGCGTTTTGTACTAAAACGTAATGCCAATAAACGTGACGCATTCACGCCCGGATTCTTCAGGAATGCCTCCAGCAATTTCTTCGGCAATGTCTTCAGGAATTCCACCATCAATTTCGCCGGGAATTGACCGAAAATTCCATCATTATTTACTCCAAGAAATCCTCCACGAATTCTTTTATAAGTTCTGCAGGGAGTTCTTCAGATAATTCTTTCGTGCTGTTTCTCATAAAAATATCTGAAAAATCGCACCGTGGAATTCCTAAGAATATTCCGTGAAAATTCCGCAGAATTGCCAATAAACGTTCCTGAGAATTCCACGAAAAATCTTCGAACTTCCTGTGTAAATTCCATATTTTTTTCCGTGGAAGTTTCGAATAATTTCTTGTGAAAATTTCAAAGAATTTCTCAAGGAATTCCACCGAGAAGAAATTATACCGAAAAATAAATCAACAATGGAATATTAGGAGGAATTCTTAGATTAACTTCCATAGAAATCCTGAAAGAGTTCCGGTGGAAACTTCAAGATTTCCACTGGGAGATCCTCCAGGAGTTTCTCTGAAAATTCCTCCGGGAATTCTTCCAGGAGTACCTCCAGAAATTCCTCCAGGATTTCCTCCGAGAATTATTCCGGTAGTTCTATCGGCAGTTCCTACGGGGGCTCTCTGAAAATTCTTCCGGGAATTTCTCCAGAATTTCCTCCGGGAATTATACAGAAATTCCTCCAGAAGCTCCTCCGAGAATTTCTCTGGGAGCTCTTCAAGGAATTCTCCGGGAGGTCCTCTGATGATGATGATGATGGTCCTGCTACATACCCCTACAAAGGTTTCAGCTAGATGAGATTTGTCTATAAGATGAATTCTCCAAGATTTTTTCCGAGAAGTCTTCTGGTAGATTCACTGGCAGTTCCTCCGGAGGTTCATTTAAAAATTCTCCCGGGAGTTTCTTTAGAAATTCCTCCGGGTGTTCCACCAGTAGCTCTTCCAGGAGATCATTCAGGCTTTTTTCAGGAAATCATTTAGGCTTTCTTCAGAAAATTAGCTGGAACCCGAAGTTCTTCCGATAGTGTTTCTGGGAGTTCCTCCGGGAGGTCCTCTAGGTCCTCTTCTTCTAGGAGTTCCTCCTGAAATTCCTCCGGGAGTTCTTACGGGAGCTCCTCCGGCAGTTCCTACGTGAATTCCTCCGGGAGATCCACCAGCAGTTTCTATGAGCATTTCTCCGGGAGTTTCGCCGGCAGTTCCTTTGTGAAGGAACCCCCCGAGTAATTTCCGGAGGAACACCCAGAGGAATTTCTGTAGGAATTCCCGGAGAAAGTATCAGAAGAATTTTCGGAAGAACTGCCAGAGGAACTTCTATATGAATTTATTGAAGAACTACAGGAAGAATTTCCGGAGAAAATCCTGGAGGAACTCTCGTAAGAACTTCTGGATGAATTCCAGGACAAACTCCTGGAAGAATTCTTGAAGGACCTCCCAGAGAAATTTTCCGAGGAACTTCTGAAGGAATTTGTAGATAAATTTCCAAAGAAAGCCTTAATGAACTCCTGAAAGAAAGTCTGAATGAATTTCCGGAGGAACTACTAGTGGAACTCCCGGAGAAATGTTCAGAGGATCAGCCGATGGAATACCCCGATTTGAATTTCTAGAGGAACTTCCGAAATCCCATTTCCCTTGAAATTCCTGCCAAATATCATCAAAGAATCCCCTGTAAAGTTCCTGGAGAGATTAGTAGAGGAACTTTTGGAAAAACTCCTGGGAGAGCTCCCGGAGGAACTCCCACAAGCACTTCCAGATGAATTACCAGATGAAATCCAGAAAGTATTCCCAGATGAATTGCTGTTCTTTGTTTGTTCTGAAGAAATTCCTGGAAGAACTCTTGGAAGATATCTTGGAGGAACTCTAACATTAATTTCCGAATGAAATTCTGGAGTAAATTCCGAGTGAAGTTCGGAAAGAATTCTAGAACAATTCCGCGGAAAAAAATCTGGAGAAATTCCTGAAGGAAGAGAAAAAAATCCGGGGAAATACTTGGACGAATTCTTGGAGAAATTCTTAAAGAAATTTCTAGAGGAATTCTTGAAGGATATTCTGAAATAATTGCGGAAAGAATTCCAAAATGCCCGAAGCAGTTTCTTATAGATTAGCAGATGAAATTATGGAGCGAAATCGGAGAATTTCCGTCATAAATTACAGAAGAACCTTCTAGTGGAATTTTGGGAGGAAATTCCGTATGAATTCTTTGAGGAACTCTAGAATGCATTCCTGAAGGAAATGTCGCAGATTTTCCTGGAAGAATAGCCGAAGAAATGTCTAGAAGTAAAATTTGAAGGGATGAAAAGAAATCTTCAAGAAACTTCCACATGAATTTCCTAAAACAAAATTAGTTGGGGTTTTCTAGATAAGGAGAAATTACAATTACAGGAGAAGGATTTTCAAACGATTTTCAGAGGAATTTGTGGATAATTTTCCGGAATTTAGAAGTTCCCAGGGGAGCTTCTAGAAGGATTTCTAGGAGAATTCTTGAGCCCGAAATGTTTCGAGTTGTTTTGAAATTTCATATAGTATGGATCCTGGATACCCTTATAAATTTTTTGGGAATCTTTTAAATTTCAAAAACTTATTTCTGAATATGATTGGATCGTGAAGTGCACATGTTTAAGCGAATTCATTTCAGTACCCGTTCAATCTTTCCACCATTTAGGGGGGGGGGCGACGGCCCCCCCCTGCCCCCCTCTGGCTACGCCCATGCGAACTCGGGCAAGGTCGAATCGACCGAAGGCGTGCCAGCGAAGACGGTGGTACCAAAAACTTCCCAGACTGAGGCTCAAGTATTTGCGGGTACGTTGGGGGTGACAGCTCCAACGGAGCAGAAACAAAAACGGGGGAGACAGTCTCCAGGGGATGAGCTCCCTGGGGGCCGCTCCAAAACGCGGAGGGTTACTACCCCGAACAAGGGTAGTGGGGCTGGGAAGCTGAACCCCGGCCAGGTACCTCCAGAACCGCAGGCTTGACAAAACTCATCACACTCGCTAGAGTCAAATAAAATCATCATCAGCAAAATGCTGCCTTCGCATCCTCACAATTGAGTGGAAGCGTAAAAAAGCAGAGGTACAAAAACACAGAGTGAGGAAAAGCAAAATAAAAACACAT
This sequence comes from Armigeres subalbatus, assembly GCF_024139115.2. NCBI lineage: Eukaryota > Metazoa > Arthropoda > Insecta > Diptera > Culicidae > Armigeres > Armigeres subalbatus. The sequence continues at coordinate 209,106,219 of NC_085140.1, read as the reverse complement.
GTGAGTGAGGCGTCGGGCGAAAGAGCATTCATTGAGCATCCGGAGCGACGCTTTGTATGTGAAAAAATCTTGGAGGCTGTTTTGAGTGTGAGTGTAAGTGAGTGACGCACCACAAGAAAAAGATGAACAGATAGACTCGCTCTTGTTTTGCGACGCACAAGCTCGGGTTTAATGATGCACAATGTTGTGAGTTTTTATGCTAATTTCTGCTCCTCAAAAAAACTCTTGCTCTTGCTCATTTCTCGGGTACTTATTCAAAAGGACGTATGTGATTTTGTAAACAAAGATTCAAACGTCGATTTGTCCAATCTGATAGCACTCCCACGCAAAACATCACCACAGACAGGTAGGGGAAGCCTTCGGCTACCTCTTGGTGGTGTTGGTTTCCGTGGGAGTGCCATCAGATTGGACAAATCGACGTTTGAATCTTTGTTTACAAAATCACATACGTCCTTTTGAATAAGTACCCGAGATTTTCTACTCGGCGAGGAGTTTTTGGCAAGCCTGCAGAACCGGGAGAGGAAGGACCTGGAAAGGTCCGTCCACCCAGGAAAAACGGTGGTAAGGGGTTACGGCAGGCTGAGAGTTCTCAGCCGCACCAGACCAGGGAAATAGAGGGGGATGACGCCTCCTGGACCCTGGTCAAGAACAAGAGGAAACCGAAGACGTCAAGGGCCGAAAAGAAGGCCAAGGCGAATGAGGGCAGCAAGAAGTCCAGGGTAGGCGCTAATCGCTCCAGGGGCGATGCCCTAGTCATAACGGCGGACAAGGCTAAGTACTCGGACGTCTTGAAGGCGATGAAGAGTGACGTCAAGCTCGGTGAACTCGGCGCCGACATACGTCGAATAAGACGTACCCGGATGGGCGAGATGATCCTCGAGCTGAAGCGGGGCGTCTCGCAAAAGGGCGCCGCCTACAAGAAGTTGGTGGAGGAAGTCCTAGGCGAGACGGTCAAGGTGAGGGCACTCACTACGGAGGTGAATCTAAGGGTTAAAGACCTGGACGAGATCACCGAAGTCGAAGAGCTCGTCACGGCACTGCGGCAACAGTGTGACGTGGAGACGCCCATCCCAGCCGTTCGGCTACGGAAAGGTCCGGCAGGGACGCAGGTAGCATTGGTTCGGCTATCTGCAGCGGACACCTCCAAGGTAGTCAAGTTAGGGAGCGTCAAGGTAGGATGGTCGGTATGCCCTGTGGGCATATACGAGCAACCCGAAGTTTGCTTCAAGTGCCTGGAACCGGGGCACAAGCAATGGGACTGCAAAGGCCCTGACAGAAGCAATCTCTGCCGACGCTGCGTATTGGAGAGACATAAGGCACAATGCTGCACGAACCCTCCCAATTGTTTGATTTGTTCCAGCAAAGCTGTGAACAGCAAGCACCCCATGGGAGGTTCGATGTGCCCGGCGTGTAAGCGTGCTGCAAAATCAAAGTGCAGATAACGCAGCTGGCTTGCTCGGCTCGGCCTCGCCCGAGTGTTTGGTGTGCGCAGGTTTAGAGGAAACGGCGGAACACGTGTTGTTCGTGTGCTCACGTTTTCGCGCAATGCGTGACCACATGCTTGCCACATGTGGTCTGGACACTACCCCGGACAACCTAGTTCGGAGGATGTGTAAAGATGAAGTTGGCTGGAACGCCGTTTTATCGGCTATCGCCCAAATCGTCTCGGAGCTACACAGAAGGTGGCGCGTGGACTCAAGGATGGCTAGTTCAGGCGCAAATAAGAGGTGGTCCAAGGGATCGGAGTCGGCTTCATGGGTCATACCGGTGGTCATGCTCTGTGGTCGAACTCGATCCTTTTATCGAACAAGTGGCCGCGCGAAGAACAACATGGTATCGTCGCTTTCGCGGCGTCGGTCAACCGGGCGGGTTCCAAGCCCGAGGACGGAAAGGGGTCCTCGTCAAGGCTGGGGCAGGCGTAGGCACCGCGTCGGCAAGTCCCTCTGTGTGCTGGCGAATAGGCCCTATCGCAGAAAGGTCAATTTGGGGTGCACGCGGCATCATCATTCTTGATACCAGTCGTGCAGAGGGAAGCAGGCGCGAAGTCGACCCTTCCCATCTTCCGAGGACATAGGGCGTGGTAAGGCCACCTGGAAATCCGGCAACGCGCTGGCACGATACCATGGTGTTCTTCTAAAAAAAGCGAGTTACGATGTTCGGTGCTGCAAGGGCACGCAGCTAAAAGGGTGCGTTGTGCACTGGCCCCCCTTTGAAGCATTACTTTCTGGTTGTACCGAAGGGACTATGGGCTTGGCGGCAATGGAAACGGTTTAGCGGGTCGGGGATGTAGTCCTGCCTCCCTCGTTTGCTGTTGGAGGTGATCCCTAACCCAGGATGTCTGTTGAGCAGATTCCCCCTCCATTGCTTAGGAAGAAAAAAAAAGACATCACCTCAATTCGTCGAGCTGAGTCGATCGGTATATAACACTATGGGTCTCCGGGACTCCTATAAAAAGTTCGTTTTTGGAGCGAACATATAGCCTTTACGTATACTTTGTATACGAGAAAGACAAAAATAGTACTTTTTGTTAACAGCACAAAAATAGAAACGATATAATTTGATTTTGATAAAATGAGATGATGAACTGGAACAGTAACCTCACATACTACGACACGGTAGTATTCACAATCTGTTTGAGTGGTGATTCACAGAAACAAAAAGGAATACATCGAATCAGTCTTTGTCTCGCATAATTCTGCTGCTACGATAATCCGCATGAGCTAATACCATTGTAAATGTGACGTTGCAATGTTTCCAGTTTAATTCTCTGTAAGCAAATGGTAGCAGATGTAGCGGGAACAAGAAAGGTTGCATGTCTTCAAGTCGACAGCTTGTGTATAAAAATGGCTTTCTCTTCCCGATGACAGGAGGTGGATGGGGGAGTGAACAAAGAAAAATCCCGTTGGAGACATTCATTAATCAAACAGCGAAAACAAAGCTAAACTTCTTTCGCTGGTATGAAACTTTAGGGACAAACAGTGCCGGATTTAGCAATTTTGCTAAGTTTTTGTAACGGTGCCGGAAGGGTCATTGCTCGACGAATGTATGTGTGAGTGCGTGTGTGTGTAAATTGTGTAAGAGCATGTGCTTGGGCAAGTGGGGCAAGTATACAGTGGAATATTTATTTTTTTTATTTCAAAATTGTTAATAATCAATGGTTTACGGTGGGAATGTGAACATTACAGTGAAGCTTTCTCATACTGAATATCTATCAGAGATTCAAAAGAATGAGATCTTGGATCACATATCTCAGATTTATAAGCCTCTCATGTTGGTGGGATGCACATCATCTGCTTTGGGGCTCATGCGAAATCAGTCAGCGAGGCAAAATCATAGAGTCAGTTGTTGTATTAGGAAAACCTCACACTTCTCAACGATGGTGAAAATAATTATGTATTGCTTAGAATTATTTTATTTAGTATAAAAGTTATATGATTATGATTACAGATTAAAAGCGATGTATGCAATGATTAAGATTGATGATTAATACATAAATTCAAGACGAATATGAATATGATTAGAGATTGATGATTATATGTAAAATTCTATGATTAACGATTAGTGATTAATGACTAAATCATTAAATTAATTATTTTTGTGTGTGTTACTTCTACGTGAAGTTAAACGATTTACAATGATATGGAAATGCTAATATCATCTTCCAAACTTAGACGTACATGTTCATGATAGAATTAGAGGCGAAAGTATAGAATTGATAGTTCCGTTAGGATACGGTAGGCATGAAGAATGTTTTTATAGAAGTCGATTTGAAAGCGATATCACATACACGACCTTCCTTCTTCATACGGGAGCATGGCAGAAGGAAGGTCGTGTGATATGTGCCATCACAAATATTGCCCTCCGCTCGCTTTCAAATCGACTTCTATAGAAACATTCTTCTTCATTTCCACGTCGAGCAGCCGTGAGAGACGGTCGTTTTCTCCACGGACAGTCGGTTTTTCCTCGGGTTTTCCTGGACAGTCAGGTTTTTGCCGTAGGTTTTTTTTTTCAGTGGAAGTGAGTAGATTACGTCAATTACGCAAAGAGGTTTTTGCGTTTTTAATCGGCGTCCATCCGCAAGTGATTTTTTCATTGCCCCACGCCGCCAGTACCACGTGCTGAGCATCGATCGTTAAGAGCAAAGCCATCAAACACCATCATCTCCGATCGAGCGTTCCAACCAACACAGTCGCCGGCGTCCCGCCACCCCGCGGCGTCCAACAGTCCAGCTGCAGTGCTGGGCGAGGGATCGTCCGTCCAGACAAGTGTGAGCCACAACAACCGGCGTTGGCGACATCGTAGTATTAGAGATAAGTATAGAAAGTTTCTTCTGTCGTTTTCCCCTTCCCACAACCTTTTCGATTAGTTTTTTTATTCTCTCGTCTTTCCCCTGTATTTCAAATCATTATTTTTGTGTTAGTTGTTTTTTTTTTCTCTCTCCCAGTAATAAGTTGTAATTTTAAATAGTGTGTGCCTCGCTCCCGCGGGTCACTTCGTGTCCGCCATGAGCGAAGGCGAGAATGGCGGGGGTATATTGTACTCCGAGTCTGATGGTACTATGTTGCATTCTGGTCTCCCGGAAAATAAGAGAGTAGACACTAGCAACGCTGTTTCCCTACTATTCCCCGCCACAAGGCCTACCCTCCCAACTCTAGTGGGCCATACGTTGTTTTTTCCGATCCAAAGGCAAACGATTGAATATCAGTCAGATCAGTAAAGATCTGGAAAAGCGATTCTCGTCTGTCACGACCATTGACATGGTTGGGCCTAGTAAGCTGCGCGTCACTTGTTCTGATCGCAAACAGGCCAACGAGATTGCCACCTTTGAGCTCTTCACTCTGGAATATAAGGTTTATCTTCCATCAGCAGTGTGTGAGATCGGGGGAGTGATCACAGAGGGGAGCATGACTTGCGATGATTTGAAACAGGGTTGCGGCCGTTTCAAAAATGCATCTCTGCCTCCTGTTAAGATACTGGACTGCAAACAAATGTATTCAGTGTCGCAGGAGGGGGAGAATCGAGTTTATTCGCCTTCAGACTCCTTCTGTGTGACCTTCTCCGGGTCCGCACTGCCTGATTATGTGGTGATTGGAAAACTTCGTCTACCTGTTCGGCTGTATGTACCGAAGGTGATGAATTGTGTTAATTGCAAGCAGCTGGGCCACACCGCTCAGTACTGCTGCAATAAACCTCGCTGTGCATCGTGCGGAGAGAAGCATGTGGATGGCGCGTGCAAGACGGCGCCGAAATGTGTTTATTGCAACGAAGGCCCTCCGCATGCTCTCGAAGCTTGCCCAACGTACATACATCAGCGAATTCACCAGAAACGGTCTCTTCAGCAGCGGTCTCGACGAAGCTATGCCGAGATGCTGAGGAAGGCCACTTCACCGGTTGTTTCTGACACCATCTACTCGTCTCTTTCTTTGGACCAAGGCAGCTCTGACTCTGAAGTTGGAAATGGGGTTCCCTTTGTTTTCAAAGGCTCAACGAGGAAAAGAGTAAAACAGAGCCAGCGACCCTCGAAAAAGCCTAGAAAACAGCCTCAAAGTGAGTCCCATTCCAACATGGTCAAATCGCAAGCGGTCGGAAATGCTCAGAAACGTTCAACTTTTGTGGTTTCACATCAGGATGAACGAGAGTTTCCTTCACTTCCGGGAACATCAAAAATCCCTGATGTCCCAAGTTTTTCACATTTTCCACCAGAAATAGAGCATAGAGAGCGAACGGGACAACATCCGAGCGCTCCAATGTTCACGCTTTCTGGCATCGTGGAACTCATCCTCAACTTCTTTGATGCTTCCGACCCCGTGAAGAACATGGTCAAAGCCGTTCTTCCTATTCTGACTCCTCTCCTGAAGCAACTGGCTTCAAAAATGCCCCTCTTCGAGTCATTCGTATCCTTCGATGGCTAACTTAGTCAATAAGGGTAACATGATTTCGATTCTACAGTGGAACTGCCGAAGTATTCTTCCCAAATTAGATATTTTCAAATTTTTAGTTAACAAATTACAATGCGATGTTTTCGCTTTGTGTGAAACATGGCTAACACCAGATGTGAACCTCCATTTTCCGGATTTCAACATAATTCGTCACGATCGGGCAAATCGTTATGGAGGGGTGCTGTTAGGGATCAAAAAACAACACTCCTTCTATAGAGTCGATCTTGCTCCGATGTCAGGCACCGAAGCTGTCGCATGTCAGGTGACTATTCGAGGAAAAGACCTCAGTATCGCCTCGATATATCTTCCTCCAAACACCGCGATATCTCGTAGAGATCTCTCGCACATCTGCTCGGTTATGCCCGAGCCACGGTTGCTCTTGGGAGATTTTAACTCCCACGGAACAGGCTGGGGGGAACTGTACGATGACAACCGTTCATCAATGATATACGACCTCTGCGACGACTTTAATATGTCAATTTTGAATACAGGAGAAGTTACACGAGTGGCTCCTCCAGCAAGAGATAGCCGTCTAGATCTTTCCATTTGTACGAGCTCATTATCGTTGGGCTGTACTTGGAAGGTGGTCCAAGATCCCCATGGTAGTGATCATTTGCCGATCGAAGTTTTAATTTCCAATGGACATAATCAATCCGCTTCTATCGACCTCTCATATGACCTCACAAAGCACATCGATTGGGGAAATATGGGGAGGCCATCATTGATGGCATACAGTCGATAGAAACACTTAAACCGCGGGAAGAGTACCAGTTTCTATCTCAGTTGGTTATTGACAGCGCTCTCCATGCACAACGCCGGCCGGTGCCAGGAGCTTCGGTTCGTAGGAAACCACATAGTCCGTGGTGGGACACCGAGTGCACACAGCTCTATCGTGAGAAATCTAACGCGTTTAAGGAATTTCGGAAACACGGATCGATCGTTCTTCACAAACGGTACATCCGCGATGTCCATCCAGTTCGAGATCCAGTTCAAGAAACTGGTCAAAGTGAAGAAACGTGGATATTGGCGCACTTTTGTTGAAGGTTTATCGCGCGAGACCCCAATGAAAACTCTGTGGACCGTCGGGAGAAGAATGCGCAACGCGTCGTCCGTAAACGAAGATCGCGAAAGCTCGTCGCGGTGGATACTCGATTTTGCAAAGAAAGTTTGTCCGGATTCGGTACCGGTGAAGCAAGTGTCACGTGATGCTTTTGCTGACAGGGATAATATGGATCGGCCCTTTTCGATGATTGAATTCTCGCTTGCTCTCCTTTCATGTAACAATTCTGCTCCAGGGATGAATAGAATCAGGTTCAATTTGCTTAAAAACCTCCCAGGCGTCGCGAAGAGGCACCTATTGAGCTTGTTCAACCAGTTTCTGGAGTGTAACATTGTTCCGGATGATTGGAGGCAAGTGAGGGTGATAGCCATCCAAAAGCCTGGAAAACCCGCGTCGGATTGTAATTCGTATCGTCCCATCGCGATGTTGTCCTGTCTTCGGAAGTTGTTGGAGAAGATGATTCTCTTCCGGCTAGACGAATGGATTGAATCGAATGGTTTGTTGTCAGATACACAATTTGGTTTCCGCAGGGGTAAGGGAACGAACGACTGTCTTGCGTTGCTTTCTTCAGAAATTCAGCTTACCTTCGCTAAAAAAGAGCAAATGGGCTTAGTGTTTTTGGACATTAAGGGGGCTTTTGATTCAGTTTCCTACCTCCACTCGCATCCTACCTCCTGACCACTTTTTCATCTTCACCGACAGTCTAAGTTCCTTGGAGGCTGTTCGGTCAATGAAACCGGTTAAGCACTCAGCGTATCTTCTGAATGGGATACGGAAAGCTTTGAGTGCCTTATCACAACGGTCTTACACAATCACCATGGCTTGGGTCCCTTCTCAATGCTCGATCCCGAGAAATGAGAAAGCGGATAAGGTGGGCGCTATGGAAGATATTTACGATCGGCAAATCACCTTCGATGATTTTTTCTTATTAGTTCGTCAGGAAGCCTTGAACAGCCGGCAACAAAAATGGACAAATGTGGAAATAGGTAGATGGCTGTATTCAAATTGCCAACAGGTGTCGAAGCGGCCAAATTGCGGCCGAATTGAATTTGGGACGACTTTATTCGAGCCATGTGTCGTCTAATGTCCAATCACTACTCTTTAAATGCACATATGTTTCGAGTGGGGCTCTCAGGAGGCAATCTCTGTGTTTGCAGCACAGATTATCAGAACATTGACCATGTCGTGCGGGCGTGCGAGGAGCATCGTGGCCCCAGATCTGCGCTAACTGAACATCTTCGGGTCCGAGGAAAGCAGCCGAAGCCTATTAGGGAAGTGTTGGCGGGTCTTGATCTCGAATACACATCCCTTGTCCACCATTTTTTGAAAGTTGTTGATATTAGATTATAATTCTCGGGTACTTATTCAAAAGGACGTATGTGATTTTGTAAACAAAGATTCAATCATCGATTTGTTCGATCTGATGCCACTCCCACGCAAACCAACACCACTAACAGGTAGCCGAAGCCTCCCCTATCTGTCTATGGTGATGGGTTGCGTGGGAGGGCAATCAGATCGGACAAATCGACGTCTGAATCTTTGTTTACAAAATCACATACGTCCTTTTGAATAAGTACCCGAGAATTGTCGTTCATCCATCCCTTTCGCTGTCATAATTCCTTAAGAATGTCTTCCTCTTGTTGTACATCTCAATATCTGTCGTTAATCCCTCCCGTATGTCTTCCTCTCATCGTTGTCTCCCAAAAAAAAGTTTGTCTCGTTACAGATTTGAAACATTGCCAAGGATTTCAACTGTGTAAACATCAGCATTGTAATTAATTAAGCACCCTAAATTCCCTTCCTTTCCTATTGTATAATTGTATTCCCTAACCTCGACCAAACCGCGAGTCTTTCGGTTCCCCAAAACTAATATTAGTGTATAAGAATCATGAAAAACTGTACTTAAAACATGATTTCGGCTCCGTAACGCTTAACGGCAAATGAGCCTTCCAAATAAATGGTAGATGAAAAAAAAAGAAACATTCTTCATGCCTGCCGTATCCTAACAGAACTATCAATTCTATACTTTCGCCTCTAATTCTATCATGAACATGTACGTCTAAGTTTGAATAAATCATATTTTTTGTATGATTATGATTAATAAATAATAATTAAATAACCCATCATTCATTATTCATTATTTAATCGGTGATTAATCACTAATGCTCTGGTCCAAGGGCTCTGCGAGTTAGGGGACCTGCCTAGGACGTGGTGGGGTTATCTGATGGCCTACCTGTGTTTTATGGCCCGTTTACATATTTGCTAGTTCTCGCGGACAATGCACTATCCGACAATACTAGTGCGAAATTAGCATAAGGTAAACACTATTAGCAGATAACAATTCCTGTTCACATTATGCTAATTTCGCGCTAGTATTGTTGGAATGTTCTAGTGCACTGTCCGCTAGAGAGGTTCGTTGGCCAGTTGGAGGTTCGTATGCAGTACGCTATATTGCGCTTAAAACTCGTATGCAGCTGAGTAATTTTTAATGACAATGTTTTCAAAAAAATCAGTAGAATATTTCATATAAATAATATCACTATTATTTTTTCGTTCTCGTTTTTTAAGTACTATAAAAATCGAACTTTTATTCAACCTATAATACATACTGATATGCAATAGGCTTTGTTGTCTGCAAGCAGGCTCTGTCAAAGTAACCGTGTGCCGATCACAGCGCACAGGAGCCCAGGGAGTACCAATTGGCATGGGGAGTGTCCCTACTTCGGTAGGATGCTGAGGCAGGAGTGTCATAGTGCGTCACCTCGAGGCACGGCAGAAGATTGATTATGAACTGCGCACACACTTAAGTATGAATGCATTTTTTGACGTAGGACTTACGTCTCTCTTCACTATACCGAGTGTCATTTCAATATTTCTAAATCGACCGCGTTACGCTGTGTTGAAAGATTTTGAATGATAATAGCGTTTGTTCCAGTGAACGGATCTCTTCGAAAAAGCCCTTAATCGACAGATCTTAAGTATGCCTTTCATATTCATACTTGATATGACCCGAAAAACTTGTTTCAATAGGCCTAAAACTGTTTTCGCAGCAAAACATTGACTGCACTGAAACCTATAAATATGGGTGCCGCTTGTTCCTCGCGTCATTTGTTCGCTTGATTCTGATGGGTGCAGACGCTAGCGGATAAGCTGCAACTGCGCACCAAAATAAGCCATAAAAGAGAGTGACGCAATTTTTCCTTCTCATTGTGTTCAGAACTTCCAACGAGATTTTTTTTCTTTCATTCTAACCGGGACAAGCAAAGCCACAGCAGCATCGATTCGACAGCACTCGCAACTTTTCGCAAAACAGCATCGTCCGTATCATCCGCTTTTCGGCCCGGCAGCGCCGAGGCCACCATCAGCCAAAGCATGCCAGTACAGCCGCAGAAAATGTTCCAGAAGCAGCCCATTCGACAGACCCGACACCGCAGCAATGCCGAGGAGATACCGGCAGCAGCAGCAGAGTCGAGCCGAAACTAGCCGGCATCAATGAAGAGCTGAGGCCGATCGGCATCAGTTTTGAGCCGAGACCGGCCGGCATTGGTATCGAGCCGAAACAAGTTGAAGAAAATCAAGAAAAAATGCAATGTTCTTGAAGAAATTGCGTGTGTGTGTGTTTTTGGTTTTGAGTAAAGAAACCCCCTCGGTCAACCAGTTCCCCGAAAGGAGTTAATTTTCGGCCCTTATCAGGGCCAAGAGAGTTAATAATAATTTTCGCAATTGGGTGGCATTCGTCACTGGTTCGTCGCATGCTGCATTAAGGCAATTTGCATCCCGCTGGTTCCATTAAAGAAACAGCACACGTCAAGCGAATACGCTGCATGAAGACAGCTTTGGTTTTGCGCTCCACCCAGGAGCACCCAGCATCAGCCTTACAGTCCGCTGCAACATGACGCAACAGATTGAGATAGAAAATGTATTTCTTTGAAGCAATCCTAAATTTTCCGCACTTCCCACCTGAACAGCAATTCTTAGCTCGATTGCCTGGCTTGTGGCCTGTACCGTGCGAAAAGTCCCCTTAGGAAATAGACGCCAGCAGCGAGCAACAAAAGAAAGAAGAAGAACTCCATCACGAACGCGTCGATGATGATGACGCTTTGGCTGAGAAAGGAACGGGATACAAGACGCTCACTGATTGGCCGACCAATCGGGAAGCAGAGACGATTCAAAATTAAGTATAAAAGAAAAGTGCATTCGCTTACAGAGCATTCAGTCCTTCTTATTAGTTGGACCAAACCGAAACAAACAGCCCTTTTCAAGGCTATAAGAGTTAACTAATTTCCTTATTCAGTCGATATCGCATGAACTCGGAGGCCCTTCAGTCGAAGCTGCGAATGAACTGCTGCTGGGTCTGACGAGAAGGCATAAAATAGAGCAACGTGATTTTTTTCCTTTCATTCTGACCGGGCAAGCCAAGTAACAGTAATATCGATTCGACAGCATTCACACTTTTTAGCAAGGCAGCATCGTCCATACTATCCACTTTTTCGGCCAGGCAGAGTCGAGGCCAACATCAGCCGAAGCATAGCCATCAGCACAGCAGTAGAAGAAGTTCCAGAAGCAATCCACCCCACAGACCCGACACCGCAGCAATGCCGGCAGCAATGGCTGAAGAAAAGCAAGATAAAAAATTGCAATGCTTTTAAAGAAACCGTGTGTGTGTTTTGGTTTCGAACAAGAAACTCTTTCGGTCAACCAGTTGTCCATGAAAAAGTTAATTTCCGGCCCTTATCAGGGCCAAGAAAGATAATGATAATGCTCGCAATTGGTCACCGGTTCATCGGTCGGCAGTTCGTATCCCGCTGGTTCCATCTGGAGAAACAACACACGTCGGCACATACCTACACTGCATGAAGACAGCTTTGGTTTCGCGCTCCACCCGACATGACGCAACAGATGGACATAGAAAATGTTTATTTTCAAAGCATACGGTTCTTCTGAGAGCCATTGATAGACTTACCACAGACAAACAGACATAACACTCAAGATTCTTCCATCGTTCACTGATTTATCGGTCAATTCAAATAATCATTAGTTGGCCAATTGACCGACCGCGGCGCACCAATCGGTTTTGCTCGAGTTTGACGTTTGCTCACTACCGCCACCTGGTTCGTGATTTGCCTAAGTCGACGTAAACAACAGATGTCGTTAGTGTTCGCGTGACGATGAATTTTATCGGGAAATATTCCATGTGTTATGTCTGTTTGTCTGTGGACTTACTAAAGAGTTCTTAAAAATTCTAAAATACTCTAGAAATAAAATGTTATACGCGAATAGCAGATTTTCAAGATTTTTTCATAACCGTTACATAACAAGAACTGTGACATATAATGAAATAAATCACAAAAAATTCCACTATTAGATGAAAAATCGATTGAGAGCTTTTCTTTTTGAGATATTTTTTCCTATATTGCTCATGAAAATTGTTATAATAATGTTTGGGCTGTTATCGCCGATTTTTTATACAAATTAGGTGACGTGAGAGATTTGGATATATTATACATCTTCAAAGGCATGGTCAAGTCAAGTCCTACGTCCACTTCGCGGTTATGTCACAGACATTACCCATTGTTCGTTTTTGTTTATTTTCCCTTGTAAAAAAAGAGTTACCAATTTAATTCGATTCAAGAAATCTGAAGGTTATTCGACTGGGATTGTGCTTTTTGATTCAGAAAAAGCATTTGACAAAGTTCGGATAAGGTTTTGATGATTGTAAAAAAAATGATTTCTAGAGTCCAGCTATAATTTCCCTCAGTACGTTAATAAACTGATGCAACATTATTTATCAGATCGCTCACTGCCTTCTTGTCATTTGTAGAAGATTGCAGAAAAGTTGAGATACTTTTTTCAAAACTCAGCTTAAAAAATCCCCTCATAAGCCAAGAGCTTCTTATTTGAAACCTTCCAGCAGACAGATTTCCCAGCATACAGTTTATGCCATGTAAACATATTTTTTTGGTTTGCCCCAATCAGAGATATCAACTTTTGAACTTTTGGTATTTTGACTTAAAAACGATTATAACTTTGGATCGGCAAAAGATATTGACATTAAAAGTTTCATTTTTTGAGCTCTTAAAGTCACCCGCAGACGATTTTTCAGAAAAATCAAGAACGAAAAAAAAGTTCAAAAATGCTTTTTTTATCCAAATAGGTAAAATTGCCCTAAATCAGTGAACTTGAGAGCTACAGTAAAAAAATATGTTTGACAAATTTTATTCGCTACAACTTTGTAGAACATTACATGTCAGTATTGCGTAAAATAATTCATTTTTATATATATAATGGGCCACTCTATTTTTTCATAGCGTTATAATGACGGCCTTACTATTCCGAACAACTTTGAAGAACAATTTTTTTTTTCTAAAAATATAGTTTTAGCGTAAAATGCATCTTTTAGCGTAAATAAGCATCCTGGACCATAGTTCATTGTTACGAATATGAATAGCATAGCATAGCATAGCATATGTGATTGTACAAATCGTGGGTGGCTATACAATGCTCAATTGAGCAATCTACTGTATATTGTCGCAAATTGGGTTCATTGTCACGAATATGAATGGGGCTCAAATTATTTGGTCTAGCAAAGCTTATTCTGCAGGGGTGTAATATATACAGGGGTTTTAACGTGTAAGAAAAATTGGGCGGAGAAAAAAATCTTCGATAGCATCGGATAGTATCATCAATAGTGTGTCGTTTGTCTTTTTCCATCCGCCGTCTAAGGACTATAACTGTGGCACGAACACTCAGTCAAAACTTGTGCCAATTGTCCTTCCTCCTTTCCTTCCTCCTTAACAAGACCAGTAAATATAATAACTTGAGCATTTTCAATTTGATTTAAACTGTCATTCTTCACCCTAGAACTCAAGAATTTATGTTGGCTGAAATTAAGACAGAACTAGAATAGTCATTTTAGACAGGTATAATGAAGCACAATACCCTGCCAGGAATACCAGCCTATTTAAACAATCTGAATGAATCTTATCTTTAATTAACCATATTGTTTGAAAGCAAATAAACCCCGAAGTGCGTATTTGCCTATGAAATTATTTCCAGTTAAACCTGTCTGTTAAATTGAATAACACCGTGCGTGACTAATAACTGATGAAATTGCCGCTGGAAGCGTTTCTCCAGCAGCATATACATATGTAACACTTGGTTCTCACCATAAATCCAAACATCAGGTGCGTCAATCGTATACACAGTTCATATCAAGGACGCTCAGTTTGATTGCTCTGGTAATCATGTGTGCAAATAACTGAAAATAAATCATTCGTGAAAGTGATATCAACCCGTCCGTTCCATTTGGATTCCTTCCTCACAGGTGCTGGGTTTATAAGCAATTGAAAATATACTCGGGTTGATTGACACCGGAGAAGCAATATCGAAAGTGATAAAATCGTGCCCCGCATGCCACATCCCGAGTGGAGGACTCTGTTGACAGAGTTGATAGAGTGTGACATCGACGGGATGACGACAGTATCGTTCAGCGTGTCTACTAGGAATAGGAATACATTCTATGTGGGTATGCCAAAGATTGCTCTTATTGCGGAATGATTGGTGAAGGTTAGTATTGGCTCATAATTGTCCGTTGGTTTATATTTTGAATTGTCTAAATAACTGGGAAAAAAAGTATTCGTGCAATTTGCTTCCGAATGGCGAATGCAAAGTCCAGGATAGAATGTCTACAAAAAAGTTGTAATTTACACATTTTCTAATCTTATTTTAAAAGTTAGGAGAATTTAGTATTATTCAATGCTAAAATGTTTAAATTAAATGCGAAATGTTTAATCTGAAAGTTTTTTCTTCAGTGTAAAACTTTGATTTTTACAGTGATGTCAATCAAAACAAAATTTTTTAAATAATCAAACGAACTTCCGTATTTCATGTTTCTGGCATCCCTGACAATAAAAAATATTGTAACTGGCTGCTCACGACAAACTGTTAGAAAGTAAACTTGAAAAATTTATTTTTTTATCAGAGGACGGAGAAGTATTTATAGGAGTATACAGAGTATACAGTATAAAAACTTATCTCAAACCCCAATGGAAAACAATCGCTGATCAGTAGAAAGCGCAATCGACGGAGCACTCAGTTGAGGACATTTTGTCCTGAAACACGGCCTACCGAGATCTTACGGGAAACCTAAAGCCTGTCGCTAATCGAGGAGTATGGCTATGAGGACCCAATGGGAGCTCGCCTAATCAACCCTTAAACGACGCTTGGATCTGCCGACTTCATCAACAACATCAGCAAGGTGGCTTACCGGGAGAAACATCCGGACGCTGAGGATAACACAAACTAAATCGCTACGGTGGGAAGACGACATGCCGAAAAATCAGAAGGGTTGTTTGCAAGACACGACCGCCCGACGTAAACTACGAAAAACCTTTTGGTGCAATGATAATAACCAATTATTTTCAATAATGCAATTTGTTTTCAATAATACGCATCAATCAGTAACAGAGGCGCATCCACGTTCCGAGTCGTGGGTAGGACAAATAGGAAATACCGATTTGGGCAACAGTTCTGGTATTAATAGTAGCATTAAGCAATTCGCAGGCGTTACAAGACTATTGTGTCACTTCATCCATTAACACAAATAATAATTTTGGACTGATCACTGGAAGCAAGGCACTCTTCAACAGTCGAGATCTGTCCTGGTCCAGTTCTTGTGAATGCTGCAGGGAAAAGAATGGTTAGTTGAGACACATATACTTATTAAAGGAGCAGAGAACTCTACGTCCTCCCATCGGTGCCACGGGAGGTTTTAGAACTGTTAGTGTGAAAGCTGTAACGGTAGGAATCGTTTTGGTAGAACGTGAAACACAGAAAGAACTAAGGCATACAGAATAGGAAAGGCCGAGCCTGTGATCGAACCCATGATCTCCTGCTCATAGGCAGAAACGATAGCCGCTAGACCACCGATCATGTCTCCGATTTGGGCAACAGTTCTGGTATTGAGAAATCGATGCAAATTTTACCTATACTTCCGCTGAAAGCAGTACTGTACCATGTTGATATGAAATCCATTTCAAAATAAAAAAGTTATGCTTGCAATAAAATCAATTCTAAAAATAATTAGAACTTGAAAAGTTCTTGCGGCCTGAATATTTATATAATTTGATAAAATTTCCAAGATTTTTAGGAGAAATATTGCTTTTCCATTATCGATTATCGAATTTATTTACAAGCTTCCAGAAGAAGTCACCGGTCACAGAAATTACAAAAAAAATGTCAATGGTTTCAATCAATTATTTCTAGCTGCTAGGATTTCATATTACCTCCAGGATTCAACGATCCAAAGCAAACTACCCAAAAATCGCTTGATTGTCAAAGAATCTGTTTTCGGTGCTCAGAACTCTTGAAGAGCTGTCTTCGGTATGTTTATGGTTCCTCAGATTTCAATAGAGCTTTTGAGGTTTGAAGAAGACTTTTCCAAGACTTGCAAGACATAATCTTGGGTAGGACAATGCTTTGACTGTCCCACCCAGGAAAATTCATGCGTAGGACATGTCCTACCTGTCCCACCCACTCCCGGCGCCACTGATCAGTAATAACAACAAATCCAAGGTCAGAATGTTGCGAACTTTACTTTTCGACGCAATCATATTCAATTCTGCACAGTTTGTCGGAGAGAGACGTTGCAATAAATTTTATTCGCAGACGATGGCTGAAAATTTCTTCACTATGGTGGGGTCTTCATTAGTTTGGCTGGTGTCAGTGAAAAGTGAAATTTTTCTCAAGATTCTGAGATGAATTGACGAGTGCGGTTCATAAATTCTGTTCGAAATCATGCGCGCAACAGTTTGAATTCATGGTTTTACACAGATTTTGTGAACTCCACTCAAAAAACATAAAATGGGATATCAGAAAATCAAGTACATATCACAACACAATATTTCTTCTACCAAAATATTTGGTAGCCCTGAAAAAGGGTCGTTTGTTTCTGTTGGGATGAAGCCATTTGAAGTGATGTTCATCTCGTGCCGGTGAATGCAATCACCTAGATGATATCTCTAATAATGGTGGTCTTTCAAAGTGACTGCTCTGACGGTGTGCTACTGACCAGTAAACATACACCAACGGCAGGAAAATTGTTGAACTGCTGAATGTCCAGGCAAGAAAAGACATCCTTCGATGGGCATCACTTGGAGCACCAAAACTGACAGTACATGAATTGCTTTATTGATTACAAGAAAGCAGCTCTTCCGCTCGCGCGAGCCATTTCGTTCGAGATGTCGCGGAGAGCAGACCGTGGTACCACGTTCGGCATCGGCGGAGCTCCTACCGGAAATTTTATTCCCGACAGATTAAATTTTCTTGTATGAAGTAGGGGAATGACTGCTTTGGCAGGTTTTGTTCTATTATTGTCAGGGGGTTTTTGTTGGCCGAATTTTATGAAATTTGGCCACAATATTCTTTGATACGCAAGAAATGTTTAGGCCAAATTTGAGCATAATTAGTTACAGAAAACCCCCCTGACAATAATAGAACCTGCCAAAGCCGTAATTTCCCCAACTAACGATTGGCTACCATCAATGAAAGTAACTCTTAAGTCACAACTTGAGGCGAGATGAATTTTGATCGAAGTAAAACTTAATTGCTTGGTGATGGCAGATTGTTTTCCGTCGGTAGTAGAATCACGAGAGCACGATTCAGAGAAAGACTTATAGTTTTAGTAGATAGTAATCCATGCGAAAACATTTTTGCAGCTTCTCCGTTTGACGCGCGCTTGTTATTCTACATACATACAGAAAACATACGATGATTCAACTCATCCATGAGTTTCTAGCTGCTGAGTTGGGCTTGATTTGAAACGTCCATGAGTTTTTACCACAACATACCAAACCACAGGCGTTATCGCTGGAACCGCGCTGGTCCATTCTCCGTGACATCCAGAATGAAAATAACGCACGCACGCGAAACACGGGGCTTTTTATACAAGGGAAAACAAAGCAGTGGATCAAAAGGCCCGTACATTACTGCAATCTGATGTCCGTGTTGGAGATTCATGAACGGAATTAACTAGTTTTTAACATTTTCAATAGTTTAACGTTGATAATCAATAGAATCAATATAATTGGCATATTGCAAAATTTGATAAGCAAATCTCGAAAATCCATCCAAAGATAAAGACGATATTAGCGTTTGAAATCTATCCTAATTTCGTGACGGTCTCGAATTTGGAAATTTCGGTTTTACACCCTGTATCTGAGTCTTCCCCTTAGACGTAGTTTACGTCAAAAAAATGCACTTCATTGCTACTGACGCCAACGTCAGCCACTTGATGATTTACCGCTGAAACGCGATAAAACGCCATTCATGCAAATATATTTTCGCAGCATCTCTCTCCGACGAGTGATTCAGCTGCTGCCAACGCCAAGCGATTATGATTTTGCACTTTGAATTTCTTGCCTTGACCCTGGTTTTGCACGGAAGCACTGAGAAAGAACGAAAGGCGAAGCAACGAGCCGATGCTAATGGCAACGGCCCCCGAAGGGGTGGGGCCTCGGTCTCCATTACAATCGGATACTGGGATGCCGAGGTCCGGTTTCCGCGACAGAATCGGAAAAACGACCGGAACGAAGCACTAAACAACCAAACATTAAAGCACCGGCGGTGGAGAGGTGGCAAAAAAGGCGACAGCGACGATGGCTGCTACGGGCAAAGGCAGCAAAGCTCAGAAAAACATCATCAAGGGCGACAAACAACCGAAGTGAAAGCCACGGAGGAAAGAAAACTATGCCATCTACATTTACAAGGTGTTGAAGCAGGTCCACCTGGGCATTGGCGTCTCGTCGAAGGCGATGATTATTATGAACAGCTTATTATGACATCTTCGAGCGTATCGCGGCTAAGGTCTCCCGGACTGACCAAGCACGCCGTCTCGGAGGAAACGAAAACCATCACCGAGTACACCAGCTTTAAGTGAACGAGATCAATATGTTGCTCCACCTAAAACGGCCGTTTTCGGGGGCCCAGCCGCACTCACAGAAGAGAAAGATTTTTGTACTGCACTCGCAGAAAGTCGATATTTTGAAAGAAAATTCCACTTCATTGCTACTCATGCCAACGACGTCAGCCACTCGATGATTTACCGCTGCTGGAACAAGAGAGACGTCATCCATGAAAATATGTTTTTTCAGCGTCTGCTTTTGACGAGCGCTTGTGCTGGTACCATTGGCGTAACTAAGGAAAAAATCTAGGGGGGGCTAACTTTTTCCTATTCTTAAAGTCAAACACAAAAAAGTTATTGTTTTTGTTTAACTGTCCGCAAGTTGGCCTACCAAACAGCTATTTCAATACATCCAATGACAACTTGAACAGCTCTGATATAAAAATCTAAAAATGTCGTGGTACGTAAAAAACATAAGAGCTTCAGATATGTACATAAGACTTTCGAGTTTTATATATCCACAACCAGACCCGACAAACTTCATTTCGCCTAAAAAAATATCCTCTTATTAGTTCTTAAGTTATGCAGAATTTTCTGGTTCATTTGTCTGGTAGCCCCCTTTTTCCAGAAGAAGATAAGTTTCAAACAACAACCGAAACATATCTCCCCTTCGAAAACCTTCACATGCTAGATTTGGTTCCATTGGCTTGATTAATTATTGAGTTATGATGAAATTGGTGTTTGTTTTGTATGGGAGCACTTCTTTCCAAAGAGGGGAGGGGTCTCAAACCAACTTAAGAACCTTCCCTGGCCTAAAAACCTCTACATACGTATAAATTTTCACGCCGATCGGTTCAGTAGTTTCCGAGTCTATAAGGTTCAGACAGACAGAAATTAATTTTTATGTGTATAGATTAGAAATAATTTCAAGTTATTTCTCATTTACATTTTAGTTACCTCTCCTTGAAATTTCAGAGTTTACCGAGCTTTTTTTGGATTATTGGAAATTCAAAGTTTTCGGGAAATAGCAGCAACATCGTTTGAATACTTTACCAGAGAAATCTGCAGAAAGAAAATTTCATTTAATGTCTGCTATTACAGGCATATGATACGTTGTACTTGGCTATTACATTATCGAAATGTTTCTCTTGACAATCCTGCATCTTCAAGGGTTATGTTGGAAAGCTAGAGGTCATATGCACACTTAAAAAAAATACTCGCAAGGCAATTCAACGCAATGTAAGAATGAAAATTTTGAAAAATTAATGATTTGCTGATAAATAAAAGTCAAGATTTGTAAGAAATTCTTCGGTAACCTAAGCATCTTGTGTCTCCTACTCAAGTTAAACAATTGTATTTTTCATGATGTCTAAATATTACGGGCAGTTTATTATTTTACTTGAATATTCTTTGTATTTGTCCCGTTAGTCTGTTACTTCTATTATTTATTCAATCAGCATTGAATCAGCATGAAAATACTGTTCCAACTCCAAAATTTTTCTCGACAAAGTCCCAGTCCTATCTCTCACATTGGCTCATCTCTCATTTTGGCAGCACAAATGTCAATTCATAGGTGATAAGCACATCTAAAAACAATTTTGTGCATACTGAAAACGAGAGTGTTTAGCATTCCTAACCCAAGATATAGCAATTTTTCGGATTTAGAAAACATGATAAAATATATCAAACTCACTGTAGAGAGAGATGATAAGAATTCATTATTTGCAGTTACGCCCAGATATGATCAGATCACTAAATATGTACAGTACTCATGCAAAGTCGTAGAAATTCCCTCCTAGCCCCCCTGTAGTTACGCCAATGGCTGGTACCAACGAAGAATTCCTGCTGTCACCGTGCGATTATGATGAAAATTTAGCTGGGGTGTACCCAATGTAAATAAATACTAAGGTATGGAAATCCATATATTGTGTGCGTGCCTTTTGTGTATGGTGGAAAATCTTTCACTACTACATTCGAACGAGCTCCCATAAGAAGCTGTGCAAATATGTACGTCACCATTTGCTGTTTACATTTTTCATCATCCACTAATACACTTGCATTTGGTCTTCTTCCTCACCTTCTATCTATTCTCATTGGGGTGTACCTTCTCTTGTGTAAAACTGTTGTACTGATGATACTGCACTCGATGATTTTCCGCTAAGATGCCATAATTTTGAGTACATTTTCAATATCGCTACTGATGTCCCGGGACTACAACCGACCAATCTACTGCAATCAACCCCTTCTACTCATAAAATGTTAGTGCTGAAATTTGAATCTGCAGAATGATCCCCCTCTCTTCCCGAAAAATGTAATCCTACGTCAAAAAACTACTTTGTAATCCAGCCGCACGAGCTTTAAAAGCATATTACAATTAGCATATAAAATTAGCATTGCAGACAGCCTGCAAGCAACTTGCAAAAGAACGAGCTGTTAAAATGCTTGCGAATGTGTCTGTTTTAAACGTGTTATTCATAGAATAACATCACCTTTATACAAATCAATGTTTATAAGGCTTCAGCCGTTTTGATTTGTATGAGCAATGTGACTGTTGGAAATCGAACCAAGTCAATTTTGGTTGGGTTTCGTTATCAAATGTTACGTTCTTAAGTACAAGTTTTGGAAGCTCCGGCATGTTAAACAATAATTTTACCATTTCGCTATGTAAACATTTCATGTAACAAATGAAGGGAAACGTTTCGATAGAACATCTGCACCCCATACCAAAAAAAAACGTTGAAATTTCCCAATTTAAAAATACCTCAGACCGGTATTTGAACTGTTGAGCTCAGCATAGTATTCCTCGGTAGCCGTTAATATTGCTCTTCTAAGAAAGGAGCAATGATGTCATTTTATAATTGGAATTACTTCTCTCGAACTGAAGGATACATTTTTCACCGACACCACAACTTACTTTCCACGAACAACCACTTTTACGCCATATAATTCCCAATTGGCGTCTGATGTCGTTACCTTGCCAATCACAAAATCTGACCATAATTCCGTGGTAGAAAAAGCCCTGTTCAAGCGAAAATTATAACCCTACTTACGACATCATCACGCCATTGATCGCAGAAATGTACACCAAGCCGTTGTTGGCTGACAGTTTCCATCTTTTATGCTGGGCACGTCCATCCACTTTAATTTCAGTTACCTTCATTCAATAACGGTAAGGATGATGATGCGCAACGACCGATGCGATGCGACGACCAGGACGATGACGATGGTCAACGACTGATAATGTTTGGCGCGCGCTTCATCTACCGTCACAGTAATGGGATACCATGCCGTTCTCGACCCTCGTTCAGACCAGGCACGTGAACGAGGAAGTTCACTGCGAAGGTAATTGGCCACAGTAGCTCAGATTTCGAACCAAATTTTGTATAATGAAGTGCACACACTTGAATTCGGCTATTTACCATACTGTCGCAGAATTCATTTTGACATTTGATATTAACCTAGCCCCTGAGTCGACTATAATGAAAAATAGTAACACCTTGTCCATAAGTTGTCTCGATTATTATCACCAGCCAGTTTTTAACACCACTGTGACATTCCCTTTCATAATAAACATAACGATATCATTGATTAGTTGTTAGAATCTTGAGGCAGAATCTATAATAGTCTTTCCTATGGAGTGTCTTTCCGTTTTGGCATAATACATAGTTGGATCACACTTATGATTAATTCCATTGATTGGCGAAATTCATATATTGCACTCCTCGAGCACGACGACACACCACATCGTCACTGACGCCAAATAACCGGATGAGCAGCTGACATTCTTTGATTATGATGATTCCCTGATTTCCGAATCCTAATCCCCTTCCATCCCTGAACATTGTAAACCTAACCTCGAGTCACCACGAGTACGTTGGCTTCTTCCCCTCTCTTATTAACTTCATAATAAAATGATATCGATTGTACATATCCCAAAGAACCATGGCTCCGTAAAGTGTTATACACGCCTGAGCCTACCAAATAAACGAAATTGGAAAAAAAAATTCATATATTGCACAGTATTGCTCGTATACTTTAGCTAATCCGAGCCATCGCACATTTTTGCCTTTATCGTACAACAAAGTTGTACTGAAAGGCTATATGATTACTCCAAAAATGAACTTTTGATATATACCACACGATACATAATAAGTCTGTCAATTACAGGAAAAACCTTTTTGCCTTCCGAAAACAATTAGATATATTTTTTTCCTGCTGATAATGCAATCAGAATTCATAATTATTGCTATTATATCGATCCCAACCGTTCGCAAGCTGTAATTGCTTCATAATTTGAGCGTAACAAACATGCCGCACCAAGGAAAAGTTAATTTCTCGTAAAAAAGCGCTGGAATATTCGTTGGAAGTTATGCATACCTTACTCGAGGTATGGTATGCAATTCCATCCAGTGGCATCATTTCTGCCAATCGACGTCCGATAGAGCGAGCTGGAGTTGCAGCCTTTGGGTGAGAGTAAATTAATCAGCTTAAATATGCTCTTCGCTTGTTAATTAAAAAATGAACAAAAGTATTTGCATCGTGATTGCCAATTAAACTTTATGGAATGCTGGTAAAGATCCTATCGAAAGTCAATTTTGCCTTCGTCTCCCTCGACTTTCCACTCTGCTGCTCCACTGATCATGATTTTGTTAGTGTAGTTCGGGCCTTCCATTCATATCCTTTATTGCTCGGATGAAGTTTTTTTTACATGCTCTTTGACAAAACTAATGTTTCATAATACCATTAATGTTCATTTCCTGCATTCGCTTATATTTACTACCGCTACCGTAAATATGGCGTTAGTGAGGAAGAAACACCAAAACGAGCGGCCCTTTCGGAGTTAGACCCCAAAGTGGTGGTACGATACACAGAGTGAAGTTGAGAAAACGGTGTAAGGCAGTGGTCCCCAGCATTCTTAGTGTTTGTTCCGGACGCCAGTGACTATGTGGATGGTCATCCTCTTCTATCTTCAAACCTGTAATATTTTCTTTGGGTCATCTGAACTAGAAAGAAACGTAATTGATACCTATACCTAAACATTTAGTTACAGAAAACATTAAAGTCCAATTGAAATAGTAACTAAATAAATGCGAATGCTAATATCCTTTTGGATGGTGGACAAACATATGAAAACGGACTTTAAATGTAAGTTGCAAATATTGTTCACAATAATCTAAACTTGTGCTAATTAAATATATCCTAGTTATTTGTATCCTTAAAACATCACGGTTTTCCTCCAAAAAATTTCTTGTTGTGTTAACCATCGTCCCGATCAAGATGAATACACAGCTAGGTGTTTCAATCTGCCCAATTTATGGACGAGAAGAAGGCGGGGGTGAAAAATTCATTTTCGGTGCAAAACATAAACAAACCGGCTGGCTCTCCCATACTAAAATCCAAGATGGCTGAATCGTGAATTTGGCAGATTGGAACACCTAGTGGTGTATTCATCTTGTCCAGACCAAGATGAATACACCACTAGGTGTTCCAATCTGCCAAATTCACGATTCAGCCATCTTGGATTTTAGTATGGGAGAGCCAGCCGGTTTGTTTATGTTTTGCACCAAAAATGAACTTTTCACCCCCGCCTTCTTCTCGCCCATTAATTGGACAGATTGAAACACCTAGCTGTGTATTCATCTTGCTCCAGACTGAGAAAGCTACCTTCCGAGAACTAATGAGTTACAGCTCATAGCAAGCTCTACTGTAAAGATTGAGTTTCGCTAGTTCCATAAAAATTGAAACGAAATCCACAACCGACAGTAAAGGCTGGATCACAATAGCGCGTTACGCGTCGCGTCTCGCTAGGCGAAGAAATCAGGGTTTTGTACTAAAACGCAACGCCAAAGAACGTGACGCATTAACGCTCACAATGTAATGTTCGCGTTGTGCGTTTATTTAACAACAATAATAATTAAAACAATAATGGATTTAAAAATGCATGATTTATTGCTCATCAGATATTTTTAAATTTAGTCAGAAAATTAATAATGAACTTAGTATTCAGAAAGAATATAAAATCGGCTATAACAATTATTATAAAAATCCTTCAACAATTGCTCCAGACATTCTATCCGGAATCCTATCAGGGATTCTTTAGGAATGCTTCCAGCAACTTCTTCGGCAATGTCTTCAGGAAATCCACCATAAAATTCGCCGGCAATTGATCCGAAAATTCCATCATTATTTACTCCAAGAAATCCTCCTTTATAAGTTCTTCAGAGAATTTTTCAGATAACTTCGTGCTATTTCTCATAAAAAAAAATCTGAAAAATTGCACCGTTGAATTCCTAAGAATAACCAGTGGAAATTCCTCAGCATTGCCTGTAAACATTCCTGAGAATTTCGCGAAAAATCTTCGAATTTCTTGTGTAAATTCCACAAAATTTTCCGTGAATGTTTTGAATAATTTCTTGAGAAAAAATTTCAAAGAATTTCCCCAAGAATTCCACCTAAAATTTATACAGAAATTATACCGAAAATGAAATCAACAATGGAATTTTCGGAGGAATTCCTAGATCAATTCCCAAAGAAATCGTAAAAGAATTCCGGTGGAAACTTCAAGATTTCCACTGGGAGATTCTCCAGGAGTTTCTCCAAAAAATCTTCCAGCAGTTCCTCCGGGAATTCTTCCAGGAGTTCCACCGGCAATTCCACCAAAATTTCCCCCTATAATTCCTCAATTCCTCCGGGAGTTTCTCTGGGAGTTTTCTCTGGGAGGGTTTCTCTTTTTTTTCGAGAATTTCTCTGGGAGCTCCTCAGAAAATTCTCCTCTGATGATGATGGTCCAGCTACATGCCCTTACAAAGGTTTCAGCTAGACGAGATTTGTCTATAAGATGAGTTTTCCTAAACTTTTTCCGAGAACTCTTCTGGTAGTTCACTGGTAGTTCCTCTGGGGTTTCTTTTGAAAATTCTCCCATGAGTTTCTTCATAAATTTTTTCGGAAGTTGCTTCGAGGATTCCTCCGAGAGTTCCTCCGGGAATTCCACCGGCAATTCATTTAGAAGTTTCTCCAGGAATTCCTCCGGGAGTTCTACCAGGAGCTCTTCCATGAAATCATGCAGGCTTTTGTCAGGAAATAATTTAGACTTTCTTCAGAAATTTAGCTGGAAATTCCTTCCGAAGTTCTTCCGATAGTTCCTCTGGAAGTTTCTCCGGGAGGTCCTCTAGGAATTCTTCTAGGAGTTCTTCCGGAAGTTTTTACGGGAGCTCCTCCAGCAGTTCCTTCGAGAATTCCTCCGGGAGATCCACCAGCAGTTTCTACGAGAATTTCTCTGAGAGTTTCACCGGCAGTTCCTCCGGGTGTTCCTCTTAACAGGAACTCCCAGAGTAATTTCCGGAGGAATTTTATTTTATATTTATTTCATCGGACAAACTGCTAGTGGAGCTTCTGGAGGAATTTCTAGAAAAACTACAGGAAGAATTTCCGGAGGAAATCCTGGATGAATTTCTGAAGGAACTCTCGTGAGAACTCCTGGATGAACTGCCAAATGAACTTCCGTAAAAATTCCTGAAAGAGCTCCTGGAAGAATTCTTAAAGGACCTCCCGGAGGTATTCCCGGAGGAACTGCCAGAGGAATTCTCCGAGGAACTTCTGGAGGAAATTGTAGATAAATTGTTAAAGAAAGCCTAAATGAATTCCTGAAAGAAAACCTGAATGAACTCCCAGAGGAACTACTGGTTGAATTCTCGGAGGAATTTTCAGAGGAACATCCGGTGAAATAGCCGGAGTTGAATTTCTTGAGAAACTTCCGAAATCCCATTTCCCGTGAAATTCCTGTCAAATATACTCCAGGAATTCCCTGTGAAGTTCCTGGAGGGATTCCCGAAAACTCTTGGAACAACTCCTGGAGGAACTCCCACAAGCACTTCCGGAGGAATTCTCACAAGGAAGTCCTGAAATAATTCTTGGAGAAGTTCCTGAAGGAATTTCCGGAGAAATATCTGAAGGAATTCCCGGAGAAATACCAATAGGAATTAATGCAGAAATTCCCAGATGAAATCCTTAAAGTATTCCCTGATGAATTGCTGAAGAAATTACCGAAGGATTTCCCGGGGGTTCGTTTTGAAGAAATGCCTGGAGAACTCTTGGAAAATATCTTGGAGGAACTCTTACATTTATTTCCGAATGAAATTCTTCTGGAGTAAATTCCGAGTGAAGTCCGGAAAGAACTCTAGGCCAACTCCGCGGAAAAATTCCCGGAGAAATTCCTGAAGGAATTCCTGAAGAGAAGTACCTGAAAGAATTCCCGGAAAATACCTATAAGAATTTCCGGGGAAATACCTGTACGAATTCCGGGAGAAATTCCTAAACAAATGTCTAGAGGAATTCTTGAAGGATATTCTGAAGTAATTGCGAAAAGAATTCTAGAATGAAATCCTAGAGGATTTCGTTATTGAATTTATGGAGGTATTCCCGGAAAATTTCGTGGAAGTTATTAAAGGTAGAGGAGGTATTAAAGAAAGAGTTCCTAGAGGAATGCCTTGAGAGGTTCCTAGAAGAATTTCCGAAGGAATTTCTTAAAGATTTACTAGTGAAATTATAGAGTGAAATCGGAGGATTTTTGTCATAAATTTCAGAAGAATCTTCTGGTGGAACTTTGGGAAGAAATTCCATATGTATTCTTGAAGGAACTCTCGAATGCATTCCTGAAGGAAATGCCGGATATTTTTCTGGAAGAATGGCCGAAGAAATGTCTAGAAGTAAAACTTGGAGAGAAGAAATTTCCTAAAAAAAATTAATGAGGGGTTTCTAGATAAGGCGGAATTACAATTACATAAAAGGATTTTCGGACGATTTTCAGAGGGATTTGTGGATAACTTTCCCGAGGAATTTAGAAGTCCCCAGGTGAGCTACTAGAAGGATTTCTAGGAGAATTATTGAGCCCGAAATGTTTCGAGTTGTTTTGAGCTTTCATATATTATGGATTATGGATACCCTAATAAGCTTTTGGGAATCTTTTGAATTTCAACCACCTATTTCTGAATATGATTGGATCGTAAAGTGCACAATGCACAAGGAACTTTATTTCAGTACCCGTTCAATCTTTCCACCATTTAGGGGGGGGGGCGATAAGCATTTCCGGAGGAATTCCCACAAGGAAGTCCTGAAATAATTCTTGGAGAAGTTCCTAAAGGAATTTCCTGAGAAATATCTGAAGGAATTCCCGGAAAAATACCAATAGGAATTAATGCAGAAATTCCCAGATGAATTGCTGAAGAAATTACCGGAGGAATTCCCGGGGGTTTGTTTTGAAGAAATGCCTGGGAGAACTCTTGGAAAATATCTTGGAGTAAATTCCGAGTGAAGTCCGGAAAGAATTCTAGGACAATTCCGCGGAAAAATTCCCAGAGAAATTCCCGAAGAGAAGTACCTGAAGGAATTCCCGGAAGAATCCTATAAGAATTTCCG
The DNA here is from genome assembly GCF_024139115.2 of Armigeres subalbatus. Taxonomy (NCBI): domain Eukaryota; kingdom Metazoa; phylum Arthropoda; class Insecta; order Diptera; family Culicidae; genus Armigeres; species Armigeres subalbatus. The sequence continues at coordinate 209,077,907 of NC_085140.1, read as the reverse complement.
GGGAAATACCTGGACGAATTCTGGGATAAATTCCTAAAGAAATGTCTAGATGAATTCTTGAAGGATATTCTGAAGTAATTGCGAAAAGAATTCCAGAATGAAATCCTAGAGGATTTCGCTATTGATTGTATGGAGGTATTCCCGAAAGATTTCGTGGAAGTTGTCCCGGAGGTATTAAAGAAAGAGTTCCTGGAGGAATGCCCCGAGAGGTTCCTAGAAGAATTTCCGAAGAAATTTCTTAAAAATTTACTAGTGAAATTATGGAGCGAAATCGGAGGATTTTTGTCATAAATTTCTGAAGAATCTTCTGGTGAAATTTTGGGAAGAAATTCCATATGTATTCTTGAAGGAACTCTTGAATGCATTCCTGAAGGAAATGCCGGATATTTTTCTGGAAGAATGGCCGAAGAAATGTCTAGAAGTAAAACTTGGAGAGAAGAAAAGAAATTTCCTCATGAATTTCCTAAAAAAAAACTAATGAGGGGTTTCTAGATCAGGCGGAATTACAATTACATGAGAAGGATTTTCGAACGATTTTCAGAGGGATTTGTGGATAACTTTCCCGAGGAATATAGAAGTCCCCAGTGGAGCTTCTAGAAGGATTTCAAGGAGAATTCTTGAGCCCGAAATGTTTCGAGTTGTTTTGAGCTTTCCTATATTATGGATCCTGGATACCCTAATAAGCTTTTGGGAATCTTTTGAATTTCAACCACCTATTTCTGAATATGATTGGATCGTAAAGTGCACATGTTTAAGGAACTTCATTTCAGTGCCCGTTCAATCTTTCCACCATTTAGGAGGGGGCGACGACGCCTCAGCGTGGCCTTGCTTTGTAGCCGCGCATCTTACCGGGCTAAGGAGGACATTGTAATCATATTCAATCAATTAAATCAGTGTCACCCATCGAGCAAATTGGAGCAGCAAAAAAATAATTCTACACCTTCAAACACGAAATTGTCGTTTTTGGAAGAATCAAATTTCTTAGTAAAGTTATATATTTTTCAAAAATTTAGACGAACTGAAATAGCGTAAAAGTTTCATATCCTACTGTTCAACCTCTACGACTATCTAAGGCCCTGATCCAATAGGAAAAGCTGCTTGTAACTTGATACCAAAAACTGTGACCATCAAGAAAATTTATTAGACCGAAGATTGAGAAAACCTCGACAAATTCAACTATCGTCGCTACATTTTGGCAGCAAAATAAATATCCCATAATAATGACAATTGCAAACAAATCAGAATTAAATTTAAATTTACATTTATGAAGATTTTTAATTATGAATAAATAAATTAAATTTTTTTATGAATAAGGAAAACTCTGATTAATCCAACTAACAATATTGGTACCTTTCTTTCTTTTAGTCATGTTACTTATTGCGAACAAATCAAATAAGGGTAATTTCTAAAAATATGAGTGAGTTTTCTTGCGCACATACATACACACGCATCACACAGACATCACCTCAGTTCGTTGAGCTGAAACTCTTGGTATGAAACTGTGGGTCATCTGGCCTTATGTGGGTACAAACTAATCTCCATTGACTAGCTGTAATATTATGGAAAAAAGGTGCTTGTTTCACAAAGCTACGGCCAGATGACGTTAAACACATTACGAACAAGTTAGTTTCTATGTGAATGTATTTATTTGTAGTTACGATTTAATTTTTAGTTTCTTGTTTGCTTATTGTCATTCATCTGGATCCCACTGGGATTCTGTTATGATACATTCACTCCTGTATTAAGATTCATAGTTGTTTAAATATCTTCTCAGATTTTAAATTTAAATTATTTGAATATTTTTTGCTTTCTTTTTGCCAGTTAATAGGTTGATATAGTTGCGTCCATTACCAGTAAGTTTACCGTCCATTCAAACCAGAGCTTCTTGGTGTGGCGGAGAATGGTGGGGAAAAATAATTTAGTCCGGTATATAGTGGGCCATACTGCAGCTCCAGTGACCCATTTCAGACTGCCTGGTATTTTATAACCAGTCCGAGGTCATTTTTGCTCACAAAAAGGCCCGATTATTTATGCTACCAGTATCAATTAACTAACGGTTCCATAAGCATACTTCCGGATTTTCCAAATTCAGTGAGCATTTAAGTTTAGTCCTCGATGCTTGTTTAGGGACCTTCGGTTCTGGAGTAATCTTTTTATAGGATAATAAAATAATGAAACAGCCTTTACAAGGATGTTATCGATCAGTTAGTAATCTGCCTTCGATCATTTAGTAGTTTGTCAATAACTCATTTCAGAGGCTAAATTTCAAAATGTGTTGTATGGTGGACTTCTAGTGCAAAAGTTTATCTACAACTCATCATCATCATTTAGTATAAGTACAGCAACTAGCACCGTAACTCCTCTAATAGTGGAATTCAAACATCGACCTGTCAAGGAGAGTTGTAAAAAAACCTTCGCTCTAAAAGTCCACCATACAAGTATTTTGGAAATTTAGCCTCTGGAATGAGTTATCGACAACTTACTAAATGATCGAAGGCAGATTACTAAATGATCGATAACATCCTTGCCTTTAGGTATAACTTTGTTGTACGAGAAAGGCAAGATATTTCCTAAACAATACATTTTCTATTTATAATAATGAGATGAGTGTTCAAATTCAACATCGTTCAAACACTAACGACATCAGTTAGTAGATTTCAGTTAGCTGGGCAAATCACGAAACAGATGGCGGTAGTGAGCAAATGTCAAACCAGAGCAAATTTGATGCGCGTGCCACGACTCTCACGAGTGATTGATAATAATTATTTAAATTGAGCAGTAATTTAGTAAACGATGGACATTTGACGAGTGTTTGGAACTTGATTTTAGCATTGCATAGCATAAAAAATACTTCCAAGAAAAAAATAACCAAAAAAATAGGTTCACATTTTAAAAATAATTTATGAAAAAGAAATTCGATTATGAACGATATTTTCATATTTGCATTTTCCAGTTCAATGTTTTTTTATATCTCATCAAGTGTCAATAAGTATTAATTAAGTTGTTGTTTACTGTCTTTTTATTTTTCTACGAAAAATAATCATTCGTTTATGAGCTTGATTTTTTGGTCCAATATTTTTTTCCAATTCTATTTTTAAACATTTCAAATCTGTTATGCCCAGCAATTTACTCGGTGATGAAAATTGCCTCCACCTCCACGCGAATGCCAAAGAGGAAAGTGGAATCTTCTATCTAAAGTGGGCTTAAACCACCTTTCAGGTACCTGCTGAGCCGTCCATTCACTTCCCGCGTCGCTGGCATGTCGAGCCCAATCAAAGCAAATTGGCGACTATAGTGATGCTCTGCCGCACCGAAGGCCATCCTTGGAATTGTCAGGTTATAATCACCAGAAAATTATCGAGAAATACAATCGGAAGTTGGGCGGGGGCTGACTGAAAAACTTACAGCAACGAACCAGCAAATTAGGCTCAGTCGGCTGGAAGTGAGCATCGTTGTTATTGGTTTTCATCTTTATTGGCAATAATCATACTGTGAAACCCTTCCGTTTGATTGAGAAAATAATCTTCGAATCAGATCCAATTGGTTAATGATTCTTTCGCAATAAAAGTGTTAATTGATCACGTTCGATGTAGAAGAGGTGGTACAAAAGAAAAACGGCATCGAATTTTAGCATAAATTGGAATTTAGAAATCAAAGACAAGTTTCGAATACAACTTCGCAATTCCTTGAATGTAGAACGTTGTTTGTTCACGATTTTTTCTTTTCAGAATATCAAACTATCATTAGTGCCGGTCCTCTTCGATAGGATTAGTCATCAACGTCAACAAAACCAAATTGTCAATCGTGAATTCCTTCCGTGTAACCGAGCAATCAGTGGAAAATGTTGAATCACGTCAATTATCTAATACATCATAATCTCTTAGACTAGGTGTTCCGTGTTATCTTAACACTATCATCCTTATTTGCTATGTCACATTTTTAGTTATTATTAATACATTTCAATTGTCTCTGGCAGTTAGTATTTTTCCTCTTGTTGAATTGAACCATTTAAGAATTACAATGTTTTAAACTTAACCTAAGTTATACTACTAGTTAAGTACAGAGCTAATCGTTGGCACATGGAAGCATTGCAACGATTTTTTGTCTAAAATTGGAAATTATTTTGTTGGACATTTGTTGCGATGTCTCAATATTAGAAATTCTATGAAGTTTGTTGGTATTTATAACGATGGTGATAACTTCAGAATCATTTTCTTCAAAATTTTATTTTTGAATCCTCTGAAAGTGCCTTCCTTCTTTCTGGAATTGCAGCAATCTCAGTCCATTTTGGTACAGCATACAACATGGTTGGTCTAAAATTTGTTTATAAATCAAAATTTGTACTCTTAAGACAAGAGATTTCTTGATTTTTTGTTCATAAGTGGATATAGACACTTTAATATGATTTGTTACATTTGGGCTTGAATGCCTTCAATGTAACTTGTTATAAAGTTATTTTTTTTAGCTTTTTTTTACCCGCCACTCCCCCCACTCCCAAATTCTAAAACTCAAAATTCTTGAAGCTTTCCTGGTAATGGACGCTCTAAATTAGATTCAGGCCTCGACTGGCAACAAAAACAAAATTAAAAAGAAAGACTTAATTTACTTGAGCTGGAGCACAAATAACAATTAAATAACAAATTAAATGTGTAAGAGAGTGAATTCTATGTTAATTAACTTCCAGGAATCCTCATTGAGTTTTCTCCTTTTAAGGGATTCATTAGATTCTTGCAAAGCACTAAATTAGAATATTAAAAAAAATTTAAGACTAAATCTTCTATATAATAAAAATGAGTTGAGATTTCCTTCCTGACGATTTAACTCGCGAACGGGTTGACTGGATTTGCAGTGTGATGTTTTCCCTCAATCGATTCAGTTTTGGGGAACCACAAGGTTTGTAGTATACAAAAAAAGTTGGTAAATATAACGGGAAATGTACAAAAATCATTAGAATACTATTTTGGGTCAGCTGTTGAGGAAAACAAAACACGCGCACGGAAATTGATCTAGAGTGCAGTGCTGCAAATAGTTCATTATGACATTTTCAACAGCCGGGCAAAGCTGGGTTTCTTTCGCTAGTTGTTTTCTCATGGTTCTAAAGAATTTTTATGTTGACGGCTTGTAATGTTATAAATGGCTCAGAGTATAAATTCATTAATCTTTTCTTTTCAGAAGTATTTTAAACCTAAGTTTAAATTGGTATCATTTATCGGTTATCATCTCCTCAGTTCTATTAGGTAGACAATTAAATTTGGAGTGGTCTAACATATGAAATGTCTCTGACCAATGATTGAAGATGCCTCTAGTGAGTGCCAGGATTTCCAGCCTGTCTCGTAAAACAAAAATTTCTTTTGATGCAACAGAAGTCCTAAATATTTCTGCTTTGCTACAGACCAATAAAATTGGAATCCCCACTATTTATAGTGAAAAGGTTCATGTCTGCTAGAAGGTTTTAAATAAAGAAGCTCTCAGCTTTATGTGAGAAAATTATTGAGCTGAGTTTTGGAAGTATCTGAAGCATTTGAAAATTTTCAAGTAAGTGGAAGAAAATTGATTCAAACTTTTTTACAATCTACTATCATAATGACACGAAGGCTACGCCCTTTTGCCGAGAGTTACCCATTCACAAAAAAGATTTTCGACACCTCGGGTCGTAAATCAGATAAGTCAGCAGTGAAAACAAGTTATACAATATGGGCTCCTCAGTATGCTGCCTTGGGGGAACACCATAGCTCTAATACAGGTAATCTATCAGGATTTAGAATTCTGATAGTTTACATGCTGTGAGCGATCTGATAAATAAATTTTGATCAGTTTAATAATGTACAGAGAAAATTTAAAATTCATCAATTTTTACAATCATACCTTTCACGCCAAACACTCAAGTCAAATGCCTTCTATATCCAGAAGAGCAACTCCAGCTCGAATTTTACTTCACTATATTCGTTGAGTTTTGAAATCTTTAAATTCGTAACTCTTAATAACTGGGATGAGTGGTTGAATGCCAATGGTGGAAACCAAATTGGCTTATCAGCAAAATAGAATTGTCATTAATGTGACCCATCGTCCTATTTAAAACAATCTTTTCAAACAGTTTGTTTATTGAAGAAAGCAAACTGATTGGGCGATAACTAGAAGCTTCAGCTGGATTTTTGTCCGGCCTCAAAATTGGAACAACTTCGGCATTTTACCATTTATCTGAATAAATTAACCAAAAAGGATAAAAATCTCTCAGGAAGTGTTTTGATAAGTATGTAGAAAAAAAAACATCATCACCAGGGGCTTCCATATTTTTAAATTTTCTAGTGATAGATCTCACTTCATCCAAATTAGTTCCCAACGAAGGGTAAAAAACATTATCTTGATCGAGAATGTCTTCGAAGCTCCGTGTAACCTGATCCTCAATTGGACTAGTGAGACCTAGACTAAAATTATGGGCACTCTCGAACTGCTGAGCAAGTTTTTGAGCCTTTTTGTCATTTGATAATAAAATATAAAATGGAATTATGAAGCAATTATGACAAATGAATGATGAAAGTTAGAGTGTTATATTCTTCTTCTTATTATTATTATTCTTATTCTTCTTCTTCTTCTTTTTCTTATTTTTCTTCTTCTTCTTCTTCTTTTAACGTTATTAGTAACGAGTCAATTATACAAAGGAACGGCTTTTGATACGGAACTTGAAGCCCACCGAAACCAAGCCACTGTTGCCACTCTGATACTGCGATTAGATAAATTGAATCCATGCCATCGCCGTCAGGCAGATAGCAAATACAGCTAATTGAACAGACAGAATGTTTCCCTCTGCTTCCGGAAACAACCTGGATGTTTGATGAAGAGCGAACATTCAACAACAGTGATAGACATCCGTTTAGTCGCACTACACATTTCTGTTGATTTGAGTAAAGGTTGTGAATTATCTTCGAATATTTAGCAAGTATCGTTCGCTAGGCACTTGACTTATTTGAGAATAACGCATTACGAAATCAGAATTTAATGGACTAGTAGCACGATAATTTTTCATCCTCGTATACCAATTGAAAACAGGTTTTGGTTGTTTGGCATAACGTCATTTAGCATGGATCTGCGACGCAACGTTAAGCATAAAGGTAGCCCCAAACACACGCGACGCGATTCTACCACTTGACGACAGCGATTCTGCCACAGTTGGTATAGAAGCCTAAATAGAACATTGCCTACAGCGATCCAACAATAGAATCACGGCGACTCGTTGTCGCCGTCGCAGCGATGAAATCGCTTAGGTCTAGGGGAGCCTTAAGAGCGTTAGACATTAATACGTTAGGCATAAGTACGTTGGGCATAATGAATGTTAGGCATAACTCTGCCTTATTTATGTCATGGGATGTTTTTGAGACATTTTATGCTTAACGTCCATTATGCCCAACGTAATTATGCATAAAGTCTTCAGGCCTAAGCGCTAAATAAGCAGTGATTCAAATCGTTCGGGGCATTCATTTTGAAGACGAATCAGAACCGTGCAATTTTCCAGCAGCTGCAATTTTTGTACTGCTTTTAATTTTATGTGACATTTTCTTTCATCATGTTTTATGTTTTCTTTAAAATTTAGAACAAATGTGCCTACAAATGCTGGCTGTAGATCGAGAATCCATAAAAACTACGCAGAGATGTGGACATTTTCGTAAAAATTGTTCCGGGAACATGATGAATTGATAACAGATCGAAATAATGCAAATATGGGTATCCATTAGGGCTTCCAATTTACCCGTGAATCAACTTCTCGGGAAACGGGAAATAAAATCGAAGTTTCCCTGGATTTCCCGGGATCCCGGGAAATAAATTTGAGCGGTTTAATTGACAGAAATTTATTCAGAATTATTATCAAAAATAAAGTTTGGAGCTCAGATTATTTCGCCTAAGAACTGTTTGAAAGTCGATTTAGCTGCTGCCTGTACAATGTTGACATACATCACAAAAGTAAGAAACTAGCCAATTTATTTTTCATGTAACTTTAACTTTCCTTTATTCTTATTATGATGATTTTTTAAAAAGTATGCCTCATACTTTATTTACATGTTTTTGCATGAAATTTAAATATTCCTATCCTTCGACAGATTATTTTGGAACTCTGAGAAGACACAAAAAAAGCACCTCACCTCAAAATTTTGTCCGATTTAGCTGAACATTTTATGAAAAGCACATCTCATCATGCGAAAGTGGTTATGAGCAGACCCGTTGAATTGCCGATATTTTTCGAAAATGTGAATACGTCTAATGAAATGGAATCTTTAAAAGGAAATACCAACGAATTAATCCCATGATTACAAAAAAATACGAAATACAGACTTGAACGATTCTTACAGCATATAATTGCTGAGAATAAAAATAAGGATTCACTTTCAGTGGATATGGCATACACACTTAAATTTTTTCACCGATCTCGGCTGTGCAAATCTCAGTTTAAGTTCGTTTGCTGAAATATCGGCTAAATAGACATATGATTACGGCGGCTCCCTTGAGTGCCGCAGTAAACAAACTACTTTTTCAGCTGATATATCAGCAGAAAGTCTCGAACCGAGCGCTCGGCTGTGCGGATCTCGGCAAAAGAATGAAAAAAAGCCGAGCTGAACTGAGTGTATAGAATAAACATAGAATTGTTGAAGTTTCTGAACAAGTTTGCCGTCGATGGCCAAAACTATTATCTCCTTTGCACCATAGAATTAAAGATTTCATCTTTCTTTTGCAGATTCTAGATCATGTTCAAGCATCCTGATTTGATTCCAAGTGTCCTGATTAGATTTTTCGGTGTCAGGCCATTTGGCCGAATGCCGTTTGGCCGAACGCCATTTGGCCGAATGCTGTTTGGCCGAATGGGTCGTTTGGCCGAATGCCGTTTGGCCGAATAGTTGAAAAAAATTGACCTCTTTTTACGAGTAGTCCTTCTTCCTCATTCCTTCTTCTTTCTTGCTTCCTCCTCATTCCTTCTTCCTTCTTTCTTCTTTTCTTCCTTATTCTTTTCCTTCTTCCTTCTTCCTTTTCCCTTCCTTTTCTTTTCCTTCTTCTTTCTTCCTTCTTCTTTCTTCCTTCTTCCTTCATCCTTCTTCCTTCTTTATTCACTCTTCTTCCTTCTTCTTTCTTCCTTCTTCCTTCTTCCTTCTTCCTCCTTCCTACTTCCTTCTTCTTTCTACCTTCTTCCTTCTTTTTTCTTGGTTTTTTCTTATTCCTTCTTATTTCTTCCTTCTTTCTTATTTCTTCCTTCATTCTTCCTTCTTCTTTCTTGCTTTTCACTACTCACTTCTCACTTCGTAAGAAAGCGTATTTCAACTATTCGGTCAAACGGCATTCGGCCAAATGGCGTTCGGCCAAATGACCCTTTCGGCCAAATGGCATTCGGCCAAACGACATTCGGCCAAACGGCATTCGGCCAAATGACCCTAAACCGATTTTTCTTAGGCCCATTGTCGCCTTCTGAAGTATGTCGTATTCCTAATCGGTATAGTACTCAAAGATCTGTGATATTAGAATCATGTCGCTTTGCACAAGCATCTGCGTTCTCAAAGAAACTATTGCTTTATTCTGGATCTTCCTGAACGCTTCAGGCTTACACACTCAGTTCAGCTCGGCTTTTTTTTTCATTCTTTTGCCGAGATCCGCACAGCCGAGCGCTCGGTTCGAGACTTTCTGCTGATATATCAGCTGAAAAAGTAGTTTGTTTACTGCGGCACTCAAGGGAGCCGCCGTAATCATATGTTTATTTAGCCGATATTTCAGCAAACGAACTTAAACCGAGATTTGCACAGCCGAGATCGGTGAAAAAATTTAAGTGTGTACATCGCACAGTTCAGAATCAACTCTACTTATGCATGACTTCATATTATCATTACGTGGAAATAGGGAAATGAAAAAGATTTTGGTTTGTTATTGGAAGAGGACATTTCCTCCATCAATTTTAAAAACGAAGTTTTATTAAGAGAACGAAGAGCAAATATTAGTAAAAATATAATAAATTAGAACCTGCACAAATTTTTCCACCGATCTCGGCTGTGCAAATCTCGGTTTAAGCTCGTTTGTTGGAATATCGGCTGAATGAACGTATGTTTACGGTGGCTCCTTTGAGTGCTGCAGTAAACAAACTAATTTTTCAGCTGAGATATCAGCAGAAAGTCACTAACCGAGCGCTCGGCTGTGCGGATCTTGGCAAAAGAATCAAACTATGCCGAGCTGAACTGAGTGTGTGTGATATGGTAAATAAAACTCAAAACCTGTAAAAATAATTCCCGGGAAATTCAGAAAACTAATCTTAATACCCCGGGAATCGAAACATCCTTTCCGAGAATGGAAGCCCTATTATCCATCTTCATGGCTTTGTGAGACGCACAGGCCTTGGAAAATTCGTTCAAAAACGAATGAATGCTTCGTTTTTAGCCCGCAGTGAGGTTTTAATTTCAGTGCACCGATTGATTTGCGCTCGATGATGTGCTGCTGGCTGCACGAACAAGGGAAGAGGCAAATACAAACCATTCGTTTTATACATTGAAAGTGTGAAGTTTTGAACGTGGCATCTTCACAAGCCGGGTAGTGCCCAGGAGACATCGTTCAGTGGGGCAACGTGATACAAGGATGCTTCATTCGTTCATCGGCAGTGGTTCAGATGCGAGTGCGTGTTGTGTGAATACAAAACCACATTAGCGAAAAAGAGAGAGAATGCATTATATATTTCTTTTTTGCACATTCATTCCAACTGAAATGCGCAACTCAGTATAAGTGAGGCAAGAGAGTTAAATATTCTCTGCACTAGCGTGTGTTTGATTTCACTCTCCAGCTGTTTTGTACAGCAGTGCCATATGAAGCGAGGAAGCATTCTTCATCAAGCACTTCCTTCCTCGAGAGTATATCTGGTGCTGAAGCATCGGTCCTCATCTTCATTGCTTCATTCATCCAAGCCCTGAGACGCATCCACTTCCACCTTTATAGCAGGTTTCACGGGCCTTCGAGGATGGGCCCCGGTGCGGTGCATGCATCTTGCTCTAGTTTTGACAACAATTCACAACATGGTCGGATTCGTCAAATTTCACGACATAAATCGATAACTCAAAACCCATCAGTGCTAGAGTTTTGACGTCTTCAGGAAAATGATCTCCAAGAAAAGATCTATTTTTGATGTATGTTGACATTAGGGTGCGGCCCTTATGTGATTTTTTTAAATATATTTTTTAAACCTTTTGAGTTAGGCGACCATATTATTCTACAAAGTTGTAGAGAATTTAATTTCAAACATTTTTGCTTAATAAACGTTTATTTTATCTCATGTAGGTTATCTCATATAAATTACTGAATTAAGATAGAGTGGTCCGGAAAAAAAATTAGCTTCCACTTTCATTAGTTCAAAATGTTTTCAAAAACTGTCTTAGCATCGCTTCATGGTCTTTGGATGGCGCATCTATTGGTCACATAAGATGGTTGATAGGTTCATTTTCAAGCATATTACAAGCGTTTTGCCTTTCTCGTACAACAAAGTTGTACCAGAAAGGCTTTCATTTCACTCTCAAAACGTACTTTTTATAGAGCGCTTGTAGACCCATAGTATTATATACCATTCTGATTCAGCTCGACAAACTGAGCAAATGTCTGTCTGTCCGTGTGTGTGTGTGTAAGTGTATGTGTGCACATTGAAACATTAGCCAATTTTTCTAGTACTAAACCTGAATCGATTTTGCTACAACAAGTTGCATCTGATGGGGAATGTTTTCTTCTTGTTCACTATTGAGTTTCATAATGATGGCACTTCTCAAAAAATAGTAAATATTCAAAGAGTTATGAGACATCATTATTTCGTAACAAATAAGCTATCGATTTTCTAGGTTATGTTCTCCCAAGACACAATTTATTCGAAACCGGCACACTGACAGCATAGAATACACAGCTTACACGGAAGAAAAAAACTTCACAAAGAAACATAGAAACCCATTAATGAGTTAAAAAGTACCTATTTTAAGATTTCATGTATACACTGAAAATTCTCGTTTATTTTTTCAAAATGACCTAAGAATGATATTTTCATGAATGAATTTTAATATTGCGATCAACAGACCAATATGATAGCTTTTGATTGCAGTACACAAATTAATTCATGAATAAAAGGTGACATATGTTCTTTTTAAAAGTTAAGCGTCATTTCTGCCATTTCTTTCCCTATGGGCCGATGTGAGCAGTGAGATGAAAAGTGAGACGTGAGAAGTGCGAAGTGAGGAGGAAAAGTAAGAAGTAAGAAATGAAATAAGATAAATCGATTTGTTGTTAGAATAAACGATTTGATTTGACGATCTGATAGCATTCACGCAAACCAACACCATCAATAGGTAGGTGAAGGATTCCGCTACCTGTTGATGGTGTTGGTTTGGGTGGGAGAGCTATCAGATTCGTCAAATCGTCGTTTGAATCTTTGTTTACAAAAGCAGATAAGTCGTTTTGAAAATTTTGTCTTGAAATGAAAAATCACCAGATGATCCGAAATGAAAACAAAAATGTTTTTCCAAATTTAATCTAGACTATCCTTTGAAAAGAGCTGAATTTTTTTTGCTAATATTTTCAAATGGATATAATAGAAAAACGACGCATCCCACAAAAAAGTGTTGTATGGGTGACCATCGCAAAATCAGTCAAACTTTCTAGTGAAAATATCGGAAACAATCCAAATTGAGCCCTACACTGAAAAATCAGTTTAAAAATTTTAAAGTCGATTTGCGAAAAAACGCCCTTTTTATTTAAATGAAATTTAGTCTCAAGATAGGTGATTATGTTCCCTACCAACCGTCCATACATCGCAAGCTGGCACTTTAAGGAAAAAAGTTTTTCTAACAAAAACTTTTTCTTGTCGGAATTATTTTCCGTGTAGTTTCCTCTGAAATTAAACCATTGCCAGCCATCGCTATAGAACACCAAGCAAGTCTATTTTATGATACATTGTCTAATTTAGTCACTAAATATAGTTTGTTTTTAAATTAAGAGTAATATTAAGAAGGGGTTTATATCTTCAAAAAAAATATTATATTCCATTATTAGCTTCTTTAGTTGCGACCAGTTACGACCAAAACATTGTACTCTGCCTGACTGTACAGGAATACTTAATATGAGTATATTATGTATACATATGTTAAATCCACCCCTTAAAGACACTGAAAAAAACAATTCCGTCAAGAAAAAGTTTTTGTTAGAATTTTTTTTCCCTTCAAAGTGCCCAGCTTGCGATGTATGGACGGTTGGTAGGGAACATAATCACCTATCTTGAGACAAAATTTCGTCCAAATCGAAAAGGGCGTTTTTTTGCAAATCGACTTTGAATTTTTTAAATCGATTTTTTTAGTGTAAAATTCAATTTTGAGTTTTTCATAAAGTTTTATTAGAAAGTTTGACTGATTTTGCGACAGTCACCCATACAACACTTTTTGTAGGAAGGGTCGTTTTCGATTATATCCATTTGAAAAAATCAGTAAAACAAGTTTGACCCTTTTCAAAAGTTATCTGAATCAAATTTGAATAAACTAAGTATGCACTTTTCTTTTTAACTGCACTTCTTAAATATTGACCAATAAATTTACAAAAGTCAACTTAAACAATCAGAACACTTGCAAGTTCCCAAAAGTTCTATTTTGGCTTTACGCATTTTATTACATTTCCCGCATAACTTTTCAAAAGGACCTAAGTAAAATTTTTCATGAATTTCGCTTATCTTTTCAGTGATTGGTAAGTTTTTTCATGAATTAATTTGAATACTGCAATCAATAAATAGCTTTCATGTTGTTCTGTTGATTGCAGTACTCAAATTAATTCATGAAAAAAATGTTACTTAGGTCCTTTTGATAAATTATGCGAGATCTATAGTACAGCAGAAAGTCCATTGCTGATAAACGTTCATTTCGAACAATACACCGCAGATTGCTGGTTAATTTTTTTTTGACATATACTCTATCTTGCTCAAACCAACAGCGAATAATCTAGCGACTACTTTAACGAACTATTTAAGGAACAGCTACTTTAACCGACCGTGTCCATTTAGCAAGTACGGTGTTGAACATAATCTGAGATTAAAATAACACTTAATAAAGTTTAAAAAACTTAGCAAGTAACCGCACAATATTGAGTAAAACAAATTAGGGGTGTAGCATTTCCGCATGCGGTGAAAGAATTTCGCACCGTGTATATAACTGACATCATGAATGTTTGTGTTGTTTCTTTCGTGCTTTATTGATGATGCTAACCTCTCAAGCAAAGTTTTCCAAAGCTTCAAATGTGGAACACGAAAACTAATGGACGAACACACACGCGCTAGAGACCTGAAGCCGATGACTTCATCCGCCTCAACACAGCTGTAAAAGTTTCGTCGTTGGAAATAAAAATCGCATACCTACGTACATGCTTTCTCGTGCGCTCGTTACGTTTGCTGCCATTTTGTTTCATGCTTTGGAAGGAAAGAAGAGGCGTGTCATTAAGGCTAACTGCTTTTTGGTTTGGGTGGAATGATGGTGTAGTTTGGGCATATGGGTGATTTGAACATAACGTTCGTTTTCATACACCTCCTTATTTCCATATTATGCGGCTTTTTTTTTTCATTTATATTTATGTGAATTGTTGGTTTCATTTTCACAAATGTACTTGTACAATTATTACACAAAGGGATGCAAAATCAATGTATGACATACAACTATGTAGTATGATTGAACTTTAATATTACATTGGTGAAAAAACACTACGTGGGAATCAGGAAAGTTGGAAACATATCGAATTTTAATCCATATGTATTTTTCAAAACGCGCCGTTGCGCTAATCATTGTATTTACTATCGCTAATCATTGTACTTTTCGCACGATCGCATATTTGTAACATATGTATTTTTTCCTTTCTCGTACAACAAAGTTGTACCGAAAGGCTATATGGATTGCTAAACAAACTTGATAGAAGGCCCGAGACCCATAGTGTTATATACCGATCGACTCAGCTCGACAAACTGAGGTGACGTCTGTTTGTGTGTATGTGTGTGTGTATGTGTACAAATTTTGTAGGCACACTTTTTAGAACTTAGAATTATCTGATTTACTCGCAACAAGTTGCATCTGACGGGGAATTGTTTGCTATTGGAAATGGGCCTGATCATTGCTTTTCGGAATTATTGAAAAACATTGTTTTTCCCCAAAGGTCCCCTTGAAAATTCAAAGAACAATTTTTTGAATGGTGGCAAGGCAAAAATATAAAAATGATCGAAAAAATGTGATCTATTCCCCCAAAGAGCTTTTTTGACCTTTCTAATGTGATTTTTTCATTATTTTTTATAATGCACGAGAAAGGCATCATCACTGCTAGGTGGATTAATCTGGGTTTTTTATGAAAAAGTGATATTTTTAAGCATTTTACTGCAGCTAGTAGCAAATATTAGCAAAACTTAAGGTATACATGCAGGCCCATCAAATCCATATTATTTTATTTGTCCATCTTTGTCTATCCAAAGATCGTGGAGCGATGCTAAGACAGTTTTTGATTCGACCATTGTACAATCATGTGAAAGAACAGGAGAACTACCCCAAATTTTGAATAAGTTTTGATGCGATGATATTCTCATCAGTAAGTATTTTGAGCTCTAATTTTGGGTTGTTGTGTAGGATAAGATCAAACGAATGTCCACCACTGTAAAATTACCACCTTAACCCAGTTTTCGTCATAGAAACCAATAATAATTAGAAAGCGTGCTATCACATAAAACAATTAAACCCACCAACTCCTATCCGTATGCAATTCGGCTGGAAAATGCAAGAGACGGTTAAAATGGAACTCGCGTTAGCATCTTGACGACACGACGGTCGAGGCTTTAGGATTCCAAACTAAACCACCCACGACACAGAAACATGATCGGTGGTGCGTCGCATGATAGTCGCTCCCCAAAACCATTTCTCTGCATGATTACGAACGTGACTGGATTGACGCATACGGAGTTGTGGATGCGAATAAAGCTCGAGGAATAGATTGTGGTTCGATTCCATCGTATGTACAGGGTGGGGCAAAATTATCCGTGTTTACGTATTTGGTTTGAACTTTATTATTAGCATACATCCAACCAGCTCGGGGCCCTCCTTAGCCTAGCAGTAAGATGCGCGGCTCTGAAGCAAGACCATGCTGAAGCTGGCTGGATTCGATTCCCGGTGCCGGTCTAGGCAATTTTCGGCTTGGTAATTGTCTTGACTTCCCTGGGCATAAAAGTATCATCGTGTCATCAAGTAGCCTTATGACATACGAACACAGATAAAAATATGTTGTGAATTTAAATGTATTTTAATGCACATATTTGAAGCATGCAAATAAACGTAATATTAAATCGATCTTGCTGTTCCTTCAAATCGAAATAAATTTAAACTGCGCTTGCTTGTAAAATTCAGTCAAATTGAATTGAATTAGCGACAATTGATGGGATTAGCTGCAATTTTACACGTCGTTGAATTTTTAAAACTATTTGCTGAGAATGGTAACTTGGTTTGGAAACCTCGCGGCTAATAAATGTGGAAGTGGTGAATAAACACTACGCAGCGAGGCGGCAATGTCCCAGTGGGGAATGTAGTGCCAATAAAAAGAAAAAGAATAAGACATCCATCCAGCGGCGGATGGCAGATGTTAATACAGTTCTGCATAAGAACCTTGTATAGATCACTGTCGGCGAGTGAAGTAGCTGCTTCTGGCGACGCCAGTGAAGCAGGCTATTGTTACTGCTGCTACCTACAGCAGCAGGGGCAGATAAGTGGCAAAACTGCAAAACTTTTTATTGTTCTCCCTTCTGTTTGATACAGAGTGGGACTGCTTAGAATTAATCAAATTAGTTTTTTTTTTCTAATTTGCTATTAGTTTTAAGTTAGTATAAGCATAATTATCCTTCCACCTTGCGGGGTGAGAATGGAGGAGGAGACTGGAGAAGGCAATGTGCCTGCTAAAGATGGAGGGCGCACTGATTGTACCATGCGGCTTCGCCTTTGCCTTTGGGTTGTTTACTGGCAGAAAGTAAAAGCCTAGATTTTCTCGGCATTAAACGAGATTTGACGCGTCGTTTTCCGAAGCTTGATTTTAGCCAGATCAACAGGAACAACTACGCATCACCGCACCTACATACCAGGTGGCGAATAAAATTGCTGGCGACAGGGCGTACACTGTTGAATATATGGTTTATGTCTCCTCGCGGGAGGTCGAAATTGAAGGTGGATCAACGCAGCGAGCCTGACTTGCAAGGATGTACTTGCGGGAAAAGGCCGCCTAAAGAATGCAATGGAGTCTACTGTGGATATTCTGGACTGCAAGGAATTGCATTCAGCAGCCACGGTAGATGGAAAGAAGGTATATTCCAAGTCAGGTTCGCTTCGGGTGACGTTCGCCGGTTCGATGCTCCCAAAATATGTTGATATTGAAAACATGCTATTTCCGGTGCGTCTTTTTGTGCCAAGGGTATTTAATTGTACCAACTGCAAACAACTTGGTCACACTGTTTGTTTTGTGACAACAAACCACGTTGTGGCAAATGCGCAGAAAGACATCGGGAGGAGTTCTGCCAGCAACAAGCAACAAAATGTGCTTATTGTGGTTTGAACCTCCCATGGTTTGCAAGAATGCCCGTGTACAAAAAGCGCACCTAAAAAGTGAAGCGCTCGTTGGTACAGCGCCCAAGCAGTCGTATGCGGAAATGGTTAAGTCGCAAGACACATCCGCCACAGCCACTGCATCGACTGCTATTTCAGCCACCGTTCGTGTAAGTGATTATTATGATTCGCAGGATGATCCTGCGGAGGTACACGTGCCCGAAAAGAGGAAGCAACCGTCTTCCCCGGGATCGCGCCGCAAGAGAACAAAAATCATCCATAAAAGCTTGGCAAAATCTGAAGGTAATGGGGTTTATTTAAAATCCCGAAGCAACCTGTTCCTACTGCTTCTTTTGATCCTAGTTGCAGTAAGACATTCCTGCCATTGCTAAAATCCGATGTTTCGAAAAACATCCGGCTAGGAGAATCAACGAAAGAAAAAGTAATTCGCACTTCTAGTAAAAAGTATTCCGTCCAAGGAGGATTGATCTCCTTTAAGGACCTTGTGGACCGTTTTTGAATTTATTTAATATTCTGAATTCATTGAGGCCTATCATTGACCTTTTTTATACCAACAGTGGAAAGTTATCTGAAGCAATTGACTGTTTCATGGCCCTTCTTGCAGGAATTGTATCTTCGATGGATAATACGGCCAATACCCAAGATACAATCACTGTGCTGCAGTGGAACTGTCATAGTCTGAAAAATAAATTAGACGTGTTCAAGTTTTTGATTCGCAATTCCTGATTGCGATGTATTTGCACTCTGTGAAACATGGCTTTCTTCTGAAGATGAAATCAACTTCCACGATTTTAATATTATTCGCCAAGATCGGAATGATCATTATGGTGGCGTTCTTTGGGGATCAAAATGCTACTCCTTCTACAGAATTCCCATTCTGACTGTTCCTGGCTTAGAAATCGTCGCATGCCAAGTAAATGTGAAGAATAAAGATCTTTGCATAGCTTCAGTGTACATTCCTCCAAATGCCTCTATTAATCGTCGACATTTTTGGAGCGCAGTCTCCCTCCTATCATCTCCAGTATTGATATTGGGTGATATGAACGCACATGGTATTGGATGGGGCAAAACGTATGACGATTATAGAGCGCCTATTTTCTATGATTTGTGTGACGATTTCAATTTGAATATTTTGAACACTGGTGAAGTAACTCGAATAGGACCAAATGGTCAACAAAGCCGTATTGATCTGTCTTTATGTTCAAATTCACTATCATTAGATTGCACGTGGAAGGTAATTCAGGATCCCCATGGTAGTGACCATATGCCGATAGTCACCACAATTAAGAGTGGCTATCAACAATCTGAGCCAGTTAATGTTCCTTTCGATCTCACGAAGAACATTGACTGGCAAAAATTTGCATCGGCGGTAAAATTGGTATTGAATCAACTGATACTCTTCCACCTTTGGATGAATATCGATTCCTTACTGAGTTGATTCAAAAGCGCACTAGAAGCTCAGAAACGACGCGTTCCAAGTACATCTGTCATAAGAAGACCAGCCACTCCTGGATGGGATGATGAATGTACTAAGTTGTATTCTGAGAAATCTGATGTTTTCAAGGCCTTCCGTAAACACGGAAGGTCAGAGCTTTTGAAGAGTATTTGAGGCTCGAAAGAAAACTCAAAAATCTTCTCAAGGCAAAAAACGTAGCTACTGGCGACGATTTGTCGAGGGACTATCACGAGAAACCTCAATGACAACACTTTGGAAAACGGCTCGCAACATGCGGAACCACATTTCCACCAATGAGAGTGAAGAATACTCCAATCGATGGATATTCAACTTCGCAAAAAGGTCTGCCCAGATTCCGTACCAGCAGAACCGCTATTTCGAGAATCAGTCACTGATCCCGGTTCTTTGGGTAGACCATTCACAATGCTGGAACTTTCTATGTCTCTTCTTTCATCGAATAACTCTGCTCCGGGATGCGATAACATCAAATTCAATCTTCTTAAAACCTCCCAGATATCGTAAAAGACGATTACTTGACCTGTACAACTGTTTCATGGAGTACAACATTGTGCCACCTGAATGGCGACAGGTCAAAGTAATAGCTATTCAAAAGCCTGGGAAACCAGCGTCTAATCACAATTCATACTGACCGATTGCCATGCTATCATGCATAAGAAAGTTATTAGAGAAAATGATCCTTTCAAGAGTCGACCATTGGGTCGAAGAAAATGCATTGCTTTCAAATACTCAGTTTGGTTTTCGAAAAGGTAAAGGAACAAACGATTGTCTAGCGTTGCTCTCTTCAGATATTCAGCTGGCCTTTGCGCACAAGGAGCAATTGGCTTCAGTATTCTTGGATATTAAGGGCGCTTTTGATTCAGTTTCCATAGAAGTACTGTCAGACAATCTGCACAGTAGTGGATTACCCGTTATTTTGAACAATTTCTTGTATAATTTGTTGTCAGAAAACAAATGAAATTCACACTCGGCACTCTGACAACTTCCAGAAATAGCTACATGGGCCTTCCCAAGGATCATGTTTAAGTCCCTTGCTTTATAATTTCTATGTTAAAGATATTGACAATTGTTTGGAAGGACAATGCACGCTCAGACCACTTGCAGATGATGCCGTGGTCTCTAAGAGGTCCATGTGCAGCTGTCTTGTAAGGACTATTGGTAAAGTACCCTAGATAATCTGACTGTTTGGGCCAGACATCTAGGGATCGAGTTTTCACCGCAAAAAACTCAGTTGGTTGTGTTTACTAGGAAGCGGTACCCAGCTCAACTGAAACTAAAACTGTTGAATGATGACATCAACATCTTCTAAATACCTTGGGGTCGTGTTTGATTCTAAATGTACTTGGAAACTCCATTTTGAGTATTTGATACAAAAATGCCGGAAAAGGATCAATTTTCTACGTTCTATCGCCGGAACCTGGTGGGGTGCTCACCCGGAAGACCTCATCAAACTATATAAAACGACTATTCTCTCTGTTTTAGAGTATGGCTCTTTCTGCTTCCTCTCAGCAGCTGATTGCCACCTGATCAAATTGAACGAATTCAGTATCGTTGTTTGCGTATTGCCCTTGGCTGCATGCATTCAACGCATAACATGAGCCTGGAGGTGCTTGCTGGAGTCACTCCTTTAAAGCACCGTTACTGGGAGCTCTCATTTAGAATACTTGTCAAATGTGGAACAAGTAACACACTTGTTCTAGATAACTTCGATAATATGCTTGAACTAACTTGTCGTTCAAGATTCCTTAGAGTCTATCTCAACTACATTTCTTCAGATCTTTGTCTTCCGTGTTATAATCCACCTCGAGTTCACTTCACCAACGACAGTTCCTCAATTGAATACGATCTGTCCATGAAACATGCTATTCAAGGAATACCAGATCACCTTCTAAATCTTTCTATTCCCTCCATTTTCAGAAAAATATGAACATGTCAATTGCAACAACATATATTTCACTGATAGTTCTCGTATTAACGGGTCCACTGGCTTCGGTATTTTCAATGTAACTTTAACCACCTTCCGAAAACTTCAGGAACCGTGTTCGGTTTATGTTGTTGAGCTGGCAGCAATTAACTTCGCTTTGGGGATAATTTCCGATCAGCCCGTAGACCATTATTTCATCTTCTCGAATAGTCTTAGTTCTATCGAGGCACTACGGTCGATGAAACCTGTTACGCACGCATCTTACTTTCTTTCAAACATAAGAGAGCAGATGCCTGTTTTGGTCGAAAGCTCATTCAAGATTACCTTTGTTTGGGTCCCATCTCACTGCTCAATCTACGGCAATGAGAAGGCAGACTCGCTGGCAAAGGTGGGCGCACAGGAAGGTGAGGTTTATGATAGACAATCTTCGAGCAACGACTTTTTCCCATTAGTCCGTCAGAGTACTCTACGAAGCTGGCAAAGGAACTGGACACACACACCGAATTTGGACGGTGGCTATTTTCAATAATTCCTAAATAAAGTTTCTGCGCGAGCGTGGTTCAGAGGTGGGGACTTAATTCGAGGCTTCTTTCACATGATGTCGAGGATTCTATCCAATCACTATTAACTAAACGCGCATCTGTACAGAATAAACCTTGTCGATAGCAATTTATGTAGGTGCGGAGCCGGTTACGATGACGTCGATCACGTAGTTTGGTCCTGCTCGGAAAATGACGCCTCCAAAGAGCAATTATTGGATACCCTTTGTGGCCTGAGGTAAACAACCCTTCAGGGAAGTTCGCGGTGTTTTGGGAGATCGTGATGTTGTCTATATGCAGGCCATTTATAGTTTTCTTTGTGCTTCTGACATAAAAATCTAACATTTTGTTTTTTTTTTTCTTTCTTTAAAGTTTTTTTTTTGTTCCGTCTCTGCCTTTTTGTTCCATAGAGCTCCATAGCTCTTGCCATCCGGAAGATGCTCCCAGTCGAACCATTCCTCGAGCACGACGACACGCCACATCGTCACTGACGCCAAATGCCCGGATGAGAAGCTGAAATTTCCTGATCCCAAATCCTAAGCCCCGTCCATTCTTAAACATTGTAAGCTAACCTCGAGTCACCACGAGTACGCTGGCTTCTACCCCCCTCTTACTAACCGTATAATAAAATGATATTGATTGTATATATCACAAAGAACAATGGCTCCGTAAAGTGTTATACACGCCTGAGCCTACCAAATAAACGAAATTGGAAAAAAAAGAACCTTGTATAAAGTTTTAGCATATACAATTTCGGAAGATTTTAAATACATTGTATTGAAAGTTTTGTATTATTTTTATACACGATCTGTATAAAAAGCTTATCTTTTTTTATTTATTTTCGGACTAAGACCACTAATAGACTAACGCAAAATGAACTCCCCCAAGAAATTATGACGTTTGAGCGGCCCGCATAATGAACGCAAAATAAACTTTTGTTCGAGAAGACGACCCGCTCAAATGTCCAAATCCATCGGTAATTCGATGAACCGCTGCACAAGTCTATTGAATCGAAAAGGGAACATTCATAAATTACGTAACGCTTAGAGGGGAGGGGGTTTAGCGATGTATGACAATCCATAATAAAATTTTAAATGATCCATTCAAAAAGTGTGACATAGAGGGAGACGGGGTTGAAAATGGTACACGGACAGATAAATCAACCCAAACTTTGAGTTCAATATACGCACTATTGAGAATAACGCAGAAAAAATTTACCCAAATTTGGGTAGTTTTCCCTTTCTTTCCCATGATTGCTATCAAAACTAGAGCAAGATGTAAACACCTCACCGGGGTTGCTCAGCCCAATAACCCAAATTTAAGTAAATTCAATATTTTCAATTTTGAGTTGATCAAGGTCCGCTTTGGATAAATTAAACTCAGATTTGGGTAAGTTATTTACATGTGATTAAAGGCAACTACCTAGTGCCAGAAAAGTCATTTTACTCAAATTTGGGTTATTGGCCCAAACCACGGTTTTGAGTGCAATCAACCCACTTTTGGGTAGTTTTGATTTTCAGTGTAAGTTTTTGCTATACGTAAAATATGATTGAAAATTGTTAGCTGGGTGGTGCGGATAGAATCGATTTGGTTGTCAAACTGAAGCCAAAATTTTCTATTGTGCCGGAGCCAAACATTGAAGATTGTGGTTATGTTCGTTTCTGATCTAATATTGAGAAGTATTGTTATTATTTTGGGAAAAAATAAAAATAAACTTTGTTTGAGTTTTGTATTCTTTGTAACAAATATTCTCACATTATATTTCGAGTGGAAAATTAGTGGGAATGCAACTAAAAAGCACTCGTTACGAAATTTCACGAGATTCAGCAGCTGATTGGAGCATGAATGTATGTAAACAATCGTAAAGTCATGTAGAGTCTAGCGCATTTGTGCGCCCTCATGCAGCGTGGAAAGAGAAATTCGAAGAGCGGGAAATGTTTGACAGTCAAGTAACTGCAAAATAATTTTGTTTATGTGAGTGATTTCAAAATATCCCTCTGCTCGCTTGATCGCAGAAAAGCGGCTCTATCCGCAGCACCCAGATTGTTAGCATAAGTATCTCCATACTGTACGGTTCGTTTTGTGTGTTCGTAGACCCTAGAGGGACCGTTTTGCTTACTAAGCAAAAAGTGGTGCACAAATAACTTTCCACAACAACAAATTTGAATTTCAGGGTTTCGAGAGTTGATATATCGTCTGTAACTAATTATCACTTCTTCTATTGGCCTGATAAACCATGCTGAGGGTGGCTGGGTTCGATTCCCGGTGCCGGTCTAGACAATTTTCGGATTGGAAATTGTCTCGACTTTCCTGGGCATAAAAGTATCATCGTGTTAGCCTCATGATATACGAATGCGACAAATGGTAACTTAGCTTAGAAACCTCGCAGTTAATAACTGTGGAAGTGCTTAATGAACACTAAGCTGCGAGGCGGCTCTGTCCCAGTGTGAGGATGTAATGCCAACAAGAAGAAGAAGAAGAACAAGAAGAAGCCAACATTTCGTATTGAACGAATTGCCAGCTTGAGGCGAATATCTATGATCTACCTCGTTCCGTCTCCAAAAAAGACTGATAATTATTAGCAACCCTATAAGCAGAGACCGGCGGAGTGAAAAACTGTCGAAATGGCAACGTATAAAAATGCATGCCATCGTGAAAATAATACTGGCATCATTTGAATTTTCTGCTTGCTTCTTATAGATGCATAATGTAAACAAGTCGAATTGGAACCGCTTTTGATCGTTCGATTGGAAACAAAATGGCGTCTCGCCGATCTCTTATTGTAGTATTTCTAATAATTATTCCCCACCCTGTACAATTGTAGATGGGAAGCATTAGTCATACAGATAGTTGAACCGAATCATTTCTGAATCGATTCAGTTCCATACCGAAGTTCTCTTTCGCGCCGATAAGTTTTGCAAGCGATATATTCTATGCTCTTTATGATAGTTATTGCATTCATATCCTTTTTTGACCATTATCGAGAAATAGTTTCTAGGAAAAAATAAAGCTTCGGAGGTCTTTTGTTGCTTAGTAATAGGACATGCGGCTACAAAGCAGTAAGCAGGTATTATTTTTCCTCTGGTTGAATTGAACCATGTAAGAATTACAATGTTTTAAACTTAACCTAAACTTAACCTAAGTTATACTAAGAATACAAGGAGCTAATCGTTGCAATAGAAGATTGCAACGATTTTTGTCTAAAATTGGAAATTATTTTGTTGGACATTTGTTGCGATGTCTCAATGTTAGAAATTTTATTAAGTTCGTTGGTACTATACCACGGAGGCAACTTCAGAATCATTTTCAAAACTTTATTTTAAATCCTCTGAAGTGCCTTCTTTCTGATATTGCAGCAACTTATCCATATTGGCACAGGACACAACATGGCTGGTCTTAAGGCTCTATAAACCGTAATCAATCCGATAATGACGATGATTTTATTCGAATCCGCATAGTATTAATACAGTTTTGAACTAAATTCAATATTTTGGGGCTATTTACCGACTTACTTCCATCATTTTCATATCAATTTTTCACTTATCTATACTAACAATTGCTGAGGAATTGCTGGAAAAACGAAGAAAACTGCTTTTTTCCTAGGCATTCGTATGTTCATCGCACGCATACGAACTCCGAACGTTCGGACCAAACACATGCATCGACACTTGATTTTTCACTTGATCTTTTCCCACTGATTTATTGATTTTATCACTCCTAAAACATATTCACTAAGTTTTTTCTTCAATTTTTACTACAAAATTAATTCACTTCAGGTCCAAATACTGTCGAAAACTGCTTTTCAAAATTTGAAGTGAGAGACAAACTTGTCGACCGTATTGTGAATGTAATAAAATTCGGAAGACTCAAATCCACTTGCGCAATAACCGAAATGGTGAGTTAAAAATCTACGCGATGCAACTTCATTCAATCCGAACAGTACAACGTATGCGCCATCCAATACGCAAACAAAGGTGTGTATACACACGGAAATAATAATCTCTCCACCGTTGCCAAATTTATTTATCGGAAAAAATCTTTGCTTTTTGTCGGATTGCACAAATAAATCAAAAATAAATATTTAAACATGTTATATAAGCTTCTATTACATTCCAAGTGGAGTATAAAAAATGTTAAACCTATAAATACCCATATATGTATTTGATACACCGTGAATATTCATTCATATATTTAGTCTACATCTAAACAGATAACACTGAATCAACAATTTGACGCCACAATACACGGTTCGATGCCGCATCTCTCCATCCTCGTATACGCCCCACGCTAGCCAATTCGTTTTGCACCTGGTCTTCCCATTTCGCGTAGCGAGCGTCCATCCACGCCGTCTCGTACCTGCCGGATCGGAAGCGAAACCCATCTTTGCAGGGTTGCTGTACGGCATTCTTGAAACATGTCCTGCCCATCGTACCCTTCCGGCTTTAGCTACCTTCTGGATACTGGGTTCGCTGTAAAGTTGGGCGAGCTCATGGTTCATTCTTCGCCGCCACACACCGTCTTCTTTGCACACCGCCAAGGATGGTCCTAAGCACCCGTCTCTCGAATACTCCGTTTGCTTGCAAGTCCTCATCGAGCATTGTCCATGTTTCATGTCCGTAGAGGACAACCGGTCTTATTAGCCTCTTGTACATGACACTTTTGGTGCGGTGGTGAATCTTTTTTGACCCTAGTTTCTTCTGAAGCCCGTAGTAGGCCCGACTTCCACAGATGATGCGCCTTCGTATTTCACGAATAACATTAGCAAGGATCCGAGGTAGACGAATTCCTTGACCACTTCGAATCCCCGTCTATCGTAACACTGCTTCCCAGTGAGCCCTGGCGCGCTCGGTTCCGCCCACAAGCATGTTGTCTTCGACGCATTCACCACCAGTCCAACTTTTGTTGCTTCACGTTTCAGGCGGGTGTACAGTTCTGCCACCTTTGCGAATGTTCGGCCGACAATGTCCATATCATCTGCGAAACTAATAAACTGACTGTATATGTTGAAAATCATACTCCGGCTGTTACACCCGGCTCTCCGCATGACACCTTCTAGCGCAATGTTGAACAACAGGCACAAAATACCATCACCTTGTCTTAGTCCCCGGCGCGATTTGAACGAACTGGAGTGCTCGCCCGAAATCTTCACACAGTTTTGCACACCATCCACCGTTGCTTTGATCAGTCTGGTAAGCTTTCCAAGGAAGCCAAGGTTCTCGTCCATAATTTTCCATAGCTCTACGCGGTCTATGCTGTTGTATGCCGCCTTGAAATCAACGAACAGATGATACGTTGGGACCTGGTATTGACGGCATTTTTGAAGGATTTGCCGTACAGTAAAGATCTGGTCCGTTTTCGAGCGGCCGTCAACGCATCCGGCTTGATAACTTCCCACGAACTCATTCACTAATGGTGACAGACGACGGAAGATGATCTGGGATATCACTTTGTACGCGGCATTAAGGATGATGATCGCTCGAAGGTTCTCACACTCCAGCTTGTCACCTTTCTTGTAGATGGGGCATATAACCCCTTCCTTCCACTCCTCCGGTAGCTGTTCAGTTTCCCAGATTCTGACTATCAATTTGTGCAGGCAAATGACTAGCTTTTTCCAGGCCCATCTTGATGAGCTCAGCTCCGATACCATCCTTACCAGCTGATTTATTGGTCTTTAGCTGTTGGATGGCATCCTTAACTTCCCTCAAGGTTGGGGCTGGTTGGCTTCCATCGTCCGCTGAACTGACGTAGTCATGTCCTGCGCTTCGTTGACCTTCACCGCCTGTACTCTCAGCGCCATTCAAATGTTCCTCGTAGTGCTGCTTCCACCTTTCGATCACCATACGTTCGTCCGTCAAGAAGCTCCCATCCTTATCCCGGTACATTTCGGCTCGCGGCACGAAGCCTTTGCGGGATGCGTTGAGCTTCTGATAGAACTTTCGTGTTTCTTGAGAACGGCACAGCTATTCCATCTACTCGCACTCCGCTTCTTCCAGGCGGCGTTTCTTCTCCTGAAAAAGGCGGGTCTGCTGTCTCCGCTTCCGTCTATAACGCTCCACGTTCTGCCGGATACCTTGGTGCAGCGCGACCGCCCACGCTGTGTCCTTCTCCTCCAGAATCTGTCTGCACTCTTAGTCGAACCAATCGTTCCGTCGACTTCGTCCCATATACCCGACGTTGCTCTTCGCTGCGTCGTTAATGGCTGCTTTGACTGTATTCCAGCAGTCCTCAAGAGGGGCCTCATCGAGCTCACCCTCTTCCGGCAACGCTGCCTCGAGATGCTGCGCGTATGCAGTGGCGACATCAGGTTGCTTCAGTCGGTCTAGGTCGTACCGCGGCGGTCGTCGGTACCGAACATTGTTGATGACGGATAATTTTGGGCGCAGTTTAACCATCACCAGATAGTGGTCAGAGTCGATATTAGCGCCACGGTATGTCCTGATGTCGATAATGTCGGAGAAGTGCCGTCCATCGACGTCCGTGACGTCGTGGCTTGGGCAGCTGTCGTACTCACGTTCCAGCTGCGCGTAGAATGCGTCCTTATCATCATCAGTGCTTCCGGAGTGTGGGCATGGACGTTGATTATGCTGAAGTTGAAGAACCGGCCTTTGATCCTCAACCTGCACATTCTTTCATTGATCGGCCACCACCCGATCACGCGCCTTTGCATATCGCCCATCACTATGAAAGCTGTTCCCAGCTTGTGTGTGTTGCCGCAGCTCTGGTAGATGGTATGATTACCTCTAAACGTTCGCACCATTGATCCCTTCCAACAGACCTCCTGCAGCGCTACGATGCCGAATCCACGGTCCTTGAGCACATCGACGGGTATGCGTGTGCTCCCGATGAAGTTGAGAGATTTGCAGTTCCACGAACCGAGTTTCCAAATCGCTAGTCCCTTTTCGTCGCAGTGCTCTTCGCCGATGGTTCCGGTCCGTACTCTCTTGTTGATTGTTCGTTGCTTATGTTTTTTAAAGGCTGGCTTGCAGGGTCTGACACCAAACCCCCTAAATTTCCCATTTCCCATTTCTCCTTATTCCCGGTGGACCATGGTGCACACTTTCACTTAGAGTCCCTCGCTGGCACTTGGACGATGATCAGCCGCCCCTAACATGGAGAACTGACGCTGTTGTGAGCCGATCCTGACATGGAGAACAGATGCTCAGTAAGATTTGCACCTCCCGAGAGGAGCAAATCCCCCCTTCCCTGTCAGCATACGACCATAGTTCCCACCGGGGTTAGCTACCCGATCTTCCTTAAGGTTGCTAATTTTTCGAAGAAATTCCTGGATGAATTAATGGAGGAATTCCTTAATGAACTTTCGGAGGAATTCCTGAAGGAACTTCCGGAGGAAATCCCGAAGGAACTTATGGAAAAAATCCTGCAGGAACTTTCGGAAGAAAATCCTGAAGAAACCTTCGGATGAATCCTTCAAGGAACTTTCTGAGGAATCCTTCATGGAACTTCCGGAAAAAATCGTCAAGAAACTTTTGTAGGAGAACATGTAGAGATGAAACCTGCGGAGGAATTCCTGAAGGAACCACCGGAGCAAAACGTTCTTATGTTTTCCATGTTGGACTATTGAAAGATAAGGAATTTTAGAAGGAACTCCTAGCATTAAGGTAGCCTCACAGCTCGGGAATTTGGTCCGCGGAATTTCAATATTATTTATTAGGTGAATTCTTGTAGAATAGGAATTCTCCTTTACATGAATTCTTTACAGAATTCTTGGTATAAAAATGAGCACGGGCTATAGAATATAATTAAATACATATATCCGCCGCCCAAAAGTAAATTTCATTATCCGCAAAAATCAGTTCACGCACTTAAACATTTTTATTTATCATGATCTGATTAGTCAAGGCCAGCGCACTGCCAGTGTACTGGATGTCCTGGATCACATGTTTCGACACGATGCTACGCACACCAACATATCCAATGACAGATGGAACTGAAAATGTTTTTTTATTCAGGGTTCGGGTTGGCACTGACCCAGGTTTAAAAACGAATTCGACATAAAATTCATCAATTTTACAATCAAACCTTCATGCCAAACACTGCCAAATGCTTTCTCTATGTCAAGAAGAGCAACTCATACAACTTGAGATTTGTTAAGCCGCATTAAATTCGTAACTCTTAATAACTGATGAGTGGTTGAATGCCCATGGCGCAAACCAAATTGCTCATTAGCAAAAATAGAATTGTCATAAATAGGGACACGGCAGGTATTTTCGTCTGTTCGTCATAGTCTCGAAAACCAATAAAAGAGACGCTTTTTTGTAAAACTCATACGTACCAAATCGTAAGCTCAGGAGAAACGTTCTGCTATAGTGGACTTCTAGCAAATGTACGTTGCTTTCGTTGGTTTTAGCCCCTATGAAGATGGACGGAAATACCTGCCGTGTCCCTATAAACCGTCATTCAATTTGAAAATGATCTTTTCAAACAGTGTGCATATTGAAGAAAGCACACAGCAATTGCAATGC
This sequence comes from Armigeres subalbatus, assembly GCF_024139115.2. Classification (NCBI taxonomy): domain Eukaryota; kingdom Metazoa; phylum Arthropoda; class Insecta; order Diptera; family Culicidae; genus Armigeres; species Armigeres subalbatus. Next base: position 209,047,881 of record NC_085140.1, on the reverse strand, counting down.
CTCTGGATTCGACAATTAAGTTTGTCAAAGATACGAGAGCATTATCAATATCAACATCAAAATTCCTTTCGATATACGTTTTCTATAAACCCTAATCAGCTCTTTTATAATTAAAAGTAGAGCTGATTGGATTATTATTGGCTTCTTGTGAGATTTCTAACGTCACAGGAAGATGATCAGAGTCAAAGTCAGCATGAGTTACCAATTGGCCAAACATCTGACTTGAATCCGTTAAAACTAAATCAATTGTCGAAGGATTTCGACTGGAAGAAAAACAAGTTGGTCCACAATCTTCAAATAATATTTTACCATTGGAATTGCTATTATTCCATGAACGGTGTTTGGCATTGAAGTCATCAATTATGAAAAATTTGGATTTGTTGTGAGTTAGAATTCGAAGATCAGCTCTAAACAAATTCCTTTGCACTGGAAATTCGAGTAGGTAGCAATAAATGATAATTGTCCAAAATTTGTTTCAACAGAAACTCCCAAGGTTTCAAAAACTTTGGTTTTAAATGAAAAATCTAATTTATGTTTGATACGTCTATGACAATGGCGACCCCACCACTACTGGCGCTGTCAAGACGATCATTTCTGAAATTAAGATAATTTGGATCTCTTTTTGTGGAGACTTCAATAAATACAACCAGTCTGATTGAAGTTGTCTCACAGAATAATCTTTATTAGTCCTCATATTGTCAAATGTCCAATGTCTCAGTCCATTGCCTACCATGATCGAATTAGACAGATACATCAATATTATTTACTACACTTTTGATGGTTTCAGTTTTCAAATAAGTTTCAGTTATAATGGCAATGCAATGTGCACATTATGAACTGTTAGGAAGTTGAATAATTCATCTTTAAGAGCGGGCATTCCAATTAAATATTTTCAAAAATTTATATTTGGATCCATCAAAACGAAGTCCAATAACATTTTTATGAGAAAATTTGATACCAACCAGAACAGCTTCAGTTTTGGTATTTGCTTTGAATATTGTGTCAATCATGTGATGCAATTGTTCAGTTAGAAAATCAAAATCGGAAGCGGACATGCTACCTGAATCGTTAGTGACGACCGTTATTTTCCATTGAAGAATGTTATAAGTTATGCGATAGAGTCTAATACTATGGTAAAGACATAGTGCGAAGGTTACCAGGGCACAAATAAATCAATTTACACTGCTGAGTAGTTTACACCCGTATCACGAAATCCTGTTCGAATGTCCAAATGTTACTGAGAATTCCGGCAAGACAATGTTTCCATGTAAACATCGCTTTTGAGAATTCCGTATGAACATAGTTTGGCATAGATTGGACGGAAACATACATCTGCTGGAACTGCACCACTCTAACAAATTGTTTTCGGGCATTTCGTGATATGTGAAAGTATTTTCTGAATGATATCTAACAAGTACGCTTCCATCCAAAACGAATGATGCAAACAGATAGCAACATACATGCTTCTACATTGGTCAGTCAGTGGCTGCTGGCGAAAAGTCCAATCAAGCAAAATATGCGTTGAACCCCTCTCCGATGGAAAAGAAGGCTTTCGTTCCGAGGCGCACATTTTACTAAGCTTAATTTAATTTGGCTGAAGATAATCATCCTAGCCGGATTCGGTATCCCGCATGGAGGATCCACACTATCCCGTGGGCGATAAACATGGCGTCTAGTTGTTTTTTTGGTTGCAATGGCATGTGTACAGTATTTCGAATTCCAAATTAAATTGAAATTTCTGTTATGCGCTTGTTGTGAACTTGGAATTTCGTTTTTGACTTTGCATTGTTGTATAATTGAAAAGTGATTATTTAGTGAGTATTGTGAGCATTGCGCCAGTTGTTGAAATGCCAGGAGTTTGACTTGGCTGTTATTGCCCCTTTCGCACTAAGACCAATTTTTCACGCGATTAGAATTTATAAATTTCTCGGTCTACCTCAATTTTTTCAGCTTTTTAATACCTACCTACTGATTTTTCTTCGATTGTTTTGTGGATTTTTACGTAGGGTCAATTTACTGTTTTAATAAATCCAAAAGCCAGAATTGAGCTTGAGCTTGAGCTTGATTGACCGCCCACGGTTGCTACTCCGTTATTGCCAGATCAGCTGTAATTACACAGGGAACCAACAGATGATGCTTGGGATTAACATCATCCTCAATGTGTAAAAACTGGTGACCCAATGTAAAGCAATACCAGCGCCGGCCGTGTCCGAATGCAGGTCAATTAAGGAATGGGTAGGAAAATGTTGACGTGATACTCGCTTTGATGGAAGCCGACGAGTCATCTGCACTTCCACGAGAAATCACTGGGAGGTTGGATATATGAGGTAGGGCATGTAGCGGGGTTCGTTTTGGTAAACGGTATGCTGTATGTAACGTGTAGTTTGATTATCGTGCACTAAATAGTTCAATCACTGACCGCACAAAGTAGAACAAAAACTCCGTGATCTCGAGACCGTTCTGTTATGAACAAACACGTCCGACCGCGCACTTAATTATTTGAATAACTTACCGCACAAAGCAGAACAAAAAACCATGGTTTAGAGACCGTTCTACTTTTAAATAAACAATTTTTATCGCACACTAATTATTTTTAAATCTTTTACCTTTATGGTCCCGCGACGAAGAAAAAAAACTAACACAATGCAGGTCCAATGGCTTCTGCGTACTACGGATCGCGTTTCTATGAACGAATCGTCGCGCACTTATAAACTCTATCAACATTTATTTATTACTTGCATTATCCCGCACTTAAGAGAAAATCTCGCATAATGTAAGCTTGATAAATTTTAACATACCGAGACACTTCCACCGAATAGACGCGCACTTTAACACGATCTTTTAAGCACTATTCCAATTATTACCAGGATTTAGGAATGGAATTAGACATATTTTAGGCCATTTATTCCGCAATGCAGTCAATAAAATCAAATTCATTATCAGTTCCACACGAAGAAGCTTATACATGAAAAAGGTAGAATGTAATAAACATAAACAATTTAATTGCTGTATTGATTTTAACAATATTACTAAAAAATAGTTATAATGAATATGATATGAGCACTGTCCATAAATTACGCTGAAATGCAAATTCGACATATACTGCAGCAAAAGAGTACAAACCCAGACAAACAATTCCAGTTATCTGTAAACTGAAATCCACTATTTCTTCAAATAACATGTAAAATATAAATGCATAAAGTTCAAAGCTATTTTTAAATCGGTAAACTATTTGAAGTATGGAAACATAAGAATATATATCTCGCGCTTAGCCCCACAGGGGCGCAACTGTACTGATCGACCTCCTCTTGATCGATTTTATGTTTTGTTAATAACTCAATTGTTCCAAAAGCTACAACCGTGATTATTGGTTCTGGTGCAAGATACAATCATCCTTTATCGCACCAAATCATTTAATCATCGACAAACTAGCGCAATGCTGTACAATAATAAAAAGAAAACATCGACTAAGAGAAATCGATCAACACAGGCATGCCCCTATGAAACTAAGCGCCAGAATTAAACAAAAAATCAAACCGAGTAATAAGCGGATCAAATCAAACGCATTGGAATTTGCACTACGCAATGTTTTAAGATAATTTTAGAAGCTAAACTCTTTAAAAACACTTTCGCAATTCCGGATCATAATAGGTAGAGTAGAGTGGGGCAAGAGTACGCACTTAGTTTTCAATCGATCATGTGGCCCTTATGAAGCAAGCTTCTGCATATCAAAACAATGTCGATGATTAATATACTCTTCCTCTATGTTACCCAGCGGAAAAAATATTGAAATTATTGATATTCGTTTTAGTATAACCATTATTGTAAGACAAGTGAAAAACGCACTCTTACCCCACCGGTGGGGTAAAAGTGCGCATCGGGTGGGGTAAGAGTACGCATTTATCCAATCATGTGCTTCAAGTATATATTAACACAAGTAAGAGTTAATAATATTTAATTGATATTTAATAAGCATTTATTAGGGAATGTTTGAAGATTACGTAACTCTTAAAGGGGAGGGGGTCCTATAAATGTGCATTTTCATACGAAAAACCATTGTTTTTATTGTTATTATACGTAAAAATGTATCAGGTTTCGCGTAGCGTAAGCACTAGCGTCCACCAATCGCGTAACGTAAAATTTTGCTATTTCATCACCTCCCGCCCCCCACCTCTCTTACACTTTTTGTATAAATCCTCTAAAAATTATATGGATCTTCATACATCTCGCAACCCCTCCCAGCTAAGCGTTTCGTAATTTATGGATGTTTCTTTTGATTAAATTTAGATGATATTGTTATTTTATTATCATTGAGATGATATTGTTTTTTCATTCTAAGTTTAGCTTGTAGCAACAAGTCCAAATACAATTTCATCATTTCGCTTCAGTGCTTTGTTCGCTAAGTTTTTTTCTAACGCCAAATTACTTCAACTTATCCTTAAAACTTGTGATAATTTTCGATTTCTGTCCCTTTTTTCTTAGTTGTGGATCTTCACGCTTTGGAAGTGGTCTTATTTCGGCCGGAGATACGGGTTTGACATCAAAACTTGAAGATTCACAGGCGTACTCTTGCCCCACCCGTTGCTGCGTACTTTTACCCCACAGTCCCAACATTTATTCAAGTAATGGTTTTGACATCTTGGAAAACCAACCCGATTGGTGTTCTGCACCATAAAGTACTCTATACAATAGGTTATCGAAATGGTATAATGTTCATCTGATTGAACGTATATATGGTAATGGTATACTTGTTGCGGAAACACAATTATTTTTAGCAAATTGACCAAAAAATTATCTAACTCCATATCTCCCTTGTTGTTTATTCAAATCGTTCACAATTACACATGATAATAGTTGTCCAGAATACCTGTCAAACTGATGCAGTGCTTCTAGTTTATCTTTTTTTATTACTTCAAAAAATCGAAAACGTACTCTTACCCCACGCACACTCTTGCCCCACTCTACTCTACCTGGTTTTACAAATCGGGCTGAAAGTCTCGCTAATAAAGATATATAAAAAAACCTTATTAAACTCAGATGAATTGCAAAATAAAAGTTTGTGTAACTTGTTGCAAAAGTATGATTAATTCAACACAAGCTGCCCGTACAAGACTACATTTTACCTAATTAGATTGGGTGTATTCTCTGCGTTGCGTAATAGATCAAATATGTAGTTCTTTGTGTAGTTCAAAAAAATCAAAATTATTCAAAGGCAGGTTCATCTGTTATGACAACATGAAATCTAATGGCTTTCGAAAGAAAAGTAATTTTTTGGCAAGAATGATCATGTTAAGTAAATCAAACTGAACAATTTTGTTCCAGATTGATTATATTGAAGCCAAGTTTTCGTCATTGCAAAAAGTAGTGTATGCATTTATTCAGCCCTCGTAGTATTTATTCAAATAGGCAAGCCTCGTTAGATAACTATTTGCACAAACTACTATTTTAATGCAATTTTTACGCGTTTCCGGTTTTTATCGGTTATCGCGATACGCAAATTTAGGGATTTATGTGTTTTTGTTTCACTCAAATTTTGGGATTAACGCGAGTTTGTTCCGCGATTTTGGTATTTACGCAGTGTTCTATGCTGTGTTGATACGCTACACGTATCACTTATCTATATACATAAAAATTAATTTGTGTCTGTCTTACTCTTATAGACTCGGAAACTACTGACCCGATCTGCGTGAAAATCTGTATGCAGTGCTTTTTGGGACCGGGGAAGCTTCTTAAGATGGTTCGAGACCCCTCCCACTTTGGAAAGGGGGGCTTCCATAACTCGAGAATTAATTAAGCAAATGGAACCAAATCTGGCATGTTGAGGTTTTGGAAGGGAAGGTATGGTTCTGTGGTGGTTCTGGAAAGGGGGACTTCCATACAAATAAACATAAATAGAGGTGTGCGCCGCCGCCGACAGTTTTTGGCACGCCGCCACCGCCGACATTTTTGCATCGGCGCGCCGCCATTACAAATTTGTCACGCCGCTAATTTATAATTTTCCACGCCGATTCAAATTTTCAGTGGAAACTTCAAACATTCAGTGCAATTTCCATATAATTTCCTAATAGATCTCTACAACGTTGATACTCCAAAGAAATTTTCGTACCAATTATTTCCATGAAAATTCCTTACAATATCTTGTTGAAGTTTTGAAAAGCTCTCCGTAAAAACTAAGCGTGAAAATTGCGAAGGAGCAGCTCCCGTTGAAATTTAAAAAAATCTAACTGAAATTAAATTTTCGAACAGAGTCGTTCGGCAGAAAGCCACAAGGCTAAAAGTTGTTAGGCCAAATATGTCGTTTAACCGAAAAAACCATTTGGTAGAAGTTTTGCCGAGCAAACCGATAACTTATTTTTAAATGTTGTGAAATCGTCGATTATGCTTATGCTTGATATCTTTTTGGTCGTTTCAACGGTTAAAATAACAAAACGAAATAGTAGAAATATCTTACTGTGATATTCAATCATTAACTATTCCTGCTGTCGATGAGAGATAATCGAAAACTAATTTTGATATTGGTTTCCGAAAACAAAATAAGTACACAGTTTGATGTCATATCATTCAATTTAGTAATCTACAGCAAAATGAGATCAAAATATGTAATCAATCATAATGATTTATACATATTTGAAAACTAATTACGACTCAATTAGATGTCAAAATCAAAATATGTTTTCTATATGATCTCATTATATTTTCATACTTCGCTAGGATATCTAGCTTAAAGGTGCTTAAAGTTATTTCGCCGAAAATGTCATTTGGTCGAACAGTTCCTTTGGCTAAAAAAATCGTATGTCCTTCGACCGAAATAGTCGTTTGGTCGAAAAGGACTTTCGGTCGAAAGTGTCGTTCGGCTGAATTGGTCATTTTGGATATTTTCAAGACAATAACGGGAGAATCTTTTGATTTTCGCCTCAAAATGTAAACGAAAGATTTCTAGTTTTTCCAGAATAAATATTCGAAAATTATTTTCAGATTTTCCACTGGAACTACTTTCAAGTAACGAGAACTCTTTGGAATTACCAAGAGGAGCTCTTTGGATTTACCAAGGGAAGTTGTTTGGGATTCACATGAGAATCTCTTCAGATTTTTGAGAAGTTGTTCCAAATTTCTATAGGAAAATGCATATCCACGGAATGTTCCTATTGAGTTTCTGTTGAGTATTCTTTGAAATTCACACAGAAAATTTTGACTGGTAAAAGAGATGTTTTACGTTGACTTGCCCAATCTAGATTATATTATGCATCCCAAGATAAACACTCAGAACATGATCATCTCAATCAGGCTCCGTCGAATCGCGCTGCAGCGCGTCCATTTACTTTACACACGGCGGCTATTCAGCAATATGGCAACCCCATTCGGCGGCTTATTAAATTCAACAGCACAGACACGCACTCTGTGTAAAAGCTTATGGGCGCGCTGGCTGCGCAATCTTTGCTTGTGCGTTATTACCGCGAAGAGCTAAACGTTTTAGAAGAGCGCGATAATATAAGGCGGTTAGTTTTTTCATCCTTTATTAGAGTGTTTTTTTTTCGCAGGGAGACTGAACGGGTAATATGGTCAGAAATGGCCATTTGTTTGGCGAAATGGTCTTTTTGTCTATTGACCATTGAACAAAATTCCGTGGCCTCTCTATTTTTAAGTCGATACTGGCCTTTAGGCCAAAAGACATCTAACCAGGTACCATTTAGCAAAACTAAACGTTTCACGGAAACTGTTATCAGGTCAAAACTGGTTTGAACGAAAATGTAGTTTGGCCGAAAGCAATGACTATGGCAATGACAAAAGAAAATTTTTGGCAGACTTGTAAAAAGTTGTTTACACTAACTATTTGGCTGAATTTTCCGTTTGGATGAAAAAGTCATTTGACCGAATATAGATCATTTTTTGATCAAAAATGCCGTTTGGTAGAAAATGTCATTCTGTAGAAAGAACCATTTGGCCTAAAAATGTACTTTCTGCAACCTTCTTTGAAAAGTGTTGTTCGGCTGAATTGATCATTTAGCCAAAAAGACGTTTATCCGAATATCAATTCGGCTTAATGGGATTTGGTTAGATGGCTTTTGGTTTAAAGGCCAGTATCAACTTAAAAAGTAGAGAGGTTACGAAATTTCGTTTTGACAATTAGCCTTTTCAACGTAAATGTTATTAGGCCAAATGGATGGATATTTTGGATTAAATTACCCGTTCAGTTATTGACATTTGGCCGTATAACCTGTTGGCCTAAACTATATTTTCGGACAAATATTCGATTCTGACAAACGACCATTTCGGCCAAAAAGCTTTTTTGGGCTGATGACCTATTCGGCCAAACGACCTATTAGGGCAAACGACTATTTGGGCCAAATTACCAGTTCGGCCGTGTGTCGCTTGCGGCCTATGGGATTTTCCAACAATTTCTTATGGACAATACATTAGTCATTCGATAACTGCGACATGTTTTTGTTTCAGCTAGCCAATGGCGTTCGATAACTGCGACGCATTCAAGACGGCAAACAATTGTAAGACGGCGTCAGAATAGAAGTGCACCTGATTGTTCAGCGCTATCCAGCTTTACGCTCGGTAATGGCGGCTTATCGGTGTGTAAAAATTGACCAATTAATTTTTACACTCCGACTAGCCGCCATAACCGAGCGTGGAAAGCTGGATGCAGCTTTCATCGACATTGACATCGTTTTGAAGCTCAGTTGTGCGATAACTGCAAAACTGATGTAACTATCGAAATGGAGACATTTTGAACAATCCTCCGCGGAAATTCTAAAGAAGTTTTTTTTGCGTGTGTCCGTTAAACTTACGGACACACGAAAAAAAAAGCGTTCCCGAAATCGTGAACAGCAAAAATACACCGTGATTTAATTCATGGATTCGGGAACACCAGTCACGTTTTCCAGAACATTCCAGAAAACGTGACTTTAATCCCGAATCCGTGACTGGTGTTCCCGAAAAAATAGACCATGAACTCGTTAATAAATAAACACGTTAGTTCACGAATTCATGAATGCTTTTTTTGCGTGCAATTTCTCGTGAACATTCCAGTATTTTTTCTTGAAAGTCTCCCGCGGAAATTCTTAAGAATTTACTGTTTTATTGTTGACCATACCAAGCTAGCCGTCTTTATTATTCTAGACTGAGAAAGCCAACGGTTAAACACCTATTCTACCAACCGCACTCTCCTACTCTTTTCGTAAATTTCTGAAGTTTTTCCTGTAGAAGTTGAGAACATTTTCTGTGGAGTGGTAAGTTTGTGCGAATAATATGCAATGACTCTTTCGCCTCCTTTCTGCTCCTACGTCAAGACTCCCGCCACTGCGACGTCACTAGCGTCGGTCTGGATCACAAATTCCTTTGTGAAATCCGGGCTTCCAAGAATAGGAGAGGAAATCAGAAGCTTTTTTTATTTTGCAGAAAGCTTCTTCGCAAGAGTCGTTCCAGCGAATCACCTTAGATTTTGTTTTAAGGAGGTCACTTTATGGTGCAGTCACTCCACTGAACTCCGCTATGAATCTCCGGTAATAGTTCACCATTCCTAGGAACCGTCGGAGCTTCGTAATGGTTGATGGTCGTTCGTACTCAACTATTGGACGTATTTTGTCTGGGTTTGTCCGCAGACCATTTGTGCTCAACAGGTATCCTAGGAATGGGACCTCAGAGACTTCAAAGCGGGACTTATCCAGATTTTCGCTAAGGTTTGCTTGGCTTAGACGACGCGCAATTTCAGTGAGGAGCTGAACGTGATGCTCGAACGTTTCTGTGACCACGACGATGTCGTCATTATTCATTATTTCATTACGGATCCTGTACACCTCCGGTGGTGCAAAGGGCCGACTTGAAAGATCTCCATCCTGAGCGTTGCCCGGCTATCGCTTTAACCTGTTGCCAGGTTAGATTTCGGTCGACTTCTTTTATTTCTTTATTGAGGCTTCGCCGCCATGAGCCTCTGCTGCGATGTCCCACTGGGTTCCAGTCTAATGCTTGTTTACAGATTTCGTTTCCGCCCCTACGTAGAGTGTGGCCGACCTGATACACACCATGTTTCGCTAGCGTATAACAGCACAGATTAAGATTAAGTCGAGGTACACAAAAACGTACGGTTCCAGTACACCATGACCAAGAACGGTGTCCATCAGTCTAGCCAGTGTGGCCGAACTGTTGATGAGACCAAAAGGCATTCTGGTGTACTGGAACAACCCTTTGCCCTGCACACTGAACGCGGTATATTTCCTGGATTCTAGGTCAAGGGGGACCTGAAGAAAGACCTCGGAAAGATCAATGGTTGAAAGGAATTTGGCTTTAGGAAGTTGGTCCAAAATGCGTCCAGGGTGGGGCAAAGGTATGCAGCACGCACAGTTCGCTCATTGATTTTGCGCGCATCTAAGCACAACTCTACTTTGCCGGGTTTAATCACTGGAACACAGTTGAGAGACCGATTCGATTGGCTCCTTTCGATGATTCCGATGTCCAATAGTCTTTTTAGTTCAACGGCTACCAACTCTTGCGTTTTTGGGGACATACAATAGGGGAATTGTCGGACAGGCGGATGATTTCTCCATTCTTCCTTTAGGACAATTCGACAATGCTCTATTCGAGACTACCCTACTCTTTCTTCACTTGCTCGTTTATCCTAGTTTGATTGTCTTACAGAACGGACTCACATACAGATTCCTCCACGACAGAGATAGTTGCATTTGCCACATTAGAGAGCATTTTGGGCTGGACGTTGAACTTTCTCCAGAAGTCCATACCACAAATACAGTCAATGGAAAGATTAGCGACTACTAACGTAGGAACAATCTTTAATTTGCCGTCCACTGAAAACGGAAGCTGGGCTTGACCATTAACTTGCAATTGATCTCCACTAGCAGATCTGAGAGAAATGCTGCCCGGTGTTTTATGCAAGCGTTTGGAGTTTAGTTTGGAGAAGATTGCCTCGCTAATTATAGTGTAATTGCTTCCACTATCTAGCAATGCACGTATAGGAACGATTATCGTTTTCAAAAGGGTAGGTAATTTGACAAACATCGGCATCATTTACATAGAGATTGCTTGAAGCAGACTCCCAAAAGAGTGGAGGAGTTTGATCGCTGACGACTGTGGATGATTTTACGCCTAATTGTTTTGCGGACGACGATTTTTGTTCGCAGACAACCCGTTTTTTATACAATAAGGACAAAAGTCCGTTGGAAACCCACACGGAAACGTCGAATTATAATACAAGAGAGCTTTCTTAGTCAGTTGAGCCTCTTTATATCCTTCTCCTCATGACTTTGCATATTTTCTTAAGATGGTGGGTGACGAGGACGACGATGATGTGACGGCACGATGATCGACGAACGATGACAGGTGACATACGAAGACTTAATAATATGTTTAATGCCCTATTCTACTTTAGTCGTTCACTCCGACAAAACTGGCTGCATGCTTAGCCTTACAAATGAAAAATTCCTAACACTTGTTTCCGAGTAAATTGAAAAATAAATAAATAAACTATGAAATAAAAATGGAATGTAAATAAAAATTCTAGACAAGTATTTAAATAAATAAATAAGTAAATAGATAAATAAATAAATAAATAAATAAATAAATAAATAAATAAATAAATGGGAAAATAAATTAATAAACCTAGTAAACTACGGTCGGAGTAAACACAAATGAAAACAAAATATTAATATACAATAAAGACATCAACCAGAAGACTACTAAACGCAAAATAAACATCACTCAAACACTACGGAAGTGGAGACAGACATTTATTTCACATTTAGACATTTAATTTTCAAGACGGCACAAAACATAAATAACAATTTAACGAGGCTAAACCACTAACTGGCCTTGCCACCAAATAGGGTAAAATGCCCAATAGTGGACCCCCTAGTAGCGGAATCTTGCGCTTCCTGTCATACGGCTTAGAAATTTTCAAAATATTAACTCTGCTTGATATCTAACAACAAGCTCTGCATCACGATACATACATAAAACACCCAAATACACGACGTTATTCGTTGAAATTAACATTTTAAAGTCTAACTGAATTCGCCCTATAGTAGACCCCCTGGGGGTCCATAATAGGAAATTGCTTCCCTATAGTCGACACTTCATTTGATTTTCATGTCCCGTTTCGGGACGTTCTTCTTCCCTATTATGGACCCCCGAAAATATTCCTATAGTGGACACTCTCGTGTTTATTTTTTATAGAATTGTAAAAAATCATCTAATTTGACTTTCCATAGCATTTCCAACGCATGTAATCAAATCATAGGACTGTAAGGTAGGTTCTCCCGATAGAATTTTATAGCGAAATGTTGACATTGTGCAGTAATAATGCAAAAATGGCTGGAGGGTCCACTATTGGTTGGGGGTCCACTATTGGTCACTTTACCCTATATAATTGTGACCCAAAAAAGGTTGGTCACAAAGTGCTATTCAAAGTATACCAACATCTTCTTGTAACTAAGAGTACATTCAACAGTTGTGAAGTGGACTTATCAACAACGTTTAATTAATGCTTCGTTTCTAAAGTTTTCTTAAAAAACAAGCTAGTGTGAAACCAACTGGCCCAAGTCGACCGAAGGTAAGACGAGCGAACAACATTCCGATAGTATGTGGTTCTAGCGAATGGAAATAGAGTGTAGTTAATTGAAAAAGTTTGAGGAATCTGTTTTGAACCCCACCGTACTTGAAATGTGCTTGTTTCATTTTATTTTACCATCCAATGTTCGATGGTAGGAGTGAACGTTGCCATTGGAAAAAAGATTCGCGTGTTTACAAGCAATTGAACGACAGTATCTTTCCCAATGGATCTGAGATGTTTGTTATTTACGACGTCAAATATAGTGATGGGAGAGGTGGGAAGAATCTCTTCGGGTGCCATTTTTCGCACTTGATAACAAATAGTTTATTACGTGTACAAATGTATATTTATTGGATTTTTAAGACTAACTGCAACCTTTATTACAGACTATAGGGAAACGTATTGATTAGCTCAGTTGATTTGATTGTATTAACTTTTCAGAAAATTGACTTTATTGAATGATGCTGCTAACACGTGCTTAATTGGTGCTCCCGTTAAGGTGAATCGCTTTGTAATCCAATTTAAAAACTACAAAGCACTTCCAGAGGCACATAACTTCAAAAGCAAACGACGGGCAACGTCGAAAAGCAGTGTTTCACCTTTGCTCACTTGTAGCACAGACAAACAGACATAACTCATAAAACTTCCATCGTTTATTGATTTACTGATCAATTCAAATAATCTTTAGTTGGCCAATCGATCACTCGTGTCACGCGCATCGGATTTGTTTGATTTTGACGTTTGCTCACTACCGCCATCTGGTTCGTGATTTGCCCAACTAACTGAAATCAACAGATGTCGTTAGTGTTTGAACGACGATGCATTTGATGAGTAAATGTTCAATGTGTTATGTCTGCTTGTCTGTGCTTGTAGCATACACGGAAAATGGTTTTCAGATGTTGATTTTTGGACTCTGTCGTGATTGTCCTTAATCGACTTCTCAAATTCATTTGAAGACTGCGTCTGCTCTATTTAAAAAGGAAAAACACTGCTTAATCCACCTAGCGGCAATGGTGCCTTTCTCGTTCGTTCAAAAGGTTTAAGAAATATATAAGGAAAGTCTAAAATAAGACTAATAAGTGGATAGGTCATATTTTTCATATTTGTTTATATTTGTTTATATATTTTTCATATTTGTATTATTCATATTTGTTATATTATAAAATTTCTCGCTGAACGCAAGGGGCCGTACACTAATTACGTAAGATTTTTTCTGAGTTTTTCAAACCCCCTGAAGTGTATTAGTCTACCCCATTATTAGTCTACCCCATTCTTAGAATCCGAAACATAACACGGGGGGTGTTATGTTTCGGATTCTAAGAATGGGGTAGACTAATAATGGGGTAGACTAATACACTTCAGGGGGTTTGAAAAACTCAGAAAAAAATCTTACGTAATTAGTGTACGGCCCCTTGCGTTCAGCGAGAAATTTTATAATATAACAAATAAGGGAGGGGGTCCCTTCATGTAAGACTTTTCCTATACAAATCATTTTTTTATTTATATGAAGCGTAAGAAATAGGCTGATTCCTCCTCCACCCATAAGTGCTTACGTAATTAATGTACGACCCCAACTTGTTGCTAGCAAATCGGATGAGTAATGAGTGATTTTGTATTGTAGTTTTAAAACAAGTATTTTGGCCATAACTTTTGTCCGATATGGCCAATTTTCAATTGTAAACAGTAGGACAGAATTCTCGAATGCAATTTGTTGCGAGCAAATCGGTTGATGGTAAGTGCCTTAAAATTTGGCGTGACTTTTCCACGCGTTTTTAAAAATGTGTATCTGTGGTTATAACTCAATTTCAGTTGGTAAGTTTTGATGTAAGTTTAGCAAAAGTCCGCTTTTTAAAACTCTGTTAAAAATCAACTTGGAACTTGGCTAGTTCAGATGTTCTAAACCGCATGAACGAACAATGGTAACAAAGCAACAATAATCTTATATCTACACTCCAATGGGCTGCTTGATGACAAATAAATAGATAGGGAAACTGTTCCGATCTCCATCTCACATATATTCATCTCATCGCGAAACAAATAAATACGGCACTAATTTCTTCGCTTCTTTTAGTCAACACGCGTGCTTACTACTGAAAAAATCATAAAAATAAGAAACAAATAAACTCATTGCTTTGTTTTTGATAGGATGAACATCGGAGCTATGAGATGGAGTCCAGGAGCAGTTCCCCTTAATGAAATAAATAAATGAATGAATGAATAGATAAATAAATCTCTATATATAAAAAACAGAGTTGACATTTCCTGTGAAGCAATATAACTCACGAACGGGTTGACCGATCTGTACGGTTTTCTCACTAATCGATTTGTCTTGGGATCCGCTGTGTTTGTATTTATGGAAAAGCAAAAATTTGGTTGGGAAGATAGGATAATCATGAATATGCAGCGGTCTGATATGTTGAGTAGAAAACAATCATGCTTGCACTGAAGCTGATCTAGAGTTCGGCGCTGCAATGAGTTCAACTGTTGACAGTTTGAACACAAAAAATACAATAGGGTGAGATCTTCTTCTGTTTCTTATTCTATTGCTCTACAGTCCGACTGGAACTTGACCAGCTTTTCAACTTAGTATTCTATAAACGTTTCCTCAGTTATTAATTGAAAGCTTTTATATGTGGCAAGTACAATGAATACACTATGTCCAGGTAGTTGAGAATGTTTCCCACCTGAAAACATCCCTAACCAGACCGAGAATCGAACTCGCCACCTCCAGATTGGCTATCCTACCCTATTGCTCGCAAGGCTACTGGAGACTGGAGAAGGGCTGCAATCCGGAGATGGCGAGTTCGATTCTCGGTCCGGTTTAAGTTTGAAGCATTCTTGACTCCCTGGCATAGTGTATCCATTGCACTTGCCACACAAGATACATACTCATGCTATGGCGGCATAAAAAAGCTTTCCAATTGAAATAATGTGAGTCGTGATGAAGGCGCATCATCAGTGGAAGTCAAAACGCTCATAAAACCGGTAGTCCTCTGTGGTTATGAAACTTGAACCATGCCCGAGGACGACTTGCAAGTACTCGGCGGATTCGAGAAACGGGTGCTTAGGAACATCTTTTGCGGTGTTGCAGGAAGACGGTGTGTGGCTAACTAATCATCCTTCCCCTTCCTCAGCATTCACAAGGACGTGGCCAGGACAGATCTCGACTATTGGAGAGTGTATTGCTTCCATCTAGTGATTAGTCTCAAGTCAAGATCTGTGGTAACGGATGAAAGTTATGCTACTCTCATACAATAGTCTTGGCTTGTACTACCTACGAATTTGTGCGAATTGCTCAATGCTAATGCTAATGCAGCAAGACGGTGTGTGGCGGCGAAAGACGACGCCCAGCTCTACGGCGAACACAGCATCCAGAAAGTAGCTAAAGCCGGAAGGGTACAATGGGCAGGCCTTGTGGCAAGAATACCTGACAGCAACCCTGTAAAGATGGTGTTCGCTTCAGACCCGGCTGGTACAAGAAGGTGTGGAGCGCACCGAGCGCGGTGGGGCGTGGGGCGCAATCGAGGATGGGGAGATGAGGCCTCCAACTTAGTATTGTGGCGTCAAATTGTTGATTCAGTATTATCTATTTAGATAATAAATCTATTTAGATAATAAATGAAATAAAATGATTGAACAGCAAGATATGACAACACAACTGGATTTTATTTTCAAATTTATAGAATAAAGTTTATCATTTTCTCATTTTTTTGTGAATCAGAAATCAATAATCGTCATGGGATGATTTTGCAAATTGTGGCAGTTTAGTGGACAGGTAACAAAATCTATCAAAAAGGTCTCTTATTTCTTTTCTTTAGATAGAGTATTTGTTCCATTATTGATAACATCACGCAAAAAAAAGCGGTCCCGTACTTTTGAACCTGAAAAAATACAGTGATTTTATTCATGGATTTGGGAACACCAGTCACGTTTTCCAGAAGTTCCAGAAAACGTGACTGTTGCTCCCAAAAAAATTCACCGTGAACTTGTTAGTTCACGAATTCATGAACGCTTTTTTTGCGTGATGCTCTTATTATCAATAACATTCGCAAAACAGACAATTTCGACTCAATCAATCTGCTGAAAAAAACACAAAAATGAGAAACAAAACAATTTGAGCTCCAACTCTTTGTTTTCGAATATTATTGATTATGGTACATGATATGAATTCAAGGAGCAGTTCCCTCACATTGAAAACAATTTACATAGGGGAAGTGGGGGTAGCACGCCCATAGGGGTTAAAACGCGCCACCCCTGAATAAGGTTAAATATCCCCATTGTGATTATTTTCAATGGTCTATACGATAAAGTAATGAAAAATATTGACATTGGATAGGGGAACTGGGGGTAGGACGCCCACGTTAAGGAAAATGGCATTTTTATCAATGAAAACCACCATTTCAGCCAGTATTCATCAGCGCATACTGAAGAACAGCATATCTGCGACTGACTACCGATGACAGATATCTAATTGTACATTTTATTGTACAGAAATTTGATTTTTAAAAAGCACCCGCAAGAATTGATTTTGAAATCATGCGGGGTGAGATGCGCCAGTGGATGGGTTAAAACGCGCATGTGCTTATCGTACTGATTTTCATTTTAATTGCCTACATTAAGGCAATTAACCGAATGTTTCAGCTGTTTCGGTCATACGAAATGAGCATGAGCGTACTGCCCCACACCGACCTCAGAAGTTTGAAGGCCCATCAAATCGTTTTAAGGCTCTATAAACCGTAATCAATCCTATGATGACGATGATTTTATTCGAATCCGCACTAATACTAATAAAGTTTTGAACTAAATTCAATATTTTGGGGCTATTTGCCGACTTACCTCAATCATTGCATATTCATTACATTTTCATATTAATTTTTCACTTTTCCAAACTAACAATTACTGAGGAATTGCTGGAAAAACGCTGAAAACTGCTTTTTTCCTAGACCGACATTCGCATTATTATCGGACGCATACTAACTCGGAACGTTCGGAGCAAACACATACACACACACTTGATTTTTCACTTGATCTTTTCCCACCGTTTCCTTGATTTAATCACTCCTAAAACATATTCACTAACTGATTTTCACCTTTTATTCAATCTTGACTACCGATTAATTCACTTCACGTCCAAAAACTGTCGAAAACTGCTTTCCAAAAATCGAAGTGAGAGACAAATTTGACGACCGTATTGTAAATGCAATAAAATGCGGAAGACTCAAATTCACTAGCGCAATAAGTGAAATGGTGAGAACAAAATCTACGCGATGCAACTTCATTCAATCCGAACAATACAACGTATACGCCAGCCACGTCCACGCCAACAAGCAAACAAAGGTGTGCATACACAAGAAAATAATCATCTCTTCACCGTTGCCAGATTTATTTATTGGAAAAAATCATTGCTGTTTGTCGGATTGAACAAATAAACCAAAAATAAATATTTAAACATGTTATGTAAGCTTCTGTTACATTCCAAGTGGTGTATAAAAAATTTTAACCGGTAAAAACCCATATATTTGATACACCGTGAACATGTGTTATGATATAAAATAAACATTTTGTCAAGTCTGGCAACATTATGCATCAGCTGGCATATTTTTAACACCCTAATTCCACCCACCCCAGTTGAAAACAAAATTTATTCATCGCTGCTGAGGCATTCCACGGGGGCATGTCAGTCGATCCTGAGCGACCATTTCGAAAATATTTGAAACTCTGCACAGTTTTTCAATTTCATCTAAATCGTCATTTTTCGATATCAAATCTTCATATTGAGTCACGACTAACTGCACTGCACTTTTCCGTACCAATTCACTATAGGATTTCGGGCGGTCATTAATCGAAAATGTCATGTCTTCCGAATTCTTTTAAAATATTTTCTCTCCATTGTCAATACTCTAATTAAGAGAAATTCTGAATTTGAAGTCTCTAGGTGCACTAGTTCCAAAGATATAAGGTGGCAAAAGTCAGAAATGGGTAAAAAAGTTAGCAAATTTTCTGAAAATATTTTATTTTCAACTATTTATTGAAATATTTTTAAATGTTTTTCTTCAATGTTAATACATCATTACAAAGGTTATTGTATAAGCTTTTAAATGGTGTGCAAAAACTAATGGTTACACTGTGAAAAAAATTGAAAAAAAATGCGGAAGCAATATTTTTTTCCAAAAACGACGCTATTTTCAACTTTGATAGTGAAGAACTTTTTTCCTCAGGAATCCCTGGTTCTTTTATGATACACATCAAGGACAAAGCTTCGACTAAAATGTCCTGAAAGAATTTCTTGCCAGTATTTGCAATTAACAGAGTTAAGTCACTCTGATTTTTTTTTCATTTGTTTTTTACCGTGTTTTGCCTCTCTCGTACTCCAAGGTTAATGCTCATTCCAAAAACGAATGTTTGATAGAAGGCCCGGAGACCCCTAGTGGTATATATCAACTAACTCAGCGCGAAGAATTGAGGTGATGTCTGTATGTGTGTGCATGCGCGTCTGTATGTATGTGCGCAAAAGAACGCAATCGCCATTTAGACACTTATTTGTGTCCGATTTTCGCAACAAGTTTCATTCGACGGGAAATCTAGTCCCATCGTTTCCTATTGAAAATGGGTCAGACTGAACTATGCGCTCAAAGGGTATGGTCAAAATACATTTATTGGTAATAACTTCGACTTTATTTATAACCATTTGAGCTCATTTAATTAACTTTTCAAAGGAGTAAATGAATAAGACCCCAATGCAATGCAGCACAACGGTAACGGAAGGATTTAACAGTTCGCTCATATATTTCCTGTCAAATTTTACCGTTTCCGTCGCCATTCCGCTGAAATGCGTTTGGGGCTTGAGTGGTTTGAGTCATTCTCTAAACCTAATTTTCTGAGCTATTCATTAGCTACTGATGGAGAACTAAATATGAGATTTCATAATATGTAAATATTTATAAATCTCCTGGAATCAATAATTCCCTGACATGTTTATTGCAAAAGTAAAGACGAACAATATCTTAGTTAGAACGGAGCGTATGAAATTCCTGCTAGTGTTCATGAATGTCTGGCTAATGGTAGGGAAATATTTATTCACTCATCTACACTTTGAGGTTCACTGGCTGAACAACCAGCGGAAAGTCAATATAAACAGTTGAAGAAATTTAGAACTCATAATGCAAGAAAATGATCAAGAGAGGCAAATGTTGACATTTTCCTTCGTGCCTTACATGAATCAGATCCATTTTAAGCTCGATTTGGATAACGAGGAGACGTTGGAAAAAAATTTTTCACTTAGTTATTCTTATGCCATGCGTAATTTTGTAATATTTGAAGATTTTCAAAAAGTTCTTTATCTTCTAATACTTTAGATGAATTTATCTCATCTTCCATCGTTGATGGAATTGAAGAAAATATCATTGAAGACTTAAACCTTGACACAGAAAAAGAATGATGCTGTATATAACTTGTAGAAATCATGAAAACAAATCAAAAGTAATTCAAATAGTGTTGTTATTTAAATTAAAAGAATTTTGCTTTTCGGAAGAATGGAGCATTCTTACATTCCACAATGAATGTCCACATTTTTGAGAATATATTAATCTCATTTTTGAATAACTTGTACACGTAAAATGTCATGGGATTGCGATTTCTAATTTGCTAATACCCTTTTTCAAAAGTTATTTTCAATTCTGATTATTTGATTAACATTTAATGCTTTATGATCCTTCAGATCCTAGTACTTTGTCAAACAAATTGTTCTAAATACAAATTGTGAGGCATGAGAGTGAGAACAAAAAATATCACGGAATGTCATGAAATTAATGTCATTTAACATGATCGCCGCCATAATGTCCATAAATTGCTGAACTTAGTTTTGTACAGCCCCTTCCTTCTCCTTAAGAAAACGCACGAAATTTCAACTTCCCAAATAGGTTTGCTTTGTCACGTTAATCGAACCTATGAAAAAATAATTACGTAATTCATAGACGATCCCCAAAGGGGGTTGGAAATTGTATATTCATGCTATTTCGACCATACACAGCTAAAACTAAGTGGAAAATCACTTTAAAAGTCCAATTTTATTTTTGACCGCTCGCTTGTATGGGGATCCCCCATAGTGCAATTGCCTCACTATTACAAACAAACGATACAGTCATTAATTTTCAAAACATTGTGATGGAGTCTTGAGCCTTAAGACCAATTTTGACGACGATTTCGTGTGGAACATAAAAAACACGAGTAAGCAGCATGGCTCATGGCTCAATTTTTAAATTATCAATGTATAACAGCGATAGAAAGACTAAATTTCACCGAGCTAGAATTGCATCAAAACACGCAAAAATCGTTTTTTCGAGTTTTTCATGTGTAACTAGAGAAAAATCATGAAATATATGTATCCAATGTCAATATTTTTCATTACTTTATCGTATAGACCATTGAAAATAATCACAATGGGGATATTTAACCTTATTCAGGGGTGGCGCGTTTTAACCCCTATGGGCGTGCTACCCCCACTTCCCCTACATATATTTCATGATTTTTCTCTAGTTACACATGAAAAACTCGAAAAAACGATTTTTGCGTGTTTTGATGCAATTCTAGCTCGGTGAAATTTAGTCTTTCTATCGCTGTTATACATTGATAATTTAAAAATTGAGCCATGAGCCATGCTGCTTACTCGTGTTTTTAATGTTTCACACGAAATCGTCGTCAAAATTGGTCTTAAAACGATTTGATGGGCCTTCAAACTTCTGAGGTCGGTGTGGGGCAGTACGCTCATGCTCATTTCGTATGACCGAAACAGCTGAAACATTCGGTTAATTGCCTTAATGTAGGCAATTAAAATGAAAATCAGTACGATAAGCACTGGCGCATCTCACCCCGCATGGTTTCAAAATCAATTTTTTTCGGGTGCTTTTTAAAAATCAAATTTCTGTACAATAAAATGTACAATTAGATATCTGTCATCGGTAGTCAGTCGCAGATATGCTGTTCTTCAGTATGCGCTGATGAATACTGGCTGAAATGGTGGTTTTCATTGATAAAAATGCCATTTTCCTTAACGTGGGCGTCCTACCCCCAGTTCCCCTACATCATAAGTTGTGACTCGTTCCCATTCCCTTTTGGCCTATTGTCACTCCCGATATAATAGTGGAGAAAGTACAACTTGGGATCTTATTATTTTTTGGTATTATTTTGGTCATAGTTGTCCATCTAATCAGTTCCATAGTTATGTCTTTGACAGAATCCTTCTTGTTCTAGATGTATTTGAATGAATTCGTTCCGCAAGTGGTTATTCAAGCTACAGCCACAAAAAAAATCCAATCAAAAGACCGTGTCATCTGAAGTAGTGCAAGTACTTCAAAAGGAAAGAAAAACGATATTTCGACTCGTAATGCGATGACGACGAAGACAGACGAGACAACAAAGGCTACCCCAGGCATGCTGTCGGCGCAAAATAAGAAAAGTAATTGAATTTGCATTTGACGGGATTCGAATTAATCTTTTCTTACGCACCTTTGTTATACCCAGCGTGCCAGTTGTGCGAGGGCTCCAAAACTTAATAGTCATCAAAAGTTAATTGAAGTGACTTGAGCTTTCTACCGAAGCTGTCCAATTTTCGAGCAACAGGAAACTTTTTTCATCAACTATTGTGATAAGAAATGCTGACCGTACTGAACCACCATCGTAATCAATTTGTAATAAGTCCTAGAATGCTACGGAAGCGCTGCTTCGGACTGTGATGATTAATTACGTGCAATGATTTCCAAACAAAAAAGTTAATTATGATGTAGAGTCCATAGGCTAATTGATCCTGAATGATGTGTAAAAGAATATGAAACATAGCCATCATAGTGGAATTACAGAAAGGGTGGAACTTGAATTTATGATTAGAGAATCCGTATCTATCGGGTGAATGAAACCTTCATTGCTGTGATCTGCTAGGGAAATGTTTCTACATTCTTCATCCCTTTTAAAATATGAACAGTTCTTGATTTTGTATCTTCAGTAACGTTAATCGTCAATTTATCGTTATCGCCGATAAAGTTGATTGTATTCAACGTTATCGGTTGCTACGATAAAGATGAATCAACTAAATAATCATCGGAGTTCGATAATTTAACGTTAATACAAATGTAAATCGATAATTAGATGATCGTTTTGACTCAAATTCTGAACATGAGCAATTCTCTGTGAAATCATGATTTTTTTTTTAGATTTAAATTTTATATTTTTTTATTTCTCTGAAACTTTGCATATACATTCTTTGTGATCAAAAAACATAATTTGCATTATTGGTTTACCATTTTGACTCTAGCCTAACTTTTGACAAGGGCCTAAGCAAAACCACCTTGAACACTTTCAAAAACATTTAACTTGGAAACTTGGCTTGCCCGATCGTTTTGATGTCTTGGGCAAAGTTTTAGGTAATCAATGGGGCTATGTGAAAAAAATGAACACTGCAAAAAAAATATTGTTCAAACATTGAAAATAAAACTTAAAAATCGATTTTCTCAAAAACGAATTTTTCAATAATTTTAATTTTTTGATATGTTGTTGCGAATAATATATGTATTTTTTGAGTCATAATGGAGAAATTATGGACAAAAAAGTTATATTCTTCTTCCTTTGTTGTCGACCCAATACGTTAAATTTCAAATGGAAAAGGTATACGGTATTATTTTTTTTTTTTCAAGAATTGCCGTTTCTGAGATATAACAGTTATAATAAATATACCGATTTTTTAAATTTTCAGACGTTTTCGAATGTTATTCGATTCTATTCAACCTCGAATCAAATTTTATGCTTCTGCCAATTGCCAATTTAACTTTATTTGTGTAATTCTTTCCATAGGATATTGAATTCATTTGTAATCTTTATCCTGTGTACCTGAAATCGATAGAAATTTTAGATTTAGGGTTCTAAAATGCCAGTGCTCGGAATATGAGTCATGTTCGGGATTTTAGTCAAAACCTAAACTACGCGAATGAAGAGTGTATTATTTTAATGTTTTAATACTGAACGTGCTTGTAGCAGGTTGACCAGCCGTGATTCTGATTGAAGCAAAAAAATATGAAATTGCGGAAATGAAGAGATCAGAGTATAAGGAAAGAATAAATATAAAGTTTCCACAAATAATGAAAACTTTCTATAAAAAATAAAAATAAATAAGCACTTTTGCAAAAACTGCAATTATAAAAGAAGAATTTTTCATAAACAAAATCTTCCATTGAAAAAACAAAAAAATTACATAAATAAATCATCTTTAGCAATACAATTACAAAATTTTCTACAAAATAAATTTTGTTTTCACAAAAGATTCGATTTGATAAAAAAAAAACAATAAAAAAATATGTGAAAAATTTGATTTTTTTCCGATCACGCTTGAATGAACATACTTAAGTTTAAAAATTATAAATGCTCTCAGATTATATGCTCTGGAAAACTGTGACTCTGTATGATAATTTTTGTGATAATTTTATTCCAAGATTTGTAGACGTTACTGAATATTTTATGCTAATGCTTAGAATACATATTGTAAAACCAACTTGTGAATATTCGTATTTTTAATTGCAGTACATATTTAAGTTAACTCGATAATTAACGATAAATCGACATACACTCTATAACGTGACGATAAATCTCATCATCGTTCAATCATTATCGTTAAAGAAGATGGCGTTAAATTGCCGAAAAAACAACCCCGAGTCAATAATTACCTTATACTCAAAGAGATTAAAATATTTTTCATTCGAAAACAACCTAGAAGATTTGTAGACCGATAATTGAACTTACCATCTCGGGATAAGAACTGGAGACTCCCTTTGTTTTACAAAGAACGAGAAACAATTATAAAATTACGCAATATATTAAACGCACCATGATTTGGAACAAAAAAGGATTGAATCCAACTATACCGTTCAAATCGTTATCAGATAATTAATCAGTAAATCGAGCTGCCTATAATCAATACATATTTTTAACTTCAAAAAGCGCTTCATACCCACAGGCCACACCACTAAAACAAAACGCTATCAAGCTTCCCTGAAACGCCACAAGCGTCCAATTGTCTAAATGGATCCACTGCGTTTGGTTCCTTGCTCTACACATTTCGATGGTGTATAATTACGGTAGGCTGAGCAAAATAGCTATGTACTTTATAACAAATTGATGAACCCAATTTATTATAAGATGCAAGCCACCAACTAGCTACGACGCAGTGAAGATTGATGGTATAATGGTTTTGACGCAATGTAATGGCTTCTTCCAGAAGATTTGCTCAATTTTGCGTAAGCTTCCCCATTGCTTCTATATTCCTAACGTTCGCATTCATTTATATTGTTGAGATGTGATTTGTTACCGAAAATCGACCGGAAACCAACGCAAATGCCTGATGCTCTTCCTAAATCATATTGAAACAGGAATAAAGGCTGTACTGTTAAAATAAGACGGTTCGTTGAACAAACAACATAAGTCTGCTATAAATCCAAGTTTTGATTGCCCATAATTTAAGTTCAAGTTAAGAGCCGTAAAATAACAATATAGAACGACTAACTGTTTCGAATCATGCTATGTTCTAATTTTTAAATTGAATTCTCTCACTGATCAGTTTTTAGCAAATATGAAGCAAACAGCACTCTGGCGGTAGCTATTTTTCAGTAAAGGTCACTGAAAAAAAAGTTATGATAATTAAATGATATGTAACTATTATAAAAATAACCAAATTTAATGTAATTTAAATAGTTATATGAACTGTTTTTTTTTTTAATTACCTTGGTTCGTGGAAACTGTACGAAGACGCAGAGGCTATCTCACCATTTGCCAGAACTGTGGCAACACACAGGAATTGGGAACAGCCTATGTAGTGATGAGAGATATACACAGGCGCGTTTTTGAGTGGGGGTCAAGCAGTGGAATAATGTACATGTTGATGATCACAAATCGGCAACTTTAGCATAATCAACGTCCACAACCCGAACGTCGGAAGCACTGATGATGATAAGGATGCATTCTACGTGCAGCTCGAACGTCAGTCAGTCAGTCAGCCCTCATTTGAACGCTCATGTTGGCCAGAAGGAGGAGTTTGGATCGATTATTGGAAAGTTAAGCGCCCACCACCGGTTGATGAACTAAGAGGACCTGCGACTACATATTTGATTTCGCCATCTCCAAAAGTATGGCCATTTGCAAAATCTACTTCCCTCACAACCTTTCGTATCAGTACACCTGGAGATTACAACTGCAGATAAAATCACCAATCGACTACGCTCTGATTGACGGACGGTTTCTTCGGACTTCTCCGATACTATCGACGTTAGAACGCTACTGACAAAAAAGTGTATTAGTGACTATTTTAGTGTAAATTCCATAAATTTAAAGATTTTATTTATTATCAAAAGATTTTATTTTTATTTTATATCCACACATGTAAGATACGCAGCGTGTGTAAAATAATGTGTAAAATAATCGTAAATTTTTGGTGAAGTCTACCTTTCTTCACTTGTCAACTCACTTCCAGACACATTCATAGTCGGCTCTGGACTGTCAATATTCGGTTGAATATGAGTCGTTGAATATTTATGCACATTTTACAAATTGATAAATTTTCCGAAATCTAAACACGTTTCAAATAAGCAAAGTAATTTATCACATACAGAACTGAATCCGATTTTAATCCGCGAGGCACTTCCAACGGTAAACATCAACACTAACAATGCTAATTATATTTTTTTCTGCACATAGTGAGCACACTCAGTGACAGTCAAATGAATGAGTCGGTGGAGTAGTCGTCTGACTATGTCATTCTATGTTTTGAATATTCATGCGTTTTTTTTTCAAAATTCGGACCGAAGTTGCTTCATGAAGATGAATGTTTTAAGCTCTGATTACGCTTCTGCTCATCAATTTGCTAGTTGTGATATTTCGCCTCTCTATTACACTAAATGAAAATTTTCAAAAATTATGCCTCTTTTGTATCTCAAATCTTTTGACTAACAGTTATCGCATCAAGCAGTAATTCACGAACATATCACGTCGACACATCTTATGAAGGACCATCTCGTCAGAGAGACGGTCCCGTCGGCGTCGTTGGCCATCCATCATCATTGGGTGGTCACGAGTTGACGCCTTCGCATTTCAATGACTTTGGTGACTACATTTTAAGAAAAGAAAAACTGAACTGTGATAGATGGGCCTTTCTTTATTCGCGAAAAATCACTCAACCCCAAGACTAGGAGCAAAAAGGCCAAATCCGAACATTAACCTCATGTGCCTTTCTAATAAAAAATATGACTTGGTGAAATGTGTTGAGCTATTCTCCTTGCACAGAAAAGTGTCGCAATAATCCTGTAAAATTTATTGTATTAGAATATCATACATTTATTGCAAAACCTAAGAATTAAGTTGAATATGTGAAAGCGTAATGGTGGTTCAATCATTTGAAAAACCTTCACTATTTGTATAACCTTAAATGTAATACAACCATAATAGTATGTCGTACGTATGTTTGTTCTCCTTTCATTTTTATGTTGATTCTTCCAAGAAGGATTGGATGTGAATGTAGGCGGATCACTTTTGATTTTCTTGTGTATAGAGTAACTACTCGTATTTCCGACAAGAGCTCTTTTACCGACAGCACAGAAACCAACGAACGAGAGTATTATTCTTTTAGCAGACATGCATGTACCTATTTAAGATTTAACTTTCTGCTAAAATTGTTCTTCTCTCCACGATGAAACATCCCATATATTTTGTGATCCGCTTTTGGCAACGATGAAGATAAAAAAATGTTTGGATATAGCCTTGAAAGAGGAGAAAAATGTCAACTACATATACGCTCGACTCGACACATACGCTATTGTTCCAGTGGGGGTTTTACGGTTCATAAATATTAAAACAGTTTCAACCATTTTTGGTACACTTCATACACGATTGATGGAGTCGTGAATCGCTACATCTAGTGTCATGGACAAAACAGATGTTTAACAGTGTCACGTGCGATGAGAACTTTTTTCTGTTTGTTGTTGAAGATTTGCTATGTGGACGCTTCGATGAGAAGAGAAAGTGTTAGAGTAATTTAGATGAATTAATTACCAAGGTAGCTGGTATCCTACCCGCCGCTGCCAGCATCCAGGCGCTATCATAAGAATATGCGCGAAGCAAGTGTGTAGGAGCCAGACAATACTAAATACTCATCCTACTTGGTTGGCATTGTACCAATAATACAGCTTTAGCTTAGCTTAGCTTAGACTGATTGGTTGTAATTGTACAAATAATACCTGAGAGAATGTCTGTGCTGGAAATTTGATTCCATCAGTACCCGCTAAGCTACAGAGAACGGTGGAGGTCCTCGTAGCTTAGTAGGGAAAGCACCTGTCTAGCGTACTGATTTCGTGGGATCAAACCACACCGAAGGAAGTGGTTACCCTCCAATACATTTTTCGAGCAGAATCTGTCACATGTTGTGCGTATGCATAAATTGAGTTTCAGTCATTTTAATTAATAACCACTCCGAGTGACTCAATAACTCCGGGTAACTCAATAATATTTAACTTTGAATGAAATTATTTCTAGTAACTTTAGTGGATTGTTTCACCTGGCATATGATATACGCATAGAAATTTCGCATAGTTGAAGTAACAGTATTGTTTGTTGAAACAATAATGTTGTTTTGTCGTAACAGCAAATAAATTTAATCTTATTGACAAAAATGCAATCTATTTCAACAAACAAGTTTAATAACCAAGTTTGTTAGTTTTGGGCAGGTAGCAAAATGAACCATCCATGAAAAATTAGAAATTTTCCATAAAAAATTAGAAAAAAATTAAAAAATAAAATTTTCCACAAAATAATCAATAAAGAGCAATAAAAAAAACGATTTATCCACCTAGCGGCTTATGATACCTCATCATAGAATGTATCGAAAAAAAGTTCTTTTGAGAGGTCAAAAAAGCAGAAATATAAAACAGTTTAAAGTTTTTGACTGTCATATAGACTGGCGGGCAGCAGGAACTATGTCCAAGGGCGCTGCAGGGGATTTGTTGAACAGAACAGAAAGTGTGGAAAAGCGAGCATCGAGCAGCTACCTTCTACCAAAGCTAGGGCACCACCAACGAGCTGGGAACCGGCTTCATGCTGGGTAAGATGCGCCAACGTGTGATAGGGTGGCAGCCAATCAACGCGAGGATGTGCAAGCTGAGGATTAAAAACCGTTTCTTCAACTATAGCATCATCAACGTGCACTGCCCACACGAAGGGAGACCCGACGACGAGAAAGAAGCGTTCTACGCACACCTGGAGCACACTTACGATGGATTCCCACTGCGGGACGTCAAAATTGTCATAGGTGACATGAACGCACAGGTATCCAAGCAACCAGAAGTTCGGATAAGAAGGGCTATTTTGGCTTAATCAGCTCTCATTTTAAGTAATTTTTTGTATGGTGGGAGCGTAAAAGTGAACTTTAAAGTTCCGTTAAAGATGCTTGGAACTTGATGTGAGCCATAGTGAACCAATTAGTTCGGTTAAGAGTAAATTTAAGTAAAATCTGTACTTCTGGTTGCTTGGGTAGAAAGATAGGAAATGTATAGACCGGTCATCGGACCGAATAGTCTACACACCATATCGAATGATAGGGGTCAACGATGCATAAACCGCCGCCGATAGACTAGCCCAAGGATACGGTGTCGTATGTCCCATCTACAAAAAGGGCCTGCTATTCAACATCGCTTTGGAAGGGGTAATACGAAGAGCAGGGATTAACACGAGTGGTACAATTTTCAATAAGTTCGTCCAGCTGTTTGGCTTCGCAGATGACATAGATATTATGGCACGTAACTTTGAGAAAATGGAGGAAGCCTACATCAGACTGAAGAGAGAAGCTAAGCGGATCGGATTAGTCATCAACACGTCGAAGACGAAGTACATGATAGGAAGAGGTTCAAGAGAAGACAATGTGAGCCACCCACCGCGAGTTTGCATCGGTGGAGACGAAATCGAGGTGGTAGAAGAATTTATGTACTTGGGCTCACAGACTGACTGCCGAAAATAATACCAGCAGAGAAATTCGGAGACGTATAGTGGCTGGAAATCGAACTTTGGACTCCGAAAGACGCTCCAATCGAATAGAGTTCACCGCCGTATCAAACTGACAATCTACAAAACGCTCATTAGACTGGTAGTCCTCTACGGATACGAGACCTGGACGATGCTCGTGGAGGACCAATGCGCACTTGGAGTTAAAAAAAAAAAGTGCCGCGTACCATCTATGGTGGGGTGCAGATGGTGGACTGTACGTGGAGGAGGCGAATGAACCACGAGTTGCATGAGCTGCTGGGAGAATCGTTCAAACCGCGAAAATCGGAAGACTGCGGTGGGTCGGGCTCGTAGCAAAAATGTTGGACAGTAACCCAGTGAAAATGGCTCGATAACGATCCGACGGGCACAAGAAGGCGAGGTGCGCAGCGGACAAGGTGAATCGTTCAGGTAGAAGATGACTTGACCCTCCGTAGACTGCGCGGTTGGCGACGTGTAGCCATGTACCGAGCCGAATTGTGAAGACTCTTATATACCTTACAGGTCACTTCGGCCTTAGTCTTGATAAATGAATTTTTTATATAAATTTAGATATTTTAACAACATTCTGCACAATGTTTGTAACAAATTTTGTTGTAAAATTTAGTATAACATAATAGTATATGGTTGTTATTACTTTTGCGGTGCTGCTAATAGTTGGGGATTAAACAACTTTAATTTCAAAAGAAACAAGTTAAAGCGAATAAACTTTTCTATCCCTAATTTTTAATATGAAATAGAATTAAAACAAAATGGTTTTCATCATAGTCGCAACTGCAATCAGGAAGTAAAGTTCAACAGTTCACCATTCGGTTATTATTGATTGGAATTTGTTCGTATTGTTAATTTTAAGTTGGTTAAAACAAGATGGTAATGCGGAAACTACCCGTCGCGTGCATCGTGGATAAATTGTGTAAGGACATTCAGCTCAGAGTTGTCTTAAATTTAACGAAGAAACACTTTTTTTTGGGACGAAAAAGACGCAAAAGGAAAAACCCATCACAAAACGATTCTACCAATGTGAAAAGATTACCAAGCCTTGGGCGTATACTCAACTCATATTATCAGATACTTTTGTTTAGAATGGAACCATCCGCGTGATGAAAAAGTGTTTATATGCAGGATTACGGAAGAAACAGTATTTGAATTGATTTCCGTAAAAAATAGAGGCTTAGTCACCCAGCTTAAAATTCTCCAATGCTGAAAGTAATTTGATTGATTTCCTCTTACCATGTTCGGCGGTAACTATGAATAATTGCATCCATTCAAATTATTAATAGCTGAACCAAAACGAGGAAAATGGCAAAGGTAATCCTAAACAAACAGAAAACTTGCTTGGTGCAAACGCAAAGCACGTTTCCCTGCACAACAAATGGAATCCTCAAGCATTCTCGAAACAAGCAATTTGGAATGCATTTACATACACAAACAGTGTTAATTAGACGAAATTTATGATTCCATTACGTGAATGTTACCAATTCCAGCATGGGAAACTGTTTCACAGTTTGAATTATTAAAATTTCATTTCAGAAGCATACGATACCAGTGGGCAGAAACTTTTATGTTTTCCCCCATGGAACTGGACAATTAACAGAAATGCATTGGCACTGATTTTTATGTGCGACGCGTAAAAAGAACTAGTTTTGCTGTTTCTGTTAATTCATGGGAAAATGGAATAAACATCATAATGTCAACTCGAATTTATTCATGAATATAATCCATTCATACTTTTCATACTTTCATTTGCATGCTTGTTGAGCGTGTTTTTGTTTGCTTGGTGTATAGGGCAAAAGATCCGATAGTCGTGGGTGTTCCTATAGTTGCGGTAGTGTTATTTTAACAAAATCTACGTATTTAACGCAGCAACCCATATTGTCTATCAATTTGTTGACCTGTCATTACTCGAAATAAAAGAAAACAGATGAGAAAATCTCTCCAAAGCGGTAAAGTATCACTAAATTACTATATCTTTTTCACGGCTTTGCACCAATAGTTGCGGTAGTGTTCCAATAGTTGCGAGTCCCACACGAAAACAATGGGATTCGTAACTATAGGAACACAAATTAAAAAATACCGCAACTAATGGAACACTGCACCAATAATTGGAGGTATCATTTTAGGTAACAATCATGGTTTCTGCACGTTTGGAATACTTTTCGTTTAAAATATAATCGATGAGCTGTTGGATAAGTACTTAAGGTAAGCGAAATGAAATATAGATGTGGTGTAAGCGAAGAAACAGTGGTGGAACGTGCTTAGTTCCTCCACTATTGGGTCTTTTACCCTAATTGAAAATAAAGTATCTGAAAATGTCCACAAAACAATCATCATTCGTTGCATAGATACAAATGCAACGAATGATGATTGTTTTGTGCATGCATATTAGTGAAATCGAGGTTTTTCTGAAACATTGCCTCCATTGCCTTTGAGTAGTCATATAGATTGTTTATTTGTTTGCTTATTCATCTGACATCAATTAGTCTTAATGAATATTTTAAATCTAAAAATTATAAAAACAAAACATCTAACTTCATCACATTCTTTTCAGACAATTATTTCACAAACAGACATAATTATACAGAAAATACTAATTCACAATATCATAATTTATCACAAACAGCAGTAAAACATTAACTCTCGTATTTAAAACTCAACAATAATTCACAAACCATTTAATAATTTCAAAGTTACAAGCATTTTTAACTAGGGTCGCCACGTATTATTATGCATTTGAACAAATTCCCTAAACTTAATGTTTACTGGCCAAGTCGATGCATTGAGAGCTTGAGTTTTCCATTTATTACTTACAATAACTTTAAATGAGATAAAATCTAGTGGTCTTCTGTCATTCCAATTTCTACTCAACTTCACTACATCAATGCGTTCGGATTCAGAGCTACCTAAAGCACGAGCAACCATTCGATGAACGTCCCACTCAGTAACGCATGGATCAATGTTCGAAAGAAACAATGAAAAGTTTTCGTCGTCTGTTGAGTCGCGCAGTGGTTGAAGATTCCCATTGGTAGTGGAAGCATCGCCTTCATTTGTCCCGCCGGATAGTGTGTACGATGAGATTGGCGTTGAGTGTAGTACAGCACCGCATACAGCAGACGTTGGTTTGATTTTGGAGAGCGAAATCAAAATTTCTTCTACTGTGCCTCGCAGTTCTTTTACTTCTTCTTCGATCGTTTTCTCTTTCTCAGTATTCTCATCCGTTGTAGCAGGTCTAATACCATCTCTCGTCTTTCGGAACTTATCCATACACGCATCACACATCCATATTACATTTTGTGATCTTTGCGATAATACGTCCAAGTCGTGATCACGTAATCCAACACATTCGGCATGAAAAAGGCACGCACAATCACCTTCGCAAACAGTATATTGGTCCACTTGTCCATCAATACACATAGAGCATTTTTTACACACTCTGTCGTTCACCATTATCGACCGTGATAAATTTGGCAGGCCACACGAAATTAATTGTATCGATTCTTGGAAATAACTAATTCCAAACGAATATCCACAAATTACTCAGACGCAATGAAGGCTAACAAATGTCAAGTTTTGCTCTAGTCGAATTTTTAATAGATCACACACCCAAAAACACTAAACGAATTCAGATCGATAGCAATAACGACTCGCAACGATGGCACGCACACAATAAAAATATATTGCAGAGAATACGTAATGAAGCTTTTCTGAAAAGTCGTGAAAAAATGGATTTCAACAAGTGCCTGGGCAAAACGGCCCACCTTATCCAAAGACGATTCATAGCCTTTCATTAGTATTTAATCAATCCCATAAAAAAAGGTTACAAATCCTTATATGCTTGATATTAGAAAATCAACAAAAGTCCATTTAACCAGGTTTGATTTAGATTCCAATAGTTTCCATACCATTTAGAAGTAACTACAGCTGAGCTAGCTGCGCTTGTGTCCAGTAGGTAAGAGCATATAATCCTGCCTACAATGCAATGGGGCGTTTTGACCAACGAAACATATTTTCGAAAAACGTTACATTTTTGAAGAATTGTATATCATATCATATTTGAAGAATTGTACATCATATTAACCAATATTAACCAGCTATTTTGTTGCCCAATTGAGAACTCCAGTGCAAGTTTTGCGGACAGTATACTAGCGTCGCTTCAGAATGTTGAGCAAACAAACATTGAAAAGTCGAGTCAAGTACGAGACACTGAAGACGGCCTTACTGTTGAGGTCGAAATACGTATCTGTCAAGATACAATTAAGTGGTGGAATTCAATGGGATTGTAATAACTCGTCTTATGATAAGCGAAACATTGAATGGCGTTTTGGCCAGGTGGGGCGCATTATACCGTCTTGCCCTAAAAGAAAATATTCGGAAGTTTGCGACTGACGTCTTCGCATGGGTTTTTTTATACAGAGAGATGAAGGCAAATCTGCAAACCAACACCTGAAATTATGACTCAGGGAGTGGGGTTGACAGGAAGCCGACCCACTAAACCCACCCAAGTAGCAGAAGGTTACAGAAGGTGATTCCCCCAGGAACTGCCACCCAGCATTACTTCTGGGGGATAGGCAGTACTTAATGTACTCGTTCATTCACGCTCTCACACAGGCACTCATCTCGTATGAGACTTACTTGGGTCCCCAGCTGGGATGCTCTCTCTGACATACCCTGACACTCTCTCTGACGCACCATATGAGTCTTACTTGGATGCTCCCCACTAACATATCATGTGAATCTAACTTGAGTGCTCACTAGAGTGATTCAAATTTTGACTTTTTTGTTCCCCTATGCTTAAACGATTGCATTTGCCATTTTAATAATCCTCCTGAATTTTTAGCAAATTTGGATGTAATTTGATTGTGCACACGTCATTTGAAGTTTGTATGGAAATTAATATGACAACTGACCCTTATTTGAAAGACCGTTCCGTGAGGTGGCCCATGAACTATTAAAATATAATCAATTAATTGACTACACAGAATACTTCTCAAGCTGAAAGGCAGTTGTTGTTGCGAAGCGATTTGTCGTTTGGAAGCAAAGTTATGAAGAAAACAAAAATGCTCATTATTGATATTGATGTTATTCTTTTACGTGTTAAATTAAATTTCCAACGATTCAGTATTTCTTTAATAACTTTTCTTGCGAGCATCAAATCGCTTCGCAATAAAGACGACCTGTTTCCTTGTAAAATTTCCTATGTTGCCGATTTACTCATATGTTTTTGGACCTTAATGGGAAGCGTTGGGAAACGGTTTTCCATAAAAGTTACTGTTTTCATAGTAATTTTCATACAAACTTCAAACCGCGCGTGCTCACTCAAATTAAATCTAAATAAGCTTAAAATTTAGGAGGATTATTAAAATGGCAGATGCAATTCTTTAAGCATCGGGGAGCAAAAAAGTCAAAATTTGAATCACTCTAGTGCTCACCCTTTACGCACCATGTGAGACTAACTTGGATGCTTACCCTGCCACCTGATTCACGCTCTAGCACACCAATTTGAGACTTATTTTGGTGCTCACTCTAGCATCCTTCCACTCCTCCTGACACACCATGCGGGACTTACTTAGGTTCTCACTTCTGACATACCATGTGAGTCTGACTTGGATGCTCACTCTACTCCCCTCTGCCATGCTTCGAGGTGTCAATAGCGATAGGTACCAACAGTAAGCATATGCGGTATTTCGAAAAATTCCGTTTCAGGTGGTTCGAAACGAAATTCCGCAGAATTTCGCGGAATTTGAGCATGGCGAAATCAGATTTCATGATTTCGTTTCGTAAAATTACAAAAAATTCGGCAGGAAAAAAAAGCTTATAACGAAATTTAACGGAATTCCGCGGAATTTCGAAACAAATCTAGACTTAAGCCATACTGTCTCGTACGGTCGTGAATTATTAAAAATTTTGGCTGCGCCGCAGAACAAAATCATAAAGCTGTTTTCAAAACTTGAAGTTATTTTTTTTTTTTCAATTAACGCCTACTACATAATCCCATTCTGAGTCGACAAATGAGCAGGTGCCAGCGAAAGTGGTACATAAAACATTTTTGTCGATTTTGTGTTTGAACACCACCAGAAATGATCTTGTAAGGAATAACAAAAAAGTGATTTTTGACAACTAAATCTGGAGATATGCACTTTTTAACTTCTGGTATATATCACAATGGCAATTGCGTTGCCAGGAAAAGTTTATATCTAAGCAAGCGTTGATGTTCTTCGTTGTCAATAACAGCCAAACTGTTGTTTGGTTTTCATCAACAAACATCACGGGTGTGGAAAATCGAAACTTTAGAAAATGATTCTTTACTTTTGATATTTTTTTATTTAATTTCAAATTTTATGACCCTGTGAAGCTCTTTATGATGATCAAACACTTTGAACGTTCCAAAAAAAAGCATTCAATTTATGTTCAAATCTGCTGGTGTGACACATTGGCAGGCAGGAGTAAACGTAACGATACAGACATTTTTAAGTGGACGAGTGTTATAACCCTTAAAAAAAGAAAAAATAAACTACACTATCACAAAAAATTATTCAGAAAATTTAGTTGTTAAATGTATGGTGCTTTGGAGCTTATCCCTTATACATACGCAAGTCCTTATATGCATACGTTTGAAAAACGAAAAACCTGATTATCGAAAGCTTCTTATAATGCACATTCATTATCTTCTAATCCAGCTGGATTTGAATTGAATGAAACGGAGGGTCTTCAGCCTCTTTGAGAGTTCCACAGGTAGAAAATTACTTCTTCGCTTCTAAACTATGCATGATGATCAAATTATATAATAATAAGGTTATTTTTAACGCAAATAGATATCATTGAACCAGTTAATGTAATAAATGTTTACAGTTAGAGCTTCTTTTTATTGTTTAACGCTTGCTATAGTATACACGTTCTCTTACTTATTCTGTTCTCATACTGCGTTTAAAGCCAAAATTTAAAAGGTAAAGCTGTTTTTATTTTTATTTATATAAAATTTTCTCAGTTTCTGAGCGGATTGTATCCATCGTCTACCAAATATAAGATAAGCTGAAAGAATAGTAGCATGATTTTTGTTATAATCTGGAATGTTGGTGACACCTCTCTGTCTCAACGTCTAACCAGTAGGACAACGTCTAACCATTCTAGTGGCATGTAAACGGGAAGTACCACTATTTTTATTCAGTAATGTGAAGAAACGTTTGGATAGAACTCATAACACTATTCTGGTCTTACACACTTATTTTTTACCGGGATCTCAGCAAAATGTTGAACTTTTACCGAGAATCGCACAGCCATGCCCCAGCAAACATGTTTTTTGCCGAGATTTCTGTCAAAATTGCTGATAATCAGCAAATAGTTTGCCGAAAATCAGCTAACAAACGCTATTTTTGCCGGAATATCAGTTATTTATTTAGCTGGCGCACGGCTGTGCGGATTTTTGCCGAGCTGCAGAAATAAAAACTGAGTGTGTATGAATAATGCGCAACAGATGTTAACCCTATTTTGATTTTCAAGATGGTATTTGTCAAGAGACTTCGCATATTTCTCATTACTACCTTTAGGTACATCAGTCATAACGTTGGTGCAAAAAATTTCAACTTTGAATTTTATTTTCGAAGTTTTTGGAAAAACGCGTCCTGTAAAATTTGTTCATTGTGACATGTACCACTTTCGCTGGCACCGGTTCAAATACGTTTTCGGTATTTTGTTAGAAATGTCCAACAGAAAACGAAAAATATCTTTAACTAATCTATCCCTTTTTTTCAAATGTGATCTGACTCAATATGTAAGACGTCAGGCTCAGAGTGTAAATATAATCAGATATGAATTAGATCAGTACAACTTTGTCAAAGACGCAAAGTCGTGGCGTGATTCCTGAGGCCCTCGTGAAGTATTTTTATAGCGCCTCTTTTTTATTAAAGGCAAATTATTTGCCACTTCTTCACCTCTTATGCCTCAAGGTTTAAGCACCGCCTAAGAATTAAGAAGGCCCTAAGGAAAACATTAAACGAAGCACATGATTTTACGTGGATTGACTTGAAACACGGTTTTCGTCATCGAGTTTTCAAAATAACTTCGTTTACAATAAATATTTAGTAGCTTACCAAGGTGGCTTCACAAGAATAACTTTTGCAACAAACCAAAAATTCCTTTCCCGTGGCGCTCACGAAGATGCAGAGAATTCCTCTTATAATCTTATAATAATGAGTAGGTATCAGATTAATTTTCCTTTCCTAATCCTAAATTGACTGTAAGGGCGTGACCGGCTCATACTGTCCATAGCAGCTGACTATGGGTCTCCGAACCTTCTATAAAAAGGTTGAATTTGGAAGGAAATGATATCTTTTTGTTACAAGTTTTTGTATGAGAAAATTATTTCTTCATGCCTGGCAAACTAAAAAACTAATAAACTGCGATCACATTTCTGAAACACAATCTGAAAAACATATCTTTGTGCCTTTTGAATGAGTGCAAGTATCAGTTCTCTATCTGCGTATACTATATTCGTACAAACTTAATATTTTTACCGGGATCTCAGCAAAATGGTCAACTTTTAACGAGATTCGCACAACCGTGGCCCAGTAAACATGTTTTTGCCGAGATATCTGACAAAATGGCTGAAAATCAGCAAATAATTTGCCGAAAATCAGCTAACAAACATCATTTTTGCCGGAATCTCTTTTTTTATTTTGCTGGCGCACGGCTGGCGGATTTTTGGCGAGCTGCAGAGATAAAAACTAAGTGTGTATGTTCTAATTTTGATTTAGCTCAATGCCATAAAACCACGCTGATGAATGAATATGAAGTATGCTTCAGCATAATCATATGTCTTAAATGAAATAAGTTTTTTTAATCAGAATACCAAAAAAATCGCAGAATTCCTATATTTGTATATACATACTTACTGATATAAAATTGTATTCGGGAGCACCCACTCCACGATGAGTTCCTTTGAAAGCGGGACAACAAATTCTGTGATATTGCCTTATCGCCAATGGTAAACGGGAACACGGCGATTTATCACAGACTGCTTAAACTGTTACTATAATTTTGTTGGTCGCAAAGCAGTTATTTGACTTTAAGGTCACTCCTGACGGAATCCAAGTTCCAAAGTGCTCGCGTTTTCGGGGGCACATCACTCGAGTCAGAGGTGGCGCACAACTGTCATTTTCGTTGATTTAGCTTTGCTGCGTTGCAGCATCCGTGAAATAATAAAAATGACAGTTGTGCGTTCTTCCATATCGAGTGGTGTGCCCTGAAAACGCGAGCACTAAACTGGATTCCGTTAAAATCACTATAGAATATGAAATCAGAGTTGTGTACACTCAAAATAATTATCACTTAATTTCCACTATAAAAATCAGGTAGGCTATGAACATCGATTTTTTTTACGATCTTACTTGGGTGTAATAAAACTTACTCATATGTCATATACATACCAAAAAGATATGTAGTGAAATTTAAATAAAAACTAAGAAAATAATATCTTTGCACTTTTCTAGTGAATACTACTTGTCACGAATGTACAAAAAATACATGAGTGGGGTACTCAGACAGAAGTGTAAGTTTTGCACCAATTGCCAAAGAAAAATTGTGCAGAAACATCATGAGAGCAATTTACAAAACTAAGTCTTTGAGTATGGAATTAATATTTCATTACTCTTTTTTGGTCCCGTCCGCTTCTAGTGGACGGGAACTATTATCACTAACACGATATCGCGCAAAATATAATTGCTAATTCACCTTAAATCTCTGTATTTATTGGAATTGCAATTTACTTCAAATTAGTTACATTTTTTTTTGTGAATTGAGAATGGTGAGTACCATGACTAAAAAATAATTTATCTTCTACACACGAAACTAGATGGAAAATATCCGCACATGTTTTCATGTAACTCTTAAGTGAAAATTATTTTGAATGATACATAATATAAAATCAATTCAATAAAAATTCCGCCGAAAAAAAATTAAAATTTCGTTTCGTTTCGAAAAATTTCGAATTAAATGTACGTTGATTTCGTATCGTTTCGAAGTCTCGAAAGGGAATCTATATTTCGTTTCGTTTCGTTTCAATTCAACATAGACATTTCAAATTTCGTTTCGTTTCGTTTCGTCAGGAAAAAGTGTCTTATCGCATACCCTTAACCAACAGTTCTACGCTACGACGCTTCTACCTCGGCATGTGCAGTCTTTACTCACACCTATGCGCTCACTCTTCTGCCATGCCTCGAGGTGGCGTCTGCGGTTGCTCGGCGCGCCCGATTCTCTGCAAACAATCTGAGTAGTTGCAGTCGAAACTGCGTTCCACTTCTCCACCGCTTGGCACATCCTCTGGATAAGGGTGTCCGGGGTTGTGTGCCGATCGCAAACGTCTAGCATAGCTCTTCTTTTGACGTGGAAACGAGGACATACGAACAGTATGTGCACTGCAGTTTCATCAACACCTGGGCAGTCAGGGTAGACGGGATTCTCCGCGCCCAAACCTATGGAGGTGCTGCCGGATGCAGCCATGGCCTGACAGGAATTGTGTCAGATGGTAGTGAACTTCCCCATGGGGTCGCCCACCCAGCTCGATATGTTAAGTATCAGCCGGTGGGTCCACCTACCTTTAGAAGAGTTATCGCAGTCGCGCTGCCATCTGTCAACCGAAGTCACCATAATGCGTTCGCGGGCTCCTCTGATGCGTAGTAGGACGTAGCTCAAAACACTCCTCGTCTTCTCGGATGACTAGCCCGACTGGTATCATGCTCGCAACCACGCAGGCTGCATCGTGTGATATCGTGCGGTAGGCAGATATCACTCTGAGACACTGGTTACCTTCAGAGCTCTCGTCCAGGACGGGCCGCCGTATCTAAGAATAGATACGGCAACGCCTGCCAGTAGCCTATGTATACTGGCACACACCATGGAACTGTTGGACATCATCCTCACCCACATGAATCACTGCATGTTGAACCGACTTGCGGTTGTTGACGGTAACCACCCCCATCTTATGTTGAGCGAGCTCCAAGCCTCTAGCGCTCATGCAATCCGCCACCTGCTGATCACGTGTGCTGCGGTCAGTGCTACTTGGGGAATTGGCTCCCCGTAGACTTCTAAGGTTACGTAATCGATTACGTCGATCTTAACACCAGAAGGGAACTTAAGCTTCAAGACCCCGTCATACATGAGGTTCCATAATACCGGGCCCAGAATTGAACCTCGCGGAACTCCTGCGGTAAGAGGAACGCTTCTCTGACCGGCATCGGTCTCGTATAATGGTACACGGTTCTGGAAATAGCTTTCTAAAACCCAGTACAGGCCCACCGCTCTTTCATCCTAGGTGCGGGCACGTTGCATCCTTCATCTAGCCTTGAGCCAAGTTATTCGAAGGGCCTCAATCTCGGCACTCCACCAGTATACCGGGCGTCTGCCATTTCTCGGCATGGTGGCGTAACTCGCGCGTGATAGGACAACTACCAACGACACCTCGCTTAGATCTTCAGTGTTGGCTTCCAGTCCCAGGGCCGCGGTGAAAACTTCGAAGTTTTTCATCTTCTTGGTCATCCACCCACGGACCTGACAGGGATCCCGGACCTCGGATGTTGCACGCCATAGTTGATCTAGAAGCAAATTGCTAGATGATCACTATGGGTGCAGCCCTCATGCACCCTCCAGTCCAAGCTTGGTGACAGACCTGGACTGCAAAACGTTACGTCAATCCATGACTCGACCCCGTTCCTTCTGAACGTGCTAAAGGAACCATCACTGACTAGCACTGCGTCGAACTTTGCTAGCGCCTCTAGAAATGCTTGACCCCTTCGATTGGTGCAGTGGCTGCCCCTACTCCTCTGCCCAAGCGTTCTGCACAATCTCCTGCTATAACGACCGGCTTACGACCCACTAGGTTGGACGATAGCTTTAACTATATCGGGATTTTATGATATTGCTGTATATGCAATGGATTTAGTGTGGATATTGATAAAATTGTAAAAAACTAAAAAAAATCGAAAAGTTTAAAAAAAACAATTGTGCTTATAAAAAAGAAAGTGGAAGAGTCTATATTCGTCATAATTGATCAAGTTATTAGTAGAAATAGACTTTTTGCCTTTCTCGTATACAAAGTATACGTAAAGGCTATATGTTCGCTCCAAAAACGAACTTTTGATTGGAGTCCCGGAGACCCATAGTGTTATATGCCGATCGACTCAGGTCGACGAATTGAGGTGATGTCTGTGTGTATGTGTGTGTGTATGTGTGTGCGTATGTGTGTGTGTGTGTGTGTGTGTGTATGTGTGTGTGTATGTGTGTGTATGTGTGTGTATGTGTGTGCGCAAAATAATCTCACTCATTTTTCAGGCACTTATCCTTAACCGATTTGCTCGAAACAAGTTGCATTCGACGTAGAATCTTGTCCCATTGTTTCGTATTGAAAATTGGCCCAATCGGACTATGGGCTTCGGAATTATGGCCAAAATATATTTATGTATAAGAAAAATTCTCACTCACTTTTTAGGCACTTACTCTAAGCTGATTTTCTCGCAACAAGTTTCATTCGACGTAGAATCTTGCCCAATTGTTTCGTATTGAAAATTGGCCCAATCGGACTATGGGTTTCGAAGTTGTGGCCAAAATTCATTTTTGTACATAAGAACACGTACAAAATTCTCACTCATTTTTCAGGTACTTATCTTTAACGGATTTTCTCGCAACAAATTGCATTCGACGCAGAATCTTGTCCCATTGTTCCCTATTGAAAATTGGCGGAATCGGACTATGGGATTCGGAGTTATGGCCAAAATATATTTTTTATAAGAAAAATTCTCACTCACTTTTTAGGCACTTACTCTTAGCTGATTTACTCGCAACAAGTTTCATTCGACGTAGAATATTGTCCAATTGTTTCGTATTGAAAATTGGCCCAATCGGACTATGGGTTTCGAAGCTATGGCCAAAATTATTTTTTTTACATAAGAAACTCGTACAAAATTCTCACTCATTTTTCAGGCACTTACCTTTAACTGATTTTCTCGCAACAAGTTGCATTCGACGCGAAATCTTGTCCTATTATTTCGTATTGAAAATTGGCGGAATCGAACTATGGGATTCGGAATTATGGCCAAAATATATTTCTTATAAGAAAAATTCTCACTCACTTTTTAGGCACTTACTCTTAGCTGATTTTCTCGCAACAAGTTGCATTCGACGCGGAATCTTGTCCCATTGTTTCGTATTGAAAATTGGCGGAATCGGACTATGGAGTTATGGCCAGAATACATTTTTCAAAATCTCACTCATTTTAGTCACATACCTCAGCCGATTTGCTCGCAAGAAGTTGCATTCGTTGCAGTATGCCTGCGCTCAAAACTCTCGACGGTGTACAACACGCGTCGAAGTCGGACGCCGCGGCTTAACATTGGGCGGTAGACGGTAGACTAGCCCAAGAATACGCGCAGCAGCTGGAAGTGGCACTTCCAACGGAAGAGCAGCTAGGCGCAGCATCTCTTGAAGATGGCTGGAGAGATATTCGATCCGCCATTGGTAGCACCGCAACCGCTGCACTTGGCACGGTGCCCCGGATCAGAAGAAACGACTGGTATGACGGCGAATGTGAGCAGTTAGTGGAAGAGAAGAATGCAGCATGGGCGAGATTGCTGCAACACCGCACGAGGGCGAACGAGGCACGATATAAACAGGCGCGGAACAGACAAAACTCGATTTTCCGGAGGAAAAAGCGCCAGCAGGAAGAT
This sequence comes from Armigeres subalbatus, assembly GCF_024139115.2. Taxonomy (NCBI): domain Eukaryota; kingdom Metazoa; phylum Arthropoda; class Insecta; order Diptera; family Culicidae; genus Armigeres; species Armigeres subalbatus. The sequence goes on along the minus strand of NC_085140.1, from coordinate 209,004,543 downwards.
CGAGACCGTGAAGAAACGGAGCAACTGTACCGCGCTAATAACACACGAAAGTTCTATGAGAAGTTAAACCGTTCACGTAAGGGCCACGTGCCACAGCCCGATATGTGTAAGGACATAAACGGGAGCCTTCTTACGAACGAGCGTGAGGTGATCCAAAGGTGGCGGCAGCACTACGAAGAACACCTGAATGGCGATGTGGCAGACGAAGATGGCGGTATGGTGATGGACCTGGGAGAACGCGCGCAGGACATAATTCTACCGGCTCCGGATCTCCAGGAAATCCAGGAGGAGATTGGCCGGCTCAAGAACAACAAAGCCCCTGGGGTTGTCCAACTACCAGGAGAGCTATTTAAACACGGTGGTGGGGCACTAGCTAGAGCGCTGCACTGGGTCATTACCAAGATTTGGGAGGAGGAAGTTTTGCCGCAGGAGTGGATGGCAGGTGTCGTGTGTCCCATCTACAAAAAGGGCGATAAGCTGGATTGTAGCAACTACCGCGCAATCACATTGCTGAACGCCGCCTACAAGGTACTCTCCCAAATTTTATGCCGTCGACTAGCACCAACTGCAAGGGAGTTCGTGGGGCAGTACCAGGCGGGTTTTATGGGCGAACGCTCCACCACGAACCAGGTGTTTGCCATTCGTCAAGTACTGCAGAAATGCCGCGAATACAACGTGCCCACACATCATCTATTCATCGACTTCAAAGCCAAATATGATACAAACGATCGGGACCAGCTATGGCAGCTAATGCACGAACACGGTTTTCCGGATAAACTGACACGGTTGATCGAAGCGACGATGGATCGGGTGATGTGCGTAGTTCGAGTTTCAGGGGCATTCTCGAGTCCCTTCGAAACCCGCAGAGGGTTACGGCAAGGTGATGATCTTTCGTGTTTGCTATTCAACATCGTTTTGGAAGGTGTAATACGAAGAGCAGGGATTAACACAGGTGGTACAATTTTCAATAAGTCCGTCCAGCTATTTGGTTTCGCCGACGACATAGATATTATGGCACGTAACTTTGAGAAGATGGAGGAAGCCTACATCAGACTGAAGAGGGAAGCTAAGCGGATCGGACTAGTCATCAACACGTCGAAGACGAAGTACATGATAGGAAGAGGTTCAAGAGAAGACAATGTGAGCCACCCACCACGAGTTTGCATCGGTGGTGACGAAATCGAGGTGGTAGAAGAATTTGTGTACTTGGGCTCACTGGTGACTGCCAAAAATGACACCAGCAGAGAAATTCGGAGACGCATAGTGGCTGGAAATCGTACGTACTTTGGACTCCGCAAGACGCTCCGATCGAATAGAGTTCGCCGCCGTACCAAACTGACAATCTACAAAACGCTAATTAGACCGGCAGTCCTCTACGGACACGAGACCTGGACGATGCTCGTGGAAGAAAAACGCGCACTGAGAGTTTTCGAAAGGAAAGTGTTGCGTACCATCTATGGTGGGGTGTAGATGGCGGACGGTACGTGGAGGAGGCGAATGAACCACGAATTGCACCAGCTGTTGGGAGAACCATCCATCGTTCACACCGCGAAAATCGGACGACTGCGATGGGCCGGGCACGTAGCCAGAATGTCGGACAGTAACCCGGAGAAAATGGTTCTCGACAACGATCCGACGGGCACAAGAAGGCGAGGTGCGCAGCGGGCAAGGTGGATCGATCAGGTGGAAGATGACTTGCGGACCCTCCGTAGACTGCGTGGTTGGCGACGTGTAGCCATGGACCGAGCCGAATGGAGAAGACTCTTATATACCGCACAGGCCACTTCGGTCTTAGTCTGAATAAATAATAATAAAGTTGCATTCGATGCAGAATCCGGTCCCATTGTTTCCTGTTGAAAATTGGCCGGATCGGACTATAGGCTCAGAAGTTATGGTCAAAATACTTTTTTTTCACCAAAAGTGCGTAGAAATTACTCACTCGAAAGAAACGAGAAAGGCACCATCACCGCTAGGTTGATTAATCTGGGTTTTTTAAATCATAACTACATGGAACCTCAAGCTAGAGAAAGATCCATAAAGTATGTCACGCAAAAAACGACGATTTCTTTGACGTTCTTTGTCTTTGTATATGGCTCTGAATGTAGACAAGAATCAGGAAAGAATGAATTTGGGCTGTTCCGCCCTTATCAAATGTCGGTCTAGAAATGTCTGCATTAGTTGAACATCAAATTATGACATTTTTTATGATTCTCATAATTCTGATTCAATTGCTTATAAATACCTTGTCCCTGCAATTCGACAAGCATTCGCTAAACAACCCGCCCATAAGTAGTGACTGGAAATTATATTCAAACTAGCTTCATTATGTATTTGTACAAACTATGCTAAGCCAGGCGCACAAGGCTCCACTGCTTTAGCTCGCATGCACTACAGCTGTGTGCCAGTAGGTTACCTTCCCTGGGGAAATTACTGTCATGAAGTAGGAAAATGTTACCGACCAAGTTGGGAGCAACCGTAGAACAACTTCCACTTGCTAACTGCAGCTGTGTAGCACTGCAACTTCAACCATGGTTAGATGATGGTGGAACAATGCACAAATAAAATAAAAGAGTAAAACGGTGCATGCAGCAATTCGTTCCCCAGCTTGAACTACCCGCGCCAATTTGCTTCTTTTAATCTTGGTCTTCATCTCCTCCGGGACAGGGATTTTACCGCCTCCCATTATGTTTAATTTGGCAGTTTCAATGCAAATATGCAGCTGAAGATACATTGGATTAGTTTCAACCACGTTGAATTGAATATGGGAATATTTCAAATGCTGAAGACGAGCTATCTGGTTTTATGATTCAGTTAATCATGAAAGCTGAATCCATGAGTATCCATATTTACTGCTCACTACTCCATAGAGAGCCAAATTTCTTCTGATAAGCTTTATTATGATCAATTTAAGAACTATCAAAGTAATTAACGTAAATAAAAATGCATGGATTAATAATCGTAAAGGCTTTTGGATCACTGCATTCCACAATCGATGTTTTCATTGTTGACATAATAATCTAGTGCGACTGTTACTCAAGTCAAGAACTAAAACAAACGGTGTATAATGGTTGCCAATGGACAAGAGCGGAGCTGGGGGTAAGGTCGAGGTGCTCGCGAAAACTGGCGGAAGGCAAGTCCTGCAGCCTATTATTGGTATGCAGAATACCATTGAGTGGATTCAACAGGTGGCTGCCAAGCCGCCATTTTTTTGCAGCCAAGATTGAAACGTCAAACCTGAGCAATAACAATAATAATAATAAGAAGAAAGAACAATAACAAACCTAATCAAAATAAACATTATTTTATGGTCTTCAATTCATTCCTTAGTTTAAGTTAGTTAAGCTAGTTTAAGATTTTATAGTTTCCATGGTTTTCACCGAATTATTCGTCTGGATGTTAATTTTGCCCGTAGCCGTTGTGCATTAGGGTTTCTTTTATATCCGTACTAACTAATATATAAAGTTTCCGAAGCGATCGAAGGATTTTTTGTCGAACGCGAAAATGAAGTGTTTTGTGTACTCTTGTGATAGCGATTTTCACGGATACAAATATGCCGGTGAACCGGAGGAAACAGGGATCTCGATCCACAGATTCCCGAAGGATTAGCAACGTCAGATTTCTTGGCTTCAAGCTATTTCTAATGCTGAAAAAAGAGATAAATGTTGACACAATCCGGTTCGCTAATGTCCGCATGTGTTCAAAACATTTTTTTGAAAGCGATTTTTATTACAACTCTGGCCGAAAAATGCTGCATAAAACCGCAATTCCTTCAATTTTCAAAGATTTAACTAGCACAGGGTAAATATTTCAATGAAATTGTAATGGTATGTATTTCCGGCATAGACCTCATTCCCGACAAACCAAAAAACCAGTTATAGCTGAAATATTTCACGATATTATCACATCATTTGCCATTTTAGAGGCTGCCGAGGATACCTTCCGTTTTCATATATTCGTAACGATTAAATTCTTATCATGTAATCAATTTCATTACATACAGTGATTCAGAACCGCCAAACTCTTTGCATGAGTCCGAGTTCAGTGGTATCAATGCGACGTTACCAGATGAACACAGAAGTATGGATACAGTCGGTTCAAATCAGTTGTCCATTCAACATGACTCTGGATTCAATGATTTGAGTGCAGGAGCAAAAATGCTTTCAACGGATCATATGATTGATAAGGAAAATTCTTCTCCACAACCACATCTACGGTACCTTGAAGAACAAAACAAAAATTTCCAAAGCTCATTTTTTTTGCACAATAGGTCTTACGATTCGGCCGATACATTCGATTTGAGCCGACTGCGTATCGAACCAATAAAGTCTCGAACATCCGCCCAAACGTCGAAGGTACAATTCATTCGAAATTATCTACTTTTAATACTTACTAATCTTATTTTGTCTAGAACTATCCGGTACGCCGGAGACATCAAAGACGACCTCACAGGAGAAGAAGCTCTAATAGCGGTACCCAAACTTAAAACACAGCTCAAACGTTCCCAAAAAACTGTAAAATTACTTCGAGGCCAGAACAAACGATTGAGAGATCGCATGAATAGCATGCAAGAATTGTTAAACCAACTACAGTCGAAAAACTTGATTTCGGACGCTAGCACCACAGTCTTGAAGGTAGTTGCGAAACATTTGTTTCTTGTTTTCTTTAAGTTTATTTTATGCGTCCCTAGGATTATTCCTCCAATCACTCTCTTTTTGAAGAGTTGATGTCACGGAATCAACATGAACCGTATAGTGATACTCTGCGTAGCTTCACTACTACTTTACATTTTTACTCGCCTAAAGCTTATAAATACGTGCGCAATGTTTTCAACAAAACACTGCCACATACACGAACAATCATCCGCTGGTACGAGAGCGTCGGTGGTGACCCAGGTATCACGAAAGAAAGTTTGGACGCCCTAAAGCTTATTTTCCCAAGAAAAACCATTATTAGGCTGTTTAATGATGGACGAGATGGCTATACGCCAACAAGTTGTTTGGAACAATCAGACTAAAAAGCTGGAAGGTGTGGCCCACCTGCATGCCACCCAAAAACTTGTAAAATTGATGACTCCACCGCAGCTCAAATACCTGCAGCAAAAGAGGCCCTCGTGTTTATGGTTACCGGAATCCAGTCTGCATGGAAAGTACCGATCGCTTACTTTCTGATCAAAGGTCTAAGTGCCACTGAAAAGAAAGATATTGTCAATACGATCCTGGAAAGCTTGCATGAAGCTGGTGTGATGATCGTGGCTTTAACATTCGATGGAACATGCACCAACATTGCAACAGCTAATGCTCTCGGATGTGATATTCGAGGAAGTTCAAAATCTTTGAAAACAAGCTTCACACATCCATCCACTGACCAGGAGGTATACGTCCTATTGGATCCAGTTCATATTTTCAAACTCGTCAGAAATACTCTACACACACAAAAAGTGTTGCTACCATTGAATGGGAAGGCTAAGTGGGAATATATAGAGAAGCTAAATCAGTACCAAACTGTTCTTGGATTGAAGCTGGCACCGAAGTTAAGCGATCAACACATCTTCTTCGAGAACTCGAAAATGAAGGTGATTCTGGCTGTCCAAGTGATAAGCAACAGTGTTGCTACTGCACTGGAGCAACTAAGAACAATTGAACCTGAATTTGCTGACTGTTTCGCCACTGCGGAGTTTTTGCATATTTTTAACGATTTGTTCGATATTACCAACAGCATGGGTAGAAGTAGCAACCATTTCAAACAACCGTTGTCTAAAGACAATTTTGATAACTACTACCATGCTTTTGCTTTTATTGAGCAATTCATCAGAAACCTTAAATTGTCCAATGGGACAAGCATCTTGGAGTCACGATGCAAAACAGGATTTCTGGGTTTTCTTGTAGCCATCAATTGTTTCAAAAATTTATTCAAAGTATATGTGGAAGAGAAGGGTGTACTGGATGAAATTCACACGTATTGGTTCAGCCAGGACCATCTAGAGCACTTGTTTTGGAGCTATCAAGGCCAAAAGTGGTTCAAATAATAACTCGAATGCGTCTCACTTTAATGCCAGTTACAAACGAATAATAATAAACAATACTGTAATGAACCCTTTCGAAAGGCAACTGTCGAAGTTTCGAGATGGTGAAAACGCTCCAAGGCATGGCTACAGCGAATAGGTAACAAATCAATGTGCCAAGAAATGAGAAAACAAGTTGATTTTCATGTGAACTCCTTGGTAGATTATGAAATTTTCAATGCAGATGTGGTACTGGCCGCATCCATTAAAATGCTTACCGACGATGTAGAAAGAAAGCTGCTCAACAGACTGAAGTGTACAGCTTGTACGAATTATGTGGCAAAATCTGGGAGTGCGATAGTAAAAACTGTTTGTATTGCTGTTGAGTATGAGTTCAAGGTAAATTATATATTACATATACGCAATCCGAATCAATATGTATATAGTAGAACAATTCGTCAAATATTGAACGACTTAAATCATCGCCGCCCAAGTAAATAAGTTGTATGTTCAATATTTGGCGAATTACCCTACTGAAATTAAACAAAACCTATTAATTTTACTTTTACAGATGTTTGTCAACGATCAGAGGAATATAAATATTGAGAAATATTATGATTACATTGTTGCAAACTCATATTTGCGGGCTCAACCAGAATCTGGCTTCATTTCTCTTGAAGAATGCGCTATTGAACATTCATCCGATATTTTGAAAAACATCGTAGAGATTTATCTGAACATAAAAATGAAGCTTTACACTAAAAACATGGCTAATAGGCAAAAACTTACAAAGCTCATTCTATTCGAAAGAAACTGATATGTATTGCCAACTCTAAAGCTAAGAAATGGATTATCAATAAATATTTTCAAGAACAACCAAGTACATTGTGTATACTTAAAACACTCAAAGACATCAAGACAATTTATCAATTTGTTATCAAGTTTTCATTAGGATAACATCCAATAAATGTTTTCAATTCGGAATAATTCAACAGAAATTAAACAAAAAATATGGAATACTACAGTGGGCTGGTCATTTGATGCTAGTGTTTGCCACAATAGTAATATTAATTCTTCAACCACTTTCGTTCCATTAACAGTAGCAGTTTATAAGCTCTGCCGCCTTCTATACTTTCAATGATCATGTCAGTACACCTTGGTTTTTTTTTATGCGGTTGAAATTCATTAACTTCTCGGTGACTTTTTTTTTTTAAATAGCATCTGAATTCTCTATGTTTTTTGTGAATTTTTTCGTGGGGTTAATTCATTTTTTGACGCTTAATCCACTAAAAAAACAAATCGTGTAAAAAACCCTGGGTGTAATACTGTATCCGTAAGACAAGAATTCGATATTCTCACATGCTTGCTTTTTGATGCAATCACTTTCATAGCAATCGTTAAATTATTTAATAACCGCTGGTAGTAGCCTCCCTCAAACCCATACCTGAAATCCCTAAGGCGCTGCCAAATGTTCGAATACCACGTGGCAACTTCCACCCCTCTAACGTGTGCCATACACGCCCCCCTCAACCATCCTAATATGTCTACAGGAAAGCCCCTAATTAGTTGGTACATGACCTAGACTATAATTGAAAGAATATGATTTTTATAGAAAATTATATTGATCAGCGTTAACAAACATGAGTAGGAATGTGTGACGCGTTTCAAGCGTTAATTTTTCTTTGTCATCCCTCTAAGAAGCGCCTCTCACATATCCACGTCTCGTACTGGTCATAATCCGGTTCGATGCCGTTCTTCTTGTTGCGATGCCGCAGCAACATTATTTCCAAGTTATGAGTAATATTCTTGAAGGATAGATGGCGCTCCAACCAGGGGAACGACACCCATTTTTTTCACTATGGATTTTGACAGGTTCGCCTGTTCGTGCTTTTTTGGGTGATAAATTTATCCCCCAGTGTCAAATCACCCCAATACTGATTTATTTTGCAATAGTATGTGCGCGAATTTTGAATGTTTACGTTTTTACAGGAGAATATGATGCAAAACGCCCATTTCACTCAATAATGCAACATGATACAATCATGAGAAAATAGAGAAAAATAAACGAACTATAAATTAAAACTATTTTAGACTCGATTCCATGATTTAAACTTAAGAATGTTCAACTTATTTGCTCAATTCTTTAGAATGCTACTTGCGTAAGGCACTGTTTATGCCTTCGTTCGTTTTATATCATTTTCACCCTGGAAGTTGTTTGTGTTGCATTCGCAGTGCACTCGTATTGGTGACTCAGAAAAGATGTGACAAAGATGGCGTAGCTTGTCATCCCCGTGGCTCCAACGTAATGTGATCCTGATAGTCCTTTATCGATCTTGGAGCTTTTCGAATGTCATCTATTTTAACGTGCGTGATTTCTTGCCAGAACAAAATCGGATCAGCTTGCAGACAGGAACTGGGAAAAAGTACTTATACAGCCACTTCCGCTTCATGTTGTTCACCGTGTCGAAACTTATGCGTAATTGGCAGCTCGCCAATATTTCTGAAACGATAGTTTTGAAATCAAATTTGATACATAAAAATCCTATTTAAAAAATCGTTTTTTTCCATTTTGGTGGTTTTTGTCATTCGATTTTTAATTTACGGACGTGCCAATACCAAAATTATACTAAGTATACTCACCTCACAAACAACGTCGGTTCTCGCTTCCGGAGTCATGCCGCAAAGCGCAAATATATTCCATAGATCTGTCATTCCGCCCAGTTTCTCTTCCATGAAGATCACTCATTTCCGGCTAGTATGGCCTTTGTCCAGCGTTACTGCTACTGTGCTCCGGGAAGAAAGCGTAAACCTTTGCTGCTGATGTTAACACATCTCGTAGGCGTTGTATGAATCCTGGCCCCTAAAAATTCTACGCCCGATTCCTCGACATCGTCTTCCATACTCTCCGCTCGAACCAGATCGCCATCCAAATGGAGTGTTGGTACCTTATTGGCGATCTCTTCCGGGTGGATGGTTAACGGCAGCGGAATGGAGCATCTGCATCCGGAGACTTTGCTGGCTAGAATCCGTACCACCGAAATCCGGAGCACTGCAATTTCCTCGTTGGCAGAGTAGATGAGGCAGCTCTCGCAGCTCTACACAGCGTATTTATTCGGCATCGCGAAATGATTTTTCCACACGTATCTTCTTCAATTCGTCAAACAGAATTAATTTTAATATGATACGTATCGGCACGCCTTAACATTTATAAAATCAACAAAAATCACAAAAATACACATTTGCTCAAGAAAAATGCAAATGTTTGACTTTTTTTGTCGTCACCTCTCTTGTTTACATTATTTTTGTGATCAAGCTAAGCATTTGAAAATGTCCCATAGATAAATAAACAATATGATTGCTACCAGTTTTTTCTGAGAAAAAAAAAAGTTGCATTTACTCTGTGAATTTCATATTGAATGAAAAAATATAATTGCATACGCCTAACAAATATTTTGATGTTATATTTTGATACCTGGTTGTTAAACTTCGAGCCAAAGTAAATGTTTTTAAAAATATGCAGTATATGCAAAATACGACATTTTCAAATGTTAGAAGTAATTTCGAATTGTCAGTGGGAAACCCATTTTCAGAACTTCAGTGGGAAACCCGAATATGTTGGATCTTGTCAGTTAAATGAGGGTTAGTCAAGGCTGCCAGATCCCTGGAATTCAAGCTCTTGATCGGAACATACATTTGGTAAGATGGAACAGAACATATTGGCAAGAAATTTTGTAAAATTACAAACAGAAAGGTTTGAGAATAAGATATTTCCAAATATGTATGAAACAAGCAACGATTCTGCAAAAAAAAAGCATACATGACTTTAACTTATAACTACCTACTTTAACTACTGACTACCACAAACCTTCTATAAAATTGACAAGCGGACGCATGGTACATTGTTCTCTATAGAAGGCCAGTTAGTAGGAAACACAATTGTTGACAGGTTAACCTGATTGATTTAGGAAAAGCCACACCAAAGCCAAATATCTATTTTCATGCATGTATTACGTATTAGCATAATAATGACTAAAATAAAAGCGCGTCAAAATGTATCATGAATAAAACCTCCGGGATCAGCAGAATGTTAATTACGTTTTACGTAAATAATATGAACAATGTACGTTTCATTTTGAGACTACAAAAGCAATAAAAAATGAAGAACTACCAATTTACGCTAAGTGGTGGAGAAAACCCAATAAAATTTTTAGCATTCCTTCGTTTGTCAACAAGGAATTTGGGTTACCGCTCACAGTTTCGAGTCGTGGTACAAGCCAGTAACTGTGCACCAACTTTTCATATCGCACAATCGCTGTGATATATGGGACCAAGTTTCAAATTCTACTTCTGCAGCTGCTGCTGGAAAATAGTGAGAATTTGCTTACTTGGCTCTGTTGTACCAACCTGCACGGCAAGAACTAGTAACCAGTGTAACGCACAAGCCCTAGATGGAATGTAATTTCGGCAAATTATATTCATATTTTCGAGTAAGCAGATGCATAAAAGAGTTAAAAATTTATCATCCAGCAGCTACTCTGGAGCACATTTCCTTCCACATACATTTGGTGAAACCCTGGTGTTTTGAAAGTAGAAATGAATGTGTGTCTCGAGAACGCAACCATGGTTGGCGGCACCATGAGAAAAAAAGTAGCAATCGTTCCCGATCAGCAATGCATAACAAAATTACAACTCTGTTCTATCAAGGGTTGTTATTTAAAACAACGTTTTATTTCATATCAAAATTATAACAACATTAGCTATGTATGTTTACTCAAAATAATTGCCTACATTTTTTGTAGATAATGGAAAATAGCGGAGGTAATTACCTCCAGTATAACTTGAATCTATGTTCGATATTAATCGATGTAGCTAGTACAAAGTTAATTCCCTACATTATGGATGGAAATCCTTCGCAGCAGCGTACCAGATTTTTATACGTGATGTAAGCAATTATCTTTAAAGTAGATTTTTTCACAGGAAAATTATATCAACGTTTTTTATAATGTTGATATGAAGGTTTCAACCTCTGATTTAATTGTTTTGGATTTTTGATATATTTTTTTTTGTTATTTTAACAACTAACCAGCCAAATTTATAACATATTTTGTTACAATATTTTTCTGAAATAAATAACTCCCCTTGTTATAATTTTTTTTATGCATTGCTGATCGGATTACCATCCTCCTCATTTATGTGTGTTACCTACGGCAAGAAGGAACCAATGTCGTAGAATGTGCAGTTTTTCCTGTTCCGTCGGTGATGGCTTTTCCTTTGGCCCCTTGGAAACCGGATTATATGCATAAATATTATTTCAAGAAAAATAAAGAGCTATGAATTATCCGATAAAAGTGAAGCAATTTGGTGGCGTAATTCCCCTCGTTTCGTTTGGTAAAGTTTAATCGGATGTTACTTTGTTTGTAATCGAGTTTCAAGTTTAAGTTTCAAGCACGTATCTCGATTTGAGTGTACAGTTTTCCTTCTTTTTAAGATATAATCGATTGTTTCCTATTTATTGTCTGCTAAACTGTTATTTGGTGCTAAATAAGAAATCAGAAATAGGGACTTCCGAACCGAACATTCTTCCGAAGTTTTATCTGTCAAACTAAATGATGTGTTATTTGGCGCATCTTAATGTGAAACAAGGTCACTACTTTCAAGGTTGGGTAACTTACATGTATCTTGGAAAAAATCATTCTTCGGTACGGTAGGCCTACTAACTATAGCGGTCTGACATAACACACATGACGAAATTTTAATGTGATTCAGTAAAAACGATGTGGTAAACATTGTTCTGGTATTACCTGATATTACCAGGTTTCATTAAACAGAGCGTCGCGTTTTCATCCATGGATCACGAATAGGGGAGCAGGTAAAATAAGCAATTGGCTATGCTTAGATTAGAACACAATTTAATCGTATGTTAACCATGCATAAGTCTTCCTCGAAATAAAATAAGGCACCTGAGCTAATATTTTGGTTTTGTAAGACAAAGTTAAAAGCTTTGTTACAAATATGTATGACCGTATTGTGAAGTTATTTACTATGTATGAATATCATCAATCATCATTCCTAATCATAATAAAAATCGTGTACGTGCATTAATCTATAATCAAAATCATATAGGGTTAGGTGCCAAAGAACGAAAGGGCAAAAGGTCGACAGACAATTGGTCGAAAGACAAAGAGATCGAAGAGACAAATGGTCAAAGAGGACAAAAGGTCGAAGGGATTAAAGGTCGAAAGGACAAAACGTCGAACATGCCAAAAAGTCGAAAAGACAAAACGTCTAAAGGGACAAAAGGTTGAAAGAGACATGGTCAAAAGGGATAAAAGGTCGAAATAGACAATAAACTGAAAGGGAGAGAATAAAATCTCGCATTATACAAGTTTTATTCTTTTCCTGAATCAATCATCTGTTTTACCTCTAACAGAGCTATCTCCTTCTTTGAAAATTGCTCATTCTTAAACTTCGATTGATGAGATGAGTGTATTACTTCTGGTTGAAGTTGAATGCATTTTACAAAATCTTTTGGAACCCAACTTTCTTTCGATCTTTTGTCCATTCAACCTTTTGTCATAGATTCAATCATATAATTTTGTAGCCCTGGGTGCAGCAGTAGATAGCAGGGCTAATACACAGTAAAAACATATATAGTCGAAATTGAGAGCTCCCATAGATCTAGTTAGAATCGTACTACTTTTTGACTTTCTCGTATACAAAGTATACGTAAAGGCTATAGGATCACTCCAAAACCGAACTTTTTATAGAAGGTTCGGAGACCCATAGTGTTATATACCAATCGGCTCAGTTCGACGAATTGATGTGATATCTGTATGTGTGTGTGTGTGTGTACAAAAATGTGAGACACACTTTATGATACTTAGCATTATCCTATTAGCTCGCAATAGGTTGCCCAGTCAACATTTTGGTTGATATAGGTTATTATCAGGGAATCAATTTTTCTGAAATGCGCTTGCGAAACAAGCGACAAAAGAGAACCAACGACAAAGCTTTGTTTTTGTCGGAGATAATAATGACAAAGATTCGAAAAATTTTGTCAGCAACAAAAAAGAAGACAATCTTGTTGCTATCTTTTCATCCCGTTATTTTTCATTATTTCTAGAGCAATTTTCAGTTTTATGCTATCATAGTTTCTGCTTTTATGGAAATATTCGAGAATCGAACAATGATTACAAAATTAGCATCGTATTCTCGGAAATATCAGAGCATGCAAGGCAAATGATTCTTGTCATATTGTGTTCGGGTTCTGATAAAGGTTTGTCGCTAGGTGCGTTTGTCAGTAACAAACTCTGTTGACGACAAAGAGTATATTGTTAGGCGTTGCTCGAATATTGATTCCCTGGTTATTATATAAGAACCAACTTAATCCTATATAATTCACAGATTGGCTATATACGTACCAAAGTGGAGGCGATATAGGTACATACGAGTTTTATTATACGATTTTTCCCGACATCATGAGAACAGTATTACGATTATACATAAAAATATGAAAAATAAAAAAAAACTTCTCAGCACCAAGTCTCGAACATGCGATCTTTGGATTTGCAGGCGGATACTCTACAACTGCGCCAAACTGCACATCTTGAAGCAATTCATATTTTTGCCCAACATATTATATTTAACATTTAACATATTTTGCCCAACAATTTATATCTTCACAACTGCTTGAAACTTCTACAAGCTATTTGAACTGAAGTGGTTTCGATTGTATAACGATTCACATAGACATTCATTCGCAATGATATAGGATATTGCAAGGAGTATTTTTTTTTTCAAAAACTGCTGCAATGCATTCAAATGAGCGCAGATAGATATGAATGGATGGAGATAGTAAAATTTATCTCCTCAAAGTGCTATTTTGACACTCTTATGTGTTTTTTTCGCTAGGTGGATTGATCTGGGTTTTTGAAGGTAGTTGTCGCATTTTAGAGATCATTTCCTTTAGTCATTTTCCCCGCACACCAAAAAAATCTCAATTTTATAAGGGGCGCAATCCTTTAAGCTGACGTAATCAACCGAGATGCATATCCAATCATAACATAATATTGTGTCATATTTGCTTCAGACACCCAAAACAATATATTTGCAGTATCATTCTGTCATCAAATACCGAATGCCAGACATTAAATGCTTCTCATTACCAAATGGCTTAAATTTACAGTAAGAATGACTGAAATCCAAAGCTTCCCGAAACAAACAAAGTGACCCATGAATACAAGATTCTTTGCGCACCATCCGCACCAGCTGAGCACTGTTTTCGTTTCTCCTTTTTCACCTTCAGCGCAGTTGCAAGGAACAAGCAGTGGATGGGCTGATGCTTCCCCATATTCATGAAATTGTAGAACATGGTGAGCTTCGATCTCCCTTCTACCAAGCAGCAGGAATGGTAGAGTGGTATCGAACGGGACTCCCACTCATAAGATCTGGTGTTAAATTGACATGCTGAGCCTTACCATTTTTGCTACATACACTAGTTTTTTTGGCCGTGTAAAATTTAGGAAACACAATTTCAGAGCCTTGTAAAAATAAATTTGAACGCAATAATGCGTCTTTTGGTTCGCTTGCATATGTCGGGCTTAAATGACATAATGTTACAGTACTTTTTCGTAGTGTGCGCTTTCGCTTCCTGCCATTTCTGCTCTTGCCATCTACAAAATTTTACAACTTTATTCATTTATTTAGTTTACATTGTAGCAGTCAGGAATTTTGTTAATATTTTTTGTACATAAATTACTGTAAATAGTTCGCATAGGATAGATTGTAAGAAAGGCAATCTATAAATCGCAACATATCCCTTAACATAGGCAAGCGGGCATTCATCAATTAGCCAGGCTCTCCAAGGTCGAGGCCATTTGTTTTCTGGATAAGGTGGGAGAGTGAAAGCAGCACAACTTTCGTGTCAGATTATCCATCGTACCAATAAGATTACGATCATACACGAAGGGAGTCGGGAAATGACGTATTTTCGGTTGTGTCCAAGCCCACCTTCCTTGATCTGAGGATTCACGGACTCAATCATTTCGTCCGTGATCAGCCAATCAGTTGGAAGTGTCCGCGTTTGATTATTTATTTTTCGATCGTCTGAAATGAATTTCATATAGTGGCGTTAGATGTAATTAATTAATTATTTGTTCATTTTCTTGTAGTTAGATCCTAAAAAGTGTGCGTAAAGTTTTGTATGCGGTGTTTAGCAAAAAGCCGCAATCTTAATAGGTAAAATATGATATAATGTGCTTGTGCTCAAATGTGTTGTTCAGCCAGATTGGCTTGATTTCCCGCCCGCAGAAAACAATTGCACCCAAGCGCGACGCTCTCAGAGAGTCGACCCCACCGGCAGGTCATCGACTGGGTCAGGAGACAATTTCCAAATCGAAAATTGCCTAGACCGGCACCGGGAATCGAACCCAGCCACCCTCAGCATGGTCTTGCTTTGTAGCCGCGCATCTTACCGCACGGCTAAGGAGGGCCCCAAGTCCCCCTAGCCATGCTAATTTAATTGATTAATGCGTTTAACGTCACAGCGCGAATTGTTTGTTGTTTATGGAGTTCCGTCCTCTTTGCAAGTTTGAATGTTGATTGTTATTTTACTGATTATGGATCGCCTGTACGTTTTAATTTTATTTATTGAACAGCTACTCAGTCTTGCACTTATTGCAATGAGTTTTTTATTTACCCGACGTTTCGACACGGGGATTGTGTCTTTTTCAAGGGGAACTGTAATTTAATGAGTACTCTAATTGTCCTAATTTTATAGATAATAGTCAATTGAACTTACAATATTTTTGTTGTTTGTCGTCGTATGTAGTCTAACTTGCACCGTCTGTTTGTCTAATTGTCCGTACATGCTGCGAATTGATGATTTAATTTAATTTGTGTCAAAATTTTTTTTTTTGATATTTAGGAAAATTTGTTTAAATTCTTACACTTCGGAAGCACTGTTATCGATTTTCACTTTTTTCCCTAGCTAATGGCCCAAATGTTCTTTGTTCTATCTCCCCCTAACATGAACATTCATTTTGGTAGCCAAAATACCCTATTGGAATAATTCATTCCTCTCCTACATTGTGCTCATTTTCTCTCTTGCTTTGCGTTCATTTATGGTTTTGATATTATGTAGTACGGCTACGTATGTCGTGCTGAGCTTGCTATGTATGTTCGCTTATTGACTGTGTTATTAGTGTTAGTGATATGACACATTTCTAGAAATGGTAGTGTAGTCTCGGCCCTCGGTAGTCGAGGCCCTCCTTAGCCGTGCGGT
Organism: Armigeres subalbatus; assembly: GCF_024139115.2. Classification (NCBI taxonomy): domain Eukaryota; kingdom Metazoa; phylum Arthropoda; class Insecta; order Diptera; family Culicidae; genus Armigeres; species Armigeres subalbatus. The sequence continues at coordinate 208,988,260 of NC_085140.1, read as the reverse complement.
AAGACGCGCGGCTACAAAGCAAGACCATCCTGAGGGTGGCTGGGTTCGATTCCCGGTGCCGGTCTAGGCAATTTTCGGATTGAGAATTGTCTCGACTTCTATGGCCATAAAATTATCATCGTGTTAGCCTCATGATATACGGATGCAAAAATGGTAACTTGGCTTAGATACCTCGCAGTTAATAACTGTGAAAGTGCTTAATGAACACTAAGCTGTGAGGCGGCTCTGTCCCAGTGTGGGGACGTAATGCCAATAAGAAGAAGAAGAAGAAGAAGAAGGTAGTGTAGTCTGTTTGTAGCTATGATCTACTATCTCAGTTCGATCCAGATCGAATCCAAAAACAAATTTTTCACACACTTTAAATTGAATCATCAATTCACAGCATGTACGGACAATTAGACAAACAGACGGTGCAAGTTAGACTAAACATACAACGACAAACAACAAAAATATTGTAAGTTCAATTGACTATTATCTATAAAACTAGCTTTATGTACCCGGCCTTGCTCGGAATTGCCAGTTTGATTCACAGTTTTTTTTTTCACAATCGGAAAATGAATAAACCAATTGGTCAACAGGATAATTGCGTTATCTTATCGATACTTCATCATTTGATCAAAAGAAGGCAGATTTCATTTGAAAACATTGACTGATTTTGGAAAGAACGAACCCATAATCGCCATATTCCGGGCAAACGTCTATTTCTAAAGAAGGACAAACATCCACCGATGCCTTATTCCGAGCAAACGTCTATTTTTAAAGAAGGGATCACATTCACCATCCAGAAGGAAACACATTAATCATTGCTTTTTACGTTGGGCAAACCATGATTTCGATAAATGGTTGAATTGATCGATAACTAAACAATACAATAATGGGTTCAGAAGTTAGGCTGGAGCACACACAAACATACAAACATTGAGTTTTATATATCTCGGCAACTTATTCAAAACGACGTATGTGATTTTGTAAACAAAGATGCATACGTCGATTTGTCAAATATGATGACACGCAAACCAATACAACGAACATGTAGCCGAAACCTCCCCCTACCTGTATGTGGCGATAGTTTGCGTGGGAGTGCTATCAGATTGCAGAAATCAACGTTTAAATTTTTGTTTACAAAATCACATACGTCACATACGTTGAATAAGTATCCTAGATATATAGATAGCTAATAGCTATATGTATCCGGCTTTGCTAGGGACTGAAAAGTAAATTATAAATTAAAATGTCCAATGCTGTAGCACAGAAACCCACAGAGGTAGATCTACCGCTCATAGAATTGAACCTTTGTATCAATATATTTTTATATCTTTGTTTGGCCCTACCTTTTCAATAAACATCTTCCAAAAATAGAGAATAAGTGTACCAAATCTGGTTGGAATTTATCCTGGGAGTTACACTGAGTTGCTCGTTTTCAAAGACAACCTTCCCCATAACTTTCCCTTTTCCAAAATGACCCTCCCACCTTCTTTGTTATCTTCTCCTTAGAATAGAAAATGTGTGCACCAAATTTGGCTGAAATTGGTACTGGGAGTTGGGTGTTACACTGAATTGCTCTTTTCTAAAGACAACCCTTCCCCTTACCCTCCTTTTCCCAATGATCATCCCACCCCTTTGTTATTTTCTCCTTAGGATAGAGAATGTGTGTACCAAATTTGGATGAAAGCGGTCCAGGGTTCAAAAGAAACACTGAATTGCCTGTTTTCTGAACAATACCCCTCCCCAGACCCCTCCCTCTTTCCCAAATTACACTTCCATGTGATCGACTTCTCTTAGTGAATATGTGTACAATATTTGGTTGATATGGGTACTGGAAGTTGGGAGTAACACTGAATTGCTCGTTTTATAAAGACAACCCCTCCCCATACCCTCCCTCTTTTACAATGACCGCCCCACCCCATTTGTTATCTTTTCTTTAGGGTAGAGAATGTGTGTATCAAATTTGGTTGAAATCGGTGCAGGGGTTCAGAATTTACTCTAAATTACCCGTTTTCTGAACAATACCCCTCCTCCAGACCCTCCCCTTTCCCAAAATCTCTCATATGATTGTTTCCTTATAGTGAATATGTGTACAAAATTTGGTTGAAATCGGTCCTGGGAGATGAAAGTTACACATAATTGTTCGTTTTCTAAACAAAACCCTCCCCTTTCCTAAATGACCCTCCACCCCTTTGTTAACTTCCCCTGAGGATAGAGAACGTGTGTACCAAATTTGGGTGGATTCGGCCTAGTGGTTCAGAAGTAGTTAGCGAACATACATACATAGATTGGTTTTTATATATATAGATTAGGACAATTAGAGTACTCATTAAATTACAGTTCCCCTTGAAAAAGACACAATCCCCGTGTTGAAACGTCGGGTAAATAAAAAAAACTCGTTGTAATAAGTGCAAGACTGAGTAGCCGTTCAATGAATAAAAGTTGTTTGTTATGTTGCTTCCAGCTCATTTATGGTTGTTGGTGAGAGTCTGCCGATGAAGAGAGTGGCACTCCAGCTTAGAGTGTATTAGGTTCCGGTGGGCTCTCACCGTCTCCTTGAGTGTAAGATGTGGCTGTAAGGTATGGATGGAAGATAGGGTGGACCCAATTCGGCACTTTTCGTTGTTGCTGGCTGGACCGGACCGATCCACTATAGGATTTCGGGCGGTCATTAATCGAAAATGTCATGTCTTCCGAATTATTTTAAAATATTTTCTCTCCATTGTCAATACTCTAATTAAGAGAAATTCTGAATTTGAAGTCTCTAGGTGCACTAGTTCCAAAGATATAAGGTGGCAAAGTCAGAAATGGGTAAAAAAGTTAGCAAATTTTCTGAAAAAATATTTTATTTTCAACTATTTATTGAAATATTTTTTAAATGTTTTTCTTCAATGTTAATACATCATTACAAAGGTTATTGTATAAGCTTTTTAAATGGTGTGCAAAAACTAATAGTTACACTGTGAAAAAATTGAAAAAAATGCGGAAGCAATATTTTTTCAAAACGACGCTATTTTCAACTTTGATAGTGAAGAACTTTTTCCTCAGGAATCCCCAGGTTCTTTTATGATACACATCAAGGACAAAGCTTCGACTAAAATGTCCCGAAAGAATTTCTTGCCAGTATTTGCAATTAACAGAGTTAAGTCACTCTGATTTTTTTTTTCATTTGTTTTTTACCGTGTTTTGCCTCTCTCGTACTCCAAGGTTAATGCTCATTCCAAAACGAGATGTTTGATAGAAGGCCAGAGACCCCTAGTGGTATATATCAACTAACTCAGCGCGAAGAATTGAGGTGATGTCTGTATGTGTGTGCATGCGCGTCTGTATGTATGTGCGCAAAAGAACGCAATCGCCATTTAGACACTTATTTGTGTCCGATTTTCTCGCAACAAGTTTCATTCGACGGAAATCTAGTCCCATCGTTTCCTATTGAAAATGGGTCAGACTGAACTATGCGCTCAAAGGGTATGGTCAAAATACATTTATTGGTAATAACTTCGACTTTATTTATAACCATTTGAGCTCATTTAATTAACTTTTCAAAGGAGTAAATGAATAAAACCCCCAATGCAATGCAGCACAACGGTAACGGAAGGATTTAACAGTTCGCTCATATATTTCCTGTCAAATTTTACCGTTTCCGTCGCCATTCCGCTGAAATGCGTTTGGGGCTTGAGTGGTTTGAGTCATTCTCTAAACCTAATTTTCTGAGCTATTCATTAGCTACTGATGGAGAACTAAATATGAGATTTCATAATATGTAAATATTTATAAATCTCCTGGAATCAATAATTCCCGACATGTTTATTGCAAAAGTAAAGACGAACAATATCTTAGTTAGAACGGAGCGTATGAAATTCCTGCTAGTGTTCATGAATGTCTGGCTAATGGTAGGGAAATATTTATTCACTCATCTACACTTTGAGGTTCACTGGCTGAACAACCAGCGGAAAGTCAATATAAACAGTTGAAGAAATTTAGAACTCATAATGCAAGAAAATGATCAAGAGAGGCAAATGTTGACATTTTCCTTCGTGCCTTACATGAATCAGATCCATTTTAAGCTCGATTTGGATAACGAGGAGACGTTGGAAAAAATTTTTCACTTAGTTATTCTTATGCCATGCGTAATTTTGTAATATTTGAAGATTTTCAAAAGTTCTTTATCTTCTAATACTTTAGATGAATTTATCTCATCTTCCATCGTTGATGGAATTGAAGAAAATATCATTGAAGACTTAAACCTTGACACAGAAAAGAATGATGCTGTATATAACTTGTAGAAATCATGAAAACAAATCAAAAGTAATTCAAATAGTGTTGTTATTTAAATTAAAAGAATTTTGCTTTTCGGAAGAATGGAGCATTCTTACATTCCACAATGAATGTCCACATTTTTGAGAATATATTAATCTCATTTTTGAATAACTTGTACACGTAAAAATGTCATGGGATTGCGATTTCTAATTTGCTAATACCCTTTTTCAAAAGTTATTTTCAATTCTGATTATTTGATTAACATTTAATGCTTTATGATCCTTCAGATCCTAGTACTTTGTCAAACAAATTGTTCTAAATACAAATTGTGAGGCATGAGAGTGAGAACAAAAAATATCACGGAATGTCATGAAATTAATGTCATTTAACATGATCGCCGCCATAATGTCCATAAATTGCTGAACTTAGTTTTTGTACAGCCCCTTCCTTCTCCTTAAGAAAACGCACGAAATTTCAACTTCCCAAATAGGTTTGCTTTGTCACGTTAATCGAACCTATGAAAAAATAATTACGTAATTCATAGACGATCCCCAAAGGGGGTTGAAATTGTATATTCATGCTATTTCGACCATACACAGCTAAAACTAAGTGGAAAATCACTTTAAAAGTCCAATTTTATTTTTGACCGCTCGCTTGTATGGGGATCCCCCATAGTGCGATCCATGAATCCTTATCGGGAAAATTAAAATGGACTCGCCTTAAGAGAGTCTCATCCAGGCAAAATAAATTGGGCCGTGGTCTCCTTGATGAAGTGGCGCTTAAGCCTCGTGCTTTTTACGACGGATCGCTCCGTGCCGGCTACAGTATGCAGTCTTGAAATCAACGAACAGATGGTGCGGATTTGAAGGATTTGCCGTACAGTGAAAATCTGGTCCGTTGTCGAGCGGTTGTCAACGAAGCCGGCATGATAACTTCCCACGAATTCATTCACTAATGGTGACAGACGTCGGAAGATGATCTGGGATATCACTTTGTAGGCGGCATTGAGGATGGTGATCGCTCGAAAGTTCTCACACTCCAGCTTGTCGCCTTTCTTGTAGATGGGGCATATAACCCCTTCCTTCCACTCCTCCGGTAGCTGTTCAGTTTCCCAGATTCTGACTATCAGTGTGTGCAGGCAAGTGGCTAGCTGTTCTAAGCCTATCTTTATGAGCTCAGCTCCGATACCATCCTTACCAGCTGCTTTATTGGTCTTCAGCTGTCAGATGGCATCCTTAACTTCCCTCAAGGTTTGGGCCGGTTGATTTCCATCGTCCGCTGAGCTGACGTAGTCAGCTCCTCCGCTGCATCAACTTTCACTACCTGTACCCTCAGCGCCATTCAAATATTCCTCATAGTACTGCTTCCACCTTTCGATCACCACACGTTCGTCCGTCAAGATGCTCCCATCCTTATCCCTGCACATTGCGGCTCGAGGCACGATTCCTTTGCGGGATGCGTTGAGCTTCTGATAGAACTTGTGTGTTTCTTGAGAACGGCACAGCTGTTCTATCTCCTCGCACTCAGCTTCTTCCAGGCGGCGTTTCTTCTCATGAAAAAGGCGGGTCTGCTGTCTCCGCTTCCGTCTATAACGTTCCACGTTCTGCTGGATACATTTCTGCAGCGTAACCACTCGCGCTGCGTCCTTCTCCTCCAGAATCTGTCTGCACTCTTCGTCGAACCAATCGTTCCGTCGACTTCGTCCTACATACCCGACGTTGTTCTCCGCTGCGTCGTTAATGGCTGCTTTGACTGTATTTTAGCAGTCCTTGAGAGGGGCCCCATCGAGCTCACCCTCTTCCAGCAACGGTGCCTCGAAATGCTGCGCGTATGCAGTTACGACATCATGTTGCTTCAGTCGCTCTAGGTCGTACCGCGGCAGTCGTCGGTACCGAACATTGTTGATGACGGATAGTTTTGGGCGCAGTTTGACCATTACCATATAGTGGTCAAACTCGATGTTAGCGCCATGATATGTCCTGACGCCGATAATGTCGGAGAAGTGCCGTCCATCAATCAGAACGTGGTCGATCCAGGTGTACCGATATGTACTGTTACAACTTATATGCCTTTTTAAACCACAATTTGGTAGTTAGATCTATTGAGTCTTAACAAAGTACGATACATTCGAATGATGCTGGTGGATTACATCAGAATACCGCAGCTTTTAGGATGGCTAAATTAAATTGTGGAATAACATACTATGCTGCTGTAAATCAATGCAAAATACAAACGATTTTCTTTTATGTTTCACTGAAGTCGGTTCTTACTCGAGGATACGTAAATCAAAATCCGCATAAAAAACGACTTCGACGGAAATTAGTTTTTCGCGGTTTTACGTATTCCTCATCCTAACAAATTCTGCGTGGAACAACTTCTGTGCAAAATCGTCATCAATTCCAAAATACAGAGAAATCGATGAACCCGTGAGAAAATTTCGGCATGCTTTTGGTTGGAATTTAAATCAGCTAACGGCGGTAATATCTAACAGCGTCACAAATATGCTTCGTATGAATTTTAATTAGATAACCACAACTTAGCTATTAAATTGTTATCAATTTTAAACCAATCATGCATTTACTCCCCCTAAATCAGTCAGAAATCATTTGAATTGGCGTATGATAAGCTGACATATTAAGTGCTCGGTGTGGCAGTCAAAAGCTCATATTGACCGGCATTCTAAATTAGTTCCGAAGGGCACTCGACATAGCTAATTTGTTTACCCCATAGTAACAAAAAATTCAATAAATTGTTTTAAATTACGCTCAGCTAGAAATAATGGTGTAATTAAATTAGTTGAAAAGCGGAAAGGTTTTGTAAATCTACAATTCCTACACGTAATACCCTCGATAATCGCATTAGTGGTCACCTCTAGCCAGAATGTGCATTTCTCCAGGGCATGCGACCTTTGTTCTCATCACCGCCGACCAGAGCCTGGCGTTCATCCCGATGCGGCATCGTGTAAATATAATGCGGGCTAGCAAACTTTTCAGCACGCGGGCCACCATGCAATTCACGTTGAGTTACAAAAACAATCTTAAATATTTATTTTTCATAACGCCACTTTGAGCTTTGTTCATTTGAAGATGAAGATTTAAATTAATTACAAAAAATGATGAATTATTAATTTTCTCTGTGCATCATTGAACTGATCCAAAATTATTTGTCAAATGGCAGGTAAGCTTTGAGAGTACAAAATCGGAAAGTCTATATAACGGTAGGCTATTGAGCTACAGCTGCAGATGAATCTTAAATGCTCGAATTAGCATGCACGATTACAAAGGAATGTTGGCAAAATCATGTTTTTACCCTTAGTTTTAATCCTATTCTGGAAATGCGTTTCTGCCGCAATACCATCCGTAACCCTGCTTATTCCACTTATTTGCAAAAATGAGTTATTTGAAACATACACGGAACCAGAACATCATCCTAAGAGCAACAGAAAAATTATACAATATGATCATATTTCGAATGATAAACATACAATATCCTAATTATCGGACAGTTTTGTTTGATTATCTAAGTGGATTATTATTAACAAATCATACAAATCTCTTTTCCAAATGAAAAACATTGCAAAATCAATAGATCATCTGTAAATCTATTCTAGTCTATTCTAGTTTACACATACACAGCCAGTTTGTGAAATAATCCTGGAAAGTGATAGACTCGACTACATCTATCGCTTCTTGTAATTATAATTATTTATGTTCGAAGCTCATCATGAGAGTAGTTCAAACATAAAAGCGGACAGGCCTACAACTTTGAAAATCAGTTGCCTTAATACCGAGTCCTCATGGTAATGAGTGTGGTTCCTTACTTATGCACCCAAAGATTGCACGTTTCTTCACTTTGAACAGTTTCTTGAACTAGATCTCGAACGCGATGTACCGTTTGTGAAGAACGATAAAACCGTGTTTCCGAAATTCTTTGAACGCGGCGGATTTCCGAAGCTCTTGGCACTGGCTGGCTTTGTGCCTGAATAGCACTGTCAAGGATCAACTGGGATAGAAACTCGTACTCTTCTCGCGGGGGAAGTGCTTCTATCGGCATTACGCCATTCATGATGGCCTCCGCATATGTGCCCCAATTGATGTGCTTCGTGAGGTAATATGAGAGGTCGATAGAAACAGATTGATTACGTCCATTAGAAATCGAGACTTCGATCGGCAAATGATCACTACCATGGGGATCTTGGACCACCTTCCAAGTACAGTCCAACGATAATGAGCTCGAACAAATGGAAAGATCTAAACGGCTATCTCTTGCTGGAAGAGTCACTCGTGTAACTTCTCCTGTATTCAAAATTGACATATTAAAGTCGTCGCAGAGGTCGTATATCATTGATGAACGGCCATCGTCGTACAGTTCCCCCCAGCCTGTTCCGAGGGAGTTAAAATCTCCCAAGAGCAACCGTGGCTCGGGCATAACCGAGCAGATGTACGAGAGATCTCTACGAGATATCGCGTTGCTTGGAGGAAGATATATATCGAGGCGATACTGAGGTCTTTCCTCGAAAAGTCACCTGACATGCGACAGCTTCGGTGCCTAACATCGGAGCAAAATCGACCCTATAGAAGGAGTGTTGTTTTTTGATCCCTAAAAGCACCCCTCCATATGGATTTGCCCGATCGCGGTGAATGATGTTAAAATCGGAAAAATGAAGGTTTGCATCTAATGTTAGCCATGTTTCACATAAAGCAAAAACATCGCATTGTAATTTGTTAACTAAAAATTTAAAAATATCTAATTTTGGAAGAATACTTCGACAGTTTCACTGTAGAATCGAAATCGGCATCTGGGATTTTAGATGTTCCCGGAAGCGGTGGAAAATCTCGATCATCACGATGTGAAACAACAAAAGTTGAACGTTTTTGAATATTTCCACCCGCTTTGAATTTAACCATGTTGGATTGGGGCTCACTTTGAGGCTGTTTTCTAGGCTTTTTCGAGGGACACTGGCTCTGTTTCAGTATTTTCCTTATTGAGCCATTGAAAACAAAGGGAACCCTATTTCCAACTTCGGAGTCAAACTACCTTGATCGTAAAAAGGAAGAGACGAATAGATGGTGTCAGAAACGACTGAAGAAGCGGCCTTCCTAAGCATTTCGGCGTAACTTCGCCGAGAACGCTGCTGAAGAGACCGCTTCTGGTGGATTCGCTGCTGTATGTACGTTGGGTAAGCTTCAAGAGCATGTGAAGGGCTTTCGTTACAATAGACGCATTTCGATACCGTCTTGCACGCTCCCTCCACATGCTTCTCTCCGCATGATGCACAGCGAGGTTTATTGCAGCAGTACTGAGCGGTGTGGCCCAGCTGCTTGCAATTAAAACAATTCATTACCTTCGGTACATACAGCCGAAGAGGTAGACGAAGTTTGCCAATCACTACGTAGTCAGGCAGTGCGGACCCGGAAAAGGTGACGCAGAAAGAGTCAGACGGGGAATAAATCCGCTTCTCTCCCTCCTGCGACACCGAATGCATTTGTTTGCAATCCAGTATCGCAACAGGAGGCAAAGAAACGTTCTTGAAACGACCGAAACCTTGTTTCAAATCGTCGCATGTCATACTTCCCTTCGTCACCACCCCCGCGATCTCACACACTGCTGACGGTAAATAAACCTTATATTCGAGAGTGAAAAGCTCACAGGTGGCAATCTCGTTGGCCTGTTTGCGATCACTGACCGTGACGCGAAGCTTAATGGACCCAACCATGTCAATGGTCGTGACAGACGAAAATCGCTTTTCCAGATCTTTGCTGATCTGGCTGATATTCAAACGTTTGCCTTTGGGTCGAAAGAAAACAACATACGGCCCACTAGAGTCGTGTGGGTAGACCTTGGGACGGGGGCTCGTAGAGGAAATTTTAGCGTTGCTGGTGTTAATTTCGTTTTGGTTTGGAACACCCGAATGCAACGAAACATCTTACATGGAATACGAAGTACCCCCGCCAACTTCGCCTTCGCGCATTATGGACACGAAATGCACCGCTGCAACGAGGCACAATCTATTTTAAAACTAAACAATGATCACAAGGACAGAAAAAAAACACACAAATTAATGAGAGGGGAAGACGAGTTAAAAAAAAGGAAAAAAAACTGGCACACACTGGCTGGATGGACACTCGCCGGTTGGTGCGGTCGAAGCGAACTACGCTGTTGTTGATGTTCTCGTCGCAGACAACACTGCAACTGGATGGATGGATGGATGGTGGCAGGAGGGCAGCGTATGTGTTGGTGGAGACGCATGATGGATGATGACTGTCGGCGTGAGGCGATGATGCCTGCGCCAGCGATGGACGCCGAAGAAACTGCAAAATTTTGCGTTGTCTTGCAAAAACAACGAAATGGCTACTTAACTGCTTTAGCTAAGCACCACTTCCACTCAAGCACTATGCTTCAAAATACTTTCGGAGAAAACCTCTACTTGTACTTCAGGGAAAAAAAACCAAAAGAGAAGCAGACCGTACGCGGACTTACAACCGTATCGCTCGGATGCTCGACGTGGAATGACGGACGGAAATTCTTGTCACTCAACCAATTCTTTAGCTAGAAATGGTTTTGTAGATAGAGCTAAAGCCCGCGTTTGTAGCTTTACTGGTGATATTCTAGAAGCAAGACAAGGATGTGGCTAAGGCTTCGATGCATGGCCAAATGTTCTGTTTTCTCAAGAAAGGATTGATTTCCTATTGACAAGGGGCGCGCCTTCAATGGGCTTGCTCTCTGTGAAGGGTCTAAATAGCGGGACCTTGTCATTATACTCTTGAGAAAATAAAACAAGAACTGTCAATAGTAATGGAGAAATTCTACATGCACTTATACACTAAGGATACGGATAACGCTACAATAGATCTAATAACTGGTTACAGTGGCACATCCGAACAAGAAAAAAACGAACATATCAACATGGTCACAGCCAAAGCGTTTATCATGCTAGGATTCTTGAAAAGAACACGAATGCATAAGCTTGTATCTTGTAAAATTAGTAAATTTGCTTTGCAAATACGTAATAAATTTACTTTTTTAATCTTTTTACTTCGTTTTGTAACGCTAACCTAACTTCAGAGTAGGTTTTCACCTGATGCAAAAATGTTTTCCTTGGTTAACGAAAAATAGACATATGTTTGGATCGGTAGTCGGCACAAAAACAAAATGGTATTATTATTAGCTTTGTATTAGAATAACAGAATTTATTATTCAAATATGCTCAAATTATTATTTTTTGTGGATTTTACCTTTTATTGAATACCTCATTAGGGTGAAAATATTGACTATTAAACACCTCAGCCAAGTTTTTTGAATCGATTCTCTCGTGCTCGGGAGTCGATAAATAAATGCAGTATCTGGCACATGGCATACGTTGCTGAGGTTGAGAACCTATCATAAAGCTACTGAAATTAAACAAAAAGTTGACCAAGCAACTACAATCAGGGCATTATGGTGAAACGAAACGTCATACAGCTGAGGCATGCATGCCATGAAACAGTTGGCGGTCGATTTGCAATTTCATACATATAAATGAGTCACATCAGCATCAGCCGCAAATGTATGGAACCTTTGAGCTGCAGGTGCGAACACCCCAAACAATCATGTGCAGTGTGACTGCAGGTCCATGTCATTACAGGTCATTTGGATGGTATTATTACTGCTTAAAATGGTTTATCGTTGAGGTATGGCAAGGTCCTTTTGAACAGAGCTGGAAAATAATAATCCTAAACGATTCAGTCTTTCGCATTGTTGAAATAAAAGGAAGGCACTTACTAACAGCAGTATATAAACTCTAAATCGATATGGGGGCTGACAAAAATTGATCCAATTGGACTGATGAATATGTTTTCCTAGTACATTTTCTAACATTAAAAAAAACTTTTTTGGCTTGAATGAAAAGGAAATATTATTTTGCCGTATGGCATCCATGACTCAAACCACCAAGCCTCCCCAGCCCTTGATGCTAAGATACTAGTTGCGTGAATGGGGAGAATAGCAATCATGAAAAGTCATCCACATATTTTGAAACTCGATACCCCATTACTACAAATTTAACAACCATAAGTTTTTCAATTACGTCAAATTCTCTACTCTGTACGGGGAGATAAATCATTGATTAAGAAGTTAGCATAGCTGTTAATTCTCCAAAGCTAGCAACCTGCAGCAGTAGCGTCGGTGTTTTATAATACCATTGTTACTTTTCACGAGTGATATCTGGATGCGATGATAAAAGCAATAAAAAGAGGATTACACCACAAATAACGTAATTGTAGTTGAGTTTTAGCGAATGAGTTTGTCCGTGCTTGGATGTAGCGCAGGGCCCTGGCTTACGGCTTGAATAAAATGGTATTGAAATATTTGTGCTACATCTCACTGTTTTAGCTATAATATCTCGTTTCATAGGTGCATGTTAAATTCAATGAACCAATAGCAGTGGCTGGTTTCACATAGACCGCTGCGAGCATTCAGGTGCTATAAGATACATAAGTTATCGAGCCCGTGCAGGAGAAATTGGCTCAATAATACTTTATTCTGTTATTGATACCATACTCTGTTATGAACTAGCCCTGCATAAGAGGTAAAATACCAAAGGAGTAATACCAAAAACTAATATGCACAATACTTAAGCCATAACAAACTCAGTTATTAAATTGAATTTCAATACCAAATGCATAACCAATTATTATTCGTTTGGTATTGAAATACATAAGCATGGTATGCCTCAAGTATTCTGCATATAAGTTTTTGGTATTATTTTTTGGTATTTTACCTCTTATGCAAGGCTGAATCATACCAATTTCTGTTATCGAGGTCGTCGCTCCTGCTCAGGAAGCCACTCCCTATCATCAAAATCTCGAAACGCCCTGGAGCATAAGTTGACTCAAATCGAAAAACATCAACAACAAATAGCCACAGCCAAACGCGCCGTAATGTAGAACTTTAGGTAGTTATTAGGTGTAGTCAGCGAATTCCTTGCTATGTACAAACCTTTGAATATACTAAATTAATGATTTCGTGTGTGTTACTTCTACGTGAAGTTAAACGATTTACAATGATATGGAAATGCTAATATCATCTTCCAAACTTGGACGTACATGATCATGATAGCATTAGAGGCGAAAGTATAGAATTGATAGTTCCGTTAGGATACGGCAGGCATGAAGAATGTTTTATAGAAGTCGATTTGAAAGCGAGCGGAGGGCAATATTTGTGATGGCACATATCGCACGACCTTCCTTCTGCCAAGCTCCCGTATGAAGGGGGAGGGAAGAATATCAGTGTGGAAGCTGATATATCTCCACTGGCAAAAGGAAGGTGGTTTGACTTGCTCATATGCCATCGCGTGCGGAAGGATTTGCTATCGACGAGTACTGTCTCCAAATTTCTAATATGACATCAGCATTTAGTCGAATAGGATTTTATTGCACAGTTCTGTTTTCTCATTGCGTCCGTCTCGTCGCAACCAACTTGGCTGCCTCGGAGAGAACAAAGCAGAGAAAGGCACTGCTGCTGTACCGTCGACCAATAACAGCTGAATTGATGGATGCCCCCACCAAGGGTAGTACACTAAATTAATGATTTCGTGTGTGTTACTTCTACGTGAAGTTAAACGATTTACAATGATATGGAAATGCTAATATCATCTTCCAAACTTGGACGTACATGATCATGATAGCATTAGAGGCGAAAGTATAGAATTGATAGTTCCGTTAGGATACGGCAGGCATGAAGAATGTTTTTATGGAACTATCAATTCTATACTTTCGCCTCTAATGCTATCATGATCATGTACGTCCAAGTTTGGAAGATGATATTAGCATTTCCATATCACTTTGAATATAGCCAATAAAACAAAATGTATTCTGTTCGTAATCGTCGGATCCGTGAAGTTCTGTTTTCGAACTTTTATAATAGCTTTTAATTTTTTTTTAAAACCTTTTCGGTGTTTAGAAATTATAACTCATATATGCGCGAGCAGCGGTATGAAGGCACTTATTAACTTATGAGGGATCCGACAAAGTAATAAAATCTTTCCCTTTAAAAAGCGATTCCAATGTATGTGGCATGTATCATACTAAGGTGGTGTCGAGAAGGCCATAATTAGCGCTGGAGGATGAATTTTGGTTATACACACTTTAAGCGATCGCACTGTCGTCCAGAATAAAAATTGTTAAATTCGAGATGTTCCATTGGATCCACTGAGAACGGCGTGTCTCTCTCATTTAGCCGGCAGCTCTTAGGAAACGATGCACGCGTCAGAGAATCAGCATTCTGGTATGGGCAGTGCGTGGAGACGCGTAGTACATTGTAGGTTAGTTCCATTAGGGCGTTTTGCCTCGCCGAAATTTTAGATGTTTCATCAAAATATGTAAAATTTCGGTTTTTCCTACATTTCTTTCCATTATTTTTACACTTTTCTCGCCTAACCTACATAAATTTGCGTCTAGTTTTGCGAGGTATCTAAGCCAAGTTACCACTTTTGTATTCATAAATCATGAGGCTAACACGATAATACTTTATGCCCTGGTAAGTCGAGAAAGTTTTCAACCAAAAGATTTCCCAGTTGAGCAATTCTCTGTGAAATCGAAGGTCGATTTATATTTGTATTTTTTTATTTCCCTGAAATTTTGAATATACATCCTTTATGGACAAAAAAAACATTATCTGCATCATTGGTTTCCCGGATAAAAAATATCATTAAAATATCATAATTGTTATTGTTCCAGCACCATTTAAAACATACTTTTTACCATTAAATATAATGGAATTTTTACAATAAAATCACATGGGAAATAATGGTTTTCCACGATAAAATAAATGGTAAATGGGACTTTTACAATAAAAAAGGGGGGTTGTTATGTATCTTTACAATAAAAAAAATCGAAAATTTTCCATACAAAATTCGGAGCAAAACAATTGATTTTACAGTTCTTCAATGGGATCATTTCGAGCGTTAAAACAATAGAAAACATTGTGTTTTAAAGGTTTTCAATTAATTTTTCCATTATTTTACAGTAGAAAAACAACAGGATTTAGAAAACATTATACTCTAATATTACAATAAAAATACAATACATTTAATTGTTTTATAAATTATTTTATTTTGAATTTTTCTTTAATTCAGTTCAAACTTTTTTTTTCCCTCATTTTAACTCGCTTTGCTGTTATTTGACGTTATAATGACGCAGCCCGCTATACTCGCTAACCACGCCGAAACTGCTGCTATTAGAGAAGGGAATTTGATTTATCTCCTATGACTTATTTTTCCTTGCATGGGTGGATCGAAGTTATTCTTGAACACATACATATAGATATAAACCTGTGAAAATGTAAATTATAAAAGAATGTCAGTTTTATTAGAGTAAGTACGTCGAGAAGAAAAGAAAAAAATACCTGCATCAGTTCTTATTACATCCCGTTGGTAAGATTTGCCAATGATAGCCGCTGAACGAGCTTGAACCAGTGAAGGCAGCGAGCAGCAGTATTTCATCAAGCTTGATTTCTAAAAAGGAACAAGGATACATGTTACCAAAAATGTTCCGAATTGCTTCGACAATTGAGATTTAAGGACTTTAAAGATTCTCCCGCATCAATATCATCGCAGGTATTATGATGATAACACCTCGGATAACACTTAACCACTGCATCCATTACAGGCGTGATTCGCTGGTTGGGATTTTAATACATGGGTCATTTTTTAGTTGGGCCTCCGCTGGTTGAGCCATGACCCAACTAAAAAGCATTCATACATCAAAATTCAATACAAACGCCGAAAATGGATTTTGACGTCATAGGACATTATTTGCGATGTTCATTTGACCCAACTAAAAAACAGAATTCGTTAGTTGGGTCGAGGTTGTGACCCAAGCAGCGAAACACGACTGTACATTGAACGTTTGTGGTATAACACTTCAGATATTTACCTCGATTCAGAAGCGATCACCGTTTGCCCAGCACCACTAACAGTAATTAAAACGACACTTCCTGCTCAATACAGTTTCAATTATAGATAGTGGAATATATATTATGCATCTCGAGAAAATATAGAATACTGCGGCGTCCTGCTGGCTGCTTCTCAGGTAATCGCAACAGTCACTAAACACGACAGAGTCATTAAAATCTTACCCACCGTATGCACTTGTCATGATAAACACTCTCCATGTACTCAGTGACTCCGGTTGCCTCTCACTAATACAATCGAGTACTGCTGTCATTTGGCGAAAAGCACGTGGTTTTGTTTTGAGAGGAAAAATTTTCCCTATCTTTTAACCCGGCGGCTATCTTGACGTCTACCTTCGCAGTCGAGCCTGCGAGAGTAAGACCGCCGCGAAAGTCTAGAAAAAGATAAGCGCGACAATAGATGAGCGAAGATAAATCCTCTGTCTCCAAACGAACTGTCAAACGTGTCTCCAAACGAGCATGACGTCACGATTTCAATGGAAACGTTAAGGGCTGTGACGTCATATGTGCGTGTGCACGGGCAAAAAAATCGACTCAGCCAAGCTTTCGCTCATCTATAGATTCTACTATCTATAGTTTCAATATTTTCGTCTTTCTACTAATTATAAACAAAACTGTACACGCTCAAATTAATCCATCCATTCTCCGAGTGAAATGATAAGCAAAAGTTTTTGTTCCCTTTCATTTTTTTAATTTAAATTTTTATTACATAATATTTCTAGACCTTCAATATGAAATATATACTTGAGAATCGGTATATATTTTTTTTCATTTAAAAGCAAAGCTATTGTTATTTTATTGTTTTCAATTGTTATTTCATCAATATAATAAATCCATGAAATATTCCAAAATTATTATTTTTTTCTTTAATACGGGTTTCCTGTTCATCCAGGTAGAATACTTTTATAATTTGTTTAGTTTTTGGATAAGAAATACTAAACATAAGCAAACAATAAAAATATAATAGAATGTATCGGTAACATTTGAATATATTGTACTTCTAATGTAAGTACAATAAAGATCTTTAACAACCGTGAATATTTTACAATAAGCGTACAATAGTTTGTATTGTTTACCACATAATCTATTGTATTTCAATGGGTTATGTGATACAAGCTAATGTTAATTTTTATCCGGGTTGACATTTAAACTCTGGTGTAACTTTTGACAAGAGCCTAAACAAAAACATATTGAACACTTTAAAAAAAAATATAACTTGAAAACGGCTTGTCCGATCATTCTGGTGTCTGGCAAAGTTTTAGGTCATTAATGGGGCTTGTGAAAAAATCACTGGGAAAAAAATTGATCAAACATTGAAAATAAAACATAAAAATCGATTATCTCAAGAACGAATTTTTCAATATTTTTTAATTTTTCTATATGTTATAGCAGATAATATATGTATTATTTTGCACTATGGGTCATGATGGAGAAATGATGGACAAAAAAGTTATAATTTTTTTTAAATAAGGGGCGATTCAAATATGACGTCCACTACTTTTTGGGATTTCTAGACCCCCTCCCCCCCTCTGTCACGCTTTTTTGTATACCTAGTACATGCACTGTCACAAAATCTTAGACCCCCTCCCCCCCTAAAACCTGTGACATCATTTTTGAATGATCCCTAAGTTGGTTTTACAAAAATGGTTGAAATATTATTTTTACGTTTTTATCAATTCGATTCTATGAAATCGTCGAAATTTATTGATTAAAATGTAAGTATTGGAGCAGTGGCTGGTCATTAAAAAAATGGTTTGGAAAAACTAAATATTTTGTTTTTTTTTTGAAACGCACACTTAGAATCATATTTTTTCATGAAAGAATGAGTCAACAATACTTCAATATATGTTATTGCGGAAGATTAATAATAATCTCTGAACAGTGAGTCAAGATGAGCAAAACTTTAAAAAAATAAAAAATGCGAAAAGGCAGGTAATTTCCGGAACGTAAATAAATTGATTTCAGATAATGATATGTAATATACTAACCAAAAATAAATATTCGTGCACCGATCGCGTGTTATAGTTAGCTAGTAGCATAGAAGAGGAAGAGAATCATTAATCATTGCCTGGAGACAATACAATTTAAATCAGCATCAATTATAAATTAAACTGTTCCAAAAAACTCCAGTACTACTGACAATGTTGTAAGCTAAGGGGGATTCAAGTATGACGTCTACTAATTTTCAAAGTTTTTCAACCCCCCTTTCCCCTCTGTCACTATTGATGGTATACTTAATGTACACACTGTCACAAACTGTTAAACTTTAGACTTCGTTGTTGAATGACCCCTAATGTTGAAATCAAAATATAGATTTGAGATATACAAAATCGGTTGAAGTTTTCAAGAAAATTCACTGTTAGTATTCACTCAACTCCTGACTATATGTATTTTTAACTCATGTAAGCCTAAAATATAATAAATACAAGTTCACATACTGCAACCAATACCAAAAGGTTGAAAAATGCAAACGTGTCCTCTACTATTGGTACAAGGATTTTTGAATTTATTTTCAATATTTGTCCATCCTGATGTGCAATATTGAATAAAAGCCTTCCGCTGTAACGTATGTCAAATATTGGTATGGTTGGTCCCAGAATAGTTGACCCTGAGCTTGCATTTCGGAAGATAAATTATTTGATATTCTCTCGCACAACCCTATACCATGAAAATGTCCAACCACTGCCCCAAACCTAGTATCTTATACAATAAATATCGATGATTTCAGTAACATTTGATTCTATGTTAAATAGATTCGAAAAACATTCGAAAAAGACCGTGAATTTCCGAAAAAGACCGTAAAAATCTGTGAATTCTATTTTCAAACCGTTGTATCTCAGAAAGGATTGTACTTAGAAAAAAATTGATGTACACCTTTTCCATTGGAAATTTAACGTATTTTCATAAAATCGAATTGTTAAAAACGTAAAAATAATGTTTTAACCGTTCTTGAAAAATCAACTTATTTTTAAAAATTATAACTTTTTTGTCCATCATTTCTCCAGTGCAAAATAATACATATATTATCTGCTACGACGAAATATTGAAAAATTCGTTTTTGTGAAAATCGATTTTTAAGTTTTATTTTCAATGTTTGTACATTTTTTTACAGTGTGTTTTGTTTTCACATTCATACCTAATCATTCACATTGATTACCTAAAACTTTTCCAAAGACACCAGAATGATCGGACACGCCGTAATCAAGTTAGGTATATTGTTTTGAAAGTGTTCAAGGTGTTTTTGTTTAGGCCCTTGTCAAATGTTACACCTGAGTTAAAATGGCAAAGCAATGGTGCAGATAATGTTTTTTGGCCATAAAGGATGTAGGGTAAATCACTACTTGGGCCTATGGACCCGGTTCCCGGCTCACTGCACAGAAAACTAATAATTTATACTGTTTGGAAGCCGTAGGTTAATGGTTGACAATTTTCAAAAAGTCTCCCATTTATTTTTCACAATACTCAATATTTTTCAATCACTTGTTTTACTCCTAATTGATCCAATTGTAGAAAATAAAAATGAAGATTTCAAAATTTCGCTCTCCAATGCCACACCACTGAGCCGGAGTGATTCTTTCCACTTTTACAAAACGGTAGCATCGAATAAACACCTACCTGAAAATCGTCACAGTGCTCGATACAATCATTGCTTCAAGCTTTTAATCACCACACAATAATTCTAATCTCACGCACTTTCTATTTGTTCGTTTTCATTCTCAAACCGAACAAAAATTCACCTCGGCCCAAGAACTTCTAGCCGCACCGTGCTGCCAAAAGGCCAGGATTATGAAAATGATCCTTCATCTTTAATAGGAAAATTGTCTGATACGTTGACGCTATCATGTTATTTATAATTCTCTCGATTTCAAAAAGTTAAAAAAATATTGTTTTTAAGTATTCGGAATAAATTTGGATGAGTAAATATATCTTCTCAACAAAAAAAAAGAATATGAATAGTACCATCTGGCATCTTGTTGTCGTGGAACGTGAATATTTTTGTTTACGTCGCATTTTCTACCGTCCCGAGAGAGAATGAGAGTAAAATGTTGAGAGATTGAGTGAAATTTTGCTTAGGCCGGGAACTGGTTTTTTGTATGCCGGAATGGGAATCGCTATGACTGAAATGAGTGCTGCACCTCGTTATTTTAAATCAATTAAAAGCTTTTTTGAACAATATATAGCATGAATAGCTATTTTTTAGCAGAAGTGAACCCCAATGCAGTGTTATACAGCCCCACAAAATTCAGGAAAAGTTGCTTCCTGTCATAAATATCAATTAAATAATGCATTCGTACGCATGTTAGGCCGGGAATGGGGTAAGAAACCCTATATTCAAAATTTCAGGGTAATCAAAAAATACAAAATTGAAATCTTGAAAAAAATCGTGATTTCACAGAGAATTGCTCAAACCCAGCCATCTACAGCATAGTCTTGCATCTTACACATCTTACTGCACGGCTAAGAAAGGCTCTTTTCTTAGCTTTTCAACCTTACACATTGCATTATTGATACCCCAATCGGGTTGTACGCAAAGGCGACGTAGAACTACACAGCTGTATGTTTTCATTTATTCAGCTTACATCTAAACAGATTACAATTAATCAACAATTTGACGCCATAATACACGGATCAAGGCCGCATCTCTTTAGTTGAGAATGCGCCCCATGCTCGCCAAGTCGGAACCGAACATCATCTTTGCAGGGTTGAAGTTCGGCATTCCGGTAAACGTACCTGTAATGGATTTTATCAATAGTAGCAGAACTGCGTTGCTTAGGAATTGGCAATATATATTACCGTATGTCAGTTGTGTGCATTGTAGCACTCAAGATTGGTTTCTGTATGATTGTATTAAATTTACACATTCCTTATCCAAGTGACTGCCAACACCGTCGACAACCGTCGAATGCCTGCACACGCTAGCACAACGAACAGATTTTCTGCCGCAACCATCACCAACCACCGGAAGGCTACCATTAATACTGATGGTATTTCCGTTATGACCACTTCTGGCACCATCGTGGCAACGCTGCTGTGTCCGCTCTCCGTGAAATCTTGATTGAACTCAGGATTGTGACGAAACCCACAAGTTGCTCAATTTTGAAATCTGTGCTAGTGATGCACGCACGGGATTGGTCGGTTCCAACGTACTGGACTGCCTGCGCTGACACATTGCAATCGCACGATAAAAATTATGCAAGGTTGACCTCAGAAACAATGATTTCTCCAATAAAATCCACGCTCTTCCCTCTTGTGTTAAGTTATTCTGAAACTTGACCAAAATTGTAAAATCCAAGCCTCGAGTCATTCCACCTTTGATCCCATTAGACAACAATGGCTCTAAGGATCGTTTGATAACTCCTGCAGAGAAAGTCAGCTCGCACAATCTTGGACAGAACATCGTCAGTCCACATAGTGTCCAGTCAGTGTCCACACGAAGCAGCCGTTAACAAGTATGCGAAGAACATCCATTTGACTCCCAACGACTTCTTAGTCTCAGAGATCTCAGTTTGAATTGAAGACCTATATCGAATCATCAAGAACATGAAGGCCACAGACTTCGACAACACCTTGCACACTTAGATTTTTCGCTGAGGCCGGTAAAATAAATTGACGAGAATCCAACATCTGATATAATCGTTAGAAAACTCGTTGAAAATTCAAAATGCCGTAATGGTCGTAAAACGAGTGATACCGTACGAGTGATTTACCGTACCGTTCGGATAGTACATTGCCGAGTAAAGCGCTTTACCGAGATACATTGAAGGATTATTTTTACTCACTTTCAGATGAATTAAATAAAAAATAAAAAAACGTCAATCAACATGAAAGCCGAATATAGTCTCATGTGTTTATTAATGCTATTCACAGAAAGAAAAAGCTGTTGACTTTTACATGAAAAGTAAAGCACATAAAGGGAATGCCAAAAATGGCTATCATACTATCCCACACACCGGAAATCTGTAACATTTTTTGCTGAACAGTTCGGCAATTGAGATTTCGGTGAAAGGGAGGGACGGTGCATGAAAGGACGACACTGGGACCGCAACTGACAACCAGGAGCACCGAGGAAAATTTTCATGGAGTGGCGTATTAGGTGCCCGATCAAAGTATGATATCATTGCAAATTGAAAACAAATTTTAATGTCGACATCAAATTGAAATCATGATTTCTTTTCAAATTCTAATTCTCGTGATTGATTACATTATTTTGCTGTAGATTTCTAATTGAATGATGACTTTCATCAATAGCAGGAATAGTTTTCGATTTGATGTCACAGTAAGATTTCTCTGCTATAGATTTTGATCTTTTAACCGTTATGTCGACTAAAAGGATATCAAGTTATCAAAATTAGGCGAATTCACAACAACAAAATTATTTATCGATTTGCTCTCAAGCTCTGCTCAAATGCTAAACTGGGTGGTCAGCACGTGGTGGAATTTATGGGCGGCAACGGGTCAATGGTCATTGGGATATCCAAGGCGCGTTCACCAGAACCAGAACCAGAAACGAAAAACACATTAGCCTGCTGATAGTCGAATGTGAAGGTTGGTTTTGGAAAGCAAAAATTATTGTGAGAAGCAATAAGTTACTAAAATGATTCTCAAAGTGACTGTGCGGACGGAAGAAGAAAAGAAATTGGAAAGTGGAATCTGGATCCAGGACCTCACAGTTTTTATTAAAAAACGCTATCGCGGTTTCCCGCCGTTATAAAACCCGATACCTGCCTTAAGAGTGTGTCGACCAAGTGCACCATAAAACCAGGCTTTTCCAAGTACCCAGTTCCCAGTAATTATAACTAATTGATTATATACCAATTGATCTAATTTCCAGAACAATTTGGAGAGCCCATAACATCTGCATCAAACTAATTTGAACTGCACATAATTCGTAAGGACTCAAAGAACTTGTATGGACATGCTGAGTTGATTTCGGTTGCATACAAGGTGTAGTGTACCTGATAGACCAAATGATCTGGACTCCAGCACAATTTGGAAAACCTAGAACATCTGCATCAAACTAATTTGGACTGCATATAACACGCACGGGCTCTAGGGTTTGTTAGGACATGCTGGGTTAATTCCTATTGCATACCAGGCGTGTTTGACCTTGTAGACCAATTAATCTAAACCACAGAACAATTTGGAGAATCTAGAATATCTGCATCAAACCAATATAAGGAGCTTGCAGTAACAACCTGGGTAGATTTCCATTTTGATGCTCTTCTTAATCGGTAAATTTTACTAATAATGAATTTGGTAAATCGAAGTTTTCTACATTCTAAATGACAGCATCCGTACTCCAGCTGAAAAATACGATCCCCAAAAACATAGCACAGGACATAACAGGAAACTAGATGAGGTGGATAAGACATCTGGTGGAAACTAGATGGAGTGAAAATCGCTTCGAAGACCCACGGGAACCTTTTGTTTGAAATCATGATTCTAATGATTTCTTGATCGCAGTATTGGATATGTTAACCAAGTCTTCCATAATCTTCTTCTTCTTATTGGCATTACATCTCCACACTAGGACAGAGCCGCCTAGCAGCTTAGTGTTCATTAGGCACCTCCATTACCATTTTTGCATTCGTATATCATGAGGCTACTAGCACGATGATACTTTTATGCCCAGGGAAGTCGAGACAATTTCCAATCCGAAAATTGCCTAGATCGGCACCGAGAATCGAACCAAGCCACCCTCAGCACGGTCTTGCTTTGTAGCCGCGCGTCTTACCCCACGGCTAAGGAGGGCCCCTGTCTTCCATAATACAAGTTTCATACAAATGCTCGCACACTTGTTCATTTATTTAATAAAACGGATAAGATGAACTTTGCGTAAAAAATTCAATCATCACACAAATGTACCATGCGTCTCCATATGCTTTTATGACTTCAACGCCGTTAAAGCGACGATTCCCTTCATACTTAGTGACCAAATAATCTCGGAATTTTCCCAATCAAACAACAAACGCCAGTAACCTGTCGATTTTATAGGTCGATAACTACAAATGCAACACTAGAGCATCGCGAATACAAATTTACTGTCGACCAATGTTATTATCATTACAATCCAATATAAGATATTTATTTTCGGAATGTAATACGAAGATTGGAAAAAATGCTTCGATGCCCAGCGATCTGATTAGTCTTTTTCATAATCACATCACTAACCATATTTATGTAACAAATTGAAGAAAATATAGCCAAAATACCATCTTTCTCCTTCTCAGATTTTGTCGATATGCACGGACCAAACATAGTAATATAGAAAAGATGTCATATGCCTGAAGAAATCTCGCTTAACTTTTCAAAAGGACCTAAGTAACATTTTTTTCATGAAATAATTTGAATATTGCAATCAACAGACCAATATGACATCGAAAACGAAATCGAATGAGTGTCTCTCCCATGGTAGCTTTACCCAAGCGTTTGATCTTTTTTTTTCTTACGTGTGCGAATAAAACAGAAATGATTCTCATTTACCGTCGCCGTAACATTTCAGTGCCAACGATTATATTAGGGATACTGATTCGGTTCTTTTCCTCATAGCTAGTGACTAGTGACTAGCCACAGTTCTCTACGAAAAAGCAATAAATATCACTAAAACCGATTCAGTGACCAATTGTCAGGTTAACCTTCGACAAATCGTATTAACTTTACTTCAATTATACGATTGCTTCTATCATCGCCCAATATATCAAAACCGTTGTCGCTGGCAGTGTACCCGCTGTTGCAGGATTTATGGGCTAGAAAAGCGATTCCGGGTCGACTTGGGGATTTCCCAGATCCCCAGCCCATATTCCACGAAATTGAAGAAAAATGCAGCAAGATGTAATAAAATATATCACCACGAACCATCCCGACATCCCACTGCTGTGTTGGTCCATCGTATCCCCATTGGATTCCAAGTGACCGAAGCAATGCATCAGTAAAGTCCGAGGTTTTGCTTTATCTGGTTGAGCTGCACTGAGGTTGAGCCTTTTTCTTCTGTGGGCGCTATGTGATTCGACGCAGTATTGTTCATTGCACCCGCCTTCTCAAAGGAATGTGGAAAAAGTTTGAATAAGAATGAATGCAGGGCTCGCGTAGCAGCGGTAATACGATGAGTAGCTGTTGCATGATAAAATTTTCGCCGATATTACGCTCATGAGCTATATCATATCAGGTTGTTGTGCTGCTGTTGTACAAGTTGTACCAGAAGGCTACAATTTCTCTCTCTGAGAACATATTTTAGACACATTGTCGGAGTTCTGCACAAAAGCACCATATGCATTTTTGACTGACTTGTGATATTTTGCTCGTAAAGGGAAAATGGAAATTAATTCATATGAATTCATGCGCAAATTTGTTGTAGGATCTCATCAGTTATGAGGTTTGATAATATCCGATACGATTTATCAATAAATCTTCTACAAGATAATTTGGGAAAAATTAGTTTTTAAGGGCGCTTGGTACGATATAGCAGAACATGTTCAAACTCAGCAAACGTCTGCAGGCGCGCGCGATTGTGTGTGCATTTTTGAACCTTGGTTAAGTATAGTAAGAAACTGTCCATATGTCTAGTGGATAAGTTGCCAGATTTAGATAACCCCTTGATTGAACCTTGCGGACCCCTCGCAAATGAGATCAATCACCGTTTTTGTCGATTTGTCAAAAAAAACAAATTTTTGAATGGATCATATATTTCGGAAAGCTTTAAATCTACAAATAACTTCTTTTTATGTCAAAACTAGAGAATTTTGCAAACTTTTTAGGAAAAATATCGATTTTGAGGTTTGTTGTTTCGATTTTGGGTGTAAAGTATAAAATTGTATTTTTCTGTCAATGACCGATACAAATATTTGGAAACTATTTTGCTTCCCACCCCCCTCAGATTATTTGCCAAAAAAATAATATTTTGAGGGGGCAACACAATACAATTGGGATAATTTTGAGGATTTTCGAAACATTCTTTAACAAATCCAAGGAGTACATTCAAAGTTAATTGCCTATATGCCGGGTAGCCATGTACATTGTTCGCTCCGGGGCCTACCTTCGATGGTCACAAGAAGGACTACACTCGCGACTAGGCTGCAAAAGCCGGACACAATCAGTTTTGCCAAAAGGCTCCGGACACAATCAGTTTTTCAATGCACAATTTCCACAAAAATCGTTCAGGAATCACACAATCGCCCAAGCACTATCAGAGAACTTTTCGTCCGTATCGACAAAGGAAGAATGATAACCCCCGGACAAGGCACGATATTAAGTTTCTTCTAACCGAAAAAAAATGACGTGTTTCTCAACTTAAACTATCATTTAATCATTAATTTAGCGTATAAGTATAAACCGTATAAACCGCACAAGTCGTTTATTCGGAGTGGACTACCACCGATGTCTTCATCAGATTAATCCATCCATCCACCTTTCTCTGATGACCGACATCGGTGACGTCATGCATGCGAGATAGATGATCATATTGACCAGCGCGAGAGAATATCCACCCGAACTGTGTCCATCGGTTGTTGTTGAAGTCGCCACCAGTGTGTGTGGCCGTAGAAATAGAACCGATGGCAAACTGCGTTCTCTGATCGTCGCTGAGCAGCAATGGTCAAATGGATAGTGTGTAGCATTGCTCTTCCAACCCATCCGTCTGTCCGTCGATTTATTGAGCTTCACTACGCAGTGCAGATGTTGCTTCAACCAGCCGGCAGCAGAGTAGTTCAGCGGCGTGCATGGGGGTGAACATACATCATGGGATAGATTTAGTTCGGAAAAGGTATTGGAGGGTTGGATAGACTTGAAAAAAAAAACCTTTATCACACGTTTTCCCAGGGCGTCTCGTAATTTTGAGAAGTAGATGATGGAGTCGAAGGTTCTATCATGAACGTCATCTATGGAGAATTAGCCTTCGAACGACATAGGCCGGTACAAATTTTATTTTCTTCTTCTGTCTTTATTCTCTTGATTTTTTGTGGCTTTATTTTATGAATTGATGGGGAACAATATTGGAAGAATAATAATATATTGAGCTTTCCCAGACAATTATTTAAGAAAACTGATGAGTTTTGCGGTCTTATCAATTTATTTATTTATTTTTTACTAGCGAGAGAAACCCAGCTTTGCCCACGTGTTGCAAATGTCACAATGGTATTTGCAGCATCGCACTCTGGATCAGTTTCCGTGAGTATGTTTTAGTTTCCTCAACAGCTGGCCCAAAATTGTTTCTAATGATTTTTTTACATTTCCCCGTTAAATTCACCAACTTTTTGTAGATACAAACCTTGCGGATCCCAAAACGAATCGATAAGGGAAAAAGTCTTGCAAATCAGTCAACCCGTTCGCGAGTTAAATCGTCAGGAAGGAAAACTCAACTCATTTTTATTATATAGATTTCCCAACCCTTTTGTTTTCGGACAAAAGAAGGAATTCATATTCGTTCCGGCCTTAACATTCATTTCATTAATTTAGTCTACATCTAAACAGATAACACTGAATCAACAATTTGACGCCACAATACACGGTTCGAGGCCGCATCTCTCCATTCTCGAATACGCGCCACGCTCCCCAAGTCGTTCTGCACCTGGTCTGCCCATCTCGCTCGCTGCGCTTCACGCCGTCTCGTACCTGCCGGATCGGAAGCGAACACCATCTTTGCTGCCCGGCATTCTTGCAACATGTCCTGCCCATTGTACCCTTCCGGCTTTAGCTATCTTCTGGATACTGGGTTCACCGTAGAGTTGGGAGAGCTCGTGGTTCATCCTTCGCCGCCACACACCGTCTTCTTGCACACCGCCAGAGATGGTCTCAAGCACTCGTCTCTCGAATAATCCGAGTGCTTGCAAGTCCTCCTCGAGCATTTCCCATGTTTCATGTCCGTAGAGGACAACCGGTCTTATTAGCGTCTTGTACATGACACATTTGGTGCGGTGGCAAATCTCCGCAGTTTCTTCTGGAGCCCGTAGTAGGCCCGACTTCCACAGATGATGTACCTTCGTATTTCACGACTAACATTGTTATCAGTCGTTAGCAAGGATCCGAGGTAGACGAATTCCTCAACCACCTCGAAGGTATCCCCGTCTATCGTGACACTGCTTCCCAGGCGGGCCCTGTCGCGCTCGGTTCCGCCCACAAGCATGTACTTTGACTTTGACGCATTCACCACCAATCCAACTTTTGTTGCTTCACGTTTCAAGCAGCTGTACAGTTCTGCCACCTTTGCAAATGTTCGGCCGACAATGTCATCCGCGAAACAAATAAATTGACTGGATCTATTAAAAATCGTACCCCGGCTGTTACACCCGGCTCTCCGAATGACACCTTCTAGCGCAATGTTTAACAACAAGCACGAAAGTCCATCACCTTGTCGTAGTCCCTGGCGTGATTCGAACGACCTGTTGTGTTTTGCACACCATCCACCGTTGCTTTGATCAGTCTGGTAAGCTTCCCAGGAAAGCTGTTTCACTGCCTGTCTCAGCGCCATTCAAATGTTCCTCGTAGTGCTGCTAACACCTTTCGATCACCACACGTTCGTCCGCCAAGAGCTCCCATCCTTATCCCGGCACATCTCGTATCGCGGCACGAAGACTTTGCGGGATGCGTTGAGCTTCTGGTAGAACTTGCGTGTTTCTTGAGAAAGGCACAGCTGTTCCATCTCCTCGCACTCCGCTTCTTCCAGGCGGCGTTTCTTCTGAGCATGAGCATGAGCATTTTGACCGCACAATTTGTAGTTGCTACTCCGTGATTGACTAGAACTTGCGAAATTGTACAGAGAACACAATAAATGGGGCTTGGGACTAGCAACCCATTCTCAATGTACACGTTTCGGGAGATCATATATCTAAAGTCAATAACGACGCCGGCCACGTCCTTACGGTCATATAGGAAGGGAAGGATTGTTAGTCCGACTCTCGTTACTACTAGAGACCGAGTATACCTCTGCATCTCCACGATTGTCTTGGAATAGGATATCGTTTTTCAAACTGGATTCTCTTCGGTAAGTGATGCGATCTATGGGATAGGAAAGAACACTCTTGCTGTCTGAAACTTTCACTTTCTGATTTATTTACTCACCCGTACAAAGCAAACTTCGACGACCGGTCGATCCGCTTACTGGAGAAACACGAGCGGACAAGAAACAAACTTTCACTTTCTGATTTATTTATTCATCCGCGCAAAACAGAATAAAATTACGGCGACCGGCCGATTGTTTTGCCTTCCGCACAAAGCAAAACCAATTTTCGACAACCGGCCGATCCGCTCACTGGAGAATCACGTTCGGACAAGAAACAAACTTTCACCTTCTTTCTTCCAGGCGGCGTTTTTTGAAAAAGGCGAGTCTGCTGTCTCCGCTTCCGTCTATAACGTTCCACGTTCTGCCGGGTACCTTGCTGCAGCGCGACCGCCCGCGCTGCGTCCTTCTCCTCCAGAATCTTTCTGTACTCTTCGTCGAAGCAATCATTCCGTCGACTTCGTCCCATATACCCGACGTTGCTGCGTCGTTAATGACTGCTTTGACTGTATTCCAGTAGTCCTCAAGAGGGCCCCATCGAGCTCACCCTCTTCCGGCAACGCTGCTTCGAGATACTGCGCGTATCAGGCGACATCAGGTTGCTTCAGTCGCTCTAGGTCGTACCGCGGCGGTTGTCGGTACCGAACATTGTTGATGACGGATAGTTTTGGGCGCCGTTACACCATCACCAGATAGTGGTCAGAGTCGATGTTAGCGCCACGATATGTCCTGACGTCGTTAATGTCGGAAAAGTGCCGTCCATCAATCAGAACGTGATCGATTTGTGATGCTGTCTGCAGTGGTGATCTCCGATGTACCGATACGGGAGGCTGTGTTGGAAGTAGGTGCTGCGAATGGCCATATTCTTGGAGGCGGCAAAATCAATTAGTCGTAGGCCATTTTCGTTCGTCAGCCGGTGAGCGCTGAACTTCCCAATAGTCGGTCTAAACTCCTCCTCTTGGGCAACCTGAGCGTTCAAATCTCCTATGATGATTTTGACGTCGTGGCTTGGGCAGCTGTCGTTCCAGCTGCGCGTAGAATGCGTCCTTATCATCATCAGTGCTTCCGGAGTGTGGGTTATGGACGTTGGTTACGCTGAAGTTGAAGAACCGGCCTTTGATCCTCAACCTGCACATTCTCTCGTTGATCGGCCACCACCCAATCACGCGCCTTTGCATATCGCCCATCACTATGAAAGCAGTTCCCAGCTCGTGTGTGTTGCCGCAGCTCTGGTAGATGGTATGATTACCTCTAAAGGTTCGCACCATTGATCACTTCCAACAAACCTCCTGCAGCGCTACGATGCTGAATCCACGGTCCTTGAGCACATCGGCGAGTATGCGTGAGCTCCCGATGAAGTTGAGAGATTTGCAGTTCCACGAACCGAGTTTCCAATCGCTAGTCCCTTTTCGTCGCGGTGGTCTTCGCCGATGGTTCCGGTCCGTACTCTCTTGTTGATTGTTCGTTGCTA
The DNA here is from genome assembly GCF_024139115.2 of Armigeres subalbatus. Classification (NCBI taxonomy): domain Eukaryota; kingdom Metazoa; phylum Arthropoda; class Insecta; order Diptera; family Culicidae; genus Armigeres; species Armigeres subalbatus. Next base: position 208,957,604 of record NC_085140.1, on the reverse strand, counting down.
ATGTTTTTTTAAAGGCTGGCTTGCAGGGCCTGACACCAAACCCCCTAAATTTCCGGAGGACCATTCCTCCTTATTCCCGGTGGACCATGGTGCACAGTTTCACTTAGAGTCCCTCGCTGGCACTCGGACGATGATCAGCCGCCACTAACATGGAGAACAGACGCTCAGTAAGATTTGCACCTTCGGATAGGAGCAAACCCCCCCTTCCTTGTCAGCATACGACCATAGCTCCCACCGGGGTTGGTTACCCGATCTTCCCTAAGGTTGCTCGTATCTCGGCCAGCATCACGGGGAGGTAGGGATAGGTAAGGCTGGGTAAGAGGCTAAGGACCGCGAGATGGGGTCTATTTTATTCCTTCAGATACGCGAAGTACCAATGGTACGCTTTACCCAGCATTTGCCGTGCCAACATATTGATCTTTTTTTTTGCTCCTTGTAACCAACAAGATGCCCATGGAATTCCTTTTCCCTGTGGCTATATTTGTTTCTGATACCAAAGTTGCGAAAATATCATCCGAATGTTAGGTATATTTTGGAAATCGGTTATAATGAGGTCAGCCTATCATGATACATATTTGTGAGTTAATACAATCCTAAAATCTAATTTGAATGTTATTCTTAATATCCGGAGGTTAATTTAAAACATTTTTATACAGTTGGATTCTATGCTAAAGCTGTCGTATTGTTTAAACTTTCATTTGTTCATGAAATAACTATCGGAATTTACTGTGTCTGAAACTCGATTATGCATTTGCACAACATGTGATAGATTTAGTTCGGAAAAGGTATTGGAGGGTATCCGCTCCCTTCGGTGGGGTTTGATCCCACGAAACCAGTACGCTAGACAGATGCTTTCTCTACTAAGGTACGAAGGACCTCCGACGTCCTCCGCAGCTTAGTGGGTACTGATGAAACCAAATTCCCTGCATCAGGCACGTAGCTGAACTCTTGCAGTACATTTTCAGAACTAACTCTCTCATATGTATTTTTGTACAAACGCCAACCAAGTAGGAAATCTATCACATGCTGTGCAAATGCATAATCGAGTTTCACACATAGTAATTAATTTCCACTCCGGGATGTAACATCGGATTTTTTTATTTGCAATAAATTTAAAAACAACTTCCAAAAAATCTTTCAAACTTCGCACCGCAAGATCACACTATTCTAGAAGTTCAATCAGTAAAAGTAAGACTCAAATCTCAAATGACGATAAAGAACATTTCCGAGCGAGAGACATTCCCGCTGGGACTGAAAACAATAAATTACCCCTTGTATTTGTTGATTTATCGTACACGCTTTAGTCAAAGCGTGGGTTCTGCTAAGGAATCCTTTTTTTCACTTCTTTTACACTCAAGTGAATCCTTCTTGAAGCAGATTAAGATCCGACGAGCTGCGGAGGGAGCAATATGCACTGAAAAATGATTTTTATACATGCGGAACGCGAATCTCATTGGTCCATTATCAATCATTTGTGAACCATTAATCAATGTAATCGAGAATGAATTGAGATTTATAGTTCCACCATATTTGAATTCGATTTTCACACCGTTATTTATATTCAAACAATGAAGTGGGAAATTATTTATTTATACACATTCTGCTGTATATTCAGAGCTGAATTCAATCCAAAGTGCCTACCTTATAGGTTGCAAAAAAATCTCTATCGCAATCTTAGCAATAAGCTAGAATAAGCAAGTTGTGAAGCTCTGCTCAATTGTATCATCATTCTTTTAAAAGATGTTATTACCGTCATAAAGAGCAGCGGGGTACATGTACCCATACATTCACTGGTCTCACGGGGTACCTTTTGTAGAACTACGTTATTTCGGATTCAACATCCGCCAACATAAATGCAACAAAAAGATAACTTTTACATATTTATCATATCATGTATCATATCATACAGACTAGATGGGCAAAACGGATCTCTTTGTTGAACGGATCAGATTTTGTAGTTTCATTTTCCGCGAATTAGCGAGTGGAGTTTGGTGCTTTCTTTTAATCCTTATCGTACACTATACAAGAGCCACAGATTATGTGTTTTGTGGTTATTTTTGGCTTTTGAAGAGGAATTCAATACGAGTTGCTCATCTGCACTGCACATGTTTCGAAATGGACAAATTGATATTGTTTTTGTTCGGAAAAGATGTTTAATTTTGATACACATAGTTAAGTTTGACATTTTAAGGTGTTTTTATGAGATATTGCGAAAAAAGATTCGGCTGCCGGTGGGACTTGAACCCACACTATTCCATTAAGTATACGGACGTTTTACCAATTATACAACGGCTGCCCTTGCGAGAAGTTGTTCCATAACCAACTAATAACGATGGGATATCAGTCAATTTCCCGTATTCATCGAATCTGCTTTGGCTTACTAAGGACTATAGTCCTTATAAGGACCTTATAAGGACCATTACCTGCTTTTCCGGTTTTAAAGGCTTCATAATGACATACATTTTTAGCTTAACACATATAACGGTTGCTTGAAACAATAAATCAATTATACGAACAATTCGCAAGAAAAAATCATTGGTATTACATCCCCCACTGAGACATTGCCTTTAGGGTAACTGTACCAATAGTGTTAGTAAATCCACAAAAGAAAATATATTTATTAAATCAATAATTAAGCGAGATTCACAGCTTGAGCATGAGCATTATGACCGTACAATTCGTAGTTGCTACTCCGTGATTTACTGAAACTTGCGAAATTGTAGAGAGATCCAAATGAATGGGACTTAGGATTTCCTATCCATTTCCAATGTACACGTTTCGGAAGCTTAAATATTCTCAGTTGGCGCCGGCCACGTGCTTACGGTCATATAGAAAGGGAGGGATTGTTAATCCGACTCTCGTTGCAACTAGAGACCGAGTATACCTCTGCATTTCAACTATTGTCTTGGGATAGGACATTGTGTTCGTTTCAAAAGATAATTTATCTGGATTCACTTCGGTAAGCGATGTGACCTAAGGGATGAGATATAATTAAGCGCATTTAAAATGTTCTACTCACTTTACTTTCTATCGAACCGGCGTGCTAGCCTCAAATACAACCAAACGCGTACAACTTAGTTTATTTACCGGCCGTGCAAAGTAGAACAAATTATTACGGATGATCGCGCGATGGTTCTGGGTACTTTTAGAGAACACGTACAAGCACTGATTTATTAATTTCGTAGATTTCGCAAATGTTCTGCGACCTACCTGAAACACGTCCGACATCGCACCATTTTAATTACTCTTTACAGCTTTCATACGCTAGGCAATAGATAAAATTATAAATATGTTAACAAAATTTGCATTGTTGCAAATTAACATAAAAAGCTAAAGTGTTTTTGTGGTCGACAAACTTGTATCAGGTATTATTGGATCAAAGTAAAAAAACCCAGATTAATCCACCTAGCGGTGATGACGCCTTTCTCGTGCGGTAAAAAAATAGTATTTTGGGCATTACTTCTAAGCCCATCGTCCGTTTGGGCCAATTTTCAATAGGAAATAATGAGACAAGATTCTGCGTCTAATGCAACCTGTTGCGAGGGAATCGGTTCAAGGTAAGTGCATTAAAAGTGAGCTAGATTTTTTGACGCGCTTTTTTCTGAGAAAAAGTATTTTGGCCATAACTACCAAGCCCATTGTCCGATCCGTCCAATTTTCAATAGGAAACAATGGAGCAGTATACTGCGTCGAATGCAGCCTGTTGTGAGGGAATCCGTTTAGGGTAAGTGCATTAAAAGTGAGCTAGACTTTTTCACGCGCTTTTTTATGAGAAAAAGTATTTTGGCCATAACTACCAAGCCCATTGTCCGATCCGTCCAATTTTCAATAGGAAACAATGGAGCAAGATACTGCGTCGAACGCAGCCTGCTGTGAGGGAATCCGTTTAGGGTAAGTGCATTAAAAGTGAGCTAGACTTTTTTACGCGCTTTTTTATGAGGAAAAGTATTTTGGCCATAACTTCTAAGCCCATAGTCCGAATCGGCCAATTTTCGATAGGAAACAATGGGGCAGTGTACTGCGTCGAATGCAACCTGTTGCGAGTAAATTGGTTGAGGGTAAGTGCAAAAAAAGTGAGCTAAACTTTTTGCTCTTTTGGTGCGCACATACACACACACATACACACACACGCACACACACACAGACATCACCTCAATTCGTCGAGCTGAGTCGATTGGTATATAACACTATGGGTCTCCGAGCCTTCTATAAAAAGTTTGTTTTTGGAGTGAACATATAGCCTTTACGTATACTTAGTATACGAGAAAGGCAAAAAGAATCACCCGTGGTGATAGCGTAAGCAGACTCTTTCTTCTGGTGAAACCCTCAAAAGCAGTCGTCCATCGCATCCCAACGGGGCCGAATGGAAAGCACTGGAAGACGAACATTCTCATTACGCAAAAAGGTCTCCATTATAGATAGTAGAATCTATAGATGAGCGAAAGCATGGTTGTAGGCGTTTTTTGACCGTGTGCCAGGTGCATATGACATCACTCCCCTTAATATTATCATTGGAATCGTGACGTCATGCTCGTTGGAGGCACGCTTGACAGTTCGTTTGGAGACAGATGATTTATCTTCGCTCATCTATATATTCCACTATCTCTAGTCACCATTATAGATAGTATAGATAGGGATAAACTCTAGAATGGCGAATATAAATCCGTTGTCTAAAATCTGACTGTCTTCGTGTATCAACCATGAATTAAACCAAGGTAAAATAAGAGGACGTACGAATAGCACAGATTAAAAATGTTTATTTGTATTTGATTATACATTCTCTCTTCTATGATTTCCATCATCTATAGACTACATCGGTATGAACAAGCTTACTAGCAAGTATGTTTCACCTGCAGACGAAGAAGTCTATATGACCCTTTTGCATTGTTTGCCACACGTGTATCCCATTGTGGGCTGAGATTGGCTTCGTTACGAGCAGCCAAACAGTAACGGGATGAGATGGTATCCAAACACGTTACTTGGGCGCAGTTTCGAGGAAAATTCAAATTCTACTTCATGTTTCAAATCGAGGCATAGCTCATCGTATTCATCCCATGGAAAATCATGCATGATTCGACTTGTCCGTTTGTATTATTACAAGACTTCCTGTTGTTCCGCATAGTGAAACGCAGTCAACTGAGTCAACTTCCTACTGATGAGATTGTTCGTCAGACTTATTGCATGTGTTCTGGACAACGATTCATTTTCCAGACGTTTTTAGTAAACGACATAATTTTTCAACGAAAGCTAATTTAAATTGAATTGAATCAGGATCTTCCTATCACAGGAAACATAATATTTTTTCCATGTGTTATGAAGCAAATAAATTAACCTGTAGATGAATAATAACTAATACATACCCAAGCAGCACGCGCAACATCTTTCAAATAGGTGTTTGTTCCTAATAAATTGCATTAAAGACACTGGCAATACATCGAGTCACATTAAAGCCACTTCCCAGTTTCAGAAAATCACAATGTTTCATTTCCGTTTAAGTGGCGTCGCAATATTCTACCCATCTGACTTCTTGGGTGGTTTAAAATGCGATGTGTTTTATATCAGAAACAAAACAGATAAGTTGCAGAATTAATAACACTTCGGTTCATTGCTGTTACGACAATGTTTTTGATATGTTGCAAAACACTTTGAGCTCAGCTGAGCAGTATTTTATTTTTGACAGTCCCCTGCATGTTCCGAATAAGGTACAATGAAGTTACAAATGACTTTGTTGTTTAGGTAGTGCGCTTGTAGCAGAATCTCCAAATAGGATTGTTGGTGTGATGGTTATAGTAGAATGTTGCAAATCTCAAGGTCCATGGTTCGATTCCCGGTTGGTTTTTGTGTTTTTATTTTCATTGTAGCCGCAAGATGTTGCAAATAGGCTCCACCTCTTGCGCTTTTTGTGTCACAAAGGAGTTCCAAATACGACGCGTTGTGCATAAGTCAGACCTTTAGTAAGTCACACTAATGTTGTGGTTACTCACTGAGAAACAAGAGGTGTTGCTTGGGTAATTTCTGCTATTAAAAGAGTAGCACCGACTTATATACAACCAAAGTGTTACCATATGTACATCGAGATAACGGCAACGCGAAGGACTTTCCATGACGAGTGGTAAATATTCCTGGTACCTTTTTTGGGACCAACAAAAAATAAGTGATGCGTCGAGGTCATCAGACTTCCATTAATACCAAGACCGTGATCATACCAGGCGGGAGACTTCAGTGTGGTACTCCCTTGCGGGCATATTGCATAGATGGTCATTTTTCTATAGTCCGTGTTCTAAGTATACAAAAGCGATTAATCTTTAAGCACTTACTAAAAATGGTTGCGTATCTTTGAAAATTTGTTAGAAAAATACGACAAGAAGACTTTCGATGAAATACAATAGAAATAAGGCGATTCTTCCAGTAAGCTTGTTCTCGTGGAGTGAAAGTGCATTCAGTACTGAATCTAACAGTATAGACTTTAGTCCCAGGACTTTCTTGAGTATTTTCAAAGCTTCATTTATATTTCTAGAATGAAAAACAATACTTAAAGCCTTTTACGCTGGTTCCCTGGGGGAAGTGGCCACTTTTTGATCATTACTGAATCCTGCTTGCGACATATCAAACCTAATGATTTTGCAAAACAAGATCAGCGAAATGTGTTCTGAGGGTATTTGGTCATTCTGGTCACATTTCGAAACACTCTGGAATTCTGCTTCCCTGGGGGAAGTGACCACTTTTGATCATTACTGAAACCTGGCTTGTGACGTATCAAACTTCATGATGTTGCTGAACAAGTCAAAAGGAATTTGTTTTGAGAGTATTTGGTTCATCTGGTCACATTCTGGGATGCCCTGGAATGCTGGTTCCCTGGGGGATCAAAAAATGGCCACTTCCCCCAGCATTCCAAAGCTTTTCAGAATGTGACCAGATGGACCAAATACTCTCAGAACAAATTCTTTTTGACTTGTTTTGTAAAATCATGAAGTTTGATACGTCGCAAGCCAGGTTTCAGTAATGATAAAAAAGTGGCCATTTCTCCCAGAGAACCAGCATTTCAGAGCTTTTCGGAATGTGACCAGATGGACCAAATACCCTCAATACACATTTTTATGGATTTGTTTTGCAAAAACATAAAGTTTGAAACGTCGCAAGCCAGGATTCAGTAATGATCAAAAAGTGGTCACTTCCCCCAGGGATCAGGTATTTCAGAACATTTCGGAATGTGAGCAGATGGTCCAAATACCCTCAGAACACATTCATATGGGCTTGTTTTGCAACGAAGTTTGATACTTCGCAAGCCAGGTTTCGGAATTGAAAAAGGTGGCCACAGCATTCCAGAGCTTTTCGGAATGCGACCATATGGACTAAATACCCTCAGAACACATGTCTTTGGACTTGTTTGTTAAAATCATGAATTTTGATACGTCGCAAGCCAGGTTTCAGTAATGATCCTAAAGTGGCCACTTCCCCCAGGAAACCAGCATTCCAGGGCATCCCGGAATGTGACCAAATGGACCAAATACCCTCAGAACACATTTCTTTGGACTTGTTTTGCAAAATCATGAAGTTTGATACGTCGCAAGCCAGGTTTCAGTAATGATCAAGAATTGGCCACTTTCGCCAGGGAACCAGCATTCCAGGGTGTCCCGGGATGTGACCAGAATGACCAAATACCATCAGAACACATTCCGCTGAAACGAATTTTGCGAAACAAGAATCATGAAGTATGATACGTCGCACGACAGGTTTCGGAATTGATCAAAAATTGGCCACTTCCCCCAGGGAATTAGCATTCCAGAGCTTTTCGGAATGTGAACAGATGGACCAAATACACTGAATGTTTATACACGTGCAGATCCTCTTTTGATTTTTGTATGACGTGCACACATATGTTGTACTGCACATAAAAAAAATCTACAAATCCGCTTATTTTTTGTCGCAAGCAAAAATGGTCGCCTAAGAAAAACATACCTGCTGCAAAAAAGCTGCTTTGATAATTTTGAAAATCTGATCGCCACATGGTGGTTTGCAGGTTTCAGATCTGTGGAAGTCTTGAAAAAATTATCACGAAAGTTGATATTTTGTTGCAAGGCACAATACACAAACCCACATACATACACAAGTCATTTGGATACATCGCGAAGAAGCCAACAGACCTCGATAAAGAGATTCATTGCATAAGGCTCGATTCCTTAGGAGACTTTAATGCGTGGTCGACAAAGTGGGTAGCAGCTATATCAAGCGGAGAGAGAAAACAGTGCTAAAGGTGTTAGCCAAACTATACGTCTTGCTTGGCAAGGACGGCTTCCGTGGTATCTTCTAACGAAACGGGGGGAATCAATAATCAATGTTACATTCTGCAGTCCAAATCAGGTCAGCGACCTGCAGTGAGGGGTCCGATTTAGAAAGGGGAACGAGTTAAAAGGAGGTAGTCAGGGAGCTAATGCTACAATCCGAGCGAAGAAAACCGCCGACCATTTCGATAGCGGAATTTCCAGTGAAGCTCTGTGGCTGGAGGAAAACAAGGAAAGTCTGAGCAGTGATGAACTGAATGCGGTTCTGTCATGAGCGTGCGACGCTGGAAGAGACTACTAATCGTACTATTCGCGCACCACGGCCCTCCCGATTGACCGCCAGCACTAAAGGCAAGAGTAGCCTGTGGAAAGATGGTGAGAGGAACTACCAATGGTGGTCACTCAACACGACCCCAGTAAAGTAAGTTAAAGTACTTGATTGATTTCTTTCGGCGATTACAGTCCTAATAAATAACAAATACTTTGTTGCTCCTACATTCGACGTTTCGGTTGAATTATTTAACCTTCTTCAAAAGATTACAATATACAAAACAAAAATACAAACTCCTAACCCTTTGAAGAAGGTTAAATAAATTATCAGAAAAGTCGGATATGGGAGCAACAAAGCATTTGCTATTTATTAAGGCTGCTATCGCCAAAAGAAATCAATCTTAATAGCAAAACTTCAGTCGTCAACGCCCAGATAGTAAACTACTTGGTCCGGACTCCGGACTAATGAAGAATAACTAAAATATGTGATATAGAAACAATGTTTGGTTAGTGTGTTAATCATGTAGGATGTAGGTATATAAATATGTTTGTTTGGCCCTCACAAATCACGGTAAATCCCATAAGGGGGAAAAGAGTTCATAAATCTGCAGAAAAATACCATCTTCTTCTTAGTATTATTGTTATTGGCATTGCATCCCCCACTGCACAGTGCACTGGGACATTGCCGCCTCGCTGCTTAGTGTTCAATCAGCACCTCCACAGTTACTAACCGCGAGGTTTCTAAGCTTAGTTACCATTTATGCATTTGTTTATCATGAGGCTAACACGATGATACTTTTATGCCCAGGGAAGTTGAGACAATTTCCAAAAACAAAATTGCCTAGACCGGCACCGGGAATCAAACCCAGCCACCCTCATCATGGTCTTGCTTAATAGTCGCGCATTCTACCACTGGGCCTGAAAAATACCATAATGTTTCCGAAATGTTTCTATATGCAAAGATACAATGAGGTAGTGGATTTATATTGAATTGTATTGGCTCGTCTAATATTAAAATTTAAATTGTGCATTATTTATTGAAGGACAGATTTTTTATTCTGAGTGTACAACAAGATTGTTCTGAAAAACAATAATTTTTAAATAGAATTAAATTCGAATTTTATTCCAGCTCACTGTTTTGTTTTGAAATATAATTTCTATTCAGCGGGCAACAGCTTAATGTATTTTATCTGACGTTAGATTTCTGTGAGATATCATGATACACAGAGTGGATTCTAAAATCGTCCGTATCAGCACCGACACTAATTTATCCAACAAAAATCATTGACCCATTCGCATACAAATTAATTTATCCATGCATGCTCCCGGGGGAAATACCTTGCAGTCCTGCGCGGCGTGCTGAATGATTTATAGAGGAACCATATTATCAAGATGAATATTTTAAACAGTAGCGCATGGATATGGGCTGACGTCCGTTCGGCCGATGCTGATATTGGAGGAAGTCGTAATTTAGTGTCAACCGAACTGCAAAATCCCTACGATTACACATTCCCCACCACTACGTCAGGCCTGCAAATACGTAGTAAAATTTGCATCTCGGAGATAATTCGTCTGTCACAGAAATTATTGCATTTTAAGGCCCCGCAGTCCTGACAATGATTTATAGTGCAAACGTGGTGATAAATTTACTGTTCACGATTTCACAGCAATAACATTTGATTTGAGTGGAGGTTCATGTGTACCATCATTGTGAAGATGTCCTACGACATTATTTTGTATTAAAGTACTTTACGTGACATGCACGTTGCATATCATTGAGCAAATCAGTCGAATTTGCTAATGATTTTTAGTTAATAACATATTGAACCTGGATTTACACATGCAGTTATTACTTTCAGTTACACTTTCACAGTTATTAACTGCGAGGTTCTAAGCCAAGGTACCATTTTTGCATTCGTATATCATGAGGCTAACACGATGATACTTTTGTGCCTAGGGAAATCGAGACAATTTCCAATCCGAAAATTGCCTAGACCGGCACCGGGAATCGAACCCAGCCACCCTCAACATGGTCTTGCTTTGTAGCCGCGGATCTTACCGCTAGGCTAAGAAAGGGCCCCTTCATTTGCCTAGGAAACTGAAATCGGTTCAACATGGAATTGAGCCAGCAATCTCTAGAAATTTAAGTTTTTGATTACTCACTATCTCATAACAGGGTATAGCGTTGATGAAAGTGCTTCTTCTTCTTCTTCTTCTTCTATATATGGACCTCCATATACAGATGTGCTCGACTTGCGGTTAGCGGCAGTATAGACGCTACAAAAAATGAGCTCTTCAATAAAGTTTTATCTTTAAGTAGGAAAATCATGTAAAATACGAAGACCAAGATATTGCAAGGGATTGGGAGAAGAATCCTTCCCAAAAAGCAAAAGCCCTAGGATATGTTTTCCTTTATTAAAACCCAGATTATTCCACCTAGCGTTGGTGGTGCCTTTCTCGCATTTAGTAAAGACACCAACCTTATATGGGGTTTATATGGTCCGATGTACCATTTTCTTTTTAACTTTCAAACGCAATGACCGATCGTTATAAAATTCAATAGTGATCAACAAGGCTTTGTCCCCTGTCGAATGAAACTTGTTGCGAGAAAATCGGTTAAGGATTTCTATACGAAAAGTTGTCTAATGTTTTTTATAGCTTTTGTGCACACACATACACACACACATACACACATACATACACACGGACAGACAGACATGTGCTCAGCTCGTCGAGCTGAGTCGTTTGGTATATAATACTAGGGGTCTCAGAGGCTTCTATAAAAAGTTCGTTTTCGGAGTGAAATGATAGCCTTTCGGTACAACTAAGGTACGAGAAAGGCAAAAACGTGCTCCGAAATTAATGTTAATTGCAGAAGAAACGAGAAACGAAACGTCTTAATCTATGCCGTTTTTTATTGTTATTATGCACCACTAGTGAAAACATCAAATTGCGCTTCAATCCTTCGTTTACGATAGTTGTTGATATGGATACATGTTATGAATTGAAAGAAGAATACGAAGAAAAAGCGGACTTGGAAGAACATTGCAATAAAGGACACTTCGGTTACATATATTGCACCTATATCAAGAAGTTAACTAAGTCCCGTTTTATTGTTTACATTTTTTCTTAGCATAGAACGTTTTTGTCACAACTTTATGTACAAACGTCCCCTCTATTGCTCGGTAGGGGCTGTGAGATTTGAATCTATCCGAATACCAGGAATTATAGTGCAGTACTTTTGTGGCGCCACTTCTACTCTGTGTTGTGGTGATGGCGTTTCATGACAGCAATTTCTGAATTCATCGGTACCTTACTTTTTTAATTATTTAAATCATCATTCCTTAATTCCTTAATTCCTTAATTCCTTAATTCCTTAATTCCTTAATTCCTTAATTCCTTAATTCCTTAATTCCTTAATTCCTTAATTCCTTAATTCCTTAATTCCTTAATTCCTTAATTCCTTAATTCCTTAATTCCTTAATTCATCAATTCCTCAATTCCTTAATTCCTTAATTCCTTAATTCCTTAATTCCTTAATTCCTTAATTCCTTAATTCCTTAATTCCTTAATTCCTTAATTCCTTAATTCCTTAATTCCTTAATTCCTTAATTTCTTAATTCCTTAATTCCTTAATTCCTTAATTCCTTAATTCCTTAATTCCTTAATTCCTTAATTCGTTAATTCCTAAATTCCTCAACTCCTTAATTCCTTAATTCCTTTAATCCTTAATTCCTTAATTCCTTAATTCCTTAATTCCTTAATTCCTTAATTCCTTAATTCCTCAATTCCTTAATTCCTTAATTCCTTAATTCCTTAATTCCTTAATTCCTTAATTCGTAATTCCTTAATTCGTAATTCCTTAATTCCTTAATTCTCAATTCCTTAATTCCTTAAATTCGTAATTCCTTAATTCCTTAATTCCTTAATTCCTTAATTCCTTGGTTCGTAGTTCGTAGTTCAATTCCTTAATTCGTAGTTCCTTAATTCCTTAATTCTCAATTCCTTAATTCAATTCGTAATTCGTAGTTCCTTAATTCCTTAGTTCCTTAATTCCTTAATTCATTAATTCATTAATTCCTTAATTACTTAATTACTTAATTACTTAATTACTTAATTACTTAATTACTTAATTACTTAATTACTTAATTCCTTAATTCCTTAATTCCTTAATTCCTTAATTCCTTAATTACTTAATTACTTAATTTCTTAATTCCTTAATTCCTTAATTCCTTAATTCCTTAATTCTTTAATTCCTTAATTCCTTAATTCCATAATTCCTTAATTCCTTAATTCTTTAATTCCTTAATTCCTTAATTCCTTAATTCCTTAATTACTTAATTACTTAATTTCTTAATTCCTTAATTCCTTCATTCCTTAATTCCTTAATTCCCTAATTCATTTATTCCTAAATTCCTAAATTCCTTAATTCCTTAATTCCCTAATTCCTTAATTCCATAATTCCTTAATTCCTTAATTCCTTAATTCCCTAATTCCTTAATTCCTTAATTCCTTAATTCCTTAATTCCTTGATTCCATAATTTCCTAATTCGTTAATTTCTTAATTTCTTAATTCCCTAATTCCTTAATTCCTCAATTCCTTAATTCCTCAATTCCTTAATTCCTCAATTCCTCAATTCCTTAATTCCTTAATTCCTTAATTCCCTAATTCCCTAATTCCTTAATCTCTTAATCCCTTAATTCTTTAATTCCTTAATTTCCTAATTCCTTAATTTCTTAATTCCTTAATTACCTAATTCCTCAATTCCTCAATTCCTTCATTTCTTAATTCCTTAATTTCTTAATTCCTTAATTCCTCAATTCCTCAATTCCTCAATTCCTTAGTTCCTTAATCCCTCCATTCCTTAATTCTGTAATTCCTTAATTCCTTAATTCCTTAATTCCATAATTCCTTAATTCCCTAATTCATTGTTTCCTTAATTCCTTAATTCCTTAATTCTTTAGCACCTTGATTCCTAAACTCTTTAATTCCTTAATTCTTTAATTCCTTAATTTATTAAATCTTGAATTCCTTTCTTGCTTATCTCAATCGTTCTTAAACGTGGACCATCAAATAACAGCGGTTAAAGCTACTGATTACACTGGGAGACATAATCAAACAAATTTCTCGTATTCGTAAATCTCGTGTGATTGAAATCCTGTGAAAAAAATCCTGGGTTGTTTGGCCACAAAAGGGGGAGGGATCGTAGCTTATCATTTGTTGAAGTCGCTTGTATGTTTCATGTTCATAAAAGTTAAAATACTAAATTATTTCGACAACCTTACATGCGTATTTCCCAATAGGTATTTTCAAAAAAGGACCTACCTCCTGTGATCTCCCAGAGGGCAGCGTAGGTGAGGATATTAAAATCTGTCCAGCATCATTCAAGCATAAGAGCATATGGAGACGCATGGTGCACCTTGTGACTAAACTTGTGCAAATTCCAACACATCAGTTAATTAAACAAATGTACAAGTATGGTAGTGTTTGTAAGGCAACTTGTATCAAGGGAAATTTGAACTTGTAATTGTTTAAAACTACGTGTTTTCGCTTAACATGTCGAAAACTATGATCATGAGAACCACAAGTTCCAAAAAACTGGTTCACAGGCGTCTTCCGAACGATTGTCACAATTCTTTCACGGTTGACTTCTCCATTTCATTTGGTTTTCGAGTCCATCATGAGCATCAAGACGGGATGCTATCGTGTTGAATATACAAAATTTAATTTTTCCAACTCCAAGGTGGGCAAAATTTACAAATTCAACAGTACTCCATAACTTGCGTATGATTTACAGTTCAAATTAGGTAAATGCAGATGTTCTAGGTTCTCCAAATTATTCTAAAGTTCAAATCAACAGGTCTACTGAAACCAAACTGAAAGCAATCCAAAAATGATCGCCACATTCCCTAGAGCCCTGGCGAGTGATCTACAGGCCAAATAAAAGCAGATGTTCTAGATTCTCCAAATTATTATGAAGTACAGATCAATTGGTCTACCTGTTCAAATTCAAATTTAATTTTTCCAAAGAGTTCCAAAATATTATTCAAACAAATTCAATATTTTAGGCAAGAATTTGAAATCAAATATATACATAGAAAGTGATTTTTTGGGTATTTATTAGAGAGAGGCTCATCTCTCAACAAAAAAAACGATACCCATAAAAAAGTGTGAGATGTTATGTGATTAGTGTTGCTTTTAAAATAATGCTATCTAGGCCGTTTTGCATTTTCCATTGATCGACTTTTCTTAAGGTTTTTAATAGTAAATGACAACAGGTGCTTCGCCGAGAGATTTTTTCATAAAGTTGCATTTGCATTTTTCCATGATTTTTCCGGAAGCATTGAAATTTGGCCGATTTCATCATTGAATGGAATTAGTAACATGGTAGGCAAGTATATTCTGAAAATCAGGTTACGCCTCAATGTCAATAAAATAAAACGCAAGGACAGACATTCTAATTTTCAGATTAAGTTCATTTTCGTTTATTCTTTTTGAATCTTCCGAAGTAGGTAACTCATTTTTTTCAAATTTGCTTTACCACATATTTTTTAATCGTTTAATTCTTTTCGAAACATTAAGAAGCTTCAAAGTCTGTCTGAATTATTCTGAATATTTTGAAATCATCAACTATAAAAAAGACGGTTTAAAAAAATAATTTATAAATCAAATAAACAAAATCGGGTTTAAGGCACTTTCAAACCGAGGGAAAATTCGGCCCGATTTAAAATACAATCCGGCGGCTGTAAACCAGCCTATAAATTGGTCTCGATTTTTTTACTTTTCGCGACGGAATTGCATGAGTTCCGCTTTATTTGGGAGCACATGGGAACAAGATTCCCGAGACGTCATTTAAATAATTTGCTATCAAAAAGAACTGTTAATTGATTAGATTTGACATTTATTCTCATGCGCCAATTATATTCTCTTATAATTAATATTACATTTTATTGATGTTCTTTCCTATTATTCATATTGTTATTCATGTTATTCATATTCGCAGATTTTCTCCCAATGATTTTCTCCCAAATTCATGAAAAAGGGATTTGGCACAGGAAACCAATAATCCTACCCACCCTATTCCTCTTTTCACATATTTTGTCTTCTGACATTTTTCTTAAAGACAATCCTCTCGGAATCCAAAACTGAAAGCTACGTACAACTGTCGTTTTTATTATTCCACGAATGCTGAAATAATAAAAACGACAGTTGTGCGTCCGCTTCCTTGAAAACGTGAGTAAATTTAGTTTTGGATAATACGCAAACGTTTTCGTAGCCAAAAATATCCTCATATGCAAAATTTGAGCTAAATCGGATATGATTTAGGGTTGCTCAAAATTAATCAAAACTCTATCACGGAATCCAAACCTAAATTTACTCACGTTTTCTTAACGTAGGAGGCTGGTCGGCCACATTGAGAGTTGACGTAAATTCAAATTGGACAAAATACAACATTTGGCTTGTACGGCCATAACAGGTGCAATGCATAGTACACCATCGAGAGCATTAGAAGCAGCTCTTTATAAGTTACCATTGCATCAATACGTGAGAATGGAAGCTGAAAAATGTGCACTAAGATTACGAAGATGTAACGAGTTTTTAGATGGCAATCTTTTAGGACATCTTAGTATACTGAGAGATTTTTCTATTAATCCAATCGTAGTAATGAACGAAGATTGGATGGAAAAGAGGCTGAACCTAGATATACCATACAAAGTAGTTCAAACAGACCGCCAAATATGGGAATTAGGGGAACCAAATATTCCACCAGGATCGATTAAGTTCTACACAGATGGATCAAAAATGAATGACAGTACTGGAGCAGGAATCACAAGCCCAGGACTAAACTTATCAATACCAATGGGAAAGTGGACTACTGTTTTCCTTGCAGAAATATATGCAATCTTAGAATGCACATTCGTATGCTTGCAAAGAAAATACAGACATGCCCGGATTTGTATATTTTCAGATAGCCAGGCCGCTCTAAATGCATTAAAATCATTCAAATGCCAATCTAAATTGGTTTGGGAATGCATAAAATTGTTGAAACAACTAGCTATTTCAAACCAAGTGCATCTGTACTGGGTGCCGGGGCATTGTGGCATCGAAGGAAATGAAAAAGCGGATTTACTCGCAAGACAAGGTTCAAATGTCCAGTTCATAGGACCCGAACCTTTCTGCGGAGTCTCTACATGTGTTATACAAATGGAGATTAAAAACTGGGAATATAATACTATACAGTCGAGCTGGATTGCTTCGAAAGCCTTAAGACAGGCTAAACAGTTCATCACTCCAAACAAGAAAATGTCGAATGAATTGTTGAGCCTGGAAAAAAGTTCTCTGAGAATAATTATTGGTTTACTTACAGGTCATTGTCCGGCAAGATATCATTTAAAAAAGATAAACAGAAGTCAAACTGATATCTGTCGCTTCTGTGCTTGTGAGATTGAGAACTCTCAACATCTGCTGTGTGATTGTTCAGCACTATTCGTGCGAAGAAAGAAGTACTTTGAGAAGGGCATATTAAGTCCTATCGATATCTGGACAGCAAACCCTAATGTGGTAGTGAAGTTTAAAGAAACGGTTGTACCAGATTGGGGTTCTTCGCATCGACAGACAATGGCGGTAACCCTAAATGGTAACTAGCTATTCTGAGTAGATGCAACACTAAAAAGGGGTACACCACAATAGATCAACGTAATGGTCGCAGTGGTTAAAATCCCAACAAAAAAAAAGAGTCTATGTCAACTTCTCTCCACAAACAGCCTAGATAGCCATGTGGTGTCGGCAGCCGGTTGTCTGGCTAAGAATAACGCTACGGATTGCCTGTTCCAGTGGTAAAAGTCCATCATACAGAAGACCCCCAATTATTGGTGTGATGCGGCTTTATGCTTACCGTGCCTATGAATGAATGGTTAGGGGGCTCTAAAAAGAACCTAACCGCTAACGGAGCCTGTGAAACACCAGGGCACCCTTCACAGTATTGAGCCCTTATTGCGCTAACCGGAGCTATGGCGTAGTTGACTTTTTGCTTCTCCGCAATAATCGACTACTCTTATTCAATTTCAACTTGAGGTTAAATAAGGGTGGGATTATGAGTATGTTTTTATTTAGTTTTTCATTTAATTGTCGCCTATATGGATTCGCTTTATGCGTTTTTCACAGTGTACTCTGTGTTTCGTCTTTGACGTTCTTGATACGATACCGACTCGGTTTCATCGTTGATGTTCACATAAATGTTGAAGTTGTGGAGTGTATTATCGTAATTCACAATGGCTACAGTTAGGATAGCTCAAATCAATCTTCAGCACAAAAGAACAGCAACGATTAATCTTTGTAGACTTATGTAAAATAGCAAATCCCAAGTGGCTTTGGTGCAGGAACCCTATTTTCGCAAGGGTAGCTTCTACCTAGGTAACTTAGTGAACCCGGTTTTTGCTGCTTTCAGTAATGTAATGGCAAACTCTCGATCAATGCCACGTGCATGTGTACTTGTTAACAACGCTATCGTTGCTACACTTATCTCTGATCTAACAACCATAGATATATGTGCTGTCACAATTGATGCAACTGGCGGATACCCCGTCAGGAAATACGGCTATTGTTCGGTTTATTTACCACATGATGAACCATCCCCTACGGATGCTTTCGAACAAGTTGTCAGTCATTGCACGTCAAAAAGCCTTCCGCTAATTGTCGGTAGTGATGCTAATGCTCATCACATCATCTGGGGTAGCTCGGATATCAATCTGAGAGGCTCCAGCTTGATGGAATACTTAAGTAGTACCGAACTTGGTTTACTTAACATAGGCAATCGCCCAACCTTTATGGTATCTAATAGAGCAGAAGTATTAGACATAACTCTCTGCTCCAATAGAATCAATCACGAGTTGACGAATTGGCATGTGTCAAATGAGAAATCTATATCTGACCATCGCTACATCTATTTTGATCAGTTGCATGTTTCTTTGCAGACCTTGCGTTTTAGAAATCCACGTTCAACCAACTGGGATCTCTATACAGAGTTGCTCTCGACAAAATTTCACAGATATCTACCATCCATTGAAACTCGATCCTACCGACTTGGATGATGCCGTTGATACTACAACGTTGCATATCGTGGAAGGTTTTGAAGAAGCTTGCCCCTTGCGTTCTGTGAAAACCTCAAGAGGAACCCCGTGGTGGAATTCCGATTTGGCTAAGCTCAGGAAGCAGTGTAGAAGGAGTTGGAACAGACCCATAAGTCTGACCTCATTTCTTCTGAAATGCTTAGAACGTATTATCGATCATCATATTCGTGATGACTGTTTGGCAAACATGCCTCTTCATGTTAATCAACATGCTTACCAATCTGGGCAGTCCATCGTGACTCTTCTATACAAGGTTGTCTTCTTCTTCTTCTTCTTATTGGCGTTACATCCCCACACTGGGACAGAGCCGCCTCGCAGCTTCGTGTTCATTAAGCACTTCCACAGTTATTAACTGCGAGGTTTCTAAGCCAAGTTACCATTTTTGCATTCGTATATTATGAGGCTAACACGATGATATTTTTATGCCCAGGGAAGTCGAGACAATTTCCAATCCGAAAATTTCCTAGACCGGCACCGGGAATCGAACCCTGCCACCCTTAGCATGGTCTTGCTTTGTAGCCGCGCGTCTTACCGCACGGCTAAGGAGGGCCCCATTTTCCGATTTACTGTAGGGTAAATGACGGTTTCGGTTTTGTGTTATTATTGTCAGAGAGATGGCCACAATATTCTTTGATATGCAAAGATTGTTTAGGCCACATTTGAGCATAATTAGTTATAGACTGTTATAGAAGAGACGAGCTCGGTGGTCTAGTGGCTACCGCTTCTGCCTTATAAGCAGGAGGTCGTGGGTTCAATTCCAGGCTCGACCCTTTCCTACTTTGTATTTCTATCTTACCCAAGTAGCACACGCAACATCTTCCTAAAAGTACTTTGTTTCTATTCAGTTTCATTAAAGGCATTGGAAAAAACATCAAAGCACGAAAAAGTTGCATCAAGATGTCAAAAACGTTCGAATTGTGATCAATGTTTCATTAAAATTGCAATGCAATACGTGTTTGACATTTGGAGACAAACAAACAAAGAATACTGCACTTCATGTTGCAAACACGAAACGAAATCATTAAGTTGCATATTTTCTACCATGTAACTTCAATGCGTCTTTCAAAATGTGATTGTTTATTTAAATTAAGTTGCAGATAAGTTGAATGTGTCTTCATGTTTAATTTAGCATCTTTCAACGTTTTGACAACTTATAATTTTTTCCTGTAATGGTGCAATCAAGTAACAGAAAACCCGAGTACAAAACTTCATAATCGTATGGTTTTTATAGTGAGTCAACATGCAGTCCCTTCGAAGTGTTGAATGGTGCTGTGGTAGAGTGAAGGACTATCAATCACAAGATCCATAAATCGAATCCAGTTTTATATTTTTATTTTACTATGTCTGAAACTTGATTATGCATATGTACAACATGTGATAGATTTAGTTCGGAAAAGGTATTGGAGGGTAACCGCCCCTTCGGTGGGGTTTGATCCCACGACCCCAGTTGTGGGATCAAACCCCACCGAAGGGGCGGTTACCCTCCAATACCTTTTCCGAACTAAATCTATCACATGTTGTACATATGCATAATCAAGTTTCAGACATAGTAATTAATTTCCACTCCGGGTGGCTTAATACCCGGCATATAGGCAATTAACTTTGAATGTACTGATTTTTATTTTATTTTTTTTCCGCTGTAGTGTTTTGCAACAATATTGCAATTTTAGTGCAATCGAAGGATGTTTCCATAGGCTCCACCTCTTGCGCTTTTTAGATTGCAAGAGAGTTATATTTGATGGCAAATACGCAAAGATTGTTCCATTCCGAATAGTTGCAACACAGTGAAATGTACAGTAGTGAAACAATTTGTGCTGCTTGGGTAGTTCTTTCTGTGTTTCACGTTAAACCAAAACGATTCCTACTGTTATAACCTTTCACACAATCCCAAAACCTCCCGTGGCACCTATGAGAGGTCGTAGAGTTCTCTGCATCTTTCTTAAGTAGGTGTCCAACAAATCATCCATCCCTTTCTTCAGCATTCGCAAGGACATGGCCAGGACAGATCTCGACTATTGGAGAGTACATTGCTTCCATCTAAGAGTTAGTGATTACCCGACCAGTTAGTCATAACAAAATTTTATCACAATTATATCAATATGTGTTACAAATAACAAAATTTGCAATAATTTTGTTATAAATTCTCTGCCAAAGATGGAGGAAAGAAAGTTTCATGATCGTCATAACATGATTATAACATAATCTGTTATGTTTATTTCTACCGAAAAAAAATTGCCTAAATTTTTGGTAGATAGGAATTGGAAAAAAAAAACGAAGGTACCACCTACAGTATAACTCGAGCCTACATTCAAAGTTGAGCCAGCTGGACAACGTTAATTGCCTACATTATGTATAATCATAATCTTTTCAAGAACATAATTTGTTATAGTACAAGATATTTTCACCACTTTTTATGTAACACAACGAGTTATATTTTTGTTCAATAAATAACATATTTAGTAATATTTTTGTTAAAACTAGAAGAGATTTTGTTACAATTTTTGTTATTTTAACTACTAATGGTACATGTTTTATAACAACCGCTGTTATGAAAAACTACTGTAACAGAATAACAAGATCTGATATAAATCTGTTACTATCTACTGGTCGGGAGTCCTAAATCAATATCTGTGGTAACGGATGAAAGTGACGCTACTCTCATACAATAATTTTGGCTTGTACCACCTACGAATTTGTGCGAACTGCTAAATGCTAATGCTAATGCTAATTAGTTATAGGCTGTTATAGAAATCCCCCTGACAATAATAGAACAAAACCTGCCGAAACCGTTATTTCCCCTATACAAGTTATTTTAAACAATTAAAATTTGGTTGAACCGGAATGCATTGGAATATAAGCGTCGAAAAAAAAAACAACTAAAAAGTAGCACTGAAAAATAAAATCAGGTTTAAGCTCAATTTAATTTATTTTACAAATCATCTATGGATAGATTACAAGCTTTTTGATCACATTCATTCATTTATTTAGCTTACATCTGAACAGATACCACAGTATCAATATTCTGACGCCACAATATCATATCCATATCATGGTCATATTTAGGATAAAGCATTATTACGACAAGGTTTTAAAAAGGACCGATGCAGAAAATTTCTCTCCTACACAATCTATGTTTGGAGATTGGAATGTTTGTATACATACACCTACATGAGCAGAACAGTGTTCGCAATCGGTGAATCTCTCATTGCCGTTTCGGTAACAGTAGTTTCATTGATAGTGTAATTTTGCAGGGTGAGGAAAAATTATTTGTGTTTTTTTCTCAGTTCATCGAAAAGGATCCAAAATCAACTGACTTATCCAAGGCTAAAACGAATGGTTGTTTTAGCAAGATTGGGCACCATTACATAGTGTATAAAATACGCTATAGCATTGTAAGAAGCTCCTCCAAAGGTAGACAGAAATGGACTTTTAACACTCCTAACTTAAATCCAATGGATTACTCAGTCTGGACAAGAGCCTGTACTTAGCCGCAAACATCTTAGGATCACTGAAAAACCAGCCGAACAAATAATGCAATATGCTGAGCTATGTAGCGTTCATTGTGGATAATTTTCCCAAGCGACTAAGCTGCCGTCACAAGCATAGTTGTCCCATGTCGTTTTTAGTTGATGGCCTTCTTACTGCCCTGGTGGCCAACAAAAGAGTCCATCAATGGATTGAAAAGCTAGGAAGGATTGCTGGCAAGCCTAGCCAGGATGTCTGATAGAAAAATTATTTGTCTGAGCAAATGCGACACCGCCAGCAAAGTGGCAATGGCATCGTAAAAAACGGCATGGGACAACTATGCTTGGCACGGCAGTAAAGGCGTATATAATAGCCAAATAAGGAATATTCGTGATATGGAAATTGTCTCGACTTCCCTGGGCATAAAGGTATCATCGTGTTAGCCTCATGATATACGAATGCAAAAATGGTAATTTGGCTTAGAAAGTGGAAGTGCTTAATAAACACTAAGCTGTGAGGCGGCGCTCTCCCAGTTTGGGGATGTAATGCCAATATAAGAAGAAGAATTACAATCTGTGTTAACGTATTCACATTGTCCATAATTTAATTGTTATTCAATATGCAATCAATAAAGTTACGGCTAAAAGAGTAAACATGAATAATACTTCCCCATCCTGTAGAGTGCAACTTCTACATTTTTCATACCATTTTGTTCAATCGGTTGCGAAATTAGAAAACAAGATGCTGCACATGCTCCCACTTGATACTGCCGGTTTATTATCTTTGGTTATTGTCCATGGTGTGGAGGAAATAACAGCAGAAGTTCACAACGTTCAGTTCGAACCCCACTTGATGTCAAGCACCATGGAACACTCGTCTTGAAGTAGCTAACATTTTAACTGAAACAGCAAAGCTTAAGTGTGTCCTTGTTGTGTGTGTGGTTTTTTCGCCTTCAGTAAGTCTACGTAAAAGTCGTGGAAGCTCGTTTGACCAAATATGCCGTGAAATGGAGGGAATCTCATTCGATTTAAATTCAATCCCACTGAATTTCATAATGATCGAAATTACCCTATAGAAAAAAGATCAGGACGATTTTGAGTTTACCCGCTTATTTTCTGAATCATTATTAGAAGTGCAATTGAGTGTCTAAAACAGTAGAGTTTGAGAGAAATAAATTCCGTCAACCGACTCTAATACGTCCGTTAATCGTACGTAATGGTGAAAGATAAGTAATTCATTGGCAACTACTGAACTTCTCTTCATGTCTTTCGATGTTAAACATGTTAGCTTGCAAGGTTAGCTGGTCATACGAAGTACATATGCCAGTGTTCAAAATCAACGGAACATTTGCCTCTATCTTCCATGTACCCGACAAACAATGCAAACAGCTTGAAATTAGAGTGTCCTAAAACTAGTTTTTGCCAAAATGTCAACTAAGTTCACAGTGTAAATAAAAGGTGAAATATCGACCTTGACAAATTCATTCAACTAGTTATAATGCCTTTCTCATGGTAAAGTGCAACACGTTTTTTTGCACGTAGATTGAAAAAACGAAATGTTCTCAAAACATATGGATCAATGGACGATTTCAGTGATACAAACTAAGAACTAGTTGTATAAATACTAAACCTGAAATTCAGATTTAAGATTTCTGCATCAATTTCTACCATCCCATTCCACTGTACGATATAATATTATGTTTTGTAGACTGATAAGATTCATTCATGAAAATTTACATAGAGTAAATGAACAGTTCTATTCTCCATCTCATTTATTTCAATAGAATAATACAGCACCAATTTCGTCGGATCTTTTTGTAAGCTGGAAAGCTACACATGTAAAAATACAAAATTACTTTGAAAATTACATCCGTAATCTATCAAGCTTAAACAATAGAATCGTTGGTAATGCTGAAATTTTCCTCTAGAATTAGATTTTTGAATTTCTTCCAAAACGGTATTTGTAAACATGTATTTAGTACATTCAATCTGATAGTAAACTAAATTTAAAAAAACACAAAGAAAACATGCGTGCTTACTGGTAAAACAATCTCAAAAATAAGAAACATGCTTATTTGTGCTTCATTTCTTAGTTTTTAATAGAATGTGCACAGGAGCTATGAGACGAAGAACCAAAGCAGTAGCGCCAAATAATTGAACATTATATGGACAACTTGTTCAAGTGTGAATCTGCTGAAAACTATTGCCCAAAATACAAGGTACAAGAAAGTTACAAGATAGCTGAAAAAATAAAAATACAAGAGAGCTCCAGACAAAATTATGGAAGACCAAATATGAGAGCTGGATTTAGAATGTGATTGTGTGTTGATTAATTTGCGCGAAAAAAAACATAAATACAATAAGCAGAGTGGATTGATTCCTAACAACAAACAAAACAGTCGCTTATCATTTCCACTTGCACTTGTGGAAATAATACTATAGATTTGGCACACTCTAATACACATGTTTCTCTGGTGCAACTTAGCAGATTTGTAATGCAAATTCTGAAAATTCCTTCTGTTCCTGCTTGGATATAGTCCAACCATATTCTGAAATTGCGCGTGCTTGTTAGGTTAGGTTAGGTTAGGGTTGGTGTGCGGTAGAGTTTAATTTATTGCAAAACCTTATTAAAATTTAGCAAACCGCCCATTATCAAATGTTCTCCTTGTGCTTCTTTGGAATCGATGTTTTTTTGTCTTCATATAGTTGCACCCCAGTAGCTGCGACTGTGGTGCTGTGTGCATATTTGAACAGAATTTAGTTTTATCTCAATTGATTCGTGATAAGTTTGGATATGTTGGGCAAAAATAAAATGGGCAAACAGTGATTGCTTTCAATCGAATTATATGTAAATAATTGCCAATCCCAGTAAACCTGATCCCCAGATGAATTGTCTTTAACTGCAATATTTACTTAAAGTTCTATATACTCTGTAAAAGACATGTGACACCAAAACGATTTCATTAGATTAGAAATTACTAAAACTGAATTCTAGACTATGAGCTTGATGATATGAAATGACGTTTACATTATTTTCAGTGAAAACTATAAGTGTGATCTTTGATATCATAAAACTATTATCAATTAATACTGTTCGTAGTCTGCATCGACTATTACGATACATATCCCATTTTGATGAATCATGTTTTATCTTATTTATCTGAAAACAAACAATCACAAAAATAAGAAACAATATAATCTGCTTTTAATTCCTATGTTTTGTAAAGAGTGAATATCGGAGCTATGGGATGAAGAACCGGACAGTTAGGTACTTGATTACTTATAATCATACGAATAGTTTAATTTTCGTTTGGATTTATTCGATAAATTATGTCAGTTAAATCACGGGGATTCGAACATGAGTTTTTAAAAAAAGAACGTCTACTCTAAATCACTGTTAAACCAAGAATGATAATTATATTCAATTCTACTTAGAGCTAACCTATGTAACTGAATACTAGCTGACCTACACTTTCCGAAGCCTGTCCAAGGGTCGATCACTGTTGTCGTCGTTGTCCGGATGTTATTTTGTTGATGCCGCAATTTATCGTCAAAAGGTAAATGTGCTGGCTGTTATGCGTTTGCCGGTCGCTCACGTGGTTGTTGGGGTTGATGCTTTTGATGATTCGGGCCAAATAGTGTTTGTAGGATGTTTGGTGTTTTATCGTTGCCAACTTGATGTGACGTGGTGGGTTGGTTGGTAACTGCTTCCCTTTAAGATCGTATCGTCCCGATACGATTATTGAATGGTTGTTGAACGTCTCCCTGATAATGATGTATGAGGTAACAAGGAGCACTGAAAGGATACTAAAAGTTGAAAGGCCTACACTGGTGTAGGTGTATTTGATATTCTGTTTTCTAAGTCAGAAAGTTTCTGACGATTATGGATATGCAACTCATGTAGCTTTTTGATAGTCATATCTGGCTCTGAGGGTAAATTGCTCGATTTGATTCCATCCAATGGGATAATAGTTTGGTGTGGTTTATAGCTGCATGAATTGCTGTATGTACAGTTATTTAGGGTCACTGAGCAGTTGGAGAAATATATCAAAATGTGCCCCTTCAAGGTTCTGTTGGAAACGTTGCAATTTGTTGACATTTCGGTTAACGATGAGTTTTCACAACAATGTAGTTTTCAGTGTTTCTTTAAGATCCTTGTAGTTTTGGTGGGTTTGGTAAATGAGCAATTACCTGGGATTCCTCTGAGTATCTTGGAAAAGCAATCATCTTGAGATACATCCGCTAAGTTATCCTTATCGCATAAAGCGTTTTGTCCTACAGTACGGCATTCCGATTTGAGTAGAAAGTCTTGTTGAGTCCGATGAGTGCAGATGATGAGGGCAATTCGATGATTCTTCCGTCGATTGGTATAGGCTCCATAAGGATTCGATTGAAAACAGTAGATTCTAACTGTGGAATAAAGATTATGAAGTATAACTTTTGGTTCCTAAATACTGAGCTAATCCCTAACATTTCATAAATTTGATCAGTGCTTTGAAAGGTAATGTTATGACTCTCGAGTTTTTCTCTAATAAGGCTGAGTTCTGATTTTCCTAAAATGTTTTTAGAAATTACGTTAAGGTTTGCTAATTGAGAAGTTTCAAAATAGACTCTAGCTCTTTTTCTATTTGCTCTAATTGGTAAGTTGTTTTGAATGTTTGGATGAGAAAAGATACGTGATTAATTCCTGTGTTATTATTGATGCCCCGTTTAATATTTATAAGTTCTCTGGTTATAATAGTTTGTTGGTCATTAAATGTTTTTATCATTTTATTTATCTGATTCTCGAATTTCTGTTTAACCTAATCTGAAGATTGTTTTGAGATATTAAACTATTTCCACTAACTTTCAGATTCTGGATTTCTTGGTCTATTTTACAAGGTCATTATCATCAAGGTTACCTGTTAACAATTTAATACTTGACCCTAACAAGTTAAATGCTCCTCTTTTAATCTCCTATGGGGCAGTAAGTTTTCAAGAGCCTCAAAAATGTCATCAAATTTGTTGATAGCAAAATAGTCAAATCTTTGAAGGTGTCGAAATGCGTGAGTCCTCGTATAATCTTTGTCGATGTTATCCAACAACTTTGGTGGTATTGGTCGAGATCTATTTCATGATATAGTCTGTCTTGTCCTTTTGGTTATGAAACAATGTCCTGTTGTTATTGTCAGTAGTCCTGGATTGTTCGAAAGGGTCCTGTATTTGTATAGTCTGCGTCTGCGTGGTCTTCATAATGGACAGTGGAATTATGATGGTTAAGATCAGCATGGTTTTCCTAAAAATAGAAATAGTGTTATTTACGAATTCTTTTAAATTATTTTTATGTAATTTGCGATTCGAGTTATCTATGAATGTTTTGTTTCTATTCTGGATAACTTGAACTGCGTCAAATTTTTTCTTGGTTTTACATTTGATTCCTTGCACTTTTGTGGAACACTTTCTCGTTCTCCTGCAATTCAGGTTCTCTTCTCTATTTTGATTGTGTTGATCTAGATCCTTTTTCTGTTCGTTCCAATTGCATGACAACGTCATCGTATATCTTGTTTCTATTTTACAAAATTTGATCCATATCAAGTGGGCGTTCTTCACCATCTTTTATACCAAAGAAAATCTCTCTGGGCTTTAATTTTGTTGCCGTGTGGATTGTTCCGTTATACAGAGTGCAAGCAATCATGTAAACTTCTTGCTACTTAAGTCATTATACTTATCCTTGATGCACCTGTAAATCTCAGCGAGAGTACTATGAAATCTTTCGACTATACTGTTAGTCTCGCTACGATTTACTGGTGTGAAATAAATTTGAATCCGTAAATCTTCTAACAGTCCCTGAACCTCAATGGATTTCATCGCTGGTTCGTTGTCTGAGATGATTAGCTGTGGCTTACCGTGGGTGCTGAAATATTTTAAAAGCGTTTTCCTGATGTCCTGATATTCCTACTAGCTAATGGCAATATGACTGCAAATCTGGAGAATTTGTCTACTATTGATAGAAACATGTTTGGTTGGGATATTAGTATGTCTAGATGAATGATTTCTAAAGGTGCTTTTTGAACAAGGGCGATTCCCTCATGTTTAATCTTGTATGGTTTACGCTCATATTTATTTTGTTGCACGTTTCACAAAGTAAAATGAATTTTCTAATATTTGCTTCATTTTAGGAAAGTAATATTTCCTGCCAGTTCCTTAAAATTTTCCTAAATTCCTCTATGTGAAAGTTCGTGAGTTTTCTAACCAACCTGTTTTTGTTTTCCAAGGTTTGTACGTCTTCCAGTAAAATTTGAGAAATCCTGACTTTAAGAATTTTATTCCTGCTGAAATAGTTTTTGTACACGACTTGAATGGTAGGAATGACTGACTCTGGACACATAATGCAGTTCACCTGTTTGGGGTTCTATGTATTCTTTGAAGATGTTGATTAGAGTATGTACGCCAACCGTGATTCTCGAAATTGTTCGTCTAAAAATGCGTGTAAAGATTTCTTCTACCTTATTTTCATCATGGTCACTATTACGGAGTATTATTTGATTAGAATGTACATTGAGAGGCGTATAGTCATTGGAACGAATTCGCTATCATCTGTATCTGCTGAATGAACGGTTTCGTTATCTGACTCGTCTTCTTCGTTTAAGTTTACTTCATGCGGAATTCGAGATAAACCATCTGCGACAATATTCTGTTTGCCTGGTCTATACTTAATTTGCATAATCATATTCCTCAAGTTCGAGTCTCCATTTGATAAGTTTACTATTTGGAGTTTTGAGGTTTAGTCCATACGTTAAAGGTTGATGGTCTGTGTATAACACAAATTTTCTACCAAAAGGTATGGCCTAGCATGCATCCCCATCGAATAGCCAATAACTCTTTTTCGATGGTGGAATAGTTTTCTTCTGACTTTGTTAGGGTTCAGATGCGAACGCTATTGGCTTGTCATTTCAATAGTACCTTGGGAGATTACTGCACCAATTGCGTGGTTAGAAGCATCGGTTGTTAGTATGAAATTTTTGTTGAAATCTGGGTATTGCAAGATACTACTACTAGTCAAAATGTTTTTTGCATCTCTCGAATGCATTAACAAACTCAGCAGTGTGCTTAATTTTTTCACCTTTCGTAGGCAGTTGGTGAGTGGTTTTGCAATTTTAGTAAAATCTTGAATAAATTTGCGGTAGTAACCTTAGAATACCTAAGAACCCAAGAAGTTCTTTATCGGTCTTGGTATGGGCCATGTTTTGATTGCACTAATCTTGCTTTGATTTGGTTTAACACCCTCTGGTGTTACGATGTCCAAGAAAAGCGACTTCTTTGCGTAGGAATTGCTTTTATCTAATTGAATCTTCATGTTATACTTTTGCAAACAAATGAAGATCTTTGTTAAGTTTTCCAAGTGTTCTTGGAGACTAGTAGAATACACAATTATGTCGTCCATGTAAACCAGACATATTTTGCCAATGTATTCTCTAAGTATATTGTCCATTACCCTCTGAAAGGTGGATGGAGCGTTTCGCAACCAAAGGGCATACGTAAAAAATTCATAATGCCCATGTTCGACACTGAATGCTGTCTTTGCAATGTCCTTTTTGGACTTCAATTTGATGGAATCCAGAGGCTAAGTCGAGGGTGGTGAAGTAGAGACATTTCCTAGCTTATCTAATATATCGTTGATATTAGAATAGGGTATCTGTCTTCAACAGTTTTCGTTCAGTTTTCGATAATCGATTACTAAACGCCATTTCTTTTGACCAGAGGCATCCATCTTTTGGAACTACCCACTGGGCTGGACCAAGGACTATTTGAATGTCTGATAATACCCTGCTCAAGCATTTTCATGATCTGCCGTTGTACCTCTTCTTTGTGACAGAAAGGATACCGGTATGATTTAGAATGTAATGGGTACGTCATCTTTGGTTTTGATAGAGTGTTTAATGCCATTAGTGAACGTAAGAGTTTTATCTCTTTTGTGAAAAATATCTTCGAAATTACGAATAATCTTTTAGAAGTTTTTCACGCTCTTCAGTATTGAGATGGTCTAATCGTAGTTGATTAGATAACTGTATTCTGTCTTTTTCCTGACTAACTTAGTCCCAATGGGTTTTGTATCAAAATTATTCACCTCCAAACACAAGCCTGTTTGGATTTATTTTGGCAATGTCCTCCGTTTTGTTCTCTATTATCACTGTCGTTTTGTTATTTTTCGCGTGGTAAATTCGGGAGTACAACTATCTCATCAGTCAGAGGTAGTTCGTTGTCAATGAAAAATCCTGTTTGTAACATCAGTGGACAATGTAATACCTATTTGTTCGTTGGAATTAACGCAAACTGTGTATGAATCAGGATATTTCTTTTCAAGGGTATAGTGCAATTTGGAAACTGTAGTTTGTTGGAGTGGGTGATAATATTAGCTTTAAATCGGCCAAAGATTCACACCTATAAGTCCGTCAAAAAAGGAGTGAAATTTGTGGAGGTGAAAAGTTAGTGGAAGTCTCCCTTGAAAGGAGAGAATTTTATGTATTTGTTCATCTTATGATGTCCGTTGATGCTCTTACTACCGATGGGTTTGACATTTTTATCCATGATGTACCTACTAATGATGGATCAATATAATTTTTGTTGGCTCTCGTGTCAATGAGGAGTTTAAGATTACCAAATTCTGTTTTTAAGTTCGATATAAGGCAGAAAGTTGTTGCTTCCTTATTTTCTTCTATTAAGTCGGAAGTTATTCGAAATTTACGTCGTCAACAGGGGTTTCCTGACGATTCATTGGGTAAGGGATTCTGATGATTCATTGGTTACACAAGCAGAGTTATCAATGGTGTTTCCTTGTTCATTATCACTGTGGAGATGGTTGCTAACATCGTTAGAATAAAATGGATTTGTTTCAGGTAATATTCTTCTGGGTACTGATATTGTTCATATGGATAGTAGTGGTTGGCTAATTCGATGTTTCTTAATTCTTCAACATGAAATCTGTTAGTTGAGGTGAAAAATGATTTCGTGGGAAATTGGGTTGTAATTAGGTAGGGTCGATTCATGTAATTGACATGTTTGCTCATAGTAGAGGGGTGACATCCATCGGGACGGCCTTTTGAATTGGTTTTGGGAATGGTCTTGGGGCTATCGCTGGTGGAAAACATTTCTAGGAGGAAATCTTTGAGGCATGTAATTATTGGGATAAGGTGGTCGTTGTGACGTGGTCCTGGTGACGGTGGAAATTTTTGAGATGAGTTGAAATGAGTATGTGTTTGATGGCGGAGCAAATGTTGGTTTGGCTGGGACTGGTGGTAACGGCTTGAAATTTGGTTTCGCATAATTATAATTTTTGTTCCTCCAGACACAATCGAAGGGCATCCTTCATTGTATCTGGTCCGCGTGCCCTAATTATTGGACCTAAGGGTTCTTTTAACCCAGCCAAAAGACTTTTAGCCCCATCTGTTGATAAAACTCCTTTTTCGAGGCAATAATTGCTGCATTATTTTCAATAATGTTTAAATTATTGATCAGTAATGAAATGGTGGGACACCTTGCCGTAAAACTCTTCGACGTTGTTTGTTTGATAAATTTTGAAAAGATCACGAGTTAGAGACACTTGTCTCGTCGATCGCTATAATGAGTAATTAGATTTTGTTTCATCTCGTTCCAATTTAAATTGGTGCCATACAACTCGAGTATGTTGTCTGCGTCACCAATAATTTTGTGCGAACCGCTTGGATCCACATTGTGCACGCATTCCCTCCGCTTCATTTAGTAAAGGCATTATGTTGTCGATTGCCCTGATAAATGAGTTTAATTTCACTGGGTTCCCATCGAAACAGGGAAGATCCCGTATAATTTGTGGGGTTTGAGAGATTTTAAAATGCTCTCTGTTCTCCCACATACTTCAACGGTTGGTGCTGGGGCACATTCGCATGTTGGTGGAGCGCTTGTTCGGCTTGAGCTCGAACGTGCGCTAG
The DNA here is from genome assembly GCF_024139115.2 of Armigeres subalbatus. Lineage (NCBI taxonomy): Eukaryota > Metazoa > Arthropoda > Insecta > Diptera > Culicidae > Armigeres > Armigeres subalbatus. The sequence goes on along the minus strand of NC_085140.1, from coordinate 208,925,513 downwards.
CTCTTCGTCGCGATTAGACACGTGTTGAGCTAACTTGAGTTGCCGTTGCAGCTCCTCAATTTGTTGGTCTTGCAAATTTCTCGCCATATCAAACCGATTATTACTTTTCGGGCAATTTTTCGCACCATTTTAACACTGTTAAGCACTGAATCACTTTTTATCTTACACTTCTGTATCTTTAAGAAATTAAAATTCACTTACCTAAGTTTGTTATCGATGTTCCTTCGATAGTAGAGAGGACGTGTCCGATTATCCGTCGATGCTGGTCTCTCTCGGGATGTCGATATCTTCGACAGATTCTGGTTCTTTATGATTATCCGCGTTGGCCTTTTCTTCTCTGGGATGCTGCAAGTCTTCGATATTCCTCGAAGATGTCTTTTCGACGAACACACTCACTCGCGAACTAAGAACTCGGACGCGGATCCTACCGACTGCGCCAGTTAAATCACGGGGATTCGAACATGAGTTTTAAAAAGAACGTCTACTCTAAATCACTGTTAAACCAAGAATGATAATTATATTCAATTCTACTTAGAGCTAACTCTATGTAACTGAATACTAGCTGACCTACACTTTCCGGAAGCCTCGTCCAAGGGTCGATCACTGTTGTCGTCGTTGTCCGGATGTTATTTTGTTGATGCCGCAGTTTATCGTCAAAAGGTAAATGTGCTGTAGGCTGTTATGCGTTTGCCGGTCGCTCACGTGGTTGTTGGGGTTGATGCTTTTTGATGATTCGGGCCAAATAGTGTTTGTAGGATGTTTGGTGTTTTATCGTTGCCAACTTGATGTGACGTGGTGGGTTGGTTGGTAACTTGTCTATTGATCTAGCTAAGTACATTATATCCCTAAAAAATATTAGGCTGGAACTAATACTTTTATTTAGAATTAACTTAAAAGTAGCATTAAAACGTTTTCTGATATAACTCTTATTCTTACTCCAGTTAATTGGGCATCATTCATTTCTCTTGAATATCAAACAATGTTTCCAACTGAGAATCCAAATGTTTGAGATTTCTTTCGTAATCCTGCAAAAGAAAAAAATGAAAAAATATTATATTTATGCCATGACTTCCATTCACATAAAACTTAATTTACACAAGTCAATTGTAAACACAACTATATTTTTTCCAGGTTATAAAAAAATAGCTTATACAAATCTTCATTTTTGCACACCAAATTCTGATTAGCAACGTTCAATTTAATAGTACCTACTTTTACATTTTCTCTACTTCTGTAATAGTTTTGTCAAAAACGAGTCAGAAACATGAATGGAGGAATACGGAAAGAATCGCAGGTGGTTACAAGTTAGGCAGACATACCAAACCAACAGATCTAATATCCGACCATTTAATACTGATTCAAAATATCCGCCTATGTTGAAAGAGTTTCATGCAAGTCTTCCCTTTTTCATCTTAAAATGTTTATACCAGGAAAATTAACAGCGGACCAAAAGTTTCTTTTTCTTATTCTCATTGGCATTACATCCCCACACTGGGACAGAGCCGCCTCGCAGCTTAGTGTTCATTAAGCACTTCCACAGTTATTAATTGCGAGGTTTCTAAGCCAAGTTACCATTTTTGCATTCGTATATCATGAGGCTAACACGATGGTACTTTTATGCCCAGGGAAGTCGAGACAATTTCCAATCCGAAAATTGCCTAGACCGGCACCGGGAATCGAACCCAGCCACCCTCAGCATGGTCTTGCTTTGTAGCCGCGCGTCTTACCGCACGGCTAAGGAGGGCCCCCCAAAGTTTACTCTGCGACAAATCCTTGATAAATTCCGGGAATACAACTTGCGGACTCATCATATGTTTGTAGATATTTAAATGCAGCTCTGATAGTCTTGTGAATAATTTTCCAAGAAGTTCTGTTCCACATCTCGATTCCGTCTGTATTACATCCCTTCAAAACGTCCTGGATTTCAGATCAATTTTCAAAACGACTTTGGCCTATCCAATGAACCAACTTATGAATGATGTTAGATATGGTATCCGAGTGAGTCCACTTATATTGGTAAACCTACGGATTGGCAAACCTACGGATTGGCAAACCTACGCCGATGCTCGCAAGGCTTACTGGAGACCTCTTGGACATCTTATATTCATGAAAATTGGGATCCTATGTTTTTGAACTGGATTTGGTACACACTGACGAAGAGTATATGGCAAATGTCATGATACTTACAACTGAACCCGAAAACGTTTTGGAGTACCATGAACACCTATTATTCCAAAAAATTGGGTTTACACTATTTCTATTGGATATATTGAGTATATGCCAAAGATTAGAACATTACAAACACCTTGATTGATTAACCTGGTAGATATCTTGAGCTGAACTCGAGAATGTTTTGGAGTACCTTGAACATCTCGAATTCAAGAAAATTGGGTTTGCATGGTGCGCATATGCTTATTGAACCAGGTTGGGTACATATCGATGTTGAGGACATTACAAAAAGCCTTGGTTGTCCGGTAGATACTTTGGGTTGAACTTGGGTTTGGAGAACATCGCGTATTCGAGAATATTGGATTTACATGATGCGCATGTGCCTATTGGACTGGATTAGGTATATGCCGATGATGAAGACATTGCATAAGCCTAGGTTGATCTGGTAGATACCGAGGGCTGTTAGGTTATCGACGGATGCCACTTTACCTTAGGGAACGTCCATAAATTACGTCACGTTTTAGTGGGAGGTAGAGGGTTTCTAAAAGGGTGACTACTCATATCAAGTTTTGGGAAATTTCATACAAAAAGGGGGTCAATAAAAATGGTTAATTATTGCGGTGCATAATTTTTGGACGTTCCCTTGATGCACTCCTTACTTGCCAGGAACTTCAACCAGTGACCATCAATATACATTTTCTATCTTCTATATAATAAAAATGAAATGGTCTGTGTTCGTATCCGCATAACTCGAAAACGGCTGGATGGATTTTCTTTATACCTTCAGCAAATATGTTCGTTATCGTTTCCGACGGGTTTATATGATATTTCCTCATGTGAAAATCATATGTAAAGTTGAGCAAATCGTGAAATACTGAAACAAAGATTCGTATGGGAATTCCGCATAGGCAGTTCGCAACGCGCATTTTCGCCTACTATGCAGGACAACGTCTGCCGGGTCGACTAGTGTATAATAAATTTGGTCTCTTTTCACTTACCCAAGCATCACATCAGCATGGTCACGTGGCTTATGGACAGCCCCTTAGCATTTAAAAATGTTAGAACCTGAAAATCTAACATTATCCCAGCAATATATCATTTTTACTAAAATTTTAGCTAAAAAATCGTCAAAGAAAATTATTCCGATTTTGTCACTGTTCCGATTTTATCAACTGAAACTCACGGACCGTGTTGATAAAAACAGAACATATCTGTACTGAATGAAGGGTTAAATCCGGTTTTTAACGCAGATGGATTTTGCAAGACTGTATAAAATTATTTTTCTTTTTTCTTTCTGCATGGTGAATAATTTGAAACCACGTTAGTTTCAAACTGTGAAAAAAATAGACCGAAAAGAACGGTTTACTAAGGAGGGGACTTATCTTCCTCTCTCTCCCGGGGCCTTCTTGTCCCATAGCCTGCTGACACTTTATTGGCGAAGATGGTGGGTGTGGTGGGTTTGATGGTGACCAGGATTCTCCATCCACTATTGAGTTTTTGACGCTGATTAAGAGTTCTCCACGCTGATTTGTGGTTCGGACATACTGGTTCCAAGTTGAACACGCGGTTTTAGAGCCACTTCGGATGGGTTCACCACGATGCACTGGAGTTCACACACATCGTAATCTGCCGCACAATGGGGGGCCTGTTGGCGACCGACACTGAGACTCTTCTAACGGTTTGTTCTTATCAGCCTCAAGAAAAACTTATTCCCGGCATACTCGCGGCTCCGTTGTCTGTCTTCTATCACCATCACCATCCAAGCCTCGCTACTCTCCTTTTTTCGATCATGTCCTTTCCTCTCTTTTTCCTCCACTTACACCCTTCCTTCGTTTTTATACATGTATCGGGTTGGATACGATCATCCCATAGAGATGGGGGATATTAAATAGACCTTTGCCGAAAGTTAAGGGACTGGTTACTTAATAGCAACTTTGCATTTTCACATTATAATGCTACAAATTTTGTGTTCATCTAATCTAACTATTGGAATTAAGTGTAGATTTTATTATTTTTCTGAAGGCATCTACTTTGTGACGGCTTTTGCGCGGTGACATCATTTTAGAATTTTTAAAGATAAAATGATCAAAAATATGAAAACTCGTGATATGTGGGACATTGGGGCAAAACGAGGTCAATAACTACATACAGAAGTGGTTCACGTTCATGAAAGAGCTTTCACTGAATGTCTTAGAAAATTCCCTTTCAAATAAGCCCTTGATCTCTTCTGTAAGTTGTTCGTAAAGAAAGTTATTAATTTTGTGTGCACTCGTTAATACAATACACACTAGGTCAAATTGTTTGAAATAATAGCACTTTTTGTTTTGGAAATATCCGAAAAACAATTGGTTGAAATGTTATAAACTTGCATGTAGGTGCTAAGTGACACTACGTAGATTATAGGAATAATAAGAGATGTGGAATACTAAACTGCTATTATTTTGAACAATTTGACCTACTGTGTAATTTTTTGACGAGTAGATTGATACTAATCATTTGAAAACTTCAGCGCATTTGTAGTTCACTGCCAACATTTCAGCTCAATCAATCGTTGAGGAACACAGTTACAGCTTGTCAAAGTAGGGCATTTTGTATGAAAAACGGACTCGATCCGCTGTTATTATTCTGAACACAGGTGTATGTATTTTTATACATTTCTAACGTACCTTAAGCTTAGTTTGCTTCCCCTTTTCCAAACCAGCCGTTGTAATGCTGTAAGTCCCGTCTGTATACTTGTTTATGTATGAAGGGGCAGCGAGGGATCTTGTAGAATCATAATACGAAACCTAAAATTTGAAAACATTAAATGATTTCCAATTAGTATAAACACATACACATTTATCTCAATTGAAACATGTTATAAATTAGATTCTATAACTCATGTATAAAGAGCAACAGCAGAGGTGATTAGCAAAAAAAATAAGTTATGTAATTATTGTATACAAAACAACTACCGTCGTCGGGGTGACAATGGGTCACTGTTTCAACTACTTAGAATGATTGTAGAATGGATTCAATGTATCTAACGGCAAGAAGACTAAAATATAAGAGACCTTTTTGAACGATTTTGCTATCCGACCTCCAGGCTGCCGGTGAGAGCGATGACCCATTGTCACCACCGCTGGCGGTACTTCGTACTCTGGGATAATCAATGCCATGGCTTATATTTTTTAAATAAAAAGAGAAAACAAATTCTTCGTGATTATTTGGTAGTACCGCAGCTCTTCTTCACTTGATATGGTGGTCCCGTGAATGTGTACACGACACGCTCAAGCATGCTTGATTAACACAGACTCCACCCCTCGGTTAGTCATGCATCCACTATATTCCTCCAACGAATTTGTTTGACCAACCGAGCATTAACCATTAAAAAATATATATTCGAGTGGGATGTCATGGTCATTTTTTCAAATCAATGGCTTTTCGAAACCATTCTGAGTGCAGAATTTGGGCCCGAATGGCTGCTTCCTCGCTTTCCGCATCGTGTCTGAAGTTTGTATGCATTTTAAATTCTAGAGGATGCTGATCATAATAAACCAAGTGGCACATTGCGTTGAAGTATAACCCAAATGATGCCGAAAAACTTTGCTGAAGAACGTTCGTAGCTGGAACGTCCACGAAAACGCTTCGACCATATGCAAAAAATCGTTTATTCTGCACTGCCGAACTACGTGGACTAATAATTTAACTGAGTGTTATTTCAAAACTATTGATCTTAAGAGCTTTGGAGTTAATAGGAGTTATCCGGAACCATTTCACAAAGTAAAAATTAAGACAAGAAAGAAAACGGGTTTTGTTTTCTGACAATCAAAGGTTTTCCAGTAGTGCTGGCAGAAACATTGATTTCTTGCATATGGTAATAACTCAATTTCCGAAGTGTAATAACATTTTTTGTAGACCTTCGTGCTATTAACCAATCAAGCCCGTAATCTGCACAGTTGATTGGCAAGCTGCTTTGTCGCGCTAATACCACAAGAGAGGATTAGACGAGGTTAAACGCACAAGGCTGTCTAACATCACCGGTTCTAAGTTTTCCAGCATAACCGGAACCATGCGGCTGCACATGCGGAGACATTCGTTCATATGCTCGACAAAATAATCGAAGAGCATCCAACTGGAGAAAATTTGAACGCATTGTGGCAACATGTCCACGAGACGGCCAATACAACAGCCACAGAGGTACTTGATATCACCCAAGGAAACCAACAGAAAGGCAGGTTTGATGTGGAGTGCTAAAGAGCGACAGATGAGAAAAGTCAGGCCAGGAGCCGCATGCTCGTAGCATCTACACGCCAAAATTGAGAACGATATGAAGAACGCAGGGCAGTTGAGAAAAAACTTAACCGGCGGACAAGCAGTGGAGCCACCAAAGCGCTAGACGAAGTGAAAAGACTGTTCGAGAGAAAAATAACGTTCAGGCCGCTGGGAAGGACGGAACTCAAACCGTGCTTCTAAAAGTTGGGAGTGACCGGCTGAATGAAAAAATCCACCAAGTGATTGAAATGATTTAGGTGGGAAAAGAAATGCCTTGGAGAGAGAAGAAATGCTGGCTTGGTGCTGACAGGGATGCCCTGCAGAGTTGGCAAAAATCCGCTCGTTAAATATCTTGGCTGTGCATATGCACAGCACATGTTTCGAAATGGACAAATTGATATGAAATTTGCGAAACAGAATCCACGTGTCTTGGAGGGACTCGAACCATCAACCTCCTACTCTCTAGATAGGCGTGATAACCCCTACACAGTTATGCGCTCTCTTTTTTGCAAATTGAATATCTTTCGGATGCTTGATTTGTCCAATCTCCTCATGTGCTATGCATGACTAATAAAATACGGCAGATTAAAGTGGGCTGAACATGTAGAGCGTATGCCGGAAGAGAGACCAGCAAAAGTGATGTTTGGCAGAGCACCTAGAAGAGGACGTTGACTCCAGCGACCTGAAATATGACATTACATTCGGTTTTGCCCCGGATAACATGGACCGTACGATATAGGTAGGTACACACCTAAATCATTTCACAGATTTCGGTGAATTTTGCTTCAATTCACCGAAATCTCAACAGCAGATTTGTTCGGTAATTATTTCACAAAATTTTCGGCGGTTTTTCCTTTGTTCAACTGTCAAAACCACGGAAAATCTGTCAAATTATTCACCGAACAGTTCTGCTGTTGAGATTTCGGTGAAATTTCACAGAAATCTGCGATTTATTTTAAGTGTGTAGGTTGCTTCTTTTTTTTTCTACCTTCCTCTTTCCTCTTTATTTTTTTCCTCCTTCCCTCTTTCTTCTTCTTTCTCAACTCTTCGTTCTTCCTACTTCCTTCTTCCCTCTTCTTTTTTCCTTATTCCTCCTTCCTTCTTCCTTTCATGTTTGATAGGAGTTAAAAGAAGCATTTATTTCATATTCACGAATAATAAAGCTAGATTGTAGATATTTTTTTAACATTGTCTAACGCATTCTAAAATAACATCCTGATTAGATTACGAGTTTAATCACTTGATATCATATTAAATTAAAATAAGATGTGTGACTTTGACTTCAAGAAATTCTTTATCAAATGATAAAGCTTTTAGTCTGAAAAGGCTGTAAGATCAATATCAGCAAATCATCCTTTGTTTGTCATTTCTAAAACAACGTAAGACACGTAATGCTGAGCCACTTTTGTAGCATTGTGAGACACCTACACACAAGCCATCTATTTTCGTTATCACCCGCTCGTGCCAATAGTGTTTGGCTCACTTTCATTCCAGGCAATGAAAATGTACCATTCCAGTGGCTTCGGTTGAACTTTACTTCCTGCAACCTAATCAAATTGTAATCCCACGTGTCAGCGGACACCATTTGTCGACGATCCATATAAATCTGTATCGAAACCGAAATAAATCAGCCTAGGATGGAACAAGATTGATGGCGACACGGCCATTATTTTACAGCTTTACACTAAAGATGGACATGCTTGCTACTTCTCAAACGCAACGTCGGATAAAATCCAGCATGTGCCCAAGAGGCCATAACGTGAGTCATCCCTTTTCGCTTTACGAGTTGAATCGAACTTGTGTTATACACAGCAGAATATGTAGAGTGATGCAGAAAATTGTTTGAACAGGCACCTGCTTTGTATCATGAAAACTCATAAACTTCCGAGATGAAATTTTCCAAGAAGACATCTTTGAAAACCCACTTGATTCCATATGTAATGCACCATCATAAGCGTTATGTACAAATATGACAACCATTTTTTTACATAATCACACATACAATGTTTCAACCCACTCTGTAACAATCAAGCACTATAAAATAGAAAGAAAGAAAATATTACCCGTTCAATTTCCTCGTACAACCGTTGCTTCTGGCGATCCAGCTGTTGGATTGCCTGTTGATATCGCTGCTCCAGAGATCCATCGTCCGTAAGTTTGGTGTTGGTGTCATACCGTCTAGCAAGCAGTTCCATTTCGCGCTGCTTAATGTCCTCTTCGGCGAACATGAAGTCCATTTCCTCTCGTTGTCTCTGCAATGAGAATCAATTAGCGCGTTCATACTTGTTTAGCGAACCTCTATCTGTATGTAGTCAAACCAAATGGGGTGAAATCAACGAGAAAATGGTGTTAACAATTGACTTTTGCCGATCCTTTTGCGGCCAGAATGAAAGAAAAAAATATGAATTCTTCAGATAAAATCATTTATTAGAGAAAGAAATTGAGATTGATCTTCTTTTGATTTTTGTTTTCAATCCTCAAAATGGACAGATGAGTAAAAAATACAGATTCTTCGAGAAAGTTGACCATTAATAAAATGAAGAATTGGAAAATTGAGCGAACAAATACTTTTTTAGGGAAAGGTCAATTCATTTTACTATCACTTTTATTGTATCGTATAGGCCAGTGTTGTAAAATGTCTTGGTATAATTTTCCCGGAACTTTTTTTAATTGCTTTATTATCGTGATTTTTTATAATAATAATTTGTTCGCACAAAAATTCCGAGCACTGTTTTCACAAGCTAGATGTCAGTTTGTAATATATGATGAGTAGGGCAGTTTTAATTTAACCTTCCTAATGCATTAGAAAAAAGCTACAAATTGTGCATTGGGGTCCATTTGGACACAAGATTTCATCTCGATCACAAAAACTCAAATTTCAACCGATTTTCGATCTTTAGGCACCAAACGAAAGCTGTAGGTTCCAATAACAAGCCCACGGGGTGATTCATTCAAATTGTCCACTCTAGTCCCCGGGGAACCTGTGCTAAAGAGGTATTGTTTGAGCTTCTCAATTTGGCACCAAATTTTCGAGTTGCGTGTTATGAAACATAAAATTGCTTGCAAATTTGTGCTCTGATGATTCTAACTGTATTTGCTATATTGTATATGCCATTTCTGGGCAAATTTATCCCTCGAGTGGTCATCGGAAAGCCCTCTGGAAGATCCGGAACATCCGTAAAATTGGCCAATTCTAAAAGTTCATCCTAGAGCTTCACGATTTTTTGGTAACCATTCATTCTGGAAAATTGTGGGTGCTATCAATAGGTAGAGTCTTCTGTGACCGCCAAATATCCCAGAAACGGTCCTCCGAAGGATCCGGAAAACCGGTAAAAGTGGCCAATTCTAAAAGTTCATCCTAGAGCTCCGCGATTTTTTCGTAACCATTCATTCTGGCAAATTGTGGGTCCAATCAATAGTTAAAGCCTTCTGTGACCTACAAATGTCTCAGAAATGGTCCTCCGGAACGTTCGTAAAATGGCCAATTCCAAAAGTTCATCCTAGAACTTCGCGATGTTTTTAAAACCATTCATTCTGGCAAATTGTGGGTGCAATCAACAGGTAAAGTCTTCTGTTACCCCCAAATATCACAGAAACGGTCCTCCGGAAGATCCGAAACATCCGTAAAAGTGGCCAATTCTAAAAGTTAATCCCAGAGCTCCGCGATTTTTTCGTAACCATTAATTCTGGCAAATTGTGGGGGCCATCAATAGTAAATGTCTTCTGTGACCTCCAAATGCCCCAGAAATGGTTCTCCAGAAGATCCGGAACATCCGTAAAATGGCCAATTCCAAAAGTTCATCCCAGAGCTTCGTGATTTTTTGACAACTATTCATTCTGGCAAATTGTGGGTGCAACAAACAGTTAAAGTCTTCTGTGATCCCAAAATGTCCCAGAAATGGTCCTCCGGAAGATCCGAAACATCCAAAACATCCGTAAACATCCGGCCAATTCTAAAAGTTAATTCCAGAGCTCGGCGATTTTTTTTCGTAACCATTAATTATGGCAAATTGTAGGGACAATCAATAGTAAATGTTTTCTGTGACCTCCAAATGCCCCAGAAATGGTTCTCCGAAAGATCGGGAACATCCGTAAAATGGCCAATTCTAAAAGTTAATCCCAGAGCTTTGCGATTTTTTTGGAACATTCATAAAAATGATCAATTCCAAAAGGTAATCCCCGAGATTCGCATTATTTCGTTATCATCCATCCTGACGAATAATGGATGCAATCAGTAGTGAAAGTCGTCAGTGATCCAAAAAGCTCCCGAAGCGGTCATCCGAAAGATCCGGACTATACGTAAAAGTGGTCAATTTCAAAAATACATCTCAGAGCTTTTTTCAATTCATTCATAACTGAATTTCCTGTGCAATCAATTGTGCAAGTCTTCTGCGACCCGCAAATACTCCCGAAAGCAGCCGATACCACAAAATCATTCCATAGCATTGCTTTTTTATTCGTAACCATCCATACGGGCAAATTGTGTACGCAATAAATTGTTCCAGTCTTGTGAGATGACCACAAACGGTCTTCCGGGAAATCTGAAACATTCGTAAAAGTGGCCAATTGAAAAGTTCATCTCAAAGCAAATTTCGAAACTGTTTATATCATCGAATGGATAATGCAATCAATAGTGAAAGTCTATTTTGGCCCGAAATGATCACAATACGGTCCTCAAGAAACCCGAAACATCCGTAAAATAGGTTGATCCTAAAATTTGATCCCAGACCTGAGCATTTTTGTTAGCATTCACGTAGTAACGGTGAATTATATGTGGAGTAAATAGTGAAAGTCCTCTGTGACCTACCAAAAGTTAATCACATTCGATTTTTTAGACAATAACATTAACATTGTTAATGGCTCCGGTTCTCTTGGAAATTTGAGACATCCGCTAAAATTATGAATTCCAAAAGTTTATCTCACAGCTCCACATTTTATTTCGAAAACATCCATAGCGGAGAAGTGATTGGGAAATCAAGAGGGGAAGGTGGGGAGACTTGATCCCCGGGGTGACTTGATCACCCCCTGTTTTAGCGAGAACTAAAGAAGTTTTCTTCGTATTTTTAAGTATAGATCCTCTGTAGACAAATGACCTGAGATATTCTTTTGGAATTGATCACTTTTACGAATGAACTGGATCTTCCGGACCGTTTCTCAAGCACTTGGAGGTCACAGAAAACTTACCCTATTAATTTTCCAGAATGAATGGTTACGAAAAAAATCACCGTGCTGAAGTTTTGGAATTGTCCACTTTTACGGATGTTTCAGATCTATCGAAGGATTGTTTCTTCGACATTTGTAGACCACAGAAAACTTTAACTATTGATTGCACCCACAATTCACCAGAATGGATGGTTACGAGAAAAAAAAAATGCTATGCTCTGGGGTGAACTTTTGGAATGGCCACTTTTATGGATGATCCGTATCTTCTGGAGGACCGTTTTTGTGGCATTTTGGAGGTCACAGAAGATTTTCATTATTGATTGCATCCACAATTTGCCAGAATGGATGCTTACAAAAAAATACGAAGCTCTGGGATGAACCTTTGGATTTGACCATTTTACGGATGTTCCGGATCTTCCGAAGAACCATTTCTGGGGCATTTGGTGGTCACAGAAGATATTTACTATTGATTGCACCCACAATTTGCCATAATGAATGGTTTTAAAAAATCGCGGAGCTCTAGGATGAACTTTTAGAATTGGCCACTTTTACCGGTGTTCCGGATCTTCCAGAGGACCGTTTTTGGGACATTTGTAGATCACAGAAGGCTTTAAAAATTTGGTGGTCACAGAAGATATTTACTATTGATTGCACCCACAATTTGCCAGAATTAATGGTTTCGAAAAAAATCGCGGAGGACCGTTTCTGGGATATTTGGGGGTAACAGAAGACTTTACCTATTGATAGCACCCACAATTTTCTAGAATGAATGGTTTTAAAAAAATCGCGAAACTCTAGGATGAACTTTTGGAATTGGCCATTTTACTGATGTTCCGGAACTTCCAGAGGGCTTTCCGATGACCGCTCGAGGGATAAATTTTCCCAGAAATGGCATATACAATATAGCAAATACAGTTGGGATCATTAGAGCACATATTTGCAAGCAATTTTATGTTTCATAGCACGAAACTCGAAAATTTGATGCCAAATTGAGAAGCTCAAACAGTACCTCTTTAGCACAGGTTCCCCGGGGACTAGAGTGGTCAATTTGGATAAATCACCCGTGGGCTTGTTATTGGAACCTACAGCTTTCGTTTCGTGCCTAAAGATCGAAAATCGGTTGAAATTTGAGTTTTTGTGATCAAGATGAAATCTTGAAATCCAGCGGGCTTGGTAGTCATATGGCTACTGCTTCTGCCTCATACGCAGGACGTTGGGTTCAATCCCAGGTCAGCTCCATTATCCTACTTTGTATCTTTCTCTATATATCTCATGTTCTAGCAATCACTAGAATTGGAAATGGACTTCCATACCGTTTCCACTACTATTCCTATACCTTCAACTTGAGTATTCTAACAGTAATCTGCTAGAATTGGAAATGAACTATAGAGCTCGTTTCCAACATCAAATTAGAAATTCCATCGTCTTCTCCTATCTATCACATTGGCAGCTCGTTAACCAAGACGGACCTCTGCCTCTCGAACCTAACCCAAAAATTCCAACAAATTCCGCATGAACTCGTGGCAAGTGCAGAGGTATATTCGGCTTGCAGTGGGCGAGTGATTGCATCATCATTTCCTCCCCCTTCCCTACATTGACTTGCATTCTGACGTGGCAGGCGCCAGTATGACCTAACAAATGAGATCACCAGTACTTGTACATTGAAGATGTGTGCTAGTCCCAAGCAAACATCTGTTGGTTCCCTGTGCAAGAACAGCTGATCTGGTAATAATGGAGTTGCAACTACGAGCAGTCAAGCAAGCTCAAGCTCGAGATGAAATCTTGAAATCCAATGCACAATGTGTCACTTTTTTGTGGCGCCTCTCCTAGATGTCGCTGGAAGCTGATTTTCTCAGGGAATCCTAATTTCCAAATGTTAGGAAAAGTCAGAATTTTTCAGATTTTTATCTTGTTGCGTTACAAAGTTACAGCGCATAGTGGTCCAGGAAGCAAACAAAATGGTAATAACTTTTTTAAGCCGAAAGTAGCAGAGAAAGGAAGAAACTATGTTCTACGAAGTTGTTTCTAATGGTAAGGGCGTTTTTGGAGTTTTGATGAAAACTAGGGTGGACCACATTAAAAACAAATAGAACATGTAACTTTTTATTTGCAAATATATAGGTATACATTGTTCCGAAAAGTTGTAGCTCAGCTAGTTTCCAAACATTTTGCTAAGAAAAATGTTTCTCTAGCTCTTAAATTGACCGATTTAGAGCAATTATCCCAAGTTGACTTAGGGTGACCCTTAAAAAAACAGTTTTTTTGCTCAAACTTTTTTGATTCACATTTCTCAGCAATGTGGTGTTCAGACGACTTTTAGAGCTTTGCAAGGCGCACATTTTCATGTACTTAGCTATTTGATATCTTATGCGGTTCAAAAGTTATTCAGGTTTTTCATCGAGAAAAAGGTTTTTTTTTTATGGCTGTAACTATGATTAGCGCAAACATTTTTTTAATCTGTATTCATGGCATATTTCTGCTTGGCTTAGGCTGCGTTTTCATGTATTTAAACCACGGGGGTTCTTGCGCGAAAAATGTTTAAAAATAGTTTACCACATGTATCTTTTTGCAAAATTTCACCGATATTTCTCTCATATCATGTATTTTTCTGATTTTATACCATACTTTGACCTATTTTTTACATAGCATAATATGCCGTGTCACAGGATCATTTTGTTCATATATTCATATTCATTTATAAAAAGAAAGTACAATAATTCAATTTTATCATACTAAAAAGTGCTCATGTGTATTTTAATTATTGTTTTAGTTATATTTCAAATCATATATCTATTTTAGTAGCTTGCGAACGCTTCTTCGAGTCAAGTACGAGACACTGAAAACGACCTTATTGTTGAGGTCGAAATACATATCTGTCAAGGTATATTCAAGTCACAGAGAAACAGACGTCTCACTCAACCCACATTCCATCGTTTACCTTTTCAACGGTTGATTTAATTTTTTGTAGGTAGGCCACAGTTCGACAAGAGGCAAAGCATAGTACATCACTATTGAGTTCAATTACGATCAGCTATTGCGTTATGAAGTTATGTTATGTAAAGTTATGAAGAAAATTATGAATCGATCCAAAAAGGTTGATGTCTGGCTTTGATTCCAGAAAAGCAGTATCACTGCTTATTTCCGCATAGCACCGTGCTATGATATTCTTATATATTCAGTTGACTTTGTTTCGAAATCCAAGTAAGCTAGATATGCTCATGTAAATATGTTCTTGTCAAATAATTCTAGCAAGTGGATCAAAATTCGCTGGAGCTAGCTCTGAAGCAGTCGGCTTTGAACATTTTTCTTAAAATACGAAAAACGATTTATATAGTGGCATTCGCATTTTCGCGCGGAAGACGTTACGGTAGTTTCTTCATGTACCTTCGCTTTCTTGAAATCGGAAGAACTCAATATTGTACTTCGCTTGAAGCATAAAAAGAGCTGAATATAAAAGGATCTTTCGAAATGTGTCGACGTAAGTTCCGTCATTTTTAAAAATTGTTCATGTATTGAATAATTGAATAATTCTATTATAAAATCAGGAGTACAATTTACATTTGCGGAGCTTGTGCGGATTCTGATGCGGGGTGGTACAAAAGAAGAAGTTTTGGAATATGTTTTGAAAAAAAATTGTAGCATGAAAGTGGACACGAGAGAAGTGAAGCGGAAACTACACAGATTTGTTTCAAAATTTGGTTTGCTGTGGAAGAAATGTAATCGACACCGATCTCGATTTGAAGTCACGAATGGTAATTGGATGAAGCGAAAGATGTTCTTTAATGTTCTGGAAAAGGCGGAAAACCCCAAAGGACGACCGAGAAAACCGTTCTCAGAATCCAGCTGCAGGACGAAGCAGAACAGATCACGCGAGATGAGTGAAAAATTCTCGGCAGAAGAATTGTTATTAGCCGCTGCATCTAGTGCGAAAACGGCAGGTATGATATTTACTAAGCAGACAAGTAAAATAAATACTAATAAAATTCTTCTAGGAATGAAGAATGCGAAGAATGTGATAGAATATATTGCGAAAAATCCGGATGTTTCGAATAGTGCAGAAGTTGATGTTAATATGTGTATAAAATCTTATTCACCTGAAGAGGCCCTAGCATTTATATGCAAGAATGATTTTTCAAAAGCACAGTACAGTGATATACGGCTTAGTACCCTACAAAATGGAGCTGATATGTATCCAGCTTACAATAAAATTCTTGAAGCTAAAAAAAAAATGCTATCCATCAGGTATTTTGATTCTGTATATTCTGTATTTGTAATATTTCAGTTAAGGTACACTGGGGGAAGTGGAAAAGGAAAAATAGATAGTGCATGTTTGAATTAGTGTAAAACCAGTTTAAATGATCTAAATGCGTTCAATCAAAATGGGCTAACAAAAACAGTCAATTTTGCATCAACTGTGTGGAAACTCATACCATTTTGGTCGCTTGAAATTTATGGAAATAGATTTTAAAATTAGGAGTTGTTTTTCCACTTTCCCTAGTGGGATGGGGTATGTGGAAAATCCATGTTACCTTGACCTTCACTAGTGATGAGTAGTTACATATAACTAAAATCAATACAATAATTGCTCTGAGTATCTTTTTTGGAATAATTTCATTACTTTAACGGAATAGATCCTCAAGGAATTCTCGTAATAGCTAGGGGAGGGCTGGTTTGCCTTTTCGAACACTAAGTGTACGTAAAATCTATATGTTCGCCCCAAAGATGAACTTTTTAAAGGAAAATTGGGACTTAAAGGGTTATAGACTAATCAACTTGGTTTAACGAATTGAGATGATGTTTGTATGTGCGTATGTGTTTGTATATGTGTGCGCAAAGCACGTAGAAAATTATCAGTTATTCTTAAGCATTTGTCCTTAACCAATTTGTTGGCAAAAAATGCATTCAACGGCGAAACTTGTTATGAATAAAAATTAATGTGAAATATAGAATATATTTACCTATCAGTGCTATTTTTAACTTTCTTATACATTTTTTTCATATGTAAAACATTTGAAAGGCATCAATACCGATAGGTGGATTTATCAGGCTTTTTCTCATTTATATTAGTCCAATTACCACTGGAATCACAATGATAACAAAGAAGAAATATATTTTGATTCACAGCTATCGACATAAACCCTGGAGGGAAGAAAAAATTCCGTGATTAGAACATTATCCACTTCCCCCGCAGTGTTTGATACCTGGGGTAAATGTAAAATCTTTTAATTATTTGCTTTCTTGGTACAAACCACTACCAATTGAATGGGATTAGTTTAATTGTATTAGAAGAGTCACCTATGATATAAATTCACTGGAAAAGGAGACAATTGGTGCAAATAAGAATTGATTTTAAGAATGCAAAAATCAACTTTTCGCGAAACTTAAAATTACAGTTCAAGCGTTAACCGTGTTATTGTATGTATTATACAAATTTCAACATAATATTAGTGTAAGCATCAAAGTTTATTCTTGCATAATGTTATGATGTGGTAAAAACTGTAAAGTATGTACAAATCCAATTTTTCTAGTCGATTTTTACACTTACCCCCTTTTTCCACTTCCCCCAGTGTGCCTTATACATTATATATTATAGGAATATCAATTTCATCGTCTGTTGCGGAAGTTTCTCTTCAAGAACTTATTGATCATACTACGAGCCGATTATTAAGTAGTATAGCACTTGAGCAATATGAAAAGCTACATTCTTCCCAAACTTTGAAGTTAATTTTCAAATGGGGCTGCGATGGGAGTAGTAATCACTCGCGTTATAAGCAAGTTTTTCAGGAGTTAACAGAAGATAATGAGATCCGTGAATATAGTGATTCGCATTTGTTTATTTTTTCATTGGTCCCTCTTCGTTTGTTGGCCAAAGGAGCTGAACAAGATGCGGATGAAATCATTTGGAACAACACGTTGCCATCGTCGATATCGCTGTGTCGGCCAATAAAACTAATATTCGCAAAGGAATCAGCAGACCTTACGAAAAAAGAGGTTGATTCGATGAAAAATCAAATAGCCAAACTCATTCCGACAGTCTGTCAATTAGATGAAGCCAACGGTTCCGTTGAACCGAAACTATATTTTTCAATGATTGACACGAAAGTGGTGAATGATGTAACCTGTACACATTCTCAAGCTTGTTATATATGTTGTCGATCAGGTAAGAAACCCAACGATCGTAAGATGGAGGAAGATTCAGATGATCCTGAAAAATACAAATACGATATGTCTCCTCTTCACGCATACATTCGCAGTATGGAACTTTTGTTGAAAGTTGCATTCAGGTACATGATTTTTTTAATAAAATAGAAAATATAACAAACATACAATTTTGAAAACAGGCTTGTTTTGGATAAACCAACATGGCGAGTGAGCAAAACAAATACTGCGGTGAAGGATCACGAGGTTGGAATCGCAAAACAGCTTAGGGATGAGCTCGGGTTACGCATCAACGAGCCAAGACCTAGCGGTGGTAACTCAAACGACGGAAATACAGCCAGAAAGTTTTTCCAAAACTGGGAGCGTTTATCACTTATAACAGGGTTGGATAGAAACCTTCTCGAACGGTTCTACACGATCCTCTGTGTGAATGGTACCCACTTTCCCCAACCATGCACAAGATATTGGTGCACGGAGCCACTATCGTGAAACACATGATATTACCAATAGGAATGTGTAGCGAAGAGGCACAAGAGACCCGCAATAAATGTGTTAGGAAATACCGAGAAAGACATGCCAGAAAATTCAATCGAATCGTCAACCTAACGGATGTTTTCAATCGTCTCATGTTATCCTCAGATCCCAAAATTTCGTTGGCAAGGCGTATTTCTAAAAAATCGATTGAAACATATCCAGAAAGCGTTCGCAAGCTACTAAAATAGATATACGATTTGAAATATAACTAAAACAATAATTAAAATATACCTACATGAGCACTTTTTAGTATGATTAATTTGAATTATTGTACTTTCTTTTTATAAATGAATATGAATATATGAACAAAATGATCCTGTGACACGACATATTATGCTATGTAAAAAATAGGACAAAGCATGTTATAAAATCAGAAAAATACATGATATGAGAGAAATATCGGTGAAATTTTGCACAAAAATACATGTGTTGAACTATTTTTAAACATTTTTCGCGCAAGAACCCCCGTGGTTTAAATACATGAAAACGCAGCCTAAGCCAAGCAGAAATATGCCATGGATATAGATTAAAAAATATTTGCGCTAATCATAGTTACAGCCAATTAAAAAAACCTTTTTCTTGATGAAAAACCTGAATAACTTTTGAACCGCATAAGATATCAAACAGTTAAGTACATGAAAATGTGCGCCTTGCAAAGCTCTAAAAGTCGTCTGAACACCACATCGCAGAGAAATTTGAAACAAAAAAGTTAGAGCAAAAAGGTCAAAAAGTTTTTTTAAGGGTCACCCTAAGTCAACTTGGGATAATTGCTCGGTCAGTTTAAGAGCTAGAGAAACCTTTTTTTTAGCAAAATGATTGGAAACTAGCTGAGCTACAACTTTTCGGAACAATGTATATCTATATATTTGCAAATAAAAAAGTTATTTTTTCTATTTACTTTTGATGTGGTCCACCCTAGTTTTTATCAAAACTCCAAAAAGGCCCTTACCATTAGAAACAACTTTGTAGAACAAAGTTTCTTCCTATCTCTACTATTTTCGGCTTTAAAAAGCTATTACTACTTTGGTTGCTTCCTGGACCACTGTGCAGCGGTGTTTAGGGTGTGCTTGGGTCGAAATAGACCCCAATGCACTAGCAAGGTGAAATAATGTTTGAAAATCTCAACTCCCTTATGTCAATTAGCATTTTTGTGTTTATGGACATCTTTTGAAAACCGGGAATATCGACAAATTCCAGTACCGAAAATACCGGCAGAGTAGATATCTATTTTTTTGTGTCTTTATTAAGGAGACTTTCACTCCTAGGCTGGCTCGTCTCCGGTAGAGATCTAATTTCCGTTGTAGTAGATACTGCTTGTTTTTCAAATCTAATTTAACCCTTAAACTGCCGGAACGAATCTTGACAACTTTAAACAGCTCGTTCTCGGTCAATTTTCAACTAAAATGCAGGCGGTATCAACTGTCATCAAGGGGAATAGTAATTTCAGAAAGTAGATGGGTGAAATGCCTCTTTTAGATGTGGGAGTTTTGAAGTGTGGCGTAAGTCATTTTTGAGCAAATGTTCCGCATTTCAAAATTTTTAACGTAATAACAGGCGTTGAGTAATGAATGGTCAATGTTAAGGGTTGACAACAATAGCCAAATAGACATAAATTGGCCTACAAATGACCATCAAACAGGTTCCGGAATATCCGGTATTAAAGGCCAACATAGAAACACGGAATACATACATCAGTTGTCCAACACCTCAACCTTTTAGAGTCTCATAAGTAACTAAGAAAACGCCATGGTTTCTTGTTAGGGTAAAACAGGCCATTCAATGACCATGGAGCGGGTTCCAGGAACCCGGAATTTCGCTAAAAAAAAGGCCCAACATAAACTACAATACAAATAAGGCTTTCGACACCTCAAACTTCTCAGAATCACAAATCTACAAAACGAATCAGGCTTCTGACACCCCAGTTCCTCTCAGAATCTCAAGAATAATCTAAAAAACGCCATAGTTTCATGGTTGGGATGAAACTGACCATTCGATGGCCACGGGATAGGTTCCGCAACTCCCGAATTTCTACTGATTCTATCCAAGTTGTGAGTAACATTAATTTTTGGCGCTAAAAATTAGTTATGAATTATTCAGAATTAATGCCGAGTTAAATAAAAATTTCCTAAATTTATATAATGTGATTAAAGACTTGTTTTGTATATGTTATGTTTCCCTTGTGCACGTCAAAAAGAATTTGTGTATGATAGATGTTATTGATTATTCAAGAAATTCCAGAAGTTGAATACTTCAGATCTACACGCGTAACCAACGATCAATCGGCCTCTTTTTTATATATTATAAGCCATTTGAGGTACGTCGAAAAGAATTTGTGTATGCAAGATGTTCTTGGTTATCTAAGAAACTCTAGAAGTTGAGGGCTTCAGATCTACACGCGTGTCCAACGATCTATCAGCCTGTTTTGAATATGGTAAGTGCCCTTTGAGGTACGTTGAACAGAATATGTGTATGGTAGATTTTCTTGGTTATTCAAGAAATTCTAGAAGATGAGGGCTTCAGATCTACAACGTAACCAACGATCTATATACCTCATACATAAAACGCGACGCGAGACTGGACATATCACTTATGGTTCTTACAAACGAAAAAAGGAATTTTGTTAAATTACCTTTTTGTCGACCGGTTTCGGGCTCGATGCTGTCGTCATCGACTAGCTTTCGTTTTAATCAAATGCGAATATGTCAGAGCATGCTGTTAAACTTCCAAATATAATTTCTCATCTGATATTCAATAGCCGATTGATACGCTGGTCGACAGTAAATTTGAATTCACGATACTCATGTGTGGCATTTGTAGTTTTCGACCTTTCAAATTGACTAGTGACTGACGATAATCTAAGTTATTGCGATATCTGTATATCCCCACGAGTGTTCCCCGGGAAAACGGTAGTTGGAAATATTCAAAAATGTTCAGCAGCGTAGAAGCATAACAGCATATGGAGACGCATCGTACATTTGTGCAATGATTCATCTTGTGACTAAACTTTTTATGCACTTCACACTTCATCACATCCTTCTTCTTCCATGACTCTAAATCCCAACTTGAACTTGGCCTACTTTTCAACTTAGTATTCTACTAGCTTTTATATGCCAGCCATTGCATGAGTATGTATTAGACTGGCCCAGATTACTATGGGGAGAAAAAAATGTTGTCGAATTCCACGGGGCACCCCCCAGAATTGTGTCTTAGGGTGAGAAAATCAATCTCTGAAAATTTCAGCTCAATCGCTTGTTGCATAAGCTGGCGCATTTGATTTGAAGTTTGTATGGGGATTTCAGCCAAAATGTATAGGAAAATACACCTCCGTCACTCATTCGATCTGGAAATTGGTTCTGATTGCTCGGTTGACCTCAGAATTGCAAAAACGGCAGTTGGTATGCTACAGAACAATTTCACAGAACATTGCATGATGATTAAATGAACTTTTATATAATTTTCGGCTGAATTATTAGGAGCTGATTTGTGTATTTTTGGGTTTTTTGATCGAATCGCATCAGCCGAAACCCATATAAAAGTTCATTGATTCATCATACAATGTTCTGTGAAATTGTCCTGTAGCATACCAATTGCCGTTTTTGCAATTCTGAGGTCAATCGAGCAATCAGAACCAATTTCCAGATCGAATGAGTGACGAAGGTGTATTTTCCTATACATTTTGGCTGAAATCCCCATACAAACTTCAAATCAAATGCGCCAGCTTATGCAACAAGCGATTGAGCTGAAATTTTCAGAGATTGATTTTCTCACCCAAAAACACAATCCTGGGGGGTGCCCCGTGGAATCAGACAACTTTTTGTTTCCTGGGCCAGTCTAGTATGTATCTTGTGTGAGAAGTGTCGGGGTGTCGAGAAAGTTTTCAACCCGAAAACATCCTAGACCGAACTGAGATTCAAACTCACCATCTGCGGACTGGCAATCCTACGTATTTGCTCGCAAGGCTACTGGGGACCCACATCCGTCCAATTCAACTATTCATCCGTCACATCCGTTTAATTAAATAAATGTACAAGAGTGCATTTGCATGGAAATTTGAATTAAGGGAAACCTAAACCTTATAACATAATATCGGGAAGTACGTGTTTTTGGTTAACATGTCGAATATCAAGACATGATAATTATCAGAATTATCATTCATAGTTTAAGCACAAGAGACACTCATCTTTTTCGGAAATTTTATCTCGGCAACTATTAGAAATCAAAGTGGGATATAACTCTGCCTCTGTCCACGCTATATTTCACCATAATAAGAATGTGAAAAAGAATGATTGATGTAGCACTTACTAATAAAGAGGTAATAAACCCCTCTATTCCCCCGACACTTAAGTACCACAAAGTTGGGTAAGGGAAAGGTATTCGTAAAAAAACGGTTTGTCTGAAGCTCTCAATGTGACACCACGCAAAGGTGACTACCTATCACTGCGGGCTGCCGTCTTCTTTATCTAGTAATTGAGTTGTAACCCGTTGCATGGCATAATGTGCTAATAAATAACTCATTATCCAATATTCTTCTTTTTATCACTCCCATTACTGCACATCAGCTTACCTCCTGCTGCAGCGTTTTCAGCAATGTCTCGAGTTCATACTCTCGTGCGGCGGCACTCTGACGGAGCAGCGAATTCCTGGACTCTGTCAAAATTTCATTTTCCCGTTCTCGTAGTTGCTTCTTGTGGAGCAACAGCAGCTTTCGTTGCATTTCTATACGCTGCTCCTCGCCAACCAGTGCTTCCTCGTATTTTCTTTCAACCTCTGGAACGAGCAAAAATAAAATTATCATCGTTAGCTTCGTGCCTCAATTACACCCCGTCTAAAATAACATGATGCCGATTTTTAACGATATTCGCGAGTGGAAAATGAAACCATCATTTCGTCGTTTATTTTCTTCCATTGTTGAAGGTGTATTACGAGGTAAGGGTAATAAACCAACGAATTCCAAATTTCCATACAGGTGGTAGAAAAATAAAATCCGTTATCTCAGCAAGCGATGTTTAACCTTCCAAGCGTGCTCGGCTCAGTGTGACCCGAATCACACATTCAAATTGTAATAACTTTTTAACGCAACAATAAGATCTGAAATTTCTTGACTTTTTCTATTTCGTAGAAAACTATATTTCTGAACGTTTACCTACTTTGTACGACGTTCTTAAATGGTTAAAAAAAAACTTACACCAACGATATTTGGGTCACATTGACCCGGATTTGACTTGACTGACTGGGCAATATCTCAGGCATTTCTCAGTCAAATTTACATGTTTATATACCTGAAATAATCGTCAGCTCATAATTCTCCCAAACTGACCTCAGATTGTTGATACCTACATCATGTAATCGTCTGGGGAAGGATCGTCAGTTGGCTACTTTTATATGGACGAAAATTTCACACGAATTTCGTGCATGAACAATTGTATTGTTTTTACTTTCTCAGTAATGTGCCCAATACTATTTCAGAGATAACGAATCATGAGTGCACGCAGACAATATTTCTATGGATGTTCTAGGTTCTCCTAACCATCCTGTATTTCAGAGCCTTGGTCTACCAGGTCAGTTACGCTTGGTACGAAACCAAAAGCAACCCATGGTGTCGATACATGCCCTTAGAGGCCATGCGCATAATATACGATCTAGATATGTCCAAACCGGATATGTTCCAAGTTCACCAAATCATTCTGGAGTTCAGACCAATTCATCTACTATGTCAACTAGGCTCAATACAAAGGCAATAGCAACCCATGCAGACCATCAGACGCCATGTGACGATTTAGATATGTCAAAACCGTTTGTTCTAAGTTCTCCTAATCATTCTGGAGTTCATACGAATCGATCCACCAAAGCAACTGGCCTCGATAGAAAGCCAATAGCATTCCATGGTGTCCATACAGACCCTTAGTGGCCATATACATGATTAGCGGTTTAGATATGTCTAAACCATATGTTATAAATCCTCTAAATCATTATAGAGCTCAGACGAATTGAAGTATCAAGGCCACTGGGCACGATTCAAAGCAAATAGTAACTTATGCTGATCATGGTGCCCTGCCCATACAGGCCCTTAGAGGCCATGCTCATGATACGATATGTCTAAGCCGTATGTTCTATGTTCTTTACATCATTCTAGAGTTCAGACAAATTGGAATTAGAGGCCATGCGCATGATTAACGGTTTAGATATATCCATACCGGATATCTAAGTCAGTCAGGCCAGGATTTGCGATTTAGATATGTCCAAGCCGAATGATCTAAGTTCCCCAAATCACCCAGGAGTGACACCAAGGCTCGATACACAATAAATAGCAACTCATGGTGTCCATATAGGCCCATGGAAGCCATGCACATGATTTGCGGATAAGTTATTTCCAAATTGAATGTTCGAAGTTCTCCACATCATTGTGGAGTTTAAACCAATAGATCTTTGAAGTCAACTGGGCTCGGCTTAAAACCAGTAGCAACCCATGATGTCCCCATTGACCTAAGAGGCCATGCGCGTAGTTACATTTTGGATATGTCCAAATCGGATTATCTATGTTTTCCAAATCAATCTGGAGCTCAGAACAGATGGTTAGTCAATTGGGCTCAGTACAAAATCAAAAACAACCCATGGTATTCATATAGGCATGCGATTTACGATTCAAATATGTGCAAAACCATAATCTTAGCTCACAAAATCATTCCGGAACTCAGATCAATTTGTTTAGCAGGTCAACTACAATCGGTACATAATCTATAGTGACTCCTTCTTCTAAATCAGGCCCCTGATTATTATCTGTATGGTTTGGCCGGATTTAACTACAAGGGGGGCCCGGGGCCGACAGTCTGTATGTACATGTACAGAAAAGGTTGGTTTTGGTACTTAAGATTTGTGGGGGCCCTGGGCCACCTCCAGATGTCACAGTCTCGTTCACATCGAAACAGCTTGTGTATCGTGGTTTATAATTCTGTTGGATACGTTTCACAGTACGGATTGTCTACTACGCCTCGTTGGTACAGCAGATCATGATATTTATTTATTTTTTGTGCATAACCACAAACCAGTTGGATTTCTGCAGAGATGTCAAAGATTTGCTATGCAGATGTTTGAAGATAGTTCTCCAGTCTCGATGCTCCGCCGCTACAAACGCAGGGTCCGGTTTCAAACTCAGATAATGAAGATAGATCGCTTGAGACGTTTGTGTGTATACCAATTGAATCGGCAATTGAGTCAATTTCATTTTTAGTTCAGAGATGTGGCTAAACATAGCTAGAATAGGGTTGTTTGGATTTTGTAATAAACTATTCAAAAGGGGCAGCTGGTGAACCAGACTTATTAACCTATTTAAAAGTAGCGATTTTGCTTTTGTCTCAAGGCAGTGAATATTGAGGCCACCTCTGAACTTCGGGAGAATTATGTTTACAAATGCTACTCTTCGTAAGTTTTGTACATACCAAATGGATCTTCAAATCTCTGCTTTAATTTTGTTAGCAAATTTTCTTGTAAGAGGGATGTTCGAAGCCATATACCGTACATTTGGGTTGATATAAGAATTAATCAAAATTATTTTTTGAACTAGATTTAACTTTCTTGGATGATGCAGCCACAAGCGGATTCGTAGACCATTTAGGACAGCTTGCCAGTTAACTTTCTGTGCTTGTTTGATGTTGTCCCGAACTGCACTCCTAGGATTTTTATTTACTTCTCAATGTTAAGCCATTCCGTATCTCCCGTAAGTTTGACATTCCCGATCAGTAGCTACAGTTTTTTGTATATTCAAAATGGCAGTTTTTTGTATATTCAAAAACAGGGACGATTCCGAAGTTTTTAAAGATATTGACCACTCTTACTACTGCTTGTTCATGTTCAAGAAACATGGAAACATCGTCTGCATACGCATTCAGCATAGCGTTTAGAAATCGTAGAGAAATAGTGTCAAGTACCGGTTGGAGGTACAAGACAAACAGGTACATAGACGATTCTATCACAAACGCCCGAATGACACTCGCCCGAATTCCATTCGCCCGAATGACACTCGCCCAAATTCCATTCGCCCGAATGTAACAGTCGCCCGAATTCCATTCGCCCGAAAAGACCAAACGCCCGAATGGATCACTCGCCCGAATAGACCACTCGCCCGAATGGACCATTCGCACGAATAGGTCATATAATTATGTATACCTCCAGATTCTATAACAACATGTTATTTTTCCTAATTATATTAAAAGAAAAAATATGCCAATCACCTGGAATATATAAACGTGCCAGTTTGTCTAGTTTTTCATTCTTTTCTGCTATTTTAGATGTCTTCTTAGCCTGCAGTGGTCGTAGGGTATCAGAGATGACATTTCTTTCTTCTAGTTGGAACTGTTTTGGAACCCTGAAAAAGGGAGGACTTCTTCGTTTCAAAAGCGTATTCCACTTATTGTGCCACCCTAAAATGTTATCGGAAGTTCGAGAAATACTGTTTAGGGTATTTTCATAGACCGACCATAGTGAAGGGGAGAAAAGTGGGTCTCTAGTGGTCTTTTTGTGCGTTGATTGGCGACCATTCACATGAGTCCGCTACGTTAGGCATAAGTACGTTAGGCATAATGGACGTTACGCATTACGGACGTTAGGGATAATGTACGTTAGGCATAATGGTCGTTTGACATAATTCTGCCTTCTTTATGTCATGGGCTGTTCTTTGGGTCATTTATGTATAACGTCCATTATGCCTAACGGGTGCACCCCATTCACATAATACTTGCTTACATAAAAAAATTACGTTTCTTTGAGCAAGATTTTCGAACCTCCTTGAATGCCTTTGTTATATCTTAGCATGAAAAAGGTTCTAAGGTAAGGGAGCATCCACAAATTACGTAACTCTCAGAGCGGGGAGGAGGGGTTGACCGAAGTGTGACAATCCATACAAAAATTTTAATGATTCATACAAAAAGTGTGACATAGGGGGGAGGGGGGTGTTGAAAATGGCCAATTTTTGCGTTACGCAATTAATGGATGTTCCCTAACGAACTTTTTATAGGTAAGTTGATGTCTGTAATCCTTCCCGTATGCCGATTGTAATCCCGATCGCTGATGTTTTCTAAAAACAAAACTTTGGTTGAGGAGAAAGAAACATCCTTAGCACGTACCTTAGCATTTATCTCAGCCAACTTAAAATCCATCTAGACCTGTGCGCCGCCGCGCCACGCCGCCGCCGCCGGTGGTTTTACTCGCGCCGCCGCCGCCGACGATTTTGGGTCGGCGCGCCGCCGATCATAATTTTGCCACGCCGGTGACTGATCGCAATAAAAAAAATCAATTAACTTAAGTCGAGTCAAGCCAAGCACGAGACACTGAAAACGGCCTAATAATTGAGGTCGAAATACGTATCTGTGAGCGTGGTAGAGTTAATTGGAATAGTACTGAACTAGTCTTATGGAAGTTCATATATGTTGTTAAGGTGGATCTCGTCAAAACTCAATTTCAAATCTACCTCAAACGATGGTGTCTCTAAGTCGGTGTAGTGACATACATTGTCTTGGTTAATTAATAGGTTGGTTGATTAGTTTGAGAGTTTGAATGAGGCTTTATCTAGTATAATAATACATAAATTATTAAACTGATCTTTGGCCTCATTTAGTCGGGCACCTAAACTTGTAGGTTACTCGCAAAATGGGTTTGTTGTGGGGCCTGGATACATGCCCAAAGCGTCCCCATTCTTAAAGGATCTGGCATTGTTGCAGGAAAATTATTAAACTTAAGAAACTTCAAGTCAAGTTGCACATTATTTATTTTGACAATATTATTTTTTTTTATTTATTTAGACCAACTTATTTAATCAGTTTTCTTTGTTTTAAGATTTGTGCTATAAGGACAGTTGGCTTATAAGGCAAACTGATTTAGCAAAATAATTAAATCCCAACTGTGAATGCTTTACCGATTTTTTTGTTCCGATTCCCGAGTAAGTAATTTATATTTTGAAATCAATTTCTGAATATAACTGACAAAACCTCTTGCTGAGCATCAGCAAAGCAAATATTGCTGAGCAAATATTACGAGCATCAGTTAAAACGCTTCTTATTTTCTTATTCACAGCTATTGTAGCTCAGAACTGGGGTGTTGTCGCCTCATTGCATAGTATTTAGTCAAATTATTTAGTTAAAACGTCAGGTATTTTCAAACATTACGAAAATTTAATTTAATTTTATTGTCTTGAAATTATTTAATACTGTATTGTAAAAGCCTTATTGTGAAATTCCTGGAACTTCTGAGAATATTCGAAGAAGTATCGTTAAAACATTCATTTATGAATTTCTTCGAAAAATACTCCAGAAATTAGTTTGGAAATAAATAAAGAAATTTATTTGATAATTCCTCCAGATATCCCTCTGGACAGTTTCTTTTAAAAACCTTAGAAGATTATTTTAGGAATTCTTCCTAAAATTTGTTTGGGTATTCCTTCGGAGATGACTTTTTTTTTTAAATTTCTCCGAAAATTCCTTGAGAATTTTCATTCAATATATATAAATTATATAAATACGAATTTCTTTCGGAAATTGCTTACGGAATCCTTTCGGATTTTGTTCTACGAATTCCTACAATCCCCTTCGGAGACTCCTTGAGGAATTCCTTCGGATGTTTCTTTAGCATTTCCTGTGAAAATTCCTTAAAAAATTCCATTCGTTCTTTTGAGAATTTCTTCGGAATTTGTTGAGAATTTCTTCGGAAATTTTTCCTTTAGAAATTGTTTCCGCATTTATTTCATGAATCGCTGGAGGAAGTTGTTCTAGATATCCATAAGGAATTTCTTCAGAACTTCTTCCAGCAATTCCTTTAAAACATTCTTCAGGAATTCTTCCGGAACTCCTGCAGGAATTCGAAAATGCCTTCATCTTTCCTAAAGTCTTTGTTTGTTTGTTGTTTATTCTTGGATTTTTTTTTCAATAAGTAACTACATCGCAAACAACTTCATTTTCAATAAATTTCAAAAGATCTCCTGTAAGATTTTCCGAAAAAAAATCTGGAGAAATATCCGAAGGAAATCTCGGAGGTTTTACGAATTATCTTTAAAAGAAGTCTCTGGAGGGAAATCCGAATGAATTCTGGGCGGTATTTTTTTATTATTTTAAAAATAAAATTCTGGAGGAGTTCCCAAATAAACTTTTGGAGGCGTTTTTAAAGAAATTTGTGTTGGGCTTAGTGCAGGAATTTCCAAATAAACTTTTGAAGAGATTCCCAAAAGAGAACCTGAATGGATTTTCGAAAATAATTCCTGAAGGAACTTCTAAAAGATTTTTTGACGGTAAAATACTTCTCTAAAGAATTCCCAAAGGAATTTCCAGAGGAATCGATAAAGGTATATTTGAAGGATTTTATGATGGAATTTCCGAAGGAATTCTCAAAGGAAATTACGAAGAAAATCCTAATAGAATTTCAGAAAAAATGCTTACTGGTTTTTCTGATGTAGTTCCTAGGTTTCTTCAAGAATTCCTTTGGAATTTTTCCCAGTAATTTATACGCAATTTCCTCCAGAGATTCCTTTGAAGATTCGTCCAGGAATTCCTTAGGAAATTGCCTCAAAAAGTTACAAAAAAACTCCTCCTTAAACGAATTCCAGAAAGTTCTTCGGAAATTCTTTCGGATATTCCTTAAAATTTACCCCAGGGATTACGTCAGAATTTCCTCCACGTATTCCTTTGTTTAAGAAAACCTTAGGAAATTCGTTAAGGCTCGTTCTTTAGGAAGTTCCTTTGAAAATCACGAGTTGAACCGGCCCAGGGCCGAAAACCTCATTATTAAAGATAATAATAATAATCCTTTGAAAATTTCTTAGAAAATTGCTTTAGGAATTGTTTCATAAAATTCCTTAGGAATTATTCGGATATACTTTCCGAAAATCTTTCGCTAATTCCTTTTGAAATATCGACGGAAAATATTTTAGAATTCCTCTAAAAATTCCTTCAGAAATTCATTTACAGATTCCTTCGGAATCATTGAAAGTTTTCTTAGGAATTTCTTCGGAAATTAATACGGAGGATTATTAAGTTAAGTTCCTTGGGAATTTTTACGGGTAATCCTTTGAAAATTCTTTGGTCACTTTAGAAAGAAGTTCTTGGACATTTCCCTCAATAATTTCGTCACAACATTCTCCATTTCTTTTCATTTTTTCGGGAATCTTTCCAGAAATTAATTCAAAGAAATTTCTTCGGAAATTGCTATTTGGAACCATTCGGAAATTCTTCTAGGAATTCCCCAGAATTTTTTTTCGAAATTTACCAAAAATATTCTTTCTGATTTTTCTGCGGGAATTCCCTCCTTGTAAACTATTTTTGAAGTCGGTGCTACCGGGCAAAATTATAAAATACCTATTCATTTAATAATCAAGGCCTGCTTGCCCAAACCTTTGTTCCTTATGAGGAATAAACGAGTCTACATTAAGCAAGGTTTTGTATTTCCTTGGTGTGATTTGTGGGAAGTGAGTCGTGGGATCAATAGTGAAGTTGGCCAAGTTCGGAAGAAGTATTTTACACTAAGTTCTTTTGAAAATTCCTTTAAAAGAAGATTTTTTCAGCAATTTCTTCGAAAATCGTTTTAGGAATTCTTTCGGAAACTATTTCATTCCTTAATAAATTTCCGAATGAAATCGTGAAAGAATATTCTACGGTTTTACATTGTGGTTGTCATTAGTGGACTGCATCGTGAATGCCCTTCCAGGATCCAGGTCACAGCAGGTGAACGAAGTAGCACTGCAAATTCTCTAAATATACTAGATATGCAGCAAATATATTATATTAACAATATGGTTCACTTCGAGTTTTTCCATACAACGAAATGGCGAACAATTTGCCGGTGATAACAACATCATCTAGCGAGCAAAGAGGAATCTAAACATGTTTTTTTCTAGCTTGTGCTGGAAAACCCTCCTGCCATCTTCCGGTGAGTAGTCATACAGTTGTTCGATGACATTTTACAGTGTGGGGATGTCCATACATTTTTCAATAAATCGATTATCGACTTTATTAAATGCAAAATATCGACTTTGTTAAATGCAAACACTACTGTAAATATTTCGATGAAGCAGTGCAAAGCAGACAAACTACACCTTTGCTTCAATCGTTCAAACTGTGAAAGCCGTTCCGCAAACATTAAAATGATTGTTCCACTGTAAACATTTTTATCATTTTCTTCAGCAAGAAATTTGATTAATTCTTTCTGAATATTATCGATATTATTCCAATGCATCATTCTTCTTCCTCTTCGGTGTCCTAAATTCCTACTGGAACTTAACACCTGCGTTGCAACTTATTATGAATTGAAAACTTTTTGCTGCCCACCATTGATTGAATGAATATGTATCTTGAGTGGAAAGCCATGAAGATGACACTCATCCGATTGCGTTTTGTTATGTTACGCTTATCATAATGGGTATGATTATTTGGTTACATTTAGACATGGAAAGTGAATTGAACAAGTCGCTTGGATTAAACGCGCCCAAACACCTTCGCTCAACTCACTTGAACGGACAGTAAGTTGAACATGTTCAACTCTTGGCTAGTAAATTGCATTAAACTAAGCTGTTCAATTCACTTGCCCTTTCAAAACGTAGCATTACGGTGAGATATTTCGGCTAAACTTAATTACGCCTATTTTATTGTGCTTTCTCGATTTCGTATCCAATATCAGATATTTTTTGGGATTTAATAGATTATTTTTCGATACTTTCGCAAGAAAAACTAGTTGAACGTACCCGACCTTGCTCGGGATTATACTACAGTTGCTCTCCACATCTCGATATTGAAGGGACCATCGAGATAGGGAGAGATCGAGGAATGGAAGGAAAATTTAAATGGGTACTAGATCCAAAACAGCTTGTTGCTATGAAAAACGACAACAAAACAAATATCATTGCTTATTGTTGATCTGTATTGTTATCGTCCAAATATGGTCTAGTAGCCTAAAAATTTGAACATATCGACATAAGGAGAGTGAATCCAGAACAAAATACGATTACAACACATCGGGATAGAAAGATTTCAAGATAAGGAAGTTATCGAGATTTTGAAAGCCAAAATGTATGTAGATTGAAGGGACCGAGAAAACCATCGACATAGGGAGAGATATCGAGATATAGAACATCGAGATTTACAGAGTCAACTATATTTTGCATTCTTACTGTCAATTGTTGAGTTCATTCAGCGTCGCACTCTAGATCATTTTTAGCGCGATCGAATTGGGTTTCCTTACAACTCGCATCAAAATTGTATTTTCACAATTTCTCAACTTTCTCCTCCAAATTTAGTGATATTTTATAACACAGCAGTCCTCAAGACGAATCGATTAATGAGAAACCCGTACAAATCGGTCAACCCGTTCGTGAGTTATATTGCCTCAAAGGAAATTCAAACTCATTTTTATATAGAGAGATTGTACTACAAACGTAATTATGTTTGAATTGTATTTATATCAGACTCTTATATCGGGCAGTTTGTTCACAAAAGTACGTTTCTCTCTGTCAAATCATATTCACAAATTGATAAAAATTTGGGAATTCTCAAAAATGGGATTATGCATGCGAGTTAATTTGAAAAGAAATCATCATTGATTTTATAAAATCAAGATAATTCAACGCGGTGTGTGACAAAAAAATGAGCATCGCTAATACTTTCACTACGTGAAAATATAGCTCTTATGGGCCAAACACATGGGAAAACTGTCAAAACGCACCTCAACGTGTCCATTGACCCTTTAGGCGTTCATTTCGTGACTATTTGAAAAAAATCTACCGAGGGTCCCAAACAACTTTTTTTCTCCTTTAAACGGAACCTTTTAGTTGTAAAACAGTCAATTATTTACCACGTCACTACTAAATGAGTTTCCTCGATTGTTTTCTTCCAATCATCATATAAAAAATTAAGGAGGAATCGATTATTACCAAGTTATAGTCTAAATAACTTGTTTATTGAAGCTCAAGCATCAAAGAGCATAACGAAGCCAAACTCGATAAATGTATGAAATCCTCTGAAAATAGCTGAGAAACGCTTGGATGGAGATTATGCACTGCTTCGATATCTTTTTTTCATATATACCCAATTCTTTCTAAACACCTGCCAAAATTGAAACTTGTTATGCGAATGAATAAGTTTAACTGGTGTCATAAAATTATTCAAAACGATTGATCATGCTAAACAATAATCTACCATAGTAATATAAAAGCCTTCCTTAGCCATGCGGTGATATCCCAAGCAACATTACAAGTTTATTCCGCTCTAGGGATGGTTTTCAAATATCAATTTAAAATAATTGTAACAGCAATATATAATCTCCCTTGAGTATATTGATATTTCTCCCTAATATATTCTCAATCCAGTTGAAAACCGGAATTGGGGGATAGCGAAGTTGGATTTTTCTTACAATCCGTACGTTAAACCTAACTTCGGAAATGGTGCGCTGTTTTCATATCGCGAAGCGCACCACTTCCGAAGTTAGGTTTAACGTACGGATCGTGAGAAAAATCCAATTTCGCTAGCACCCAATTTCGGGTTTCAACTGGATTGAGTATATTTATAATGCAAATCAACTACCAAAAAAGTGTTTTACGTGGTGAAAACATTGTCTAATCATGAATTATTGGAACGATTAATTGAGATGCGGTTTACACTGAGTGAAAGCTGTTGAGTATTCCTTTTAGCTATGTAGGTTTTCTTTTAACCTGCGTTTGATGGGGAAATTTCATTAACAGTACAACGAAAAAATAATTTTATCCATACTAATTTGCATGCAAACTTGAAACGGCTTGTGCTAAATCAGTTTTAATCCAAATGAGTTCAAATTTTCAGGGGAAACTCAGAACATGGTAAAGAATCAGATGAGCACTGTGGATCAAAATCAATTTTTTGAACCATCCTAATGCTCATCTCACAAGTAGGTAAAATATTTTGATCACATCATCCTTGAAAATGTGATAAAAATCGTTACGTTTTCAAAAATCCTTAAGTTTTAAATGTCGGAATTCCATCGTTTTTCGAGCTCAAACAATCATTTTGTAAACTCTTATGCATCTATATATCTATAAATCATAAATCTATAAATCTCTACGAATTTTGTTAATTTACATTTAAATTCAAAAAGTGTAACAAAACATAAGTAAATTGATCAGGGTCACTTCCTTGCTGTTTAAAAATACCAGTGAGTTTAACCATTGCCTAGCGGTAATGTTTGCTAGCCAAATGTTGAATTCAATAAATTCGGCTCCGTAAGTGTGTGTGTATAACGATCGTCATATGTTGGGTAGTTTAATTATAACGTGTATTGTGTATCGTGGCGCCACATGTGGGGTCGCCAGAATTTCGTGAGAGTGAATCATATCGTTAATATATTATGCATCTCGAGATAAAATAGAATACTGCGGCTTCCTGCTTCCGAGCCTGCGAGTGTAAGACCGCCGCAGCATTCTAGGAAAAGATTAGCGCGACAATAGTACATTTGATAAAAGTGTTGCAGTCAAATGAGCAAACAGCAACATGGTGTGCGAAACAGAGAGCGAGTAGGTGCACCGGCATGGTCCCGCCGGATACAGTTCAACGAGCTATATCAAATTTATTATACATTTCCACAAAAATATGCCTATCACACTTCTGCTACAACATTTGATTTTCCATTTGCATTCGATTAAACATAATCGATTAAGTTTGCAAAAAAAACATCAAGCATCCCTATTTTTTTTCATGATGACATTTTGAAGTGTGTGTAAAACGATCGTCATATTTTGGGTAGTTCGATTTACGTGTGTATCGATCCTTTCGGACGCGAGTTGGCGCCACATGTGGTGTCGCCAAAATTTCGTGAGAGTGAATCATATTGTTAATATAGTATATTTGTATGCAGCCACTCAAACATTACCCAATTGTATATGTAACTCAAAGAATAGTAGTTAGAATTTTTCTCAAATTTAGATATATTGAGAAGTAAATCGACTGGAGTTTATCAAAATCCTGAATTGGGAAAACTTTTGGAAACAAATATTAACAAATTAGTCTTATGACACCGAAGTCTAGTTCTTAATACTGCTCAAGGGTTACGAAAAGTTGTAAAATTGTTAAATTTTGATTCATCAAAATCAGAGAATAATAAAATATTTTTAATTGAAATAACATTTTGACTTCAAGTAATAACATTTCAGGTACTTATTAGTGTCGCTGGTAATTTACTATGGAATGTGCTGTTTGATGATCGACAAACATAGAATATTACAATTTTAATCCACTGAAGTCGATTTTTATACCGGCGATTCGTACGGTGTGAATGAAAACCACGTGAATTCCAAAATCCGCATTAAAAATGATTTTTATTGCCATTGATTTTTTCATCCACGCCGGTTCACGCCGCCGCCGCCGCCGATAAAAGCCAACGGCGCGCCGCCGTGACGCCGCCGCCGCCGGGGCAAAAGCGACCACTACGCCGCCGCCGCCGATTATATGACCGGCGCACAGGTCTAGTAGTACATACTCTGGATCTAACGTATACTGAGGGCCCTCCTTAGCAGTGCGATAAGACGCGCGGCTACAAAGCAAGACCATGCTGAGGGTTGCTGGGTTTGATTCCCGGTGCCGGTCTAGACAATTTTCGGATTGGAAATTGTCTCGACTTGCCTGGGCATAGAAGTATCATCGTATTAGCCTCATGGCCTCATAGCCACGGATGCAAAAATGGTAACTTGGCTTAGAAACCTCGCAGTTAATAACTGTGGAAGTGCTTAATGAACACTAAGCTGTGAGGCGGCTCTGTCCCCAGTGTGGGGATGTAATACCAATAAGAAGCAGAATAACGTATACTGATAAACTTCGTTCCATCAATGAACAAAAAGCTGTATCATAAGTTCCCGTGTTATAGCATTAATACCAAGGGAACGTGAACCTCCAATTGGGTTCACTATTATTATATCCCATCTATTATATCCCAAATAGTAATCCATAAGCAGTTGGGGTATTAACGTTAAAGAACATACATGACAGCTATCAGTATGCAATCTACTAAATACAATGCGTCGCAGCAAAACTAAATCAACAAAAATGACAGTTGTGCGTTGCTTCCGTATCGAGTGGTGTGCCCCCGAAAACGCGAGCACTTTGAAACTTGGATTCCGTCAGTAGTGACCTTCATTGCAGCTATTACTTCGTCTGGCGTAGCAGCTTGCATCAAGTTTTCATTTGCAGTTATTTTCTGGAATTTTCTTGACGGCAAAAAATCAGTTGATCACTCAGTGTTTGCTGGAAAGTATAAATTTTCAAAATACATTCGTATCGTCTCTTTAATTTGAGTAAGAGTAAGTATAGTATAGAAGTAAAAATGCAAAAATATACGTTTTTCCATACAAACTTAAAACGCGATGCGGAAAGCGAGAAAGCAACCAATCCGGTTCAAATTCTACACAATTGCTTGGGACCCCGAATTACTTACTTATGGATCCTGTACACCTCCGGTGGTGCAAAGGGCCGACTTGAAAGATCTCCATCCTGAGCGTTGCCCGGCTATCGCTTTAGCCTGTTGCCAGGTTAGATTTCGGTCGACTTCTTTTATTTCTTTATTGAGGCTTCGCCGCCATGAGCCTCTGGGTCTGCCTCTGCTGCGATGGCCCGCTGGGTTCCAGTCTAATGCTTGTTTACAGATTTCGTTTCCGCCCCTACGTAGAGTGTGGCCGACCCAGCCCAACTTCCGATCCCGTTGCTATCGGCCTCTGATGACAACGACGATGGAGCTCGTTGTTTGAGATCCAGTTGTGAGGCCACCAGGCCCGAATTATATACCGCAGGTATCTGTTAATGAACACCTGCAGCCGTTGAGTGTTCTCCACTGATACACACCATGCTTCGCTTTCAACAGCACAGATTTCACGTTAGAGTTGAAAATTCGTACACGGATACAAATTTCATCCATTTGCTTCAAAAATATGCATGTTTATTTCCAAAATGGTAATATGCTTGAATCAAACATATTTATTTTTAAAACCAAATTAAATCTCTGTTTGTTTTAAGGCTCCCCCAGATCTAAGTGATTTTATCGCCGCGACGGCGACAACTAGTCGCCGCGATTCTATCGTTGGGTCGCTGCAGGCAATGTTCTATTTACGCTTCCATACCAACGGCAACAGAATCGCTGTCGCCAAGCGCTAGAATCACGTCGCGACTGTCGCATCGCGTGTGTTTGGGGGAACCGATCGGAAGTCAACAGAGGAGCAGGAGCAAGAGCGGAGTCATATGTTTTCTTGTTTCCAAATTGACGATAAAAACATCCTTAAAAGTACAGAAAGTTAAGTAAATGAAATATGAACGTTTGGAATTGTGAATTCTGGTAGTCAAATGCTATAAGAATATGAAAATTGATAGAATTGATGGGAAAATATTATGAGTGGTCGAACCAAAACAATAATATCCCCGTTTGCTTCAAACATTTAGCTGGTTGAAACAACTTGAAACGCACATTTGATCAAAAAAAAAAGTTTTCGTTCGCTTCAAATGCAACAATATGTTTGATCCAAACATATTTATGTTTGATGCCAGAACAAACTGGATTTATGTTTGGATTTACCTGGAATATGTTTGTTCTAACGAAGTTTTTTCTGCGTGTATTTTGGAGCGTTCACTTATCTGCCTGTTTTTCCAGATATTTCTTAAACTCGCAAAGGCAGCCCTTGCTTTCTTAATCCGTGCGCCTATGTCGATCTTGGTACCGCCGTCTGACGCCATTTGACTACCAAGATATTGGAAGCTTTCAACATTCTCCACTGGTTGCCCGGCTACTGTGAAACTGGAAGGAGTCACCGTGTTTACATCCAACTATTTGGTTTTGTTGACGTTGATGACTAAACCTGCCGAAGAAAAACGCTCGAGAAGGTCGTTGAGCTTACTCTGCATATCAGAGCGCAGTTGCGCGAGGAGTGCAACGTTATCAGCCAATTCGAAGTCGTTTAGGTGCTCCATGGTTATAGGCTGCCATAATAGCCCGCGGTTTGGTTCACGATCAATCGCATCTACCAGAATCTCATAGATTACAACGAGGAACAGTAACGGTGATATAATACATCCTTGCCTCACACCAGCTACGACCCGGATAGGGTTGGACAGGACCCCATTGTGCAGCACTCTACACGAAAAGGCCTCGTAGTGTGCTTCGATGAGGCCAATGATTTTCTCTGGAACCCCTTTTCGTCTCAGGGCGCCCCACATATTTTCGTGATTGAGACGGTCGAAAGCTTTTTCGTAGTCAATGAATACCAACCAAAGGGACTCTTGGAATTCGTTGACCTGCTCCAGAATGATGCGGAGCGTGACAATATGGTCCACACAGGATCTTCCGGCACGGAATGCGGCCTGCTGCCGCCGGAGAGTCGCATCGATCTTCTCCTGAATCCGGGCTAGGATAATTTTGCATAGAACTTTAAGAACGGTACACAGCTACATAATGCCTCGTCAGTTATCGCAAACAGTCAGGTCAACCTTCACTAAGATACATTGCATCCAGTCGACCGGGAAAGTTGCGGTGTCCCAGATATTACGAAATAAACGATGCAGTAGCTGAGCGGATGTCATGGGGTCAGCTTTGAGCATCTCGGCTGATATGCGATCGACTCTTGGGGCTTTATTCGATTTCATGCTTTGGATGGCTGTTTGAATCTTAAGCAGTCATGGAGATTCGGTATTGACGCGTGTTATACGTCGGATCCTAGGCAGATCATGACGAGGTGTTGATGGCGTGGCTGTCACTTTAAAAAGTTGTTCGAAGTGCTCGAACCAGCGTTTCAGCTGATCAGTTGGGTCGATCAATAACCGATCATTCGCGTCTTTCACAGGCATCGTTGCATTCATCTTCGCCCTGCTTAAGCGTCGTGAGATATCGTAGAGGAGGCGAATGTCCCCGGTTGCTGCGCCTCTCTCTCCTTCGTCGGCCAGAGAGTTTGCCCACGCTCGCTTGTCCCGTCGACATGAGCGTTTTACTTCCTTCTCAAGAGCCGCGTATCGTTGACGGGCTAAGACTTTGGCTCCTCTGGTTTTTGATCGCTCTATCACGACTTTGGCTTCTCTTCGCTCCTCTATCTTCCTCCAGGTCTCATCGGTGATCCATTGTTTTCTCTGGGTGCGCAGTTCGCCCAGATTGTTCTCGCTGGTGGCGATGATGGCATTCTTGATGGCGATCCATTGGTCTTCCACGCTGCCACCTTCCGGAATATCTGTAGCACGCGTCTCCAGTTCTTCAACGAAGGACCGTTTCACCGTGGCATCTTCCAGTCGGCGTGTGTTGAATCGACGTCTAACTCTTTCCTTCTGCCGACGAATCCGCGCAATGCGCAGGCGTATTTCGCCGATGAGGAGGTGATGTTCAGACGCGATATCGGCACTACATTTATTCCGTACATCAAGAAGGCTCCGTTTCCATTTTCGGCTGATGCAGATGTGATCGATTTGATTTTCTGTTAAGCCGTCCCGGGAGATCCACGTGACCTTGTGAACCGGTCGATGAGTAAAGAGCGATCCCCCGATCACCATGTCGTTATTACAAACAGATCTTGATATCACCCTTCGGAATTCTATCTACGACGGCATTGAGTTTTAAGACCCCGAATGGTATCGTAAAACTTTTGGCGAGTAAAACAGGCGCGGGAGTCTCCTGGAAAACCTGTCGCCTTTGGTGGTTCACCACATGTGGCAATTACCCCGACTACTTTGATATTATTACTTTGACTAGCTTTGACTATCAGTCGTGGAGCATATCATGCCTACTTCGATAGTTTCAAAGCTATTAAGGACAAGCATGTTGGAATCCAAAACAAAATTCACTCGCGTTTTCAAAGGAACACCACTAAATATTAAAGCATCGCACAAATGTCATTTTTACGATTCCACACATGCTGCGACGCAGCGAAGCTGAA
Organism: Armigeres subalbatus; assembly: GCF_024139115.2. Lineage (NCBI taxonomy): Eukaryota > Metazoa > Arthropoda > Insecta > Diptera > Culicidae > Armigeres > Armigeres subalbatus. The sequence goes on along the minus strand of NC_085140.1, from coordinate 208,885,342 downwards.
ATAATAAAAACAAAAATTGTCCGCTGCCTCCGTGTTGAGTGGAGTGTCCTTGAAAACATGAGTGAATTTAGTTTTGGATCCTGCGATGCTTGTCCTTAAATATTTGCTTATATAGTTAACGGCAAGTCCTATATCACTGTCACACACTGTCTAGTCGCTTGCTGATTCTCAGTATCCCGAGTCCTATATATTATTATTATTATTTATTGTATATAACTGTGGAACGAGAATGAGCTTGATACATCTTTTTTTGCATCTGCAATCGTAATTCTATCTGTTTATTCCAAGTTTCTTTAAGACACCACCTAGTGTTTGGGAAGGAACATTGATTACTTATGAGCTCGAATGCTAGGTTTTGGAGTGAGGCATCATGGTCATTTTTTTCCATTTTTTCTGTTAACAGAATAAACTCCACAAAAATCACATATGATGCCGACATGTTAGATCCATCTGATAAATCTTAAGCATTGAAATATCAAACACACACCAGGGACCTTCAGGCTTTCAATCGGTTTTGGAGTGTTTCTATGATCTCTAGCACACTTAAGAGCCAGTTCGCGAGAAGCGCGACCCCCTTTCCAAGGGAGGTTGCAACGATGTTCTCCGATTTGGATGAAATTTTCAGGGTTTGTTCATATATGTAAGAGAAGACATGTAGCAAATTTTCAGATTTTTTCATTGAGGGGAAGTGGGGTAAAACGGCCCTTCAAAAATTATTGTTCAAAAATCGCCAAAACCAAAAAAATGCAATAACTTTGGCAATGAGTGACCGATTTTGTTTAAATTTTGCACGCTTTTTCTACTCAATTAGTTCTTTATACCAAGTGGTTAATAGGGTTATAAAGTTGTTTACTTTAGGAGAAAAATGACTTTTTCGATAAAAAATGGTCGTTTTTCCAAAGGGAATATTTTTCACCAACAGATCTAGGATAAAAAACTAAACCCGTAAGGCAATTAAGGAACTAAAGAGCTTTCATCTCATATATAATTCAGTAGCGCCAACTCAAGAATTTCTAAGAAAATCACAATTTTCTGCAACACTGTTTATTCTTAAGAAAGTTCGCACAAATTTCGACCCTACTTATGTTGATGTTTTCCGATCTGATGAAAACTGTCCAAACTTTTTTGTCTAAGTTGAAATTAAAAATCAGAATTTTCTATTAGGGGAGTGTAGGGTAAAATAGTCCTTTAAAAATAAATGTCAAAAAATACATCATTTTTTTATGTGAGTTCTAGCAGAAAATACATAAGTTTAAAAAAACTGTTTCTTCTTCCTTTCAATTCATCTATATTTTTCGTCTTAATATATACATATATCCTTCGCTGATCTATTTTAGATAGCAAACTATTTGCAGAACAATTTTCAACAGAAGTAAAATAGAACCAAAATACGTGCCTTTAACATTAGCACGTCTTTCGCAAACTGAAACAAAAATGAACGAATTCGGTGAACGTGCTTGTTGATATTGTTTTGAATAAGCTACAATTAATGTGGGTACCGGTAGTGATATTCCTTTTACATCTATGCGAGAAAAAAAAACAATTATTTTTAACGACAAACGAGCAATTTCGGAAAATTGGGTAAAGTAGCCTTGTAAAAATAAAATGTCAAAAATTCATAAATTTTTATATGTGAGCTCAATCAGAATATACATCAAACTTATTGAAACTTATTTCGGTGCCCCGACTTAAGAACAATCAATCAAATTATGAGTTTCTGCACATTGCAATGCTTGTTTGCAAGCCAGTTTGTGAGAATCGCAACTCCATTTTATCGATGTTTCAGCATCTGGCTGAAACTTACAAGGATTATTTAAGGTTATATCTACATATATGTAGATGAAACTATTTGGCAAAATATTGGGATGGGGAGAGAGGGGTAAAATAGATCTCCAAATATAAATAATGTTACGAAACAAGATAATCGTAACCACACTTCTTAGATTTGATTATTCCGACCCAACTGGCAACTAATCTAGTGATTTTGCTAGTTTGCTTCGAAATTCTTCCAAGCTTAGTTATTTTATGGTTTTTTATCTGTCAACAATTAAATCCTTCACAATCTCTCAATCTCAAAAAATAACGTGAACTAGTCAACTAGTCATGTCATTTCTATAATATTCCGGCGGAGGTATTGTAAACTTAGCGCCGTCTTGAACTCCTGTTCCAAAATATTGTTCCACCAAAATAAATGCTTTAGCTAGTTTCCATCCATTCGTAAGTGAGAACATTTGTTTTGGTACTTCAACACGGTAGTCTATTCCTCGGTGAAAAAAGCAATAGATAGATTTCTCAAAAAGTATTGCAAGCTGTTACTACCCAAGAACTACTTCTTAGCAAACCACACCTTATGGTTGGTTGGAAATATGTTCATAAAAGGTTAGTAAAGATTACAAGGGAAAAAGGCTGATATTTAAAGCATCATTTTTACAATCAACTACACAGTCTTGTTGAGGTAGTCAAGCACTTTCAGGTGGTGTAAATTAAGCCGAGAATAAAACAGTTTTGCTTGGTAATCTTTTAATTAATTGATTAAGCGATCTACAATTTTTATATTTTATCTATGAGTGTAGAAACGTATATCCTAAAATTTGAAGTATTTTCATGAGGGGTGTGTTTTCTGATCGTCAGACAATTAATACTCTATCCCATAGTTTCCCAAAGTGGTGGGTCGCGACACCCCCCCCCCCTTGTAAATCTTATGGAAGAGGGTCGCGACCCCCCAACTTTGGGAAGCTGTGCTCTATCCTATTCAATAGTATACACATTACATTGTTACGCTCTCCGTGTAAAAAATCAGCTCGTTGTAGAAAAAAAAGGTTTTTCCCGTATTGTGCAAAATGAATGCAACTTTGTTAAACTTTGGAGTGTTTTTCACACAGTTGTGTAAACATAGAATCGAGGGTATTCCATTACCTATGAGATAAAATTGTCCAACTCTTGAAAATATATACACCCGATAAGAACTGGTATAGTCCATTCAGTCAAACATTTTGTTTAGATTGTATCTCTGTAATATTAGCTAGCAGTTTGAAGGTTAGTAATTCAAAATGTATGAATGGTACACGGTTTGACAATAAACTTGCAGAATTTGGTTTAAACTGATAATGATGGAGGATGGAAGAGAGTTATGGATACCGCACAATCGCTACAAGCTACAAAAACAAGCCTATGATAATCTGATGCAAGCAGGTACAAAAGAAAAATATAATCTGAGAAGCAGCTCCACCAACAAGCTATGTTTAAACGCTACGAAATTGCTCATTTGCCGTTAAGAATAATTGTTTTTTTTTCGCATAGCTGTTAAAGCAACATCAGTACCAGTACCCATTGTAGCTGATTCAAAAAATATCAACAAGCAATCAACAAGTCGAATCCGTTCATTTTTGTTTCAGTTTGCGAAAGACGTGCTAATGTTAAAGGCACTTATTTTGGTTCTATTTTACTTCTGTTGAAAATTGTTCTGCTAATAGTTTGCTATCTAATATAGATCAGCGAAGGATATACGTATCTATTGAGTCGAAAAATATAGATGAATTGAAAGGAAGAAGAAACAGTTTTTTTAAACTTATGTATTTCCTGCTAGAACTCACATAAAAAAAGACTATTTACCCTACACTCCCCTAATGGAAAATTCTGATTTTTAATTTCAACTTCGAAAAACAAATTTGGACAGTTTTCCCCAGATCGGAAAACATCAACTTAAGTAGGGTCAAAATTTGTGCGAACTTTCTTTTGAATAAACAGTGTTGCAGAAAATTGAGATTTTCTTAGAAATTCTTGAGTTGGCGCTTCTGAATTATATATGAGATGAAAGCTCTTTAGTTCCTTAATTGCCTTACGGGTTTAGTTTTCTATCCTAGATCTGTTGGTGAAAAATATTCCCTTTGGAAAAACGACCATTTTTTATCGAAAAAGTAATTTTTCTTCTAAAGTAAACAACTTTATAACCCTATTAACCACTTGATATAAAGAACTAATTGAGTAGAAAAAGCGTGCAAAATTTAAACAAAATCGGTCACTCATTGCCACAGTTATTGCATTTTTTTGGTTTTGGCGATTTTTGAACAATAATTTTTGAAGGGCCGTTTTACCCCACTTCCCCTCAATGAAAAAATCTGAGAATTTGCTAAATGTCTTCTCTTACATATATGAACAAACCCTGAAAATTTCATCCAAATCGGAGAATATCGATACAAGAGGGGGTCGCGCTTCTCGCGAACTGGCTCTTAATGTAGTACTTACTGTGTACCCCGCAAAAACCTGAAAACCCGGTAATGGTGCCTTTCTACTGCATGATTGAAAGTTATTTTGTGTAGATACATACACGTGCACACGAAGACATCACCTCAGCTCATCAAGCTGATACGATTGGTATATAACACTACAGGTCTACGGAGGCCTTCTATTTATACTATGGGACTTTATGTACGAGAAAGGCAAAAACGAACACTTGGTGTACAAGAAAAGTAAAGCAAAAAGACACAAAAAGACAATTGTTCAGATATAACGAAGTGATGAATAATGATAACTGAATGAGGGAAAGATGTTCTCCACAATTCAGGAGTATGGAAGTATTACTATTAATTCTTACCTTTCATCCGTTTGTCATGCTCCTCTTGAATCAGGTTATCTACCATTCGGTCTTTCAGCATGTGCTCGAGCTTTTCCATTTCCACTATTTTCGCTTCCAACCGCTGTTGTTCCGCTTTCAAGCAATTTATTTCACCAGCTCTTACATCAACCAGCTGTTTCGGAAAGTTGTTGAATTTGCTATACGTGCTCTTGACTGGGTTTTTATTATCAAGATTTCGTAACTGATTGGGTTTATAACATTGGTTGGGTTTATGGCGGCTCGCTAAATTAGAGCTTTTGACCTCGTTCGCAGCAATACCGTTGAGTGGTACGAACGATTTCATGTAGTACTTTGGATGAATGCTTTCCGCGCAGCGTTCTGCCACATCGTATGTCCTTTTCAACAGCTTGCCGATATCGATCAGCGATGGTCCGTGAAAAAATACTTCAATATCCTTTTCATTCGTGCAATTGATGATAGTCGTTCGGTGCCCGGCGTTGTATGCAACGACGAAAAACAGCATGAAGTAGGGCTCGTTCGATAGGATATGATCCCATAGACGCAACCATTGATTGGCGTCGAAGTTTTCCGCGAAAGCCGTCTCCATCAACGTCAGACCATAGACTCGAGAAGATATATGGCGAGTACGATAAAAATTCATCAGCTTGGGCTCATACTCGCACAGAATGTTCTCTATCATTCCCAAATAATTAAACGGTTCCAGTGGAGCAAATTCGAACCACAGCTGACAGTGGTTTAGAAGCACCGTGGCAACAGTCTCGAAGCACGTAAGCGAATCATTCGGATATAGTCGGATAAATGGGTGTACAAAAAAAGGCACAAAATCACACTGTGCGAAAACCGCTGACCAGTTTGCCAAGCAAGACACAATTTTTTTCATGTTCCGAACCATTCGGCTGTCGTAACTGGAAAATTTGCGATCGTAATCTGCCACACAGGAGTGATATCCTTGCAGTAGCAGTGCATTGAAGCAATTGACATTATGCGGTAACTCGAGCACGGTACGCCAGATAGTCGAACGATGCTTCTCAGGGTACTCGCCAAACTCTTTCAATATAGGCAGGAGTCTATTTTTCACCAATGTTTTCGATATCTGTAATGGATCCATAAAACAATACAACTGTAAAAGGTTGGACTGGAATTCGATTTAATAAATATCAGAAATTTTCTTACATGCATTGTTGATTTTCAATTTAATATAAATGTCCTTAAAATCCCCACTATGGCATAATTCCAGTAAAAGAAGCAGAAAAAGAGAAATGCATGTACACCGAGTCCGAGAATCTACATGGGACAGTTATGAATTTATGGTCAGTTTACATCTGGTGAACTGGGAGGCCAATCACCACCTTTGAACCAAGTTCATTGTATAAGAAAGCGCTGCGTCCTTTTGGAGCACGAAATCGTCCTTTCCGTATTTTTTCAAGATTATAATCACGACATTCGGTAAAACTTTCTTTTTATAATATAAAGCTTCAATGTAAACGCTATTTTCGATTAAAACAAGCCGCGCTTGCAAAGCTTCACCACTACGACGAGATGAAAAAGTGAGAATATATTGAACACGGTGTATTTAATGGATGCCTTCGCATTAGACAAGGATAGTGTATTCAATGTGTCTTGTAAATATCGAACCATTCCGTCCGCATATCTTTGTCTCGTCACAATAAAAATCATGATATGCATTTCAGACGTTATACAGCAATTAGCCAGATGACTACTCAAATCTAAAAATACAATCCGATTGCATATTTAGTCCACCCACCTTATCATGGATTTCTTCCAAGCGCTTCTCTATTTTGAGCTTGCTCTCCTTCCGGAATACGGACACTATTTGTCCGGTCGAAGTTGAACCGGAAGAGGCAACCGTCGCTGCTGGTGCAACCGTGTACAGTGATGCGTTGGAGGGTGTAGCTAAATTACTATTCGTCGCTGGTTCTCCGGTCGTTCGCCGTTGTCGTTGGACAATGATACTAGTGCTGGCAGTTGTTTTCGATGGTCGCGGATGTGTTTTTCCTGTCGGTGTGCTTACTACTACCGCCGACTGTTGTAATTTATTCGCTTTCAAGGCACACGAATGGAATTCCAAATTATGGAGCAAAATTTCACCGCTTTTCAGCACGTTGGCCAGCATTTTGCTATTGTTGGAGAGCCGGAATTTATAGCATTTGCTTTCCGGACTGTGCACTATGTAACTTTTGGAACCATCCTCCAAATTCATTAGCAGCAAATCACTCTCAACATTTTTCACCAGCATCAGAAACTCTTGAGCCTTAGCTCGCGATGAATGCTGCCGGTCTACGTGTACTATTTCGAAATGCGTAATGAACAAACCAGAGAGTGCCAGAATTTTGCATACCTGCCATGAATCACAATTGAGTATAATCAAGGAGTGGTCCATGCAATTAAGCATCAGAAACTTTCCACCAAGGGTGAATTGAGCCGATTTCACGAACCCTTTGGTACGTCCATCAGCGGTCATGCTCTGGATTACTCGGTCAACTTTTCGCTTGGATTCATCCTGGCCTTCGCAGAGCAGCGGTTGTTCCTCGTCGCAGGTAACCGTAACATATTCCATTTGAAACTTATTCAAGTAGCTGGTTCTCATCTTCAACAGATTCAACTCTTTAGCAAGTTTGAAGTCAGTTTTCCAGAGCCACAGCCTGCCATCCAGTCCGCAACCTGGCAAAGACAACCCAAAAAAATCTCAGTTATAATATTTAAAATGAAAAAAAACGATTTATTTTACCAAAATTAGTGAATAATAAACAAGAATTACAGAATACGTTTTTAAAAGTGATTGATTATTGCCTTCAATTTAGAACTCAATTCCATTATTGAACTCACAAATGAGCGGTGAGATGTGAACGGTATGATGTGAGAAGTTACATGTGGGAAATGAAAAATATGAAATCAGAAGGAAGCAGTGAGAGGTGAGAAGTGCGAAATGTGAAGTGAGAATTGAGAAGTAAGAAATTGAAAGTTTGAAGTGAGAAGCCAAAAGTGAGTAGTGTATAGAGAGAAACGACAAGTGAGATGTGAGAAGTAAAAAGTGAGGAAGCGGGAAGTGAGAAATGAGAAGGAAGAAGTGAGTAGTCAAACCTCCATAAACCGATACTCTATGGCTCAATATCGACTCATGGAAGCAAATTATGACAAAGTAAAAAATATTTTCTGGGTCGCTGTGATGGTCTCTTCAAACAGCTTTCAAAGAATTTTCTATTCCACATCTCGATATTCCCATGAATCGATGGTCCCTTCAATATCGACTCATGGAGGTATGACTGTATGAGTAAATAAAGAAAGAATAAAGAAGGAAGAAAGAAGAAAGAAAAAGTAGATAAAGAAAGCTGGAAGAACAAAAAACGGAGCACACTGAAGTAAGGTGGGAGAAGCAAGATAGAAGAAGAAAGAACAAAGAAAGAAGTACGAAGAAGGGTAAAGAAAAAAAGGTTAAAGAAAGAAGAAAGGAGTACTCTAGGGTCATGGGTTCGAGTCCCATCGAAGGGAAAGTGGTTACCTCCAATACATTTTCCAAATTAATATTTTCCACATAATGTACATATTCACATATCAGTTTTGACAACATTTAGCTGCTTTTTAATTGAGTTTAGTTCCAATTAGCAAACCCTCAACTTAAAAAGCCCCAATTGAAGAAAACCCAATTAGAAAACGATCACTATAATTTGATTTTGATTCCACGCTGGTATCAATTTATTATTATTTACTTATCTAATAGCTCTACGTTTCTTACTAGGTGAATTTAAAAAATAAACTGCCTTTCTCGCCTTTAGTCAAGACACCAACCTTATGTGGGGCTTATATGGATCGATGTACCATTTTCTTCAAAACTTTCAAACGCAGCGGATCATTATGAAATTCAATAGTGGTCAACAAGGCTTTGTCCCCTATCGAACAAAACTTGTTGCGAGAAAATCGGTTAAAGATTACTATATGAAAAGTTGTTTAATGCTTTTCTTTGCTTTTGTGCACACACATACACACATACAGGGATTAGACAAAAAGGTTGAGATAGGCAAAATTTTGTCGAAGTTCAAATCAGCATAACTTTGCGTAGAAAAATCCGATTTCGATGAAACCGGGACCTTCGAACGCGGAAACTCTTCTAGTAAACTGTTCCCATGTAAAACCTCAGATTGGCCCTTGGCTTTTCCGAGGATATGTTAAAAATGCATTTTTTCTTCTGCTTGTCATTTTATCTGACGTTTACTGCCATCATGTTTTATACTTTCGCTGGAAACTAGAACTAATAAACTAACCAATGCTGGCTGCAGATCAAAAATTCGTTTGATATACGCAAAGATATGGCCATTTTCGTAAAATCGGTACGGGATTGGCCATACACCCTGAACAAATGTCACTTTCGCAGAACACCCGGAACCTGTTACAAATTGGCCAGAGAGTCTTACAGTCATCATAATGTATCTTTAATAAAGATCCTATATTCATCGTCTTGGGAAAACATGAATTTTGACACCCATATATGCTTAGTTCCAGACGGTACCAGAACCGGCCCCTCCTGGAAGGCCCTTGGAACCTGCTATAAGGATGGCAGTGGACACTATCATTCTGGAAATGTTTCTGTAATCATCGTCTCGCAAAGCCATGAAGATAGATACCCATATTTGCATTATTCCGATCTGTTATCATTTCATCATGTTCCCGGAACCGTTTTTTACGGAAATGGCCATATCTCTGCGTAGTTTTGATGGATTCTCGATCTACAGCCACCATAGGTCAGCATATTAGTTCTGGATTTTGGAGAATACATAAAACATGATAAAAGTAAACGTCACATAAAATGACAAGCAGTGAAAAAATGCATCTTGAACATACCTTCGGAAAACCTGGAGCATCTCCGGTAGCCAAGGACCAATCTTAGATTTTGCAAGGGAACAGTGTACTAGAGGCTGATGGTTCTGATGGTCCTGATTTTATCAAAATTGGATTATTGTACGCAAAGTTATGATGATTTGAGTTTCGACATAATTATACCTATCTCAACCTTTTTGTCTAACCCCTGTACATACAAACGGACAGACAGATATGTTCTCAGTTTGTCGAGCTGAGTCGATTAGTAATAAAACAATGGGTCTCCGAAGCTTCTGTAAAAAGTTCGTTTTCGGAGTGAAATGATAGCCTTTCGGTACAACATTTCGACTTGAACATCACAAATGATGTCCAGTGACGCCCAATCCCGTTTTCCGTGTTTACATTGAATTTTGACGTACGGTTGCTTTTTAGTTGGGCCATGGCCCAACCAGCGGAGGCCCAACTAAAAAGTGACCCAAGTATTAGGATCCCAACCAGCGAGTCCCGACTGTAGTAATACTGCTTTTCACGCGTTTAGCCAAGACACCAACTTTATATGGTTTTATATGGTTCGATGTACCATTTGATCTAAAACTTTTAAAACGCAATGGCCGATTGTCTACAAATTCAATAGTGATTGCCCTCTTTCGAATGCAACTTGATGCAAGAAAATTGGTCAAGGATTACTAGATGAAAAGTTGGCTAATGTTTTTTTTAGTTTTTGTGTGTACACACACATACGTACACATACACACGGACTGACAGACATTTACGGCAAAACATACTTTTGCATATAAACAATAAAGGCGCCCTGTGCTTGTGCAGTATATAAGAGTCTTCTCCATTCGGCTCGGTCCATGGCTACACGAAATTATAAAGAAAAAAATTATAAAGAAAAAAAAGAAAGGTATTATACGCAATAATATTTGATTATTGACTGTTTCACATCAAACGCCAAAAAAAATAAATTTATGTATGCAGGCAGAAGCTTTGTATTAGTATTCTTTTATCCCTACCCCTCCACAATCCCCATAGGTTATTCAATGCTAAATCAAATACTTATACATTACTTGAAAAAAAAACAAAAATTTATAATCTCAATTTATAACGCGATACAGAATAATGCAAACGGCGACAAATGGCTGGTTGACAGTTGTGTTTGGTAATCTTGAAAGCATATTTGATGGGATGCTGGATAAAACTATATTTTTACAATTAGCGTCGGTATTTTTTTACCGTACAGCCGAACAAAAAATAATTGCCGAAAATTAACCTTTTTTAGATAGACTGAGAACAGTTTTGTTGGTTGATATAAACTTTTTAGGTTGTTTTGTTGTTATTGTTTTTTTATCAGATTTTTTCCAGATCTTTAGTTCCATTTTGAGGGACCTAGCTCCGTTATGTGATTTTACGGATTTTACACAACACACAACCAATCTTAAACGCTGCCTGTACGTTGGGACATGGATACTCATAAGTAGTGCGCAACGGTGTAAATCCGGTAATATCGCCAGGCTCGGTACAACACTGAAGCTGACAATACGACGTCCCTTATCCCGAATCCCAAGGTGTCAGGCGACCCGTGCCGAGGGGATGAATGTACTGGAGGGTGAAACAATTGGCCAGGCATCAACGGAGCCTGTAGTGCTGGGTAGATACATTTTCGTGATGCATTACGGAGTGAGATCTACCACAATGTGCTCTAGTTCTTACTATTCTTGTTAATACGTATGAATGATGGTCGGAAGAGTATGGAACGACTATAATTTGCTTTTAGATGACCCATCTTTTGCACCTTGTGGATGGAGTCAATTGAGTAAATTGTAAAAAAACGTCTAACTCAATCTTAAGGTGATTATACAATTAAGCCATGTGGTGAATTTCAAATTCACCACACGGTTTTCTACTCCTATTATCAAAAGTTCAAATCTAGCGTAATAATTGTCGTACAATGCTGAAATTAAAGTCGATTGTTCAGCATGAGTAAGCAAACTATCTACAGATGTTTCATCCCCATGGGCGTTGTTGTTCTCTCAATTCGTGCTCTTGAAAAATCACTAGGAAAAGCACGTGGTTTCCAAGATGGCCGATTTCTGGCTTTGTTGTATAACCACCTTAAGCTGGTTTCGAAGCCGACGACATGAATCTCTAAGCTTCAGAGCGCTGATTGATTATGAAAGAAGCGGATACGAATTTGGTGAATGTCTGACTGATTAGAGGTCTGTGTAAAGGTGAGATTCCGAAATGCCAAACGCAATGAAATCAGATCTCTGTACAAAAACTAATTCGGAACTCATAAGAAGCAAAAATATGTTTGAACTACAGTACCGGTCAAAATCATTATTATCCCACTTATTGTTGAATCCGAAACTGATTGAGAGGCACGCCTTTGAGAGTTGGTATAAGGCATTTCTCGGAGGGTATAAATAGCGGTACCTCTATCTAAAGAGTCCTCACATTAACCTTCCGCAACGCGCTCCAAGTTTCATCACACGAGAACTCGCGTGTTGTAAAAAGTACAACAGTCATAAAATTCGTTATAATGAAGCCAATTCAAATTATATCAACGTGATTTTTTCGGGAAAATAATAAAGGGGATAAATTCTCTCACTAGCTTTATGTACCCGGCCTTGCTCGGAATTGCCAGTTTGGTTTTCAGTTTTTTATCCCAATCAGAAAATGTAAAACCAATTGGTCAACAGAGGAATTGTGTTAACTTATTGATACTTTATCATTTGATTAAAAGAAGGCTTTTGGAAGCATTGACTTATCTTTAAAAAGGGATCGTTGGTTTGAATAGCCTTATTCCGGGCTAACGTCAATTGCTAAAGAAGAAAAAACATCCACCGATGCTTTATTCCGGGCAAACGCCCATTTTTAAAGAAGGGATCACACTCACCATTGCCTTATTCCGGGCAAATGCCTACTTTTAAAGAAGCAATCACACCCACCATCCAGAAGAAAACACATTAATCATTGCATTTCACTGGGCAAACCATGATTCCGATGAAGGGTAACAAATATCATTGCTGTATACCCAGCAAATGCATGCTTTCTATGAAAGATTTTTCTGATGCTGTTCATAATTATTCCAAATGCCCTTCATGTCGAATGACCTTAGGCCAAATAGTGTTATGTAAATATCCTGCTTCATTCGGGGATATGTCATTTTCCGGAAATGTCATATTCTGGGATATGTGTATCGGTAAGAATCATTTTTGGGAAATATCATTTTCGTTGAAGTTATTTTTGGGTAAATGTTATTACCGGGAAAATGTTATTGTCGAGAATTTGCTATTTTTGAGGAATTCGGGAAATTTGTTTCCGGAGCATTGTACGATGTCAAAGAACCTCGAATGAATTAAAAAAAGAGAGATTTTAAATTAAGTCGTTTTCTAAACAATACCCAACTCCAATAACCTCCCGCAGTCAAAAAGTTTTTCCCAGCCTCTCTATAATAGTTTTGGGTAGAGAAAACGTGTCTACAAATTTGGTTTGCGGTAAAATGGTATACTAAACTTTTCGTTTCATAAATATACCCTCTCTCTCATTCAGCTATGACACTCCTACCCAGTCTTCCTCAAACAGAGAATATGGGTTCCAAGTTGGACATCGGTAAATGGGTTCAAAAGTTATGCTGAATTGATCGATAACTAAACAATACCCCTCTCTCACACCCTCCCCCTTTTAAAATGACCTACCCACATCAACTAAAATTGTTTTCTTAGGACAATATTTGATACAAATTTGGTTCAAATCGGTCATTGGATTCAAGACTTACATTGAGTTGATCGATTGCTGAACAATACCGCTCCCCCCATACCCTCCCTTTTTCAAAGAGCATCCCAAACCACACTATCGTCGTCTCCTTAATATGAAGAATGTGTGTTTCAAATTTGGTTGAAAACGGCCAATGGGTTCAGAAGATACACCGAGTTGACCAATAACTAAACTATACCCCTTCCCCCTCATCCTCCCCCTTTTCCAAACAGCATCCCTAACTCTCCTATCGTCGTCTCTTTAAGATAAAGAATGTTTGTTCCAAATTTGGTTGAAATCGGCCAAAGGGTTCAGAAGATACACTGAGTTGACCAATAACTAAGCATTATCCCTCCCACCACACCCTCCCCTTTTCCAAACAGCATCCCTAACTCTCCTATCGTCGTCTCTTTAAGATAAATATTGTGTGTTCCAAATTTGGTTGAAATCGGCCAAGGGGTTCAAAAGGTATACTGAGTTAATCAATAACTAAGCAATACCCATCCCCCACACCCTTCCCTTTTCAAAAGAGCATCCCTAACTCTCCTATCGTCATCTCTTAAAGATAAAGAATGTGTGTTCCAAATTTGGTTGAAATCGGTCGAAGGGTTCAGAAGATACACTAAGTTGACCAATAACTAAGCCATACGCCTCCCCCCACACCCTCCCCCATTTCCAAAGAGCATCTCCAACCACACTATCGTCATCTATTAAAGATAAAGAATGTGTGTTCCAAATTTGATGGGGGTTCAGAATATACAGAAGGGTTCAGGGTTCAGAAGATACACTTAGTTGGCCAATAACTAAGCCATAACTGTAGGAATAACTTTCCAAAATCATCATTTCTACGGTCGTTCCGTATTATCCCGAAGGCCATCTGGTGGTCACCTGCGGTCATAGCAGAGTAATGACATCCAAAATCACCGTCAGAAATGGTTTAGAAAAATTGTGCTGCTCTAGGACGAACTTCACAAAATTACCATTTTTTACGGATGTCCCGGATTTTCCGGATAGCCGCCTGGTGGCCACTGTGGTCATAGCAGAGTAGGAGCAATGTATTAACTCGAATATTGCCGTCAGAAATGGTTCACAAAAAATTGCGCTGCTCTAGGACAAACTTCACAAAATGATCATTTTACGGATGTTCCGGGTTTTCCGAAAGGCCGCCTGGTGGCCACCTGCGGTCATGGCTGTGTGAGAAATGTGTTTTATTAGCTCAGACTTCCCCATCCCCATAGGACGAACTTCACATAATGACCATTTTTACGGACGGTCCGGGTTTTCCGGAAGGCCGCCTGGTGGCCATCTGTGGTCATAGCCAAGATGAATACACAGCTAGGTGTTGCAATGTGCTTAGTTTGTGGAAGAGAGGAAGGCGGGGGTGAAAAATTCATTTTCAGTGCAAAACGACAACAAACCGGCTGGCTCTCCCATACTAAAATCCAAGATGGCTGAATCGTGAATTTGGCAGATTGGAACACCTAGTGGTGTATTCATCTTGGTCATAGCAGTGCGAGAAATGTGTTTTAGCTCAAACATCCCCATCAGAAATGGTTTAGAAAAAAATGCGCTGCTCTCGGACGAACTTTCCAAAATGACCATTTTTACGAACGTTCCGGGTCTTCCGGAAGGCCGCCTGGTGGCCACCTGCGGTCATAGGTGAGTGAGAACTGCGAATTAACTCCAAGGCTATTATCAGAAATGATATAGAAAAAATCGCGTTACGTTAGGATGAACTGTTAATGAAATAAAAAATAATTCATTACTGGTCACTTTTCCCAGTGCACCTGAGCCTTTTATTTAGCTATATTTACCCGAGCCTTCTATCGAATCACTTTTATTATCTTTTCAGTTGATGAAGAACTAATTTTTTGAGGAATACATGGTGGTTTGGTGCAAATTGGTCAACTGACTGAAAAGTTATCTCATTTTTACTCAATGTGTTGTACTTTTTACAACGGTGCGAGTCCCGGAAGGTTAAGTTTGAGAAATATCTGAATAAATAGAAATTCTCAATAGAAATGGAGCAAAAAGACATGGGTGTACTACAAAAGCTCAATGAACTGGACGCAATGGTTCATCCCGAACAAAAAAAACGCCGGGAATATACTGCCCATAAATTCAAAACAGTCCCATTTTTGCTTGATTTCCTATCTAAATGGGACTGTTATGAATTTATTGGCAGTATATGACTCATCCGTTCTGAAAAAGTTATGCCCATCAGTAGCGAAAACCTTTCAGCATTTTTTTTTTTTTTCGTAAAAAGTTCCTGTTTTAAGAAAAGACTATGTACGAGATGAGTCGGCCGAGGGCCGAAAACCTTAAAGATAATAATAGTAGGGGAAAAGACGGCTTTGGCAGGTTTTGTTCTATTATTGGCAGGGGGTTTTTGTCGACCAAATTTTATGAAATTTGGTCAAAATGTTTAGGCCATATTTGAGCATAATCAGTTATAAAAAAAACCCTGACAATAATAGAACAAAACCTGTCAAAGCCGTCGTTCCCCCTAATAAAACTCGATGCCTTTCGTCATACAAATTTCTGTCATTCAACTTCATGCTGCTTGTCGCGCATAACCGTTAGTATTTTTACTGAAGAGAAAATTTTAAATCCATAAGGAACCCTGAAATATTTCATGGAGGTACGCGACGTAAAGTAACTCGAACTAGACTAATTAAGTAACATGTAATTATATAAATAGGATTGTAAGAGATATTCCACTGGAGTTATTCAATATGGCACTAACCATGACCCATGAGTAATACTGATAAACATTATGCTGTTCACTTGAGTGGTTTATTAGGGTTATTATACAATTCTTTATTGAGATCCGGGAAAGTAATCCATTTTATTACTCAAACACGAACTATAAAAACAGGTTCGTATTTACATATTATAAACGCAAACTCAAATCATATCTGTTGTTGGTTCTTCTATGTTGAGATAAGTGCCATTGTTATTCAAGAGTAAATTTAGAAATAGCATTCTGATTCACTTTAAGCAAATTGAATGTCACCGATAATTAAGGATACATTTACATGTTTCTCACCTAGTAATAGGCCCGCACGTGGCGCCCACTGCAGATGCTCGATCCGCTTCATTGAGTCTGCCGTCCCGTAATTCAGTTGATGCAATTCCACGAAATTTCGCGCATCGTACAATTTGGCGCATTCGGATGCCGTTACAAGGAACATCGGCATCAAGGTGTTTTTGCTCGATTTAGCCGTCTGTTGGTCCTGGGTGCCGTGCGAGTCGGAGGCTTTTTCTAAGCATCGTGCTCCTTGTTTTCGGCTTGGATGCGAATTTGTTTGTGGGTGTTGTGTCTCTTGTTTTTGATGTTGTTTTGCGAACCAGGATGGGAAGGATATCCGTTCGATTCGGGTATGGTGAGCTTTCAAGCGCATTAGTTCGATGCCAGTATCTGTGGATGAAAACAACAGAAATGCAATTACATGGAGAGCCATTCGCAGTCATTTTTGAAATGCATGCACAGACGTAGGATAGCATCGTTTCGTAGGTTTCATTCAAACGCATACGCCATGTTGTTTCATGCTTCGCTTCACAATGGAACACTGATGGCAGTTTTTCGATGTGGACTATCAGAACAAACAGTTATGTTACTTTTTGGCCTAACTTTCATTAGGATATAAATTTAGTAGAATCCGATAAAACATGCGTTATGATCCTTGAAATTGCGTATCTTTCTATTAGCTACAAGATTAGATTTTACGTGTGCAACTAGTTACTAGTAAACGAATATGCTTTAGGTCCTGGAGTATTTACATATGAAGTTTTCGAAAGCTGTGCAAAAACGCAATGGAATAATATTCATCACTCTTGGAACCAGTTGTATTCAATTTTGGCAATATTGACATCAATTCTATTAATGAATCGAAAATCAATTTTAGATTTAGTCCCATGCCGTTTTTTTCGCATACTGAGATAATAGCTAGGTATTGAAGTTCCAAATCACATTTTCCATATGAAATTTTTCAAAAAATCCAATAAATTGAAACATCATCGGATTTTGTGGAAATGTTGCTGAGTTGTTCATCATTCGATAGACTACCGGGAAACGACTTAGTTTGATTGGAATATTGTTTAGTTTTGTGCTATTATGTCAAATAAATTCTTAATGGGACTGTTATGTGGCTAGTTTTAATATTGCATGCACATGACTTGGTATTTTTTCTCACTCAAGGACACACAGAATCACAATTTTTATTATGAATTATGGAAGTACATTAGAAACAAACACTATTCGTTGTGTTAACTCAAAAGTGATGAAAAGTAAAATGGGACTGTTATGCGCGTGGGGGCAGTATAGATACATACAAAAACGTATATCAACCTCAATAAGTTTTGTCAAACATGAAATTCACTTTAAAACAGTAGTTTTAAAGGTTTTCATTCGTTGTTTGATAGGTAGGGGAGATCTACCTATCGGGATTATGTTGACTGGCCCACCGTCAATGCAAAATTTTATAATTTATGATTCATACGAACCATATTTGAGCATTTGTTATTGTTCATAAAAGTGGGCCCTTATACCGGACACTTTGCGGTATGTATGATGTACTTGCAATGAGCTGTAGCCATTTATTGGACGTTTATTGCAGTGTCTCAATATTAGAAATTCTATGCAGTTCATTGGTACTATACGAGTGATCAACTTCAGAACCATTTTCAAAATTTTATTTTGAATCCTCTGAAGTGCCTTCTTTCTGGTATTGCAGCAATTAGTCCATATTGGCACAGCATACAACATGATTGGTCTAAAAATTTGTTTGTAATTCAAAAATTTATTCTTTAGGCTTACCATAAGTCCTAAATATTTAATTTCGCTGGACTAATTAATTGGAACCCCATTCATAGTTACAATATGTCTGCTACAAGTCTGCTTAAACGAAAAGCTCTTAGCTTATGTGGGAAAATTAGTTTTAGAAGCATTCGGGAACATTTTTCATTTTTACAAGTAAGAGGAAAAAATAGCCAAACTTTTTTGCAATCTACTACAAATGACACGAAGGCTCCGCCCTTTGGCGGAAAGGCCCGTGTCATATGCAAACCAAGATTTTTGACACCTTGGTGGTAAATCAGATATTTCTGTTCACAAATTATGTAACGCAAAAATCTAAGTGTTTAACCGCCTCCCTTTTCCTTGTAACAAAAAGCAACATTTTTGGTCCCTCTCCCTCCCCTACATAACGCGTTACTGTGAAAATTTTAAAGGCAGATTTTTTTCCGTCACTGAAGCATGTATGTTTTAATAGTTTTTAACACTGTTAGAATAGGAACGGCACATGATCAAAAACCAAGAATATCAAAAATGCAGCTGGTAGAAAGGAAATAAGAATTCGGGACCTCAGACTGCATTATGCTTTCGTGCTGTGCGGTTCTATCTTCTCTGCCAAAAGTTTCGTCAAGAAGCGCGTTTTCAAACTAATCTCGCTATTACCAATCAATTAATTTAAGGTATACTGGGGGAAGTGGAAAAGGAAAAATCGATAGTGCATGTTCGAATTAGTATAAAACCAGTTTAAATGATTTAAATGCCTTCAATCAAAATGGGCTATCAAAAACAGTTAATTTTGCACCAACTGTGCACTAATTCGTACCATTTCGGTCGTTTGAAATTTATGGAAATAGATTTTAAAATTAGGAGTTGTTTTTCCACTTATCCTAGTGGGATGGGGTAACTGGAAAACCCATGTTACCTTGACCTTCAATAGTGATGAGTAGTTACATATAACTAAAATCAATACGATAATTGCTCTGAGTATCTTTTGTGGAATAATTTCATTACCTTAACGGAATAGATCCTCAAGGAATTCTCGTAATAGCTAGGTGAGGGCTGGTTTTGCCTTCTCGAACACTAAGTGTACGTAAAGTCTATATGTTCACCCCAAAGATGAACTTTTTAAAGGAAAAATGGGACTTACAGGGTTATAAACTAAGCAACTTAGTTTAACGAATTGAGATGATGTCTGTATGTGTGTATTTGTATGTATGTGTATGCGAAAAGCACGTACGAAATTATCAGCTATTCTTAAGCACTTGTCCTTAACCAATTTGTTCGCAAACAAAATTGCATTCAACGGCGAAACTTGTTATGAATAAAAATTAATGTTAATTATTCAATATATTTACCTATCAGTGCTATTTTTAACTTTATTATAATTTTTTTTCATATGTAAAGCATGTGAAAGGCATCAATACCGATAGGTGGATTAATCAGGCATTTTCTCATTTATATGAGTCCAATCACCACTGGAATCACAATGATAACAAAGAAGGAACACATTAAGATTCACAGCTATCGAAATAAACCCTGGAGGTAAGAAAAAAAATTGCGTAATTAGAACAATATCCACTTCCCCCGCAGTATTTGATACCTGGGGTAAGTGTAAAATCTTTGAATTATTTGCTTTCTTGGTACAAACCACTACCAATTGAATGGGATTAGTTTAATGGTTTTATAATGGCCACCTGTGATATAAATTCACTTGAAAAACAAAAACAATTGGTGCAAATAAGAATTGATTTTATGAATGCAAAAATCAACTTTTCGCGAAACCTAAAATTACAGTTCAAGCGTTAACCGTGTTAGTGTATGTATTATACAAATTTCAACATAGTATTAGTGTGAGCATCAAAGTATATTCTTGCATAATGTTATGATGTGGTAAAAACTGTAAAGTATGTACAATTCCAATTTTTCGAGTCGCTTTTTACACTTACCCCCTTTTTCCACTTCCCCCAGTGTACCTTACTCGAAAAAATTCAAAACCTGTGTTACCTCGTCGTAGATACCAAAAGTCTCGATAAAATCGCGTTCTATCTGAGAGCTCCCCAACTAACAATTTTGGTGCTAAAAGCTTCAACTTCTAGCCTTTGGCTGTATAATGTTTGGATAAAAGCAGCCAATGCTGAATAAAAGAAAAGCCTTCGCAAATAATCCCTTAAACTTCAACTCGACTATTACCCAAATATCTATCAGCTAGTCAGTTTGTGCCGAATATATTTCATCTTTTATCGTTTATGCAGCTTTCATATAGTCATAAAACAGCTCTGTCTGAATTAGCAACAAAGCTTATCGGTTAAGAGCTCATGTATGTAATTAAGTTGCTTGTTAGCAACTTCCTATATTACGGTGAGTAGCATTCACAATGAAAATGTTTTCGCTGTTGTTATAGCACTAACAATAGAGCGTAATGGCGCTATAAATGAACTAACGAAGCTTTTAGGCAACTTTGATATCTTTGAAGATTACACAACGTTTAAGTAAACCTTATACTGCTTCTTTTAATAGCTTATCAGTATGGAACGTCAAAACCGCAATGTTTACATTTGATTTTTGTTGCCGGAGCTGTGTATGAGCTTGAGCTATTGATTTCTGTAATGCAGCTACAAAGGTTTTCACCTGCTCTTATAGCAACTGACAAAGCGCTGTCAATAACGCTAGCAGCTAGTGTAAGAAAACTAGCCATTTAGAAGCGATATTTCTGTTGACGGCTACTTTTAAACGATTAGCAGCAGAGTAGCATCCATACAGATCGAAAAAATGTTGCCTAAAAACAATTTCAGCGATTGATGATGCAAAAAAGTTAGCCAACAGAACATGCTGATAAATGTTTTAATAATGGTTGACATAATGCTGATAGCATAATTTTTAAGCTTATGTGTTAAAGGCAGCATGTAGGCCTCTTTCTAACGTTTATACAGCATGAATCTGAAAATAGCGTTAGTAAAACAACCTATAGGGTATGCGAAGAAGCACATCCATAATTTTCTTTGTTATTTACATATGTCAAAGTGACGGTGATGACAGAGCAGCGGCCATTGAATCAGGAGATCAGGAGTTCGAATCTAGGTAGCAACAAAATTGATATTTGAGTTCTCACAAAAAAAAACATTAAATAAACTCCGAAATTTACTCTCCTCTCAAATAATATTTAATCAAATTGAATTCAGTGGCTGTATAAAACTTATTTAACAGATTCAACAAATCTGAATAAGCGCCATTGAAGCGAATTATATTACTAAATAGTTTAGTAAAGATTGAGAAAAAATTGTGTAACATGCTGTAAAGTAGTTGTGCCGGCACGTCAAAAACAGCTGAATAGATTCGCCAGATTTGCTGGTAAAGGAATTGAATAGATGTTCTTGATCATAAGTATAGCACACATGTTCAGCTTGAAGCCGTATAAACGAGTTGAAATAACATTTTCATTGACATTAAATGTTAGTTGGGTCACTACTTTTCATAGTATCCTTCAAACAGTTCCAAGTGTTTCAAGTATTGATTATAAAATCGTAAAAAGTTATTTATACCTGTATTTCGCGCGCGATTCTCAAACATTTGTAGACTACACAAAAGAATGTAAAAATACAACTCTTATTGAGTAAATGAAATATCATCATCATCTTCGAGGCGAACAAAATAGTCTATAAGCGCCCTAATGAAATAACAAATCATTTACATTGTTCAAGAAAAGATATCCGTTATCACAAATTCGTCAAGATACACAATTACCAAAAACTTAAATATATGACTGTTTAAAAACCAGCTTTTACGTGTGAAATACACAATCTCTTGAACAGTGATAGTGTCCTTGCACGCTTGATGTATATAGGCATCAAATTGAATACGTTTATTCCTTTATAAAACAATGAATTTTGTGAAGCTCCATACAAAAAATAAGGTGTTCTTATTTCATCCGCGTTTCTAGTATTATATATATGAATGTCACTTCCTCTTTTAATTCGATTACACAATTATCGGGGCAGCAATCCATTTATTATTTTGAAAATGAACCCCATAGTCAAAAAAACAATTCTTTGCTTCACTGATAACCATTGTAAAGCGTCCAACAAAAAGAAGAAGGAAGTGAATCTATTACATCCAAAAAACAAACGCATAACTTTATTTTGCAAACGCTGTAACCTCGATATTTGTGTTTCATTGACCAGAAATAAAATGGAGGCGCAAAAGTCCAGGTGAAGAGAGATGATTGATTTGTACAACTCTCGCTTAACTTTTCAAAAGGACCTAAGTAACATTTTTTCATGAATTAATTTGTGTACTGCAATCAAAACCTTTCATGTTATTCTGTTGATTGCGCTATTCAAATTAATTCATGAAAAAAATGTTACTTAGGTCCTTTTGAAAAGTTTTTTAATCGACATAAAATTCCATACTTCTTGGATATTGTTGATATGACATTGTTGATATGAGAATCAAATTTCAATTTATCATCAATAATCTCGCCAAGATATTTAATTTCCCGAACGCGATCAAGTGTTTCATCACCAATTCTAACAGAAACATTATCAATGAATCGATTTCGCGAAATTACCATGTATTTAGTTTTACTTATATTCAACTTCAACTGTTTGTACTTCAACCATCTACTTAGAGAATGCAAATCTGTATTCAAGGGTGAAACAACATCATCAATATTTCTAGCTGCAATGAATGATACTGTGTCATCCACGAAAAGATTAATGTTGCAAAAACGTAAGACCCGTCCCATGTCATTGTAGTATATTCTTTTGCATAAGTCACAAATTATGCAACGATGTTACTCTTCTTTTACAAATCAAGCACATAGTCCAAAACCCAAGCATTCCCATTTCTCAGCAAACCTCCTAGCCACTTGAACTAATTTATTGCTTACACATCTTCTGGCATAACACAGAACGATGACCCATGTTATCGTCACCCAGCAACTAGAACAACTCCTAATATAATTCCCCCACCGAACGCCGTCACCTAGCGTAATTCGACTCCTTCAGCACCACACCATATGGTTCCCACAAAAGTGCTTGAACCTAAACCAATATATCTTGCGCAGGCATCAATTTACTTCACTGTAGTCAAGTGCATTTTTGTTGTACGCCTGGATGCAGTTTCTCTCGCTCGCTCTTTATTTTGCCATAGTATTTCTGCTTTCTCCTTTACCCATATTCTAAGAAACGTTTGGAACACTCCAAGTACCTCCTACCAATATATTCAGTTATGTAGACTTAAGAGAACTTTGTAGAATTAACCAAACTTTGAAATGAAAACATTCAATAAAGGGATTCAGTAACCAACCGTCGTCGCGAGTGGTCATTATTTGAAGAAGCCACCACATCATTAATATACATAATAAATAAAACGGGCCCTAATACACTTTCCTGTGGAACACCAAGATTACTTTCCATGGGATTTGAAACACAATCATTAAAAACAGTCCTTTGGATTCTGTCAGACAAATAGCTTCTGAACCATTCATACGCAGAACCCGAAATTCCAAAGCGCTTGATTGTTTCCAACAATAAGGGCCTAGAGATTGTTTCAAAGTTGCGTTTAAGATCCAAAAGTACAGCAATGATAGTATCTTTACACTCCATGTTTTCTTTCCATTTGGCTAACACTAAGTTCAATGCGGTTTCACAAGAATGTCCTTCTCGATATCCCGATTGCTCTTGTATTAACAAGTTATTATTACTACCCGCCTAGCGGTAAAACGCGCGGCTACAAAGCAAGACCATGCTGAGGGTGACTCGGTTCGATTCCCGGTGCCAGTCTAGATAATTTACGGATTGGAAATTGTCTCGACTTCCCTGGGCATAAAAGTATCATCGTGTTAGCCTCATGATATACTAATGCAAAAATGGTGCCTTGGCTTAGAAACCTCGCAGTTAATAACTGTGGAAGTGCTGAATGAAGCTGCGAGGCGGCAATGTCCCATCACGGCACTGGATGAGATCAAAATTGGCAGCAAAGGAATTTGTTGAGAGCTGATCTTCAACTTCTAACTCGCAACAAATCCATTTTTTCATAATTGGTGACTTCAACCTTTATTCATTTCCAAATATTTTTGAGAGTCCAATTAAAATTCAATTGTTAGATAACATGCTAAGAAGGAATTTTGTTACATAAAGACCATATTAGCAGAAATGAAAATATTGCTCAATTCACGACTATTTTACATATTTTTTTATTGTGAAACATATTTTAGCACAGAAAAACTCAGCAAATGAAAAGTAAACAAAAATTTAACCGAACAAGACATAATAATAAATACTCATGTGATCGGTACTTTTTGACAATTCTCAAGCATTTCAAATTATACCGAGTTTACAGTACAGTAGAGTGGGGCAAGAGTGCGCACTTAGTTTTCAATCGATCATGTGGCCCGTATGAAGCAAGCTTCTGCATATCAAATCAGTGTCGATGATTCATATACTCTTCCTTTATGTTACCCAGTGGAAAAAATATTGAAATTATTGAGATTCGTTTTAGTAGAACCCTTACTGCAAGACAAGTGAAAAACGCACTCTTACCCCACCGGTGGGGTAAAAGTGCGCATCGGGTGGGGTAAGAGTACGCATTTATCCAATCATGTGCTTTAATTATATATTAACACAAATAAGAGTTAATAACATTTAATTGATGTTTAATGTGCATATATTAGGGAATGTTTAAAGATTACGTAACTCTTAAAGGGGGAGGGGATTCTAGAAATGTGCACTTTCATACGAAAAACCATTGTTTTTTTATATATACAAAAAACTACAGAGGTAAATATATATATCAGGTTTCGCGTGGCGTATACAAAGGGATTTTCCTTAAAGAAAGTCCACCAATCATGTAACGTAAAATTTGGCTATTTCATCACCCCTCCCCCTCTATCTTACACTATTTGTATGAATCCTCTAAAAATTATATGGATCGTCACACATCTCACAACCCCTCCCAGCTAAACGTTGCGTAATTTTTGAATGTTCCTTTTGATTAAATGAAATTATCATTTAGATGAAGTTGTGTTTTCGTACTATGTTTAGGTGTACAGCAAGTCCTAATACAATTTCATTATTTCGCTTCAGTGCTTTGTTCGCTAAGTCCTTTCTAACACCGAATTACTTCAACTTATCCTAAAAACTTGCGATAATTTCGAATTATGTCCCTTTTTTCTTAGTTGTGAATCTTTACGCTTTGGAAGAAGTCTTATTTCGGCCGGAGATACGGGTTTGACATCATAACTTGAAAATTCATATGCGTACTCTTGCCCCACCGGTTCCTGCGTACTTTTACCCCACAGTCCCAAAAATTATTCAAGTAATGGTTTTGACTTCTTGAAAAACCAACCGGATTGGTGTTCTGTACCATAAAGTACTCTATACAATAGGTTATCGAAATGGTATAATGTTCACCTGATTGAACGTATATATGGTAATGAAATACTAGTTGCGGAAATCCAATTATTTTTAGCAAAATGACCAAAAAGTTATCTAACTCCATATCTCCCTTGTTGTTTATTCAAATCGTTTACAATTACACATGATAATAGTTGGCCAGAATACCTGTCAAACTGATGCAGTGCTGCTAGTTTATCTTTTTTTATTACTTCAAAAAATCGAAAACGTACTCTTACCCCACGCGCACTCTTGCCCCACTCTACTCTAATTCAAACAATTTTCAACTTTAGTCAGCTATTTTCAAAAACTTAGTAAAATTTTACCGACTTCTGTAATCGAAAGTAACAATGTACCTACCTAGCAGATATATAGGATCGTTTTACAATAATAACCATAAACTCATATCATCAGCCCTAATTGAAACTTGTTCTATGTTTGTTACTCACCTGTGTCAATCGAAACGACGAGGCCTTCTTTATTCCCCAATAACACTTGATTCGTATTAGGAATAGACTCAATCGCTGTGACTGAAACTATACAGTTCTCCAATACCCAATACTTCAAACCAGTTAAACTGAATATGAATATGCTGCTCCTGAAACAAAAACATCCGTTTTAATAATCGTACCATATTTCAGCTCTTAAGCTAAACTACCTGTGGTCAACAGCAAAAAGTTTCTCATTATCGTGGCTGAAGCAAGCATTGACGAAACGAATCCTTAATAGCCGTCTGTTTTGTGAAACTGTGTGATGAATTTTAAGTAAAACTCTGTAACAATCGAATACAATGTGTTTATTATTGTAACATGTGTGTAAAGTGTTTGAATCTAATTTTGAATCAGAAAAACGAACCTCCTTTTTTGTTTGAATAACAAAAACGCATACTTTTTACCCTCCCTTCGGATATATTATCTTGATGCGATGGGTGGGTTTACGCATCAGCTAAGGCTCTCCAGGCCATTTGCGAGTTGTGGCGCCTGCCTAGAATGTGGTGGGGTTTGACAGTGGGCCCTGTTAAACCTCTATAAAAAGCTGCATGTATCCACAAGTAGGCTCCGCCAAAGCGCACAAGCCCACGTCCTGGTGTTAGGTGGGACGCAAAAAAGCCCTGACACGACGGCCCTCCGACAAGACAGGAGGTTTGCGCAGGCCCAATAAGCCGCCTTTAAAAACAACCATTACGAACGACATAGAAGATAATACGACTCGATACAATCGGCAACGACCTCATTTTCATTTATTTAGTTTACATCTAAACAGATAACACTGAATCAACAATTTGACGCCACAATACACGGTTCGAGCCCGCATCTCTCCATCCTCGGATACGCCCCACGCTCGCCAAGTCGTTCTGCACCTGGTCTGCCCTTCTCGCTCGCTGCGCTCCACGCCGTCTCGTACCTGCCGGATCGGAAGCGAACACCATCTTTGCAGGGTTGCTGTCCGGCATTCTTGCAACATGTCGTACCCTTCCGGCTTTAGCTACCTTCTGGATACTGGGTTCGCCGTAGAGCTGGGCGAGCTCATGGTTCATTCTTCGCAGCCACACACCGTCTTCTTGCACACCGCCAAAGATGGTCCTAAGCACCCGTCTCTCGAATACTCCGAGTGCTTGCAAGTCCTCCTCGAGCATTGTCCATGTTTCATTGTCTATGTTTCACAACCGGTCTTATTAGTGTCTTGTACATGACACATTTGGCGCGGTAGCGAATCTTTTTCGACCGCAGTTTCTTCTGGAGCCCGTAGTAGGCCCGACTTCCACAGATGATGCGCCTTCGTATTTCACGACTAACGTTGTTGTCAGCCGTTAGCAAGGATCCGAGGTAGACGAATTCCTTGACCACCTCGAAGGTATCCCCGTCTATCGTAACACTGCTTCCCAGGCTTGTGTTGTTTATTGTCGTCAATCATGTTTGTAGACCGTTTGAGGCGGACCCTGTCGCGATCGGTTCCGCCCACAAGCATGTACTTTGTCTTTGACGCATTCACCACCAGTCCAACTTTTGTTGCTTCACGTTTCAGGCGGGTGTACAGTTCTGCCACCTTTGCGAATGTTCGGCCGACATTTTCCATGTCATCCGCAAAACAAATAAATTGACTGGATCTGTTGGATCTGTTGAAAATCGTACCCCGGCTGTTACACCCGGCTCTCTGCATGACACCTTCAAGCGCAATGTTGAACAACAGGCACGAAAGTCCATCACCTTGTCTTAGTCCCCGGCGCGATACGAACGAACTGGAGTGTTCGCCCGAAATCTTCACACAGTTTTGCACACCATCCACCGTTGCTTTGATCAGTCTGGTAAGCTTTCCAGGGAAGCTGTTCTCGTCCATAATTTTCCATAGCTCTACGCGGTCTATACTGTCGTATGCCGCCTTGAAGTCAACGAACAGATGGTGCGTTGGGACATGGTATTCACGGCATTTTTGAGGATTTGCCGTACAGTAAAGATCTGGTCCGTTGTCGAGCGGCCGTCAACGAAGCCGGCTTGATAACTTCCCACGAACTCATTCACTAATGGTGACAGACGACAGAAGATGATCTGGGATATCACTTTGTAGGCTGCATTAAGGATGGTGATCGCTCGAAAGTTCTCACACTCCAGCTTGTCGCCTTTCTTGTAGATGGGGCATCTAACCCCTTCCTTCCACTCCTCCGGTAGCTGTTCGGTTTCCCAGATTCTGACTATCAGTTTGTGCAGGCAGGTGGCCAGCTTTTCCGGGGCCATCTTGATGAGCTCAGCTCCGATACCATCCTTACCAGCTGCTTTATTGGTCTTTAGCTGTTGAATGGTATCCTTAACTTCCCTCAAGTCGGGGGCTGGTTGGCTTCCATCGTCCGCTGAACTGACGTAGTCATCTCCTCCGCTGCCTTGACTTTCACTGCCTGTACTCTCAGCGCCATTCAAATGTTCCTCGTAGTGCTGCTTTCACCTTTCGATCACCACACGTTCGTCCGTCAAGATGCTCCCATCCTTATCCCAGCACATTTCGGCTCGCGGCACGAAGCCTTTGCGGGATGCGTTGAGCTTCTGCTGGAACTTGCGTGTTTCTTGAGAACGGCACAGCTGTTCCATCTCCTCGCACTCCGCTTCTTCCAGGCGGCGTTTCTTCTCCTGAAAAAGGCGGGTCTGCTGTCTCCGCTTCCGTCTATAGCGTTCCACGTTCTGCCGGGTACCTTGCTGCAGCGCGACCGCCCGCGCTGCGTCCTTCTCCTCCAGAATCTGTCTGCACTCTTCGTCGAACCAATCGTTCCGTCGACTTCGACCCATATACCCGACGTTGTTCTCCGCTGCGTCGATCGGCAACGACCTAGGCGACAAATAAAGGATCACGATTGGAAACTTGGAACATGGAACTGCAAGTCGCTAGGCTTCACAGGCTGCGACAGGATAATCTACGATGAATTACATCCCCGCAACTTCGACGTCGTAGCGCTGCAGGAAATCTGCTGGACAAGACAGAGAGTGTGGAAAAGCGGGCATCGAGCGGCTACATTCTACCAAAGCTGTGGCACCACCAACGAGCTGCCCACTGCGGGACGATGGATGCCCACTGCGGGACGTCAAAATCGTCATCGGTGACATGAACGCTCAGGTAGGAAGGGAGGTAGGTAGCATAAACTTTGCAGCATCCCGCGGAATGGTAGTCCGAAGCACTTTCTTCCCCCGCAAGAATATCCACAACCGCAGTGCGAATATTGAATCCTACCACTACCTCGTTGCAGCATGTCTGCGCTCAAAACTCTCGACGGTGTACAGCACGCGTCGGAGTCATCCACCGCAGCTAAACATTGGGCGACTAGCCGAAGACTACGCGTAGCAGCTAGAAGTGGCACATCCAACGGAAGAGTAGCTAGGCGCAGCATCTCTCGAAGATGGCTGGAGAGATATTCGATCCGCCATTTGAAGCACCGCAACCGCTGCACTAGGCACGGTGGCCCCAGATCAGAGAAACGATTGGTATGACGGCGAATGTGAGCAGTTAGTTGGAGAGAAGAATGCAGCATGGGCGAGAGGGCGAACGAGGCACGATACAAACGGGTGCGGAACAGCCAAAACTCGATTTTTTCGGAGGAAAAAGCGCCAGCAGGAAGATCGAGACCGTGAAAAGACGGAGGTACTGTACCGCGCTAATAACGCACGAAAGTTCTATAAGAAGTTAAACCGTTCACGTAAGGGCCACGTGCCACAGCCCGATATGTTTAAGGACATAGACGGGAACAAACGAACGTGAGATGATCCAAAGGTGGCGGCAGCACTACGAAGAGCACCTGAATGGCGATATGGCAGACAACGGTGCGACTTCCGGCTCCGAATCTCCAGGAAATCCAGGAGGATATTGGCCGGCTGAAAAACAACAAAGCCCCTGGAGTTGAGCTACTCTCAGTAGAGCTTTTTAAACACGATGGTGAGGCATTGGCTAGAGCGCTGCACTGGGTGATTACCAAGGTTTGGGAGGATGAGGTTCTGCCGCAGGAGTGGATGGAAGGTGTCGTGCGCCCCATCTACAAAAAGGGCGATAAGCTGGATTGTAGCAACTACCGCGCAATCACATGGCTGAACGCCGCCTCCAAGGTACTCTCCCAAATTGTATGCCGCCGACAAACACCAATTGCAAGAGAGTTCGTGGGGCAGTACCAGGCGGGATTTATGAGTAATCGCTCTACCGTACGTACGTCAGGTATTGCAGAAATGCCGCGAATACAACGTGCCCACACATCATCTATTTATCGACTTCAAAGCCGCATATGATACAATCGATCGGGACCAACTATGGCAGCTAATGCACGAAAACGGATTTCCGAATAAACTGATACGGTTGATCTAGGCGACGATGGATCGGGTGATGTGCGTAGTTCTAGTTTTAGGGACATTCTCGAATCTCTTCGAAACACGCAGAGGGTTACGGTAAGGTGATGGTCTTTCATGTCTGCTATTTAACATTGATTTGGAAGGGGCAATATGAAGGCCTGGTATCGACACGAGTGGTACGATTTTCACGAAGTCCGTCCAGTAATTTGATTTCGCCGACGACATTGATATTATGGCACGTAACTTTGAGAGGATGGAGGACAACGTAAGCCACCCACCACAAGTTTGTATTGGTGGTGATGAAATCGAGGTGGTTGAAGAATTCGTGTACTTGGGCTCACTGGTTACCTCGGATAACGATACCAGCGTCGGACAGTAATCCGGTGAAAAAGGTTCTCGACAACGATCCGACGCGAACAAGAAGGCGAGGAGCACAGCGGGCAAGGTGGATCGATCAGGTGGAGGACGATTTGCGGACCTTCCGCAGATTGTGTGGTTGGCGACGTGCAGCCATGGGCCGAGCTGAATGGAGAAGACTTTTATAAATTGCACAGGCCATTCCGGCCTTAGTCTGGTAATAATAATAAAATTAGAAATTCGACTTTGCAGATACTAAATTGGGGGTGTCCAAAATGTATACATTTGAGGGTCCAAAATATGTTGCACTGTCCAAAACGAAGAATATTTTCATTTCAGAAAATGGCTAATTTCACCGGTTTAGCAATAAGCCCATTTCGAATTTCTATTTCATAAACATTAGGGATCCTTTTTTAAGAGATGTGCGAATACTTTTCCAGACGATTTAGCAACGCTGTTACTTCCGTAAACAAACGATGCCAGCACTTACCGTGGTGTAAAATGTTGAAGCCTAAACATGACTTTGCGTATAATGGCATTTTCAGATTTCGTTATCTAACGCCCAACAGTTCATTTTCACTAAAATAAAAGTGCAAATGAACAAAGTACCATGCATAAACTAAACTTCTTCAACTTGCCAATGTAAAACAAATTGGTTATTCGACAAAACTTTTCATAAAATCTTTTTCATTACTATCGCAATACCTTTCAATCCGCAACAATAACACTGTTCATTTGGCTCAGATTCTGACAGTTCTCAATGCTCGATTGGCTAAAGATGGCCGCTTTCGCATATCTCTGAATGTAGCATCCCTAATAAACAAGACCTTCAATTGTTTCATTTCCGCCCGTTTCGAACCTGTATTTCAATAGATATAAGCATATATTGGGAAGCGCTTCCTCTAGGGGTCCAAAATATGACAGTTACCCTATTATGATCCACAATTGCAAAAACTGTTCTTGACTATCTACCTATGACTGTTAAAGATGTTAAAGCTACAAACTTATTGTTTGAGAATTCTTTATTCAAATAGGGTAACATGCCTAATAGTGGACCCCCTAGTAGTGGAATTTTGCACTTCCTGCTATAAGGAGTGAAAATTCTCAACATATTAAATTCGCGTTATAGGGAACGTCTATAAATTACGTAACGATTGAAGGGAGTTGCCCGGAGGGTGACGACCAATGCCATATTTGGTTATGCTTCATATTCAAAAATGTGTGACATAGGGTTGAAAATGGTCAATTTTCGCGTTACGTAATCTTCCCATATCTAATATCAAGTTCTGCATCTCCCCTTCATGATTTGGTAGTCCAGAAAGTTGCAAATGTATTGCCCGTGAGTAAGTAGTCATATAAAAATATTACAGATAACACGTAATAAAGCTTTTTTGAAAAGTCACGAAAAAATGGATTTCAAAAAGTGCCTGGGCAAAAGCCCCACCTTAACCAAAGACGTTTCATAGTCCTTCATTAGTATTTTATCAATCCCATTGTTAACGTTGTTGTTAACGCCGCACCGTCTTGATAGCCAAGTTTTATTTGCTTCAAGCTAAAAAACACAAGTTATTAGCATTTTGTAGAATACAGCTAAACTCACTTCTTACTTAATTAGTGCACCTTCAAATTGATCCACTGATTGCCTAGTTACTGTTTAACAAGGGTTTTGTAGGTCTGTGGGGAAAGTTATAGCAAATTTAATTCAATTGTAGGTTGGTCACTACCCGAACTCTTACCTATACCAAATAGAATTGAGCACAATCTAAGTTCTTGCTTGCAGTGAATCCGAAATATTAAGGGTACCTATGTTATGGAAACAGTTCACATTTCATATCGTAAATTACAAATTCAGGATGCATTCTCAACTTACGTGGTAATAATGTTACAAATTAAAGTTTTATAACAAATTAAACTATTTCGCGAATCCAACTATCTCGTCAGTCCGAGTTCTGCCCCGGTCGAGTATAGACGCTTACTGGCAATTAATTAAACCAACTACCGCGATCGCGAAAGTATCATATTACCCCCGACCGAGACCGTGAAAGTGTCGAATCACCAATTACTAGTGCCGTCGACCGAAGCGTAAACAACATACATAGGGCTCTGAACTTGAATAAACCCTGCGCCACCGGCGACACCAACTTGCCGGATGAGTGCATCAATTTCCCCGACTGAAACCTCTGGGGAAACCCCAGAGAAATGATAATGGTGATGGAAAGGATGGAAGAGGATAAAAATTTCCACGGAGTGTCCCCGATACTTGTGGAAGAAACCATCCAAAGTTACTGTGGAAGCGGAACCAGCGCAAAGAAAACGAAGGATGGAAAAATTCTAGTGACGGTGAGGAACGAACATCAGGCAAAAAACCTGGCTAAAATTGAAAAATTGTGTGACGAAATTACCGTCAAAGTGTACGAGCACAAAACTTTAAATTCGAGCAAAGTAGTGATAGTCTGCCGAGACTTGAAGGAAGTGAGTGACGACGAGCTTCTGGAAAACCTATCCTCCCAAAGAGTTACGGAAGTCAAACAGTTGATGAAAATGCGCGACAATGTTAAAACTCCGATGGGAGTTTTCGTACTTACGGTAAAAGGAAAAACGGCCCAAAGAATTGAAAATAGGATACACTGTGCTAGAAACAAGACCTATATACCAACATCCGATGCGTTGTTTCAAGTGCCTAAACTTTGGCCACATTGGAAGAAACTGTTCAAGTGAGAAAAAGTGCGGAAATGTGGAAATAACTATCATGAAGAATGTGAAAACCGAGAAAAGTGTATAAATTGTGGAAACGAGCACGGAGCGTTCTTTAATGGATGCCCCGTCTTAAAAAGAGAAAAGGATATAATAAAAATCAAAGTGGATAAAAACTTGTCTTTCTGGGAAGCCAGAAAAATGATAGAAGATCAATGCTCGAATACTTACGCCGACCAAGTGAAACAACTAAACGAAGAAAAGAAAACCCTTGAAGAAAAGATCAGAGCTGACATCAAAAATCAGTTCGAAGTGAAGCTGAAGGAATACAAAGAAGAAATCAAAAAAGTCACAAATGAAAACGAGAAAAAGATGGAATCCATGGAAGAAAAATACAAAGCACTGAACCACAAATTCGAACATCTGGTATCAGTCTACAAAGAGGAGAAAACAAGAAGAAAAGCAGCCGAGAACGAACTTGAAAGTCTGAAAAAAGACAACAGTAAACTACAAGCAACATTAAATTTGTACGCACCCTCCCATAGCGGACAGAAGAACCCAACTAAGCACACAAGAAGTCAAGAGAAGCAGCCAAGTTCACCTCCAAGGAAAAAGGAAACAAAATGAAAGCAGTTACCGAAGAAGTAGGATATATTTCCACAGACCCAGAAAATAACTCAGATGACGGAAACGAGAAAATGAAATCCTAGAAAATAATAGCAAAACCAAAAAGCATTACAAAATAGCACAAACAACACAAGACCACTCAAGTACAATCAGCAGTGAACACCATATAATTTCATGGAATGTAAGAGGCTTAAGAGGAAGAAGGCCTGACCTCAACATCCTTGCAAGCACTTACAATACAATAGCTATTTGCCTTCAAGAAACTATGTGCCAAAATGACAACCAATCAGAAATCAGAGGATATTCAACATACCATCGTCCAAGAACAAACGGAGCAAGAGCAGCAGGCGGTGTAATAATCGCAGTAAAAACGACATCGATAGTCAAATCATAGATATTGATACAGATCTAGAAGCAATTGCAGTTATCATCGGAGCACCACTAAACGCAAACTTACTAAACGTATACCTCCCTCCGGAAACAGATCACAAAAGAGGATATTATGGCTTTAATAGAACAAATTCCTGAACCTTTCATCCTGGTAGGTGACATAAATGCCCATCATCCCTTATGGGGATCGGAAAATATCAGCACTAGAGGTACAACAATAGAATCAATAATAAACGAGAAGAACCTGATGGTTCTGAACAACGGTGAGAAAACCTACATAAACAGCGGCACAGGAATCGGATCTTGCATCGACATTTGCCTCTGCTCTAATCAACTAGCGGGAATACTGGAACTTACCGTCTGTGAGGATTCACACGGAAGTGATCATATTCCACTAATTATGTCGACACCGTCAAAATCGCCAGCAAGTGATCGTATTCCAAGATGGAAAATAGAAGATTCCAAAATAACATTAACATTGAGACGAAAAATGATGTCATCGATCAAGTAGAAGAAATAACTAAACAAATAATAATAGCAGCAGAACAATCAATTCCAAAAACTAAACCAACAACTTCTGGAAAACGTGTGCCATGGTGGAGCAAAGAAGTAGCCACAGCTGTAAAAACTAGAAGAAAAGCTCTACGTAAACTTAAAAATAACAAGAACAAACCTCCAAGCCCGCAACTAATATACGAATATCAAGACGCCAATGACAGAGGAAAATATATCATCACAGAAGCAAAAACTAGCTCTTGGAAAGAATTCGTCAGCAAATTCAACGTTCATACTCCGGCCAAAGAGATGTGGAGCAATTTTAGGAAAATTCAGGGAAAATACCAATCATCAGCTATCAGAGAAATCAACTTTAACGGCCAACGCATGAACACAAACATTGAAATAGCAAACAGCCTAGCCGACCACTTTGGAAAAATATCAAGCGATAAAGAGTACAATCAAAACTTTATACCATTGAAGAACAGGATCGAGCAAACACCTCTCGAAATAAGAAATGAGGATACAGCAGAGTACAACGCACCATTCTCCAAAAACGAACTAGCAGAGGCAATGGAAGGATTAAAAGGGTCATCTCCTGGTCCAGACAACATACACTATGCCATGATCACTCATTTGCCAGTAGAATATAAGAACCTCTTGCTGAAAACATACAACTGGTTGTGGAATGAATCCATGTATCCAGTTAGTTGGACCAAATCATTCGTAGTACCTATTTATAAAGGAAAGGGGACAGAAGCAACCCTGGAAACGACAGACCCATTTACCTACACAGTTGCCTTGGAAAGATCATGGAAAGAATGATCAACAACAGGCTAATGTTCATCTTAGAAGAAAAAATCTAATCAATCAACACCAGTATGCCTTTAGGAAAGGTAGATCTACTACCGATTATCTGGGCCATTTTGACAACATCGTGAGAGAAGCAATGCATAAAAAGCGGCTAACACAAGCAGTTTTTCTGGATATTAAAAAAGCCTACGACACAACCTGGCGCAGATTAGTTCTGAATAGAATAAGCGAATGGAAAATAGGAGGAAACCTCATCAAATATCTTCAACAAATGCTGATGAAAAGGAGCTTCAAAGTTAAGGTAAACGGCACATACTCCCGCGACACGCTAATGGAAAATGGTTTGTGTCAAGGATCAGTTATAAGCGTAACCCTGTTCTTGATAGCTATAGACACCATATGCTCAGACCTACCACCAAACGTCCAAGTCTTACTTTATGCAGATGACGTAGCTTTGATCTCCAGCGACAGTAACCAGAAGAAAATAGCTAAAAACCTGCAACTTGCGTTGAAAAAATTGAAGCTCGGGAAACCCACACTGGATTCAAGATCTCAGCCGAAAATGTGCAACCGTAGTATTCAAAAAGCGAGATAAAAAAACAAGCCAACGTAAACCTTAAAATTAACAACGACATAATACCGTACAAGCTCAGTCATAAATGTCTTGGAGTAACACTAGACCAACACCTAACATTCAAAATACACATCGAAGAAATAAAGGCAGCATGCCAGCAAAGAATACAGTTTTACGTTACATAACCACCAAACAATGGGGTGGAGACCGGCAAACCTTATCAATAATATAAAAATCAACTGTATTAGAGAAAATGCTGTACGGCGCGCCAATCTCCTCAACCTGTGAATATGCTATGAAGCAACTAGAGAGCATACATAACCAAGGACTGCGAATAATAACAGGAGCTTTTCAAACCAGCCCAATAGAAAGCCTACAAGCCGAATCGGGTATACCAAGTCTTAGAAGTTTCTTCAGTCAAAGACTCGCTATCTTCGCAACAAAGCAAACAAACAATGAACAGGCTTTAACAAATAGTGCAACAGACGAAGAGAATAACAACAGCTCAGGAGAATTGTGGGCCCAAGGCCCAGCATCAGAGCCAAACAATATCAGAACAAGAAGCAAGAATATTATCGAAAATATTGGAATTCCTCTACCACCAAGCAAATCCCTAAATATACCAAAACTCCGCCATGGATAAGAGAAGACATTCTAATAGATTAACCAATGATGTCCGCTAGTAGAAACAGGAAAACCCAAATGAACTTAAAAACTGTTTGCTGAAAGAATCCACACCAAATATAAGTTCTGCAAGCTGATATACACGGACGGATCAAAAAACGACTCTAAAACGGGATACAGCATAGTAACCGACGAAGGAATCATACGCAAGCGAACCCATAGTCTACTCAGTATTTATAGTGTGGAGAGCCTTGCAATAATAGAGGCCCTAAACTGGATTTCAAACCAGGAAAGAGTAGGCGCATATATTATTTGCACCGACTCTTTAAGTGTTGTCACATCACTAGAAAAGAAGAAAATCAGAACCAGCTTGAAAGACGAGATAGTTCATCTGTACACCAACATAGGGAAGAAAGGTACATCGGTAACATTCATGTGGGTCCCTAGTCACATAGGCATCCCAGGAAATGAGAAAGCGGACAAAGAAGCAAAGAGTGCGCTAGAGATGAGCACAATTACGCGGAAAACAGTTGATCACCGCGAAATAAAACCATCATTAAAAATAGTATGACTAAAAATGGGAATCTGAATGGAATTCAACACCCCACAACAAACTTAGAGAGATAAAAACACTACCAAACCATTCAAAGAGGCGCTAACAGGAAATCGCAAAGAAGATGTCATACTCAGCAGACTACGAATAGGCCACAGCCGGCTAACACATGCATACTTACTGGAAAAGGAAGACCCACCAAAGTGCGTAAAATGTAACCACCCACTCACCATTAAACACATTATCGTTCAGTGCCCTGGATACGACGACGCAAGAAAGAAAATCGGACTCCAACCAAACATGAGGGAAGCATTAGCCGACGACAACAGTCAAGCAAACGGGAGTACGGGAGTTCTTTAAAGAAATATCGCTGATCGACGCGATTTGACCCCAAAGTGAAACCTTGAAGAAGAAGATGGAAACACCTTGATGAAGATGAAATCGCTCGAAAACGATCGATGCCATACAACGTAGTAATTTAGGCAGTGTCAATAAACTCTGTAAACTTTTGACAGACTCGAATAAAATTTTAAAGAGTCTATAATAAACAAAAAAAAAAAAAAAAAACTATCTCGTGATTTTCTGCAAATCTGCTTTGTCATGACAAGTTCTCTCAATGCCGAATTATTAACATTACTCATACAACTATTCCTTGCTCATCTAGACAGTTTCGTTTGCTTACTGAGCCTACCTATTGGTTCGTGGTAACGCACTTCATTGGCCGGGTTGCTAGAACGGCGGTCGTTGCAACATCCCCCTCCCTGTGAGGACCTTCGGGGTCCTTCACTTCACGATCAACTATGTTTAGCACCGCCAATTTCGAAATCGGCCGTCTGAACAGTCCACTTGAAGTTTGCACCAAGGCTTGTCGAACTCTACCATCTCTACCTTCAGTTACGTCTAGTATACGTCCGCGGACCCAACCATTCCTCCTACTCTGGTCGATCACGATGACCAAATCACCGGACTGCGCTGCTTTTGTTTCGTGCTGCCATTTCACTCGCTTCGTGAGTGTTGGTAGATACTCCAATACCCATCGTTTCCAGAAGTGATCAGTCTTCAAACGGATCAGTTCCAGTGATGAGCGAGTGGGTCCCGAGGAATCTACAATGTTCATCATTGGCTGTTTAATTCCAGACGAACTCCCGAAGATGAAGTGGTTTGGCGTTAATGCCTCTTGTTCAGCTGAATCTAATGGTAAGTAAGTTAGCGGTCGCGAATTGACTATCGCTTCCGCTTCCACTATCAGCGTCTGCAATCCTTCATCGTCCATTTTACTTTCTTGAGGGATGTTCACCATTGCGTTCTTCACTGATCGTACAAGGCGCTCCCATGCTCCACCCATATGTGGAGCAGAAGGTGGTATGAACAGCCACTTGGTCTCCGCATTTGTGAACGTCATTGCTGCTTCTTGTTCTACGTGTTTGATTTGATCTTTCAAAACTTGACTTGCTCCAACAAAATTCCGACCGTTGTCGGAATATATTTCAACTGGTGCACCTCGTCGACAAACAAAGCGCCGGATACACGTAATGCATGATTTTGTCGACAGATCATACGCTACTTCGACGTGTACTGCTCGTATTGTCAGGCACGTTATCAAACAAATCCATCGTTTTGCTACTGAGCGTCCTACTTTGACCAGGATGGGACCAAAATAATCGATACCGACGTAGCTGAATGGGCGGATACCTGGGGATAGGCGGGCGGCTGGAAGGGGTCCCATTATTGGAACCGCCGGACGAGCTTTGTGCACTTTGCACCAATGACACCGGCTAGCTATGTTTCGAGCTATTGTGCGTAGACGAGGAATGTAGAAACGTTGGCGAACTTCATTGACAACCGTTTCGAAGTTTCCATGTAACAGTCTCCGGTGGTAATCGTCGAGAAGTAACATGGTGACGTGGTGCTTTCTTGGAAGTATAACGGGAAATTTGACGTCTACCACACATACTTTCGCCGCGGCAATGCGACCATCAACTCTTAGAACACCATTATCGTCCATTATCGGCGTTAGATTATATAGTTGGCTCGTCTTCTCGAGTCTCAATTGTTCCTTTCTCGGTAAATTTTTATTCTTGGATAGAATGGCCACTTCGTCGCCGTATGACTCTAATTGAACCTGCTTCCAAATAAGCACTTCCGCTGCCTGTAGCTCTTCTTGCTTCAAAATCGGGTTACAGAAATTTGCGGCAATTCCTTTGTGTCTCAATTTGGCAATGAAGCGAACAATGTAGGCAGTTGTTCGTGAAAGGGGGCTCCATTTAGAAAACCGTTTAAAATCAATTGGCCTGTACAAAATTGCAACATCTTGGTGTACGAAGCACGATCTAAGCTCCTCACGCGTAACGTCAATGAACTTCTGTTTAGGCCACATAATCTCGGTATTCTGCAAAAATTGTGGCCCACCGAACCAGCACAATCCATCACTCCATTTTGTGGCGTCATCAGCAACATTGTGTTTGCTTGGGACGTATCTCCATTCTCTAACACTGGTCGTAGACAAGATTTCTCCCACGCGGCATGCTACAAATGGTCGGTATCTCCTATGCTCTGATCGAATCCACGCCAACGTTACCTCTGAATCTGACCAGTAGATGCAACGGTTGATTTTGACAGTGTGATTTTCTCGCACGAACGCTAGAAGTCGAGTTCCTAGAACCGCAGCCATTAACTCCAAACGAGGGACCGATACGTATTTGAGTGGAGCGACCTTTGTTTTTGCCGATACCAATGAACATTTGGCTGTTCCCTCTGATCCAATCACGCGAAAGTAAACCAATGCTGAATACGCTGCTTCACTTGCATCCACGAAAATGTGAGCCTCCAAAGAATCGTATAGACTTGTACTTGCTTCGTCAAAGTAGCAACGTGGTACTCGTACTTCATTGACGCGCACCAACAACTCGACCCACTTCGTCCATTTAACATAGATTTGATCGTCGATGCATTCATCCCACTTTACCGCGCTGCGCCAGATGTCCTGCATCATTATCTTCCCATGCACGAGGACACCGGCTAGCAGTCCCAACGGGTCGAACAGGCTCATGATGCATTTTAGAACTTGTCGCTTCGTTGGCCTTGCACCGGTGCTAATCAGCGTTGTGATTTCATCTCGAAACATCATGGAAAACTGGAGAACATCCTTCTCCGTATGCCATAGCATTCCCAGAACGCGTTCTGAATCAGTTTTCAAGGAGAGATCCTTGGTGTCTTGCTTCGGCGTAACTCCTAGGTACGCCAGGACGTCTTGCTTGTTAGAGGCCCAGTTTCGCAATTCAAACCCTCCTTTTGAATGGATCCACCTCACTTCTCCTGCAATGGCTTTCGCTTCGTCGATTGATTCAAAACTATCCAGGTAGTCGTCGACATAGTGGCATTTACGAATTGCCTCCGACGCCCGGGGATAGCGGTCGACAAACTCTTCCGCATTGCGGTTCTTCACAAATTGTGCGGAGGATGGAGAACTGGTGGCTCCAAAGGTAAGGACGTCCATCATGAATACGCTGGGCTCAACTTCAGGATTGTCGCGGAACAAGAAACTTTGCGAAGGACGGTCGCGTTCGATGACTCTCGCTTGGTGAAACATATCTTTGATGTCACCGCTCACCGCCACCGGATACTGTCGAAAGCGGAACAGAACAGAAGGGAGTGGTACGAGGAGGTCGGGCCCAGATAGAAGGACAGAGTTCAAACAAACTCCATTGACCTTTGCAGCTGCATCCCAAATCAAACGAATCTTTCCAGGTTTCTTTGGGCTGGAAACAGCATTCAATGGTAGGTACCATATCCGTCTGGGATCCGCTTTCGCCAGCTCGTCCTTAGTCGCTAGATGGGCATATCCTTTCTCCTGGTATTCTCTAACTTGACGGTGGATATTTTCTTTGAGAAGTGGATCTCGAATCATCCGCTTTTCGAGGCATTCTAAACGTCGGAGGGCCATCGGGTAGCTGTTAGGGAGTTCAACATAATCGGATCTCCAAAGCAACCCTGTTTCGAAGCGGTTACCTTGTCGACGCGTCGTTTTTTCCATTATTTGCCTTGCTCTTGCTGCTTCATTTGACTCTAACGTACTCTGGTAACTAATCGGGCAGTCTTCGACGTCGAAGTAATCCTTTATTAGGCTATCCAGTTTCTCCTCAGCTTCACACTCGCATACATGGTAGCTGTACTCATTCAAGTTAATTGGATTGTCCAGGCTTCCGTAAACGCACCATCCTAAACGGGTCTTGGCTGCTATAATACTACTATTTCCCTCCCTGATCTTCTGTGGAACTGCCAGTTGCAGGTTTCGCAAGCCGACTAACAGCCTCGGTGTGACGTCCTCGTAGCTTCGAACAGGTAGGCCTTTCAGATGTGGGTGATTTTCTTGTAATTCGGCGAAGCGCAGGGTTTGGGATGGCAGATTCAGGCACTCTACGGTACGCACGTTCGCTAGCTGGAACCGTTTTTTCCGATCAATTTCGGATACTTCTAGTGAGACGAGCTGTGACTCATCCTCCGTTCTAGACATGTTAGCGGTCCACCTCAGGCACAGAGGAACGATTGGTCCTTCCACTTCCAGCTCACTAACCAGACTTTGCTCGATCAATGTCGAAGAAGAACCTTCATCCAAAAAGGCAAATACAGTGATAGCCTTGGATTTTCCATAAATCGTTACGGGAACAATTCGGAAAAGAATTGACTGTCCGCAGTGGTGATGCACGTGATTTTCCGTTGACGACACGGTCGGCTTGACCGCTACTTCATGTTTACCATGGAGCAACTTGTGATGCCGATATTCGCAACCATTGATTCCGCATCGGCTTGAGACTCTACAAGTGCGGCGACCATGAGGATTGAGACAGCTGCGGCAAACTTTCAGTGTTTGAACGTTTTTCCAACGGTCGTTAATCGAGAGTTGCTGAAATTTTGTGCAGTTCTTCAAACGATGACCAGCTTTTCCGCAAAACAAACAGGGCTTTTCGTCTTCCGTCTTCTCCTTCGCTGGATTTGTAATTGATTTGTTTTCCAAGTGCGTGTGGACGTAGCTTCTATCTTTGTTGCGAAATTTCTCGCTTCTAGCGTATTGGCCAGATGTATAAACTACGACTTTGCTGACCGATTCTACAACTGTGCCCATGAAATCACTAAAGGTGCGTAAACTTGCATCAGGTTGGAACATCAAATGTTGCGCCCATTGTAGCTTCACGTTGACCGGCAGCTTTTCCACCAATTCTTGAAGCAGCGCCGGGTTTGAGAGGTGTGCTTGGTGACCTGATGCTGTGAGATGCTGTGTCAGGTTTCTAATTGAAATCCCAAAATCGATCAACGAATCTAACCTTTCTGGCTTAGGCGCCGGAGTATCGCGTACGTTTTGGATCAACTTGTTGATGATAATCTCTGGCCGACCATACAGGGTTCTAAGAGTCTCGATTACGTTTGGAACTGACTCTGGTGATAGCAGATAGTATCGAACTGACCTCAGCGCGTTTCCTTTCAGACAACGCTGTAAACGTGCAAGGTTTTCCACGTTGTTGAATCCGCATGCCGCTGTGGAGTTATTAAATGTGCTGTAGAAGATCGGCCACTCTTCTGCATCCCCGGAGAAGTCCGGTAGATCTCGAGGCATGACTTGCCTAGCTGCCAAATGCTCCGCAGATGGCCGTCGAAAATCGAAATTATGAGCTGTATTCGTTGGGTTCCCAAGAACGTTTTCTCCGAATTCAATGTTCCTCGATCCCACTCGAGTACTCGAGTTAACGGGTTGGGGTCCGCTCATTGAATAGAACGCAGGTGTTCTTAAGATACTGTCATAGTGCCTCACGTCATTTCCACGGAATATAGGCTCGGGGTTGAAGTTCGTGTTTCGGCATTGGGTTCCAATCGGGTAACTGCTGGACCGAGCGATCGGGGCAGCGAAGTGGAAGTTCCCATTTGTCTGTTGACATTCACTGTGTATTGGGAAAGGTGAGTGCGCGAATTTGTCTCGCGGCTGCTCTTTTGATGTTGATTCGATTAACGGTGACGCTGCAACATTTTGCTTTGATGCGAATCGGATTCGTGGACCAGCGTGGATTCTTCCTCTGCTGGCATCTTCGTGCACAAATTCAGTAGAACGGCGAGGTCTTTGACCAATATCACTTGGCAATCTCGTCTGGTTCTCTGCCTCCGGTGAGCGTGTTTCCTGCGGTTCCGTAGCCTCGCGATCGATGGTAACAACTCTCGGTATCGTTTCCTCGCAAGCTTGAGAAGAAAGTCTGACATGATCGTCGTTGACTGTTTCCTTTTGTAACATCTGCATTCGACATTTGCGCAATTGAGCTTCCAGCGATAACAATTGTTCCGTTGACATAGGCTGCCCTTGCTTTTCGCACTTCTCTAGTTGCGTTTGCAGCGATTTAAAATTCAAATTTTGTGCTGACGACATGCTGTCATCGTTCACATGTACGTTGGTGGCCAGCAAGTGCTGTGAAGATGTACCACCTGATTCGATGTTGGCCTCCGTAAGCCTTAACGCTGGTGCTGGTCTGGTGAAAGACTGTTTTTCTACCCATGCCTCGATTTGCTTCCCACGTGCCTCAATATCATTAACTCGACTTCTGACACTACGATCATCTTCATCCGCAAGTGATTCCTCTAAATCGAATTTTTCTTGCGAGTGTTTCTTATGCAGCTCAAGTTGTTTGAGTTCCAATTCCAGCTGCCGCTGCTCAAGCTCCTGTTGCTCAGCCAAGCGTTTGCGCTGCAAATC
The DNA here is from genome assembly GCF_024139115.2 of Armigeres subalbatus. Lineage (NCBI taxonomy): Eukaryota > Metazoa > Arthropoda > Insecta > Diptera > Culicidae > Armigeres > Armigeres subalbatus. The sequence goes on along the minus strand of NC_085140.1, from coordinate 208,841,290 downwards.
TGCTTTTCGGCTTGAGGTTGTAGACTTAAGTGAAGCTGCGATGGATGGTGGACGGCACCTCGGACACACCCAGTCTCGATTAGAGATGGACTCACTGACGCCTGCACAAGTAAAATGCCACCATTTGTCGCATTTGTCACACGCCACCAGGTCATCTTCCAAATCTGGGTTATCACAGGCAAAACAGGCGAAGATTTCGGACTGCTCAAGAACTGTGGAAGATCCGCTAGGTCTTTCAGTGGCCATAATTAACTTGAAGGTTGTTAAGTACACGCCGCACCGTCTTGATAGCCAAGTTTTATTTGCTTCAAGCTAAAAAACACAAGTTATTAGCATTTTGTAGAATACAGCTAAACTCACTTCTTACTTAATTAGTGCACCTTCAAATTGATCCACTGATTGCCTAGTTACTGTTTAACAAGGGTTTTGTAGGTCTGTGGGGAAAGTTATAGCAAATTTAATTCAATTGTAGGTTGGTCACTACCCGAACTCTTACCTATACCAAATAGAATTGAGCACAATCTAAGTTCTTGCTTGCAGTGAATCCGAAATATTAAGGGTACCTATGTTATGGAAACAGTTCACATTTCATATCGTAAATTACAAATTCAGGGTGCATTCTCAACTTACGTGGTAATAATATTACAAATTAAAGTTTTATAACAAATTAAACTATTTCGCGAATCCAACTATCTCGTGATTTTCTGCAAATCTGCTTTGTCATGACAAGTTCTCTCAATGCCGAATTATTAACATTACTCATACAACTATTCCTTGCTCATCTAGACAGTTTCGTTTGCTTACTGAGCCTACCTATTGGTTCGTGGTAACGCACTTCATTGGCCGGGTTGCTAGAACGGCGGTCGTTGCAACACCCATAATACAGCGGTTCTCAACCTAGGGTACATGTACCCCCGGGGTTACCTTCGCTGACCCCAGGGGGCACCTCGGACGAAAATGCATAACGGCGGACGTATTAAAATTCCAATAAAAATTACTGGTAAAGTTTTAATAATTGTATAAATTTTTATTGCAAGACTTTGTATTGTATACATAATATTCATTGCAATCAGTAAATAAAAAATATCGAATCATACCTACACACAAAGAATAAAAATAGTTTTATTAAATATAAAGCACTTTTAAATTGAAAAGTGCTACAATTTGTTCAGTATAAAAGCGATTTTCTCTAAAACGAAAGTTATTTGTTTGATTTAAAAATAGGGTATCTGTTCCTATATCAATAACAATAAGACAATGCGCATATGAAATGCATTGATTTCTCATCCAATAATCAAGAAACATGAGAATAATTATGCTCGGCTCATATAATTTTTAACTGAAAACAATTTGGTAACTTCAAGAATAAAATTTTCATCACATTATAGAAGTATTTAGCTAAAAAACATCATCCCCGCCATGCACCTATTTCAATAACATTCAAAAACAGTTAATCCTATGCCTGTACCTATATCAATAACACTGTTTCCAGCATAAAATACGCACACTATTACTTGTGTGTATACGTAACGATATGATTGCAGTGATGCCGAATTCTACAATGTTTTGTATTTGAGTTGAAATATAATTACAAAATTGCTGTTTTGTGTGCAGTTTTCCATCTTATCAGTTAAATTTTATGTTTGTCATAACTTATCTTTTCGATATAATTTATTTTACAAACATAAGAGTTGAATTTCACAGTGAAAGTTCATTCAAGCGCTTTGAAATAAAAAATCTAGGTCGGCAACCCTTGAGAGTACTGCAAGGCATGTAAACAGTTTAGAATACGGACAAGGATAATTTAGACGTTGTACGGAATAAACCTATATCAAACTATAGGAAATCGCGTTGGTTTTTAAAATATTGCTTTATGTGTTGTGAAGTGAATTTTGAAGGGATAGAATTGTTTTAGCTTGAAATTGAGTGGAAAACAACGGCATGAAAACAGATGAATCTGCTAGTAGCAATCGAGCAGTGCATCAAACCATCAGTTCAGAGGTAGGATAATGAAAATAAAAGTGCTTATAATTTTATCTTTTAATAATTTGATAATTGTGAATTAAGACATTACAAAAACAAAATTTTGAATAATATTCCAAGCATTCAAGAATGTGTTCCATCCATTATTGTGTACATACGATGTGAGAAATTGTAAATAAATTGATTTTTAATTTGGTTTATCGACGGTTGGGATTAATATACGGGCTGTTATTAATATGGGAACAGATACCCTATTTTGCGTGTCTCTTTCCCGTAAATTTAAAAGTTCTTTCTTTCAGATTGATAACTGTAGAAGTGTCAAATTCAGAGAAACTCAACGAAACCCGTTGAACCAAACAGAGAAAAGAGGTCGGTTTGCAAGAACACTGGCATTTTAAAAGGCCAAATTTCATGGCAATTTGTAATTTTATCAATTTATGAATTTCTTTCAAAATATTTATTCAACAGCAAACATTTTTTGGTACAATTAGTTAAAGATTAAACATAATTATGATAGCTCAAAAAGAAAAACTCAGATACCCCAGCTCTTAATAAATAGTTCGTTCCTTATTAAATGCATCTCTTTAAAGATTTACAAATTCATTAAAATTTTGATAACTGATAGTTTAATACTCGGTTTAATGTATAAAAAAATGATAAACCTAAAAAAATAAACTTATATTTCCCATTAATGCTAATTTTGGACATTAATGAAATGTAAACCTACCATTGTATCCCCATTTGATTACATAGTGTGACGAATGAAAATCAATATAAACATTATGTTGGTGACCGCACCGCACGTAAAGGAAAATTTTCATTTCCTCAGTTTTGCCTTTCTCGTATACTAAGTATACGGTAAAGGCTATATGATCGCTCCAAAAACAAACTTTTTATAGAAGGCCCGGAGACCCATAGTGTTATATACCAATCGACTCAGTTCGACGAATCGAGGTGATGTCTGTGTGTGTGTGTGTGTGTGTGTGTGTGTGTGTGTGTGTGTGTGTATGCAAAACTACTCAACAAAATGTCACTCATTTTTCGGGCACTTATCCTCAACCGATTTGCTCGCAACAAGTTGCATTCGACGCAGAATCCTGTCCCATTGTTTCCTATTTGAAATTGGCCAGATCGCACTATGGGATCGAGAGTTATGGCCAAAATACAAATTCATTTGAAAAAATCGCGTAAAAAATGTCACTCATTTTTCGGACACTTATCCTCAACCGATTTGCTCGCAACAAGTTGCATTCGACGCAGAATCCTGCCCCATTGATTCCTATTTGGAATTGGCCACATCGGACAATGGGATCGAAAGTTATGGCCAAAATACAAAATCATACGAAAAAATCGCGTAAAAAATGTCACTCATTTTTCGGGCACTTATCCTCAACCGATTTGCTCGCAACAAGTTGCATTCGACGCAAAATCCTGTCCCATTGTTTCCTATTTGAAATTGGCCAGATCGGACTATGGGATCAAAAGTTATGGCCAAAACACAAAATCATACGAAAAAATCGTGTAAAAAATGTCACTCATTTTTCGGGCACTTATCCTCAACCGATTTGCTCGCAACAAGTTGCATTCGACGCAGAATCCTGTCCCATTGTTTCCTATTTGAAATTGGCCAGATCGGACTATGGGATCAAAAGTTAAGGCCAAAATACAAATTCATACAAAAAAATCGCGTAAAAAATGTCACTCATTTTCGGACACTTATCCTCAACTGATTTGCTCGCAACAAGTTGCATTCGACGCAGAATCCTGTCCCATTATTTCCTATTTGAAATTGGCCAGATCGGACTATGGGATCAAAAGTTAAGGCCAAAATACAAATTCATACAAAAAAATCGCGTAAAAAATGTCACTCATTTTCGGACACTTATCCTCAACTGATTTGCTCGCAACAAGTTGCATTCGACGCAGAATCCTGTCCCATTATTTCCTATTTGAAATTGGCCAGATCGGACTATGGGATCGAGAGTTATGGCCAAAATACAAATTCATACAAAAATTGCGTAAGAAATGTCACTCATTTTTCAGGCACTTATTCTCAACCGATTTGCTCTCAACAAATTGCATTCGACGCAAAATCCTTTCCCATTGTTTCCTATTGAAAATTGGACAGGTCGGACTATGGGATCTGAAGTTATGACCAAAATACCTTTGTTCATAAAAATCACAAAAAATGTCACCTAATTTTCGGCCACCTAACCTTAATCGATTCACACGCAACAAGTTGCATTCGACGCAGAATCTTGTCCCATTGTTTCCTATTTGGAATTGACCAGATCGGACTATGGGATCGAGAGTTATGGCCAAAATACAAATTCATACGAAAAAATCGCGTTAAAAATGTTACTCATTTTTCGGGCACTTATCCTTAACCGATTTGCTCGCAACAAGTTGCATTCAACGCAGAATCCTGTCCCATTATTTCCTATTTGAAATTGGCCAGATCGGACTATGGGATCGAGAGTTATGGCCAAAATACAAATTCGAACGAAAAAATCGCGTAAAAAATGTCACTCATTTTTCGGGCCCTTATCCTCAATCGATTTGCTCACAACAAGTTCAATTCGACGCAGAATCCTGTCCCATTATTTCCTATTTGGAATTGGCCAGATCGGACTATGGGATCGAGAGTTATGGCCAAAATAAAATTTCATACGAAAAAATCGCGTAAAAAATGTCACTCATTTTTCGGGCCCTTAACCTTAACTGATTTGCTCGCAACAAGTTGCATTCAACGCAGAATCCTGTCCCATTATTTCCTATTTGAAATTGGCCAGATCGGACTATGGGATCGAGAGTTATGGCCAAAATACAAATTCGAACAAAAAATCGCGTAAAAATGTCACTCATTTTCGGGCCCTTATCCTCAACCGATTTGCTCACAACAAGTTCAATTCGACGCAGAATCCTGCCCCATTATTTCCTATTTGGAATTGGCCAGATCGGACTATGGGATCGAGAGTTATGGCCAAAATAAAATTTCATACGAAAAAATCGCGTAAAAAATGTCACTCATTTTTCGGGCCCTTAACCTTAACCGATTTGCTCGCAACAAGTAGCATTCGACGCAAAATCCTGTCCCATTGTTTCCTATTTGGAATTGGCCAGATCGAACCATGGGATCGAAAGTTAAGGCCAAAATACAAATTCATACGAAAAAAATCGCGTGAAAATGTCACTCATTTTTCGGGCACATATCCTTAATCGATTTGCTCACAACAAGTTGCATTCGACGTGGAATCCTGTCCCGTTGTTTCCTATTATTTTTTTGGAAAAATCGCTAAAAAAACTCACTCATTTTTCAGGCACTTTCCTCAACCGATTTGCTCGCATTAAATTGCATTCGACGCAGAATGTCTCATATTTTCTTATTGAAAAGTGTCCAGATCGGACTATGGGCTTAGATGTTATGGTCAAATTATTATTTATTGTGAAAAAAAATTCAAAAAAGTCTAGCTCACTTTTTTAGCACTTAGACTTCATCTATTCCCCAAGCAACACAAGTTCAACAAATCTGTTTGCAGTAACCATATTGTGACTGAATCCGGTTATTAACTGAAACTCCAATAGCAATCCGGTGTGGATACAGCTTTAGCTGAAATATATTTTTCTTGTTAAATGAATTCATGATTATATATGATTACTTACAATTTTTCAGTTTCTTTTGTTTACCCTTCAAGGTTATTTTTGATCCGTACTATTAGTTTTAGAGTAGATTCTAGATATAGATTTTAAGAAAACGTTTCAATGTTGAATGTATAACTACGGAGAAATATCCTACCTATATTCAGATAGATGTAGTTCAAACTCAAATTATTAGTCTAGATCGCAAATGAAATTATAATTCAAAAAGACTTCCAATCACGCTTTAACCACTCGTTTACGATAAACAATTTCCCTTATCATGCTCTTTGACGTCTACCCATACAAGTATATTCGATGTCCAACATGGCTACCTCGCGTTACGGCAATCCCGATGGTACTTTGCAACCACTCCCACCTAGGGGCACTCGTCGTCACATTCCCCCTCCCGTAAAGCACTCTCCTGATCTGGTTTACCTTGCTCTACGACGTCGAGTAATGCTAGTTTAACGACAGGCCGGCGAAGTATTCCATTTGTAGTCTGCACCCAAGCTTGGCGTACACGTCCGTCTTGACCGCAAACAACACGTATGACCTTTCCTCGTACCCATTGGCTTCTTACAGCTCCGTCCACTACGAACACTAGATCGCCCTCCACCAGGCCTCTTACTTCCTCGAACCATTTTGAGCGCCGAGAGATTACCGGCAGGTATTCCTTAATCCAACGCCTCCATATACCGTCTGCCAAATGTTGGGCAAGTTTCCAGCCACTCCTTAATGTTGATCGAAAGTCCACTGGTTCCGCCGATAGCTGTTTAACTCCATTCGAGCTTCCAAGCAGGAAGTGGTTTGGCGTCAAAGCCTCTTGGTCGGATGACTCAAGCGGGATGTACGTTAGCGGACGGGAGTTGATCATGGCTTCTGCCTCAATCATCACTGTCTCCAACACTTCATCATCAGGTCGTCGTTGAGTCTCCAGGATTGTTCCTACTGCAACCTTAACGGAGCGAACCATGCGCTCCACACGCCTCCCATATGTGGGGCACCAGGGGATTGAACATCCAACGTGTAGTAGAATTGGTGAATACAGTCGCCAGACGATTTTACGCTCTTCGATTTCTTCCTGCAGCTGTCTATTCGCTCCGTGAAAATTTGTCCCATTATCTGAATATATCTCAGACGGTGAGCCTCGCCGAGAGACGAAGCGCCGGATTGCCATGACGCAGGCTTCGGTTGTCAAGCTATGCACTATCTCCAAGTGTACGGCCCGAATAGTTAAACAGGTGAAAAGTGCGACCCATCTTTTAGCATTGCTACGACCAACTTTCACCAATAATGGTCCGAAAAAGTCCAGTCCCACGAAAGTAAATGGCCGTATATAGGGCATCAACCTTACTTTGGGCAGTGGGCTCATTGGAGGCGAAAGAGGGACAGCTCGGAGGACTCGACATTTCATACAATTTCGGAAAACTCTTGCAATCAGTGATCGTAACTTCGGAATCTCGTATCGTTGTCTCATTTCATTCACAATTGTCTCACGATTTGCGTGGCGAAATTTTCGATGAAACCAGTCTGTTAGCAGAATGCTAATCAAATGTTGCCGTGGAAGAATTACAGGATATTTTACACCGTCCGGTATCCACGGAGCCGAAGCTAGTCGACTGCGCTTCCGCAGTATACCGTTATTGTCAACAAAAGGCCACAATTTATAGATGCTACTCGATTTAGAAATACTGGCATGAAGAGCATCAGGCCGACCACTGCTTATTCGGAGAACGTGAATTTCTTCACCGTAGAATGCTCGTTGTGCTTGTTGCCACAAAGTTCCTTCTGCGCTCTGCAATTCTTGCTGCATCAAAGGACCTCGCTCTAATGGTTCTCCTCGTTGAGATCGTCGAATGTTACTTGTGAAACGATGTACATATGCTATCGCTCGAAGGAGTCGTTCCCATCGGCTGAATCGGGACACATCCACTAGTTTAGACACAGCCGGGAGATGCACGTTACACGATCGTAGTTCTTCTTCTGTTGACAATGATAGTTTACCTTTTTGTGGCCATCTTTCTTCAGATTGATAAAGAAATTTCGGCCCAACAAACCACCTACTATTTACGTCTATTTGAGGCCCAGAACCCCACTTGGTGGCATCGTCCGCCACATTCAACTTAGATGGAATCCACCTCCACTCACCTAGTTCTGTTGTCGAGAGAATCTCACCAATACGGAATCCTACATATTGGTGATAGCGCCGTTGTTCCGAATGAAGCCAAGCTAGTACTGTAGCGGAATCTGTCCACAAAATTCGTTGGCTGACTTGTAGACCGTGCATGGAGATGACGTTGTTCAACATACGAGTTCCCAAAACTGCTGCTTGAAGCTCCAAACGTGGAATCGATAGCATTTTCAAAGGTGCTACTTTTGTTTTGCCCCAACTAATGACACCAGTGGGCCGTTCGGAGATAGAACTCGGAAGTATGCTACACATGAATAGGCCGACTCGCTAGCATCAACAAATATGTGCACTTGAAGTGAAGAGTATGCTTCCGATTCCGCTTTAGGAAAATAGTAACGAGGGATTCGAATTGCACTTAGCTGAGGCAGAATTTTAGTCCACTGAATCCATCGCTCGTGCAGCTGTTGATTGATATTGTCATCCCAATGGGCTCCAGAGGTCCAAATATCTTGCATGAGAACCTTTCCATGCACTAAGTAGAACGCAACCAATCCTAAAGGATCAAATAGGCTCATGATCACTTTCAGTACTTCTCTTTTTGTTGGAATATGGTTCTTATTAATAATGTCCAACAGGTCACCACGAATTGCCAGATCGTACGTGAAGCAATCACTGTTGGGAATCCACCTCATTCCAAGTACGGACTCAATGTTAGCCAATTTATCCAGCAACAACTTTTTGTCAATCTCTTCGGAGTCTGCACCGACGCTAGCAGCTATTAGTGCGTCATTTGACCGGAAATCGCGAAGCTCGAAACCCCCTTCTCTTTGAATCATCCGCACTTCCTTGCCGACCTTGATTGCCTCTTCGCGTGAACGGAAACTATCTAAATAGTCATCCACATAGTGATAATGATGGATTGCGTACACTGCTCGTGGATATGTATCAGCAAACTCACTGGCATTTAGGTTCTTCACGTACTGTGCTGAACAAGGAGAACTGGTAGAACCAAATGTAGCCACATTCATTACATACACTTCTGGATCCTGATTGACATGGTTCCTCCATAGGAATCTCTGGAATTGGCGATCTTCTTCACGGATATGTATGCGGTGAAACATCTCCCTGATGTCAGCTGTTAAAGCATAGCGATAGAGACGGAAGTGGCAGAGTATGCTTGGAAGAGACGAAAGCATATCCGGGCCTTTTAAAAGCATCGAATTGAACGACACGCCTTGAACCGATGCTCTTCCATCCCACGTCAATCGAATCTTGTTTGGCTTCTTCGAGTTCTTGTGTACACCTAAGGGCAGATACCACACTTGATCCGGCGGCATGTCTAATTCCTGTTTAGATGCCACATGAACATATCCCTTTTCCAGATAAATTTGTATTTGCAGGCGGACGTTGTCGTACAGCTCGGGTTCTTTGATGAGTCGGCTTTCGAGTGCGCGAAGTCTGCGTGTAGCCATTCCTCGGCTGTCAGGAAATTTCACTTTATCCACCTTCCACAGCAGGCCGGTCTCGAACCCGGACGATACTCTGCGCGTCGTTGTTTCTAGAAGCATTTTTGCCCTCTTCTCTTCTTCAGACTCCAACACCAGTGGCGGACTTATTACTCCCGCGTTTTCCAGGGTGAAGAAATCGCGAACCAACTCATTGAGTTCCCGATCCGGATCGGTCCATCCTCCAAAATGAAACCCACAGATTACTGACGACGTCGGAACCAGGGAGCAACCGTATATGCTCCAGCCAAGTCGGCTTTTCGCTGCAATAGGATCTTTCCTTCCTCCCGCTCTAATTTTCAAATGCACAATGAGTTTCAAATTCTCAAGACCGATGAGGATTTTTGGTGATGCGTTCGAATATTCATAAAGGGGTAAGCCTCGCAGGTACCGGTATCTCATAGCCAAGTCGCCATAATTTATAGACTGTGTGGAAAGCAATAGGCTACTCACGGTTCGTGCATCCGATAGTTCGAACCTTTTGGACGATCCTGAGCCTGATACTTCCATAGTAATTCGTCGAGATTTAGATTCGTTCCTCTTGATGTTTCCAGTCCACTGTAGATTAAGGGGTTCAGTTGGTCCATCGATTCCGAGCTGTCTGGCGACGATGTCTTCTAGTAATGTCAGCTGCGATCCCTCGTCGATAAACGCGAAGACGTTTACCTGGCATCCATTTGCGTACAAAGTTATTGGCATGATTCTGAAGAGAGGTCCACCCAATTGTTGTTCACCAAGATGATTATTAAAAACAGCGACATTCGATACTCCGCTTGTTGAATGTAACAGTGTGTGATGTCGAAGTCGGCAGTCCTTAAAGTCACACCCCTTCCATGTTTTACACGGCCATCTTCCATGCTGGTTCAAGCAGGTCCTGCAGAGTCCTCTATGTTGAACTACTTTATACCTTTCGTCAATCCCCATCTGCTTGAATTTTGAACAATCCACAATTCTATGTCCTTCCTCGTTGCACGCCACACAAGTTTTTCTTGCTATGCTAGCTTGGTTGACTGGTGTTTGTCTACTTGAAGGCGATGGTGATTCGGAATGTGCCTGTACAAATACTCGATCTTTAGCCCTCACTTTGTTGAATCTTTCCGGGAGGAAATCATCCGCCACTTCGTAGGCTAGTTCTACCATAGTAGACATGAACTTTCCAAACGCAGTAAGATTCGGTTCTGGCAACGAGCTTTTGAATGCGGCCCACTTCAAACGATAATCCACAGGCAGCTTGGAAACTAAATCATGTAGTAATGCTGGATTTGACAAATGAGATACTTGTTCCGAATTTCGCAAATGCTCCACCAGACTATCAACTGCCAGTCCGAACTCGATTATGCTGTTCAGATCATTGGTTTTGGGTGACGGAAGCTGATGAATACGCCCTGTCATCACTCGTATTAACGTACTGGGTCGACCATAGCGCATTTCCAGAGTTTTGATGACATGAGGAACACTGTTGGGACAAAGTAATTTACTCCTTACTGTTTCTAGTGCTTCTCCTTTTAAGCATCGCTGCAAACGGATGAGGTTTTCATCATTGGAAAAGCCGCAAGTAGTGGTCGATCGCTTAAAGTTGCTGAACCATAGTGGCCACTCTTCTGGTCTTCCAGAGAACAAAGGCAGTTCTTTACCCATGACTTGGCGTGCTGCCAGCTGCCGATTTGTTGGCTCATCATATTCTTCTCTATTGATTGGCGGGTGGACACTGAACCTCCTTTCCGGTGAACATTCTGCATTTCCGGCTGCATACGAGTGATGCGACTGGTTATAACGACCATGGCGATTATCTGGAAGATGATTTGACGTTTCCACCTCCGGTACGTTATTCTTTCTTCCTTCTAAACTCATACCTGCTAGTTGCTGTCTCAAGCCCGGGACTGTTCTTGCCTGCGTTGGAAAAGAAAGACCCTTTATCGCCGGATCATTTCGGGCTTGAATGGTTTGTTGAACACAAGATGGGGGCATTCCGTGTGGTTCTTGAAAGTCTGGATTAGCCGCTGGAGTGAATGCTGACGTGGCTACTTTGGTAATGCCCTCTGTCTGCTGTTCTGATATATCCAGCCACTTCTGTACAAGCTCCCTAGAATCCGGAACACTTGAGGTCTCACTTGAACATCGACTGCCACATTGTGACATCTGCCTCACTAACTTCACCTTTTCTTCCAATGATTGCCTTTTTATAACCATTTGTTGCCTCCTATACTCCAATTCTCCAGCCATTTTACGCTCCAAGAACGACTTCTCCTCTGCTAGCTTCTTAGCCTCGAATGCTCTTTCTTTCTCTTTAAGCTCCTGTTCCTGCCTCAGCTGTAGGTCCTTCATTTCCTTCTCCGCTTCTAGCTCTGCTTCTCGAATTCGCTCTTGTTCCTCAAGGACTTTCATCTCCCTTGCAAGACGAGTGCGGGCACTAGATGTTATGCTTTTGTCTCCGGTCGTCTTCTTGGACTTTTTCGACGCCTTACTTCCTGCTGCAGACTTGCCCGGCTTCTTATGTTCCATTCCAGGAACCGCCAACGTAGATTGCCCGACTGACGCCACCTGAGCAGGTTCGAGAGCCAACAGGGGCTCACAGGTCGAACAATGCCATTGCTGATTGGTGACACTTGCATCAACGTTCGCGCATGAATAATGGGTCCACTTTTGACACGAATCACATGCAACCATATCATCATATGAATCCGGTCGATTGCAGGTGGTACAATTCCTTTTTATCTGTAGATTTCCTCCGCCTTCAGCCATAGCTCAATAATCCCGTAGAGGCAGTCTCTGGAGTACACTCGTATGAAAAATTCTAAAGGATATTAACTGAAACTCCAATAGCAATCCGGTGTGGATACAGCTTTAGCTGAAATATATTTTTCTTGTTAAATGAATTCATGATTATATATGATTACTTACAATTTTTCAGTTTCTTTTGTTTACCCTTCAAGGTTATTTTTGATCCGTACTATTAGTTTTAGAGTAGATTCTAGATATAGATTTTAAGAAAACGTTTCAATGTTGAATGTATAACTACGGAGAAATATCCTACCTATATTCAGATAGATGTAGTTCAAACTCAAATTATTAGTCTAGATCGCAAATGAAATTATAATTCAAAAAGACTTCCAATCACGCTTTAACCACTCGTTTACGATAAACAATTTCCCTTATCATGCTCTTTGACGTCTACCCATACAAGTATATTCGATGTCCAACATGGCTACCTCGCGTTACGGCAATCCCGATGGTACTTTGCAACCACTCCCACCTAGGGGCACTCGTCGTCACACCGGTCATATATAAGTTACTGTGATTGATGTGCAACATGTGTGCTTCTCAGGTCGCTCGCAACAGATTGCATTCGACGCAGAATCTTGTCCCATTGTTTCCTATAGAAACTTGGCCGGATCGTACAATTGAGTCAAAAGTTATGGCGAAAATACTAATTTTAAAACTACAAAATAAAATGCCATTTTTTGCTCTTATGCTCATCCGATTTGTTTGCAACAAATTGCGTTTGGCTAGATTTTTTTATGCATATAAACAAATATGAAAAATAAGACCAATCCACATATTGGTGTTATTTGAGATTTTTCCAAACCTTTTGAACGAACGAGAAAGGCACCATCACCGCTAGGTGGATTAATCTGGGTTTTTATTAGTTGGAATAGTACTTTTGTTATTTCGTTTAATTTAAAAGTATTTTAATCAGCCATGGAAAGATTCGGGATAGTTTTCTTTTCGTTCCATGCAGTGGGAAATGACCAGAAGCAGAAAATATTCCGGGAGTGCATTCGGCTGTCATTGGGGTAAGTTTGTATTTCAGCAGCGGTTTTGTATAGCGATTAAAGTTATGAATTTCTTGTTCAAAACAGCAGTCGCAGCAGGGACCTTGCGGCCAAAGCTCCTTCAAAATCGGGAACATTGAGTACCGTTGCATATTTTGCAATATGAGGTTCCAGATAAATCGGTGTCCTGAATCCTAAAGGAGCCAGAGGACGGATGTTAATGTTTATGTTTCGATCATTTATGACTATGCACAACATATGTCCGTTATTTGTACGTTTTATTACAACTGCAATAAATATTTCCTAAGAAACATATTTTATTCAAAAAGTTAATTGCGGGGAAAACAAAAAAGGGGGAATGGAGAAACTTGGGAAGAAAATGTGAGAAATTTCCTGTAAAATAAAAAAAGAATCCTTTATTGTTTCCACAGTGTGATCTTTTAGGTTTGACAGTTTTAAATACTCTCCATTTCAAAAGTGCATAAACTTTTATTTCAGAGGTGGATGCCGAGTAGATATAAACTTTTTTTTAACAGTTTACTGACTTTTGTTCTAAACATATACAACTCTCTACGAAAAAGAACCAACGAAGCAACCAATGTTTTTTTTTTAATTTTATAAAGGATTTTTCTTTCTGTGTACCACAGCCACCACACTTTCAAATCCCCTTTTATGAGGCTTGGAAACCACCTTTCGAGGGGTTCGGAATTCTTCTTTCAAGCAGTCCTCTTCTTTCAAGTGGTTCGGAACCCTCTTTTCAAAAGGGTCGAATGCCCCCTTTTATTCAGGAGAGTTGGAAGCCCATTTTCAAGTGGCTCGGAAAGTTTCTTTCGTGGGCTCGAAATTCTTACTTCGGGAAGCTTGGAAGCTTACTTTCAGAAGGCTCAGCAACGTAATTTCAAGAGGCTCGAAAGACCCCCTTTATGAAGCTCGAAAGCCTCCTTTAAAAGGCTCGGAAACCTCCTTTCGAGGGGCTCGGAATTCTTCCATGTAACCCCCACAAGTGGCTCGGAAGTTTCTTTTCAAAAGGGTCAGAATCTCAGTTTCAGGAGGCTCGGAAGTTCGCTTCCGAGAAAAGAAGAGAGTTGGAAGCCCCCTTTCCAAAAGATAGGAAGCTCTTATCAAGAGGGATGGAAGCCCTCTTTAAAAAGACCCGAAAGCCCTCTTTCAAGAGGCTTGCAAGCTCACTTTCAAGTGACTCGGGTACATTATCGAGGGGCTCGGAATTCTTTCAAGAAGCTTAGAAGTCTACTTTCAAAAGGCTCAGCAACGTCATTTTAAGATGATAATAAAAGCCACCTTTCAAGAGGCTCGAAAAACCCCTTTTTTTAGGTTCGAAATCCCCCTTTCAAGAGGCTCGGAAACTTCATTTTGAGGGCCTCGGAATTCTTCCTTCGAGAAGCTTAAAAGCCTACTTTTAAAAAGCTCAGAAACATTATTTCCAGATGCCCAAATCCTCAAGAGGCTCGAAAGACCCAGGAGGCTTGGAAGCCCCCTTTTAAGAAGCTCTGAAACCTGCATTCGAGAAACTCAAAATTCTTTTAGCCTTCCCCCACGAGTGGCTCGGAAGCCTCTTTTCAAAAGGGTCGGAAGTCCAGTTTTGGGAGACTCGGAAGCGCCCTTTTCAAGAGAGTTGGAAGCCGCTTTTCTAGGGTCTCGGAAACTTCCTTTCGAGTGGCTCGGAATTCTTTTTTCAAGAAGCTTGGAAGCTTGCTTTAAAAAGGTTCAGAAACGTCATTTCAAGGTGCTCAAAGGTCTCTTTTCAATAGGTTCGAAAGCATTCTTTCAAGATAATCTTATGAACTACGCTTATTAAAATCGGGGGTATCTCAATTAATACAAACACACGAAGGGGTACTGTGTAGCGTGTATTCACAGCATTCATAAAGTATAACATTAGCGTAACCATTAGGCTGCGTCCTGCATAACGATTGATGTCGACCGACCCTGTGACAAGCGCGGTGTCATCATCATCAATAGACATAGACCGCTGTCATCATTGAAAAGTAGTATGAAAAAAAATTTGTGCCCAGGACATCCTGGCTACGATTTGGCGATGGGCTAAACAATAGCATGACAGTAGCCTGATGTCGACATATCTGTGTCGACAGGCAACAGCGACAACACACATTAAGCGCGAACGTACGCGAGCGCATGAGCCGCCATTATTCGGCACATTCGTATTCTGGAAGCTTAGCAGGTAAGACACATCCTTCACGGTCTCCTTCAATGACCTCCCTTAATGACCGATACCTCATGGTAGCAGAATCTCACATTGGCGATCCTGCCAGTCTTACACGATTATTAGTTAGTTAATATTAAATAAAATTAAATTCATAACATTATTAAATATTTCAAAGAGGAATCGGCCGGACGGGAGGTATGAATCAGTGTTTACGCCCAATACTAGAAGTTTGGTCCAGCCCAGTGTTTTGTTCTTGAATAGTGAAACTCAAACAAATTCATTAGTATTTCTAATAGTGTCCTATTAGTTCCGAACAATTTCAGGTTACACAGGTCTTAAATCTGAGTAACATCAACAGTGCTCAACTAGATTAATTATTTTTAGATCACCAGTTGGGTACAGTAGGACTACAGTGGGAAAAATGCATTACATACTCAAATTTGTATCATGAGTGGCACAGTAAGACCACAGTGTGAAAATTATTTCATTCGTTAAAAGTGGCACAGTAAGACCAATACAACGAAGTAAGTAAAAAAAACAGTAGCAAGGGCGGCATAGTAAGTCCAATCCCTATCTCAAAGAAGCCAAGTGTGTGGCACAGTAAGACCACAACGTGAACAAAGTAATAATCATTCGTAACATGTGGCACAGTAAGACCACTACGATAAAGGAAGTGTAAATATCTTCATGTGTGGCATAGTAAGACCACAGTACAAACAAAACACCAATATTGCACGAGTGGCACAGTAAGACCAACGTGTAAACCGCTTATCGAGGAAAAACTGTCCAATGTGGCATAGTAAGACCACACTGTAGACCACACCACACTTTATTAAAATTTCTACCATTTGCCTCTTACTAGCACAGTGAGACCACTGCATGAATAAATAGTAAAGCATAGTAAAACCACAAAGACCACCCAGAAAATCGGGAAAATAAGTTCATGCTTGTATTTTTAGATATAGATACAAAAAAATCAAAATCGGAAGAAAAATATTTTTGATGGACCCTTTGAATGCTACATTTCAAGAACAAACATTTGTGGACAAAATAAAACGACATTTTTGTTCAAAGCGCCTTGAACATGACTTTATATGCTCTTAACTGAACGTGCATTTCAGATCGTAAAGCTACTATTGAAATGGAAAGTGACGGAAAGTACGTTCGTGCACCAGTCGTGTCTGATTACGCGAGCGATGAAGAGGATCGTAATCTGGAGGTTATCAATGACCCTGAAGCAGACTCGACGGAACGCAGTAGCGCTTCCGACTCCTCATGCAAAGAGGACAACGCAAGCAGCAACGAAAGTGACAGGATTGAGCACATTGTTGGTGACTCGAATCCAGACGGCAATCCGGCTAGCTGTAAAACAATCCACTCGATATCCACCGAATACCGCGGAGAAGCATCCAGTGTTGGTAACAAAGACGCAAACATCAACGAGGACCGTTTGCGTAGAATGGAAAATCTGCTGGAGCAGCTCTCGAAGGCAATAAGTACACCACAAACAACGATCCCGACGAATAACACCGACCATGTTTGGAGCAGCCCGGTCACTCTGACTAATCCACTCGACACAGTCTCCTCGAATGTACGTTGGGATAACATCAAACCGTTCCCAAACGGGGTGGCGGCCAACAAAATGTGGGAGGCGTGGAATCGTTATATTGAGAACTTCGAAATAGCCGCTACTCTCAATAACGCTAACGATCCGGTCCGTCGGTCACAGCTCCTATTTCTTTCTGTTGGCGAAGAATTGCAAGGGATTATCAGAGCAGCAAAGTTAAGACCAAGTCTAACCGATGCTAACTGCTATCACTCGTTCGTAAATAACATCAAGAACTATCTACAGTCTATGACCGATTCTGCCGCCGAGCACGAAGCGTTTTCAAACATGAAGCAGGAAAATGCTGAATCAGCCATCGCTTTTCACGCTCGCTTGATGGGTAAAGTACGCCTATGTGAATACAGCCCGACGGATCAAGAAAGGTTTGTCCGCGCCCAGCTCCTAAAAGGTCTTAGGAATAAAGAACTGGTGAAGGCCGCTCGTACATACGGGTACGATACGAAGTACGTAGTGCAGGCTGCAACTCGCGATGAAGCATACCAAGCTGAAACAACAGCATCAGAATCGCCGGAGGTGTACACAGTTAGTCGCCGTACGCCACACTCACAAAGTCAAGGTCAAAGCCGAAACGATAATCAGAGACGCAGGCGAACTTATCCTTGGGACAGACGATATACCGCTAAACAACCACGGGTAGACGAGCAGGGTTTCCGACGTGAAACGATAAACGAGGCTATCGTTCCCGTTGCCCAAGATGCAATCAGAATCCACACAACAATTATCCATGTCCGGCGTTAAAGAGGAAATGTAATTCTTGTCGCGAATTCGGACACTACGCAATCGTTTGTCGCAAGAGAGCTGTCCAACACCTCGAGATGGCTAATGACGAGTCCCCCAAGCAGGAGAATGCATTCCATGATAATCAGGTATGATGACACCGTAATATTTTTACTTGAAATATATCTCACAGTTTGATTCTAAATTTGGTGTTTTTTTCTTGTAATACCCGATGCACCTCATTGCAGCATGTTAACACACTCTCTCTGGAAGACGTATTGGTGAATTGCCAGTTAGGGAAATCCGCCCCTATCAAGTTCCTAGTTGATTCAGGTGCGGATGCAAATGTCATCGGTGGTGCGGAATGGATTCTTTTGCAGAAGCAACTCGAACAGGGTAACACCTAGGATAGGATGTGACAATAGAATTGCAACTGCCTTGTTGTTTCCTCAGTCGATTGCTTTGACGAGGTGGTGGCCAGTGCTTCCGAATATTTTTTATGCAAAATCCGCCGAATAGTATATGTAAAAAATCATGTTTTCTCGTCCTTTTCTTTCATAGTTCGTAATAAAGGATGCTACGTACTATCAGAAAAAAGTTTTTACATGGAGATGTAAGAGTTTTACAGTGGAATGGGTAAAAAGTTGGTCAATAATGCGTCTCATCGAGTGTTTTAAATTAGCATAGCTCTTAAAAATCATGCATACATCATTTGCAGCCTAGCATAAATTAATTTTACCCAAACAATGAAAAAACAAACTTTTGAATTTTGTCAAAAATTTCAATTTAATTACCCAGCAACACGGCCAAGGTAACAACAAGCTGCCCTTTTGAAAATGTGATACCGCCGATCGAAGTAATCGATTGTCATTTTCACTCAATCAGCAACCGGTACGATTTTGACAGAAAATCGGTACGATTTTTAATGACTAATTGGCACATCCTATCCTAGGGTAACACTAACATAAACGTTCTCGAAAACGTCGGATCGAAAGGTCTTCATGCATATGGCACGACATCACCAATGGTTGTCGAATGTCTCCTTGAAGCGAAAGTCACAGTAGTCGGGAGCGCATCACGGCCCCAGGTTGCGACGTTTCATGTTGTTCCGAAAGGAAGAAGATCGCTTCTTGGAAGATCCACTGCAAGTGATTTGGGATTATTACAGGTTGGACTGAATCTCCACAATGTGGAAACATCCAAGCCTGAGAAGTTTCCGAAAATGCCGGGCGTAAAAATTAGGTTTAGTGTTGATAAAGCTGTGCCTCCGGTAAAAAACGCCTACTATAACGTCCCGGCCGCCTATCGAGTAGCAGCGAAACAACGACTAGAAGAAATGGAAAAAAGTGGTATAATTGAAAAAGTAACATCGGCTCCAAACTGGATCAGTGGAATGTCCGCTGTCGCGAAAGGAAAGGACGATTTTCGTTTAGTGGTTAACATGAGGGCTCCGAATAAGGCAATCAACCGCGAATATTTCCGCTTGCCTCTACTGGAGGAAATGAAAGTGAAACTCCATGGCTCGAAATGTTTCACCAAACTGGATTTGAGCAACGCATTCTATCACCTCGAACTTAGCAAAGAGTCTCGGGACCTAACAACCTTTATTACTGAAAGTGGCATGTACCGCTTTACCAGGCTAATGTTCGGGGTGAACTGTGCGCCCGAAGTTTTTCAGCGGAAATGACGCGAATTCTCGAAAATGTTGAAAATATAATTGTTTATATCGACGACATTCTTATTTTCGCATCTAACTTTGAGGAGCTACACAAAACAGTTAATCAAGTCTTGCAGATATTACGAGCTAACAATTTGACGTTGAATGCAAAAAGTGCGAGTTTGACAAGACGCAGCTCAAATTTCTGGGTCATCAACTTGATGCAGAAGGATTCCATGTGGACGAAGAGAAAATTCGAAGCATCCGCCAATTTCGAGAGCCTGCAACTATTTCCGAGTTACGTAGTTTCCTTGGACTGGCATCCTTCATAAGCGCACACGTGAAAAACTTCGCGGATATCACAAGCCCCTTATGGACCATCACTACTGCGAAGTCTTGGACGTGGGGTTATGAACAAAGCCAAGCGTTTCAACTGATCAAAGAGAAAATTCTGCAGAATTGTGTCACTTTAGGATACTTCTCAGAAAACGACAGGACAATCTTATACACTGATGCTTCGCCGATAGCATTGGGAGCGGTTTTGGTTCAAAATAACAAAGATGGATCATCGAGAATCATCAGCTACGCATCAAAGTCACTGACTACGACGGAAAGAAGATACGCCCAGAACCAGCGAGAAGCTCTCGCTGCAGTTTGGGCAGTAGAACACTTTTCGTATTTTCTATTAGGACGAAAATTCACGCTAAGGACTGACGCACAGGGGGTATCATTCATATTAAACCGGTCACGAGAGGAATCAAAAAGAGCCTTAACGCGAGCGGATGGTTGGGCGTTGAGATTAAGTCCGTATCGTTACGATGTGGAGTACATTCGAGGGGCAGATAATATCGCCGATCCGCCTTCACGCCTTTATAATGGCAATGATGTCGCCTTCGATGATGATACAAGCCCTTGGGAAATTGCATCTCTTGAAGCAAACTCTGTTGGCTTTCTGACGGATGAAGAAATTAAAGCTGCTACATTTGAAGATCCCATTCTACAAAACGTAATGTGCTCCCTCAAGTCGGGGAAATGGCCTCTACACTTGAGACAATTCCAGCTCGTAGAATCTGACTTGACGACTCGAGACCAAATTTTAGTGAAGACCGGTTGCGTTGTTATCCCGACAGCACTTAGAAGGAAGACACTGGATCTGGCTCACCATGGTCACCCATCAGCTGCAAAAATGAAGAGCATTTTGAGACAACGTGTTTGGTGGCCCGGAATGCCAGCTGAAGCACAACAGTGGGTTGAATCCTGTGAAACTTGCGCAGTAAACGGTAAACCCGAAAAGCCCACTCCAATGCAGCGCATTTTTGCACCTAGAGCTGTTTGGGAGACAATAGCGTTGGACTTCAATGGGCCATACGTAAAATTCGGGGGAGTTTACATACTAGTTATTGTAGATTACAGATCGAGGTACCTAATCGCTCGTCCCGTCAAGTCAACGGGTTTCATGCATACGCGAAAGGTTCTGGAAGACATCTTCGATCGAGAAGGCATACCGAAATCGATTAAAACGGACAACGGCCCTCCGTTCAATGGGGAAGATTATAAAAACTACTGTGCCGAGCGTGGAATATCAACGATTTTCTCGACCCCCTTATTCCCTCAACAAAACGGACTTGTTGAGGGGTATATGAAAGTCATAAACAAAGCTATGGTAAGTGCGACTGTTAATAAAACCAACTATGTTGAGGAGTTGCGTGAAGCGATACACGCACATAACGCTGCAGCACATAGTGTAACGAGGCTGCCCCCAGAGGAGGTCATGAGTGGTCGAAAGATAAAGCGTAAGCTTCCGCTATTGGAGTACGAGAAAGTGTCTATTGACGAAGAACTGCTCAATGACAGGGACAGAGAAGTAAAATTGGCTAGCAAAAAGCGGGAGGACAAACGACGTGGAGCTCGCCAGTGCCGAGTCAAACCTGGCGATAAAGTGATTGTCGAACGTCAGACGAGAGGAAAGGGCGAATCGCGTTTCTTACCAAATCAGTATACAGTTATGGAAGAGAATAATGGAAGTCTTACTCTTAGCGACGAAAGTGCTCACGTGATGAAACGACACGTTACGCAGACTAGGAAGGTTATTGAGTGGCGTAAGGATAAACTACCAGTTTCTGATGAACGTCCCTCAAGTTCTACAGTCACAACTAGACGTGAAATTCGTGAAAGGAAAACTCCTGCATATCTTCAAGATTATGTACAGCACGTTACAATGAATTAATTTCAGTTTTCATTATTCTCAGAAGCCTTTGTCTATTTTTGTTTTGATAAAAGGAACTGCAATGCCAATATAAAAAAAACTAACACACATTGTTCATCGTTATTAATGTTTTAATTTAATTAAACATACCCAAACTGCATATAGAATCCAATTGCAGGTAAGATACCAGATGAGACTCTTTAAATAACTCCTGATCCATTTTCGTAAGCTTCATTCGAACCTTCCATTGATGATTTCGATAAATTTCGTAATGAGGAGACACACACTTGTTTAAGAAAGTTTTTCGAAGGGGAGAAGCCACATTATTTGGTGTCCAGTTATGCATTATGCAATTATAGTTTTCCTAGATGAGAAAAGAGCATTTTCAGTAAGGGAATATTTTTAATGCTGAGATAACTTATGAAACTTACAACCCAATACTTTCAAGCAACTCAAAGTTTGCTGTTGTCGGTGTCCAAGTATTACTTATTTCCGTTATTTCTCGATAGCTTCTAGTCAGTTTTGAAAGGAAAAAATCTGTTTATAATATTTAATGCACTGCACTGAATAAATGTCAACTTTTGTCCCCTGTGACTGCGTGCAATAGAACAGGTATGAATATTTACATGTAACTGAAATTGTTTCATACTGAATTAGGAACACGGAAAGAAAAATAACAATGAATTACATAGTTTTGATACGAAGTGAGTGAATATTATTCTGAACAAAATAGTTTCATTGTGGGCTCTTTATTTTTAACTTTAGCGAAGTGTCATTATGGTTACGCCGAACTTTTGAACTTCAATTGTGATACTTACTAGGCATGTAAGTGTGTCTCGGCATTGCAGTATTGCGTGTACTATAAGTCATTTTTTCCAGTAGGGGGGAGATGTGTAGCGTGTATTCACAGCATTCATAAAGTATAACATTAGCGTAACCATTAGGCTGCGTACTGCATAACGATTGATGTCGACATATCTGTGTCGACAGGCAACAGCGACAACACACATTAAGCGCGAACGTACGCGAGCGCATGAGCCGCCATTATTCGGCACATTCGTATTCTGGAAGCTTAGCAGGTAAGACACATCCTTCACGGTCTCCTTCAATGACCTCCCTTAATGGCCGATACCTCATGGTAGCAGAATCTCACAGGTACCTCTTAAGAAAAACGTTGAGAACCGCTGCCATAATAAAAGGTTACAAATCCTTATGTGCTTGTCATTAAAAAACCAACATAAGTCCATTTGAGCAGGTTGGAATTACATTTCAATAGTTTCCATATAATTTGGTAGCAACTGTTGCAAGCTCGCCGCGCTTGTGTCCAGTTGGTAAGGGCATATCGTCCTGCCTACACTGGGGCGTTTTGACCAGTGAAACATATTTTTGAAAAACGTTACATTTTTGAAGATGGAAGCAATTTTATATCATATTAACCACTGAGAAAAGTTATTTGGTTGCCCACTCAGTTCCAGTGCAAGTTTTGAAAGCTTGTTTCATGGACCTTCAAAGAACGGAAATAGGAAAAATGAAAATAGGATGTAAAACATCCAAATAAGACCCGAGGAAAAAACAATGTTTCATGCAAAAAGTTCCATACAAAAAAAGTTTCGCTTAGCAACTACCCCTACATCTTTCTTTGGTTTTCCCAGAAGGTATTAAAACAAAATCCAGCTGCTTATGGCTGCAAACCTGCGATTCCGATCACTTTTTCGAAAAAAAGTCATTAATTTTGAAACATTGAATATGGGTATTCCTAAAATCTACGATATAAGTGTGAAATATGGCTGAAATAAAACGAAAATATTTTCGGCCACCTACTTGTATGGAGCCGCCCCATAGTGCACTCGCGCGAACCTACTGCCTGCATTTTTCTGGCGCTTGCTTTGTTCGCGAGTACGGGCAGAGCAGGACAGTATTTTGTTCGGTAGTAAAAATCACGGTCGCGAGTATTTGTAATTACTTCGAATACAATAGATAAATTTGACTTGACATAATCACAATAACAATAAACAATTGTGTTCTTGCTCGAACATCAGTGAGAAACATGTTCCAGAGGTCGTTTCATGACTTTTTGCAAATTAACTCGCGAAGCTTCACGAACATTTTTTTCTCTGCGAATATACGCTAACTTTCACTTACTCAGTGACTGAGTAAAATTGTATTGCCCTCTCTTTTCTTCTCACGGAAATTTTACTCAGTTTCCGCCAAAAGCAGGATAACTCATAGCTATGAGTAGTCCCGCTTTTGACGGAAACTGAGTAAAATTTCCATGAGAAAAAAAGAGATAGCAATACAATTTTACTCAATCTCTGAGTAAGTGAAAGTTAGAGTGTAGTAGGTAGGCAAAAAAAAGGCAAAACACGCGAGTATTTAGCATTGCTTACTTCTCGTTTTGTGAGTAAGATTCACAGATTTTCACCACTGCTTCTATATGATAAATTATTTAACTAATATTTAAAACGTGTTCAGATTTCAAATAATTTATCGATTTGTGGAATGTGCATAAATATTCAATGACTAATATTCAACCGAATATTGACAGTCCAGTGCCGACTATGAATGTGTCCTGAAGTGAGCTGACAAGTGAAGAAAGGTGAACTTCACCAAGAAAATTCGATTATTTTACACTCTGATTTATCATAAAACACTCAAAGACACGACGTTATTCGTTGAAATTAACATTTCAAAATCTGATTGAATTTTCCCTATAATAGACCCCCTGGAGGTACATAATAGGAAATAGCTTCCCTATAGTCGAACTTCGTTGAATGTTCATGTTTCGTTTCGGGATGTTCTTGTTCTCTAATCATGAACCTACAAAAAAAAGTCGTGTTTATTTTTTACAAAATTGTAAACAAATCATTTATTTTTACTTTCCATATCATTTCCAATGTATGTAATCAAATCATTAGAATGTAATGTTCTCCCGATGGAATTTCATAGAGAAATTATGCTGTAATTATGCAAGTATGACTGGAGGGTCCACTATTGGTAAGAGGTCCACTATAGGCCATTATACCCTAATCGAAGTTTTCAGCGATCAACTTAAAGTCTGTGCATATGTTGCTAGTTACCTCACATGTGGAGTAACTTACAAAAAGCATGTTTTTTGATCCTCCGAATCAATCCAATTGCTATTTCGGTGAAGTTAGATGCATGACGCATTCAACATGTCAGAAGATCTTGAAAAGTTCGTCTCATACATAGTATTATTGGATTTGATCTTAACAGCAGCAGTTTATGTGCGGCAAGTACTTACCCATTATCACTATCTTTCAGTTTGAATTTCACTTTGCGCACTGTTTTAGATTCGTTACTAACGGTGGACACTTTGTTGGTTTCATCAGTAGAACCCATTATTTAATACCCACGTGTAATATAAATAGATAAGCCAAACTACTTAAATTAACAAAAATATGAATGACTATACTTTCGCTTAAACCAAACTGCTTCAACGCATGTGAGGTGGATACGCTCAACGCTACGCAACCATAGCAAGGCAAACAAAATAAGACTCGTCGTAACCATGGCAACAGGAACTTAAACGATACAAACCATGCAAACCTCCCCTTTGGCATATGGCGCATGCAGTGCGACGAGTGCGACAGAGGCGATTCACGATATTTATACAGCGAAACCAGTGTATACAGGGGTTGGACAGAATGATCGGGACAGGCAAAATTTAATCAAAGTTCAAATGACCATAACCATAAGTTTTTGGCTTTATTCGTGTTATTTTCTCCATATGATTTTGAATTCGAGTGTGTTCTTGATTCTCAGTGCGAAAAACTGATAAAAGTTTTAATTACAGGGTGGGGTGATAAAACGCCAGTGTTCGGAATATGAGTCATATTCAGGATTTGAGCCAAAACGGTACAAACTATATCATCCGATATAGGGAATCTTGTTAGGCTTTATGCACAAATTACGTATCGCTTGAGGGGGAGGGGGAGTTTGTTAATCGTTACGTAACAAAAAAGACTAAATAAAAAAAATGATGTCGGATATATAATTTGTATTAATATTATTATTATTATTATTTATTCAGACTAAGGCCGAAGTGGTAGTTGCGACAAAAGGAAACGGGAGAAAACTCGATTGTCGCGAGAGCTCACTTCGGTTTTCAACTGGAAGTACAATGAGAGTCTTCTCCATTCGGCTCGGTTCATGGCTACATGTCGCAAACTACGCAGTCTACGAAGGGTCCGCAAGTCATCTTCCACCTGATCGGTCCACCTTGCCCACTGCGCACCTCGCCTTCTTGTACCCGTCGGATCGTTGTCGAGAACCATTTTCACCGGGTTATTGTCCGACATTCTGGCTACGTGCCCGGCCCACCGCAGTCGTCCGATTTTCGCGGTGTGAACGATGGATGGTTCTCCCAACAGCTGATGCAACTCGTGGTTCATTCGCCTCCTCCACGTACCGTCCGCCATCTGCACCCCACCATAGATGGTACGCAGCACTTTCCTTTCGAAAACTCCGTATTAATATTATATCCTACTTAAAATAAGGATAAAATATTTTAAAAAAACCAACAATAACGTTTTCTGTGATGTTTCTATTATAACAATAGAGCAATATTGGGAGGGGTGGTTGTATCAGTGAGCGTTACGTAATTTAAGGGGGGGGTCTGGACCCGCGTTACCTGTTGTTACATGGGTTTTTTTTCGCGTTACGTAATTTGCGCCTTATAAAACGTCATATGTATTATTTGTAGTTAAAACTTTTATTATTAACTAGCAGACCCGACGAACTTCGTTTCGTTTAAAATTGATTTATTATCTGCTTAGTTCTTGAGTTATGCAGAAATTTCTGTTTCATTTGTATGGGAGACCCCGCTTCCAAAGGAGGGAGGGGTCTCAAACCATCTTAAGAACCTTCCCCGGCACCAAAAACCTCTGCATACTAATTTTCACGCCGATCGGTTCAGTAGTTTCGGAGTCTATAAGGTTCAGACAGACAGAAATTCATTTTTATGTATATAGAAGAGAAGAAGAAGATTTGTCTATATTGTAACAGGTACACCAAGCGTCCGTTACTCTGTAAATAAAGGAAGGTGGGGAGACCCCCCTCCCCCTGTTTTACCGCATCCAAAGTAGCTTTGTTCTAGCGTATAATGTTTCAGTGTAGATCCTCTAGACAAATGAACGTTATTTGGTGCGTTATATTTCGGATTGACTACCGTATTGATTCTGCAGGACGGTTTGTTTTGACCCTCCTAAAGATTCTTTTAGTGGAAAATGACCAAATGCTTTTTTTCACAACACAAAGCAATGAATATGCTAAATGACCTCTGCTGGTAAAAATGTCAACATTCCATCACAATTTTAGGATATTTGGAATTCAAGTTGTTGCGTCGATTTGCGAACACTTGATCCCGCATACAAAAATTTGGGGAAAATAAACAAAAAAATATATATTATCAATTCAGTACAAAACCGAAATGGACGAGTAGTGAACTTGGATTTTTCTCACAATCCGTACGCTAAACCTAACTTCGGAAGTGGTGCGCTGTTTTCATTTGGTGATGCGCTATACAACTCACCACTTCCGAAATTAGATTTAACGTATGGATTGTGAGAAAAATCCAAATTCGCTGGCGGCTAATTCGGTTTTCTACTGAATTGATAATAAATTTTTACTGAGGCGGCTATTCTTGTGTAGAATTGATGTGTGTGTGTGTGTGTGTGAGAGTCATCCTCTACCCCTCACCCGGCTGGGGGTGTTGGTCAAGTAGTACCACAGAGAACAGACATGGAGGCTCGAACAAAATTTCTTGCAAAACATGTGTAAAAAAACACACCGAACCTCAACGCCATCGACGTCGACATTGCAACTCACAATCTCATTTTGACAACACGATGGCGCTGGTATGCTCTTGCGTGCATAACGACACTAGCGCACAGTGGCATTTTTTGATGACGCTCGCGCTGATTATGCACGGGATAACGGCGACATTCCAAGGTTATTCAAAATAAACAGTAAAAAGTTATCACAACATGGCGAGTGCAGCTTCAACGTCTGTTCTCTGTGGTAGTACTACGAATAATTTGATCAGATCTCATGCTTCGTAATGGTGCCCTTTTTGTTACGAAGACTAGTACTACAAAAAGGATTCACTTCTGAAGCAAGGCAAGTTTCTTAAGTGAGTGTAGGGAATGGGATGTACTAGTTGTTCATAACAGGTACAGCAAAACTTCACAAGGACGCCCTTATTCGTACTAGCTACTCAGGGAATAGAAGGCCGAGAAGAGCCACCGTTGCTAGCTAAAGCTTGAACCGGATATCTGGGACTCCCACAATATCCGCGGCAATAGAAGCAAACGATGCCCTGTACGTATTTAGTGATCAATTTCAGCGATTTACAATTTTATATAGCGAAATCAAAGTGAATAATTGGAACGTGCTCACCAGTTTAATTCTTCAATAGCTCCAGGTTTGAACAGGGCGTCGCAGGTATATTCATTAAGACATCGAAGTTACTTCTCATCCTCCTTTGCTTCCATCGAAACTGTGGCCGCAATGCCCAACTGTTGTTATTTTGGGGACTGTGGAGATTCTCGT
The DNA here is from genome assembly GCF_024139115.2 of Armigeres subalbatus. Taxonomy (NCBI): domain Eukaryota; kingdom Metazoa; phylum Arthropoda; class Insecta; order Diptera; family Culicidae; genus Armigeres; species Armigeres subalbatus. Next base: position 208,813,297 of record NC_085140.1, on the reverse strand, counting down.
CGGTTTCGTATCTGCGGTAGCTGTTATTGGCTGCAGCTCTTGCAGTTTAATTGGTTCATCTCAGCAAAAATTCCAATGCGCTCACATTAAGCCCGGTATTATTTTTTAAATTATTTATAAAATTCACCATATTCACCATATCACGTTCTCTACAAATAAATGAATATTAAAGCCTATCAGATATTTTAATATATATATATATATATATATATATATATATATATATATATATATATATATATATATATATATATATATATATATATATATATATATATATATATATATATATATATATATATATATATATATATATATATATGTACGGATCAGTAACCAAACTTCCTAGACGTGAAATTTAAACTTCCAAAGATTTATCTTACTGTTCAGATGCAGAAAGTACGGCTGGAATCACCGAACATTATAAAATAAATTCAGTGTGTGGAAATAAGACAATAATATTTTATCGGTTTGCCACCCGAATATGGAAGTTGTTGGGATAAGAATGGATGGAGTTCTGGAGAAAATAATATTCAATCTACAATTAGGTCATTACAAGATTTGAATTGGTTATTATAAGATGCTTTCCATGGTAAAAAAAAGTTAGTAAAGAAAAGTAATTTTCAATGTTTATATCATTCAAGCAATTGAAAAAAATGAAAAGAAAAAAATTAAGTGAAATGGAACCAAACAAATAACCAAATATCAAAAACGCTTATTTAATTAATTAATTAATTAATCATAATCATTGTTTTTAGGGAAAACTGTTAAATTCAAAGTTAGCATTGTGTAATTGAAAATAAAAACCTTTATCAAAATCATTTTAATTAAATCTGGGAGGACATCTGGCTTATAATGAATTATGGTTAAATAATTCAGACCGCATCGTGCTTTCGTGCTGTGCGGTTCTTTTTCTCCTTGCGGAAGGAAGTTTTAATACTACCCGAAGCTATTTTAATTTCAACGGTGCTTCTTAGCGCTATTTGTACCCACTGATCCCGTTACGATCTTTGCAAGGACCCGTGCCTTCGTTTTACGTTGGACCCGTTTGCGGAAGTAAAATTCCGACAAGCGGTGGTAATCCTGCAGGGACACCGTTCTGGGAAAAACCTCTTAGAAGGTCACGTCTCCACGCTCAGCAATGAGTATTAACAAAAACAAGAGGAAGGGGAGTCTCTGAATTCTCCACTTCCTTCAAAGAAACAAGGTTTCAAGACCGTCCTGCCCAAGCGCGGAAAAATAGAAGGAAGCTGGAGAATTCAGATATTCCTTCTAACTCTAATATCGGAAATAATTCTTCTCCAATCGAACTGAGCAATCAGTTCGATTTGATTAATGATCAAATTGAGCAAATAGAATCTACCTCTAGCCCAGGTGATTCGATTCATGCGAAAAAGCAAAGGATTCCGCCAATTGTGGTATCTGTTGCCGAGTTTTCTGGCTTCCGGAATGAGATTTTGAGTAACCTTCAGGGGATCAAGGTTTCATTTCAGATTGCTAGGAAGGGTGACTGCCGCGTTTTGCCGGGATCCTTTGACGATCGCAAACGTCTTCTTCACTATTTAACTGAGAAGCGCCATAAATTCTTCACATACGACGACAAAACTGAGCGATTGTTCAAAGTCGTCTTGAAAGGTCTCCCCAGTGATGACAAATCACTGGATGAGATTAAAATTGAAATTTCTCAATTACTTGGATTTTCACCAGTCCAAGTAATTAAGATGAAAAAGAAATCCCATTCTGGTACTTCCCAGAGGGGCATTTGAATTTTATTTAGTTCATTTTAACAAAAGTGAACTAAATAATATGAAAAGTTTGGAAAAGGCCTGTATTATGTCACATGTCCGTGTTACATGGGAACATTTCCGCAGGCCTGGGGAAATTTCAAAACCCTACCCAGTGCCGTAAGTGCCAAAAGTGGGGTCATGGAACCAAACATTGTCACATGGATGCTAAATGCATGATTTGTGGTGGAACCTCTCACGCCAAGGACGCATGTCCTGTGAGAGAAGATTCCAATAAATTTAAGTGCGCAAACTGTGGGGGCAATCATAAATCCAATTTCTGGGAATGCCCTTCACGCAAAAAGTTTTGAATTCCGTGCAAAATTGATGACGGGAAATTCCAATCGGATCCCAGATTCGACGGGTAGAAATTTTTCAAACGCTCAAATTTCGAAACCGGTTACCGGTCGAGCAATTCATACCCACCACAATTCACAAACAAATTTTGCCGCTCGTCAACGGGTAGCAAGCACTTCAGTAAATTCCAATTTTTCGAATGTACCTACGTATGCAAACATCGCTGCTGGTAGACCAAATTTCTCTTCTCAAAATGAGGTTTATACCCATGTCCCAACGGAAAATAACGGTCATGTTGCCGATTCAGGTAGCATGACTGCTTCCGATTTTGATTTTTAACTGAACAATTGCATCACATGATTGATGCAATGTTCAAAGCAAATACCATTCCTGAAGCTGTTCAGGTTGGTATAAAGTACACACAAAAATTGTTATCGGACTCCGTTTCAATGGATCCAAATAATTGTGTGAAAGTTCTAAATTGGAATGCCCGCTCTCTAAAGGGTAAGGAAGATGAATTATTCAACTTCCTTTCAGTTCATAATGTGCATATTGCCATTATAACTGAAACGTATTTAAAACCAGGACTCTCCATTAAAAGAGATCCAAACTATTTTATCTACAGAAATGATCGTCTTGACAGCGCCTGTGGTGGGGTCGCCATTGTCATTAATAGACGTATCAAACATAAATTATTTTCTTCGTTTGAAACCAAAGTTTTTGAAACCTTGGGAGTTTCTGTTGAAACAAATTTTGGACAATTTTCCTTCATTGCAGCCTACTTGCCTTTTCAATGCAATGGGCAGCAAAAAGAATTTGTTGAAAGCTGATCTTCAAATTCTGACTCGCAACAAATCAAAATTCTTCGTAATTGGTGACTTCAATGCCAAACACCGTTCATGGAATAACGCTCAAAGCAATTCCAATGGTAAAATTTTATTTGAAGATTGTTCTGCGGGATATTATACTATTCAATATCCCAATGGACCAACTTGTTTTTCTTCCAGTCGAAATCCTTCCACAATTGATTTAGTTTTAATGGATTCAAGTCAGCTGTGTGGCCAATTGGTAACTCATGCTGACTTTGACTCTGATCACCTTCCTGTGACGTTTGAAATCTCACAAGCCATTTATAATCCAATCAGCTCTACTTTTAATTATCATAGAGCTGATTGGGATTCTCTCAAAACGTATATCGATAGGAATTTTGATGTTGATATTCCTCTCGATACCAAAAGTGATATTGATAATGCTCTCGTATCTTTGACAAATTTAATTGTCGAAGCCAGAGGCATTGCAATTCCGAAATGTGAAGTTAAATTCAACTCCATTATTATTGACGACGATCTTCAGCTACTGATCCGTCTTAAAATGTGAGAAGAAGGCAATACCAAAGAACTCGCGATCCCGCGTTGAAAGTTATTTGGCGAGATTTGCAAAATGAAATTAAAAAACGTTTCGCTATTCTGAGAAATACCAACTTTGAGAATAATGTCTCGAAGTTGGATCCCAGTTCGAAACCCTTTGAAATTAACAAAATTCTTAAAAACCTCAAAAGCCAATTCCAGCGCTTAAAGAGGGAAATAAAATTTTATTAACAAATGGCGAAAAGGCTCAAAAACTTGCTCAGCAGTTCGAGAGTGCCCATAATTTTAGTCTAGGTCTCACTAGTCCAATTGAGGATCAGGTTACACGGAGCTTCGAAGACATTCTCAATCAAGAGAATGTTTTTGACCCTTCGTTGGGAACCAATTTGGATGAAGTGAGATCTATTACTAGAAAATTTAAAAATATGAAAACCCCAGGTGATGATGGTATTTTCTACATACTTATAAAAACTTCCTGAGAGCTCTTTATCCTTTTTGGTTAATTTATTTAACAAATGTTTTCAATTGGCATACTTTCCAGATAAATGGAAAACGCCAAAGTTGTTCCAATTTTGAAGCCGGACAAAAATCCAGCAAAGCCTTCTAGTTATCACCCAATCAGTTTGCTTTCATCAATAAGCAAACTGTTTGAAAAGATTATATATTTTAAATAGAATGATGGTACATATTAATGACAATTCTATTTTTGCTGATGAGCAATTTGGTTTTCGCCATGGGCATTCAACCACTCATCAGTTATTAAGAGTTACGAACTTAATTCGGCTCAACAAATCTGAAGGATATTCGACTGGAGTTGCTCTTCTTGATATAGAGAAAGCATTTGACAGTGTTTGGCATGAAGGTTTGATTGTAAAATTGATGAATTTTAATTTTCCTCTGTACATCATTAAACTGATCCAAAATTATTTATCAGATCGCTCACTGCAGGTAAACTATCAGAATACTAAATCTGATAGATTACCTGTAAGGGCTGGTGTCCCCAAGGCAGCATACTGGGGCCCATATTGTATAACATTTTACTTCTGACTTACCTGATTTACCACCAGGGTGTCAAAAATCTTTGTTTGCAGATGACACGGGCCTTTCAGCCAAAGGGCGAAGCCTTCGTGTCATTTGTAGTAGATTGCAAAAAGTTTGGATATTTTCTCCACTTACTTGCAAAATGGAAAATTTCAGAATGCTTCTAAAACTCAGCTTATAATTTTCCCACATAAGCCGAGAGCTTCTTATTTGAAACCTTCTAGCAGACATATTGTCACTATGAATGGGGTTCCAATTAATTGGTCTAGCGAAGCTAAATATTTAGGACTTCTGCTAGATCAAAAATTAACTTTAAAAATCACATTGAAGGCCTTCAAGCCAAATGTAACAAATATATTAAGTGCCTATATCCACTTATAAACAGAAAATCAAACCTTTGTCTTAAGAACAAACTTTTGATTTACAAACAAATTTTAGACCTGCCATGTTGTATGCTGTGCCAATATGGGCTAGTTGCTGCAATACCAGAAAGAAGGCACTCCAGAGGATTCAAAATAAAATTTTGAAAATGATTCTGAAGTTGCCTCCGTGGTATAGTACCAATGAACTTCATAGAATTTCTAATATTGAGACATTGCAACAAATGTCCAACAAAATGATTTCCAATTTTAGACAAAAATCGTTGCAATCTTCTATTGCAACGATTAACTCCTTGTACCCTTAGTATAAAATAGGTTAAGTTTAAGTTTAGTTTAAGTTGAAAACATTGTAATTCCTACATGGTTCAATTCAACCAGAGGAAAAATTCTAACTGCCAGAGGCAATTGAAATGTATTAATAATAACTAAAAGCGTAACATAGCAAATAAGGATGATAGTGTTAAGAAAACACGGAACACCTAGTCTAAGAGATGAATGCATGTATTAGATAATTAGCAAATAAAATTAGTTAAAAAAAAAAAAAAAATCGTTAAATAATTTTGCCTTCTTTTCATTTTATAAGAAATAAGGAATAATTAAATCAAAACTACACACTTAAAATAAATCGCCGAATTCGGCAAAATTTTACCGAAATCTCAAAAGCAGAACTGTTCGGTGAATAATTTTACTGATTTTCGGTGATTTTGACAGTTGATCAATGGAAAAAATTACAAAAAATCTGTAAAATAATCACCGAACAGACCTGCTGTTGAGATTTCGGTAAAATCCACCGAATACTGTGAAATGAGTTAAGTGTGTAGTATTCTTTAATTTAAAAAATTATTTATCTTTTTGTTAAAAACTGTACATCCAACATATTGCTACTTTTTATATCTGGAGAAGCATATTTTGCAACACAATTTCAAAATTAATAATAAAATAATCGAATATTCAATATGAAATACCTAGAATAGTAGGTAGGTACCTAAGGAAAGCAGGTCAAGTTATAGTTGAAATATAAAGCCATAGAAGAAGAATAGAATCATTGTCAGAAAATAAATCAATCGTAATCATGATCTTTATCTCAATCAGGGATGAATAGTTTAATCATATCGTATTTAATCATTCACTGGGAACCCTAATCGTTACGTTCTGGTTTCGATTAGGTTCCACTCCTCTCAATTGCTGGAGCCAGCAAATTAATAGCAAAGTGATACACCTAATAAATTTTCAAGGTGTCTATCAACTTTAATTAATCGAAAAGTTTCAATATATTTGCTATTTTGTAGCAATGCATCTAACGAATGAATATGACAAATGGTGAGTGAGATGAAAAATCAAATAAATATAATGAACATGAAAATAGTGATAAAATGACATATTTTTCCATAATCATTTATGCTTTGCAAACAATGAAATCTATGATTCATTAGATGTTTTCTCAAATGTGTGGAATAGTGTTTGGAATATATTAATATAAGGATCAGATAAAATGAAATTAAGTTGGTATAAAAAAAATGCAAAATTGTGAAAATATTTTGAAATGTGTTTGAAAAATAACTGAGATAATTTTTGAGCATAATAATATCAACATAATCTGAAATTGATACGATTCGGAGCTAATATCATCAACATTACTAGATAAAACTCACCTCACTGATAAAAGAAGTGAACTTTAAGTCAAGAATGTCTGTTGCTGCTCGAGTGTTACAGTTCACCTAAACGATATTCCCCATATATGCGATAGAGTCCTCACACTGCCTGCTCACTGAGAATCCAACAACCTACTTCAATCACAGACCGCTACAGCAAGTAGATACCGCATTTAAGTGATAAATTTTAAAATATCATAAAAAATCACAGTAATAAATAAAAAAAAACTATGAATTTGGTAATAGAAAAGGAATACTCATAAAGGAAATTGAACAATAGTTGGAGCTTCAATTGGATTCGCCACTCTATAGAGAAAAGTTGTCATTCATTTGCATGGAACTTTCGTATCATAACTGGAAAAAAATATCCACCTACCTTGCGGGCAATACCTTACCATCCATGTCGCTTAGGACCCCAGCAACTTACAACATATTCAGAGATCCTCGCTGATGCATCTATAACAAAGAATATGATTCTTGAGGATATCCACGTTGCTGGTCGTTGAGTTCTTTCGATTATTGGAATATCGAAACACCGATCCACACGACTCTCATCTATGACCGCTCTTCAAAAACTTGATCCAGCAGAATATTCTTGATCCGTCAATGTCTTCACACTGCTTCTTTATTGATGAGATTCCGGCACTGGCACAATCATATTAGTTACTAACTTTTCTTAAGATGAGCGTTTTAAACTGAAATTGGAAATTGAAAATTTGACGGGACAAAAAAAAACGCGTCGCTTTTCTGACGTAGCATACTACCAGCTATTCTTGTGTAGAATTGATGAAGCATTATTGGCTCGAAAAAATATTTATTTAATAGATATTAAATTGGATATATCCTTAGTATAAATTAGGTTAAGTTGAGTTTAAGTTTGAAACATTGTAATTCCTACATGCTTTAATTCAACCAGAGGAAAAATCCCAACTGTACGAGGCAATTTAAATGTATTAATAATAACTAAAAATGTAAATATCATAGCAAATAAGTATGATTGTAATGTTAAAAAAGCAAGGAACACCTAGAGATGAATGCATGTATTAGATAATTAGCAAATAAAATTATTTAAAAAAAAATCATCGCACACAGAGCGTACACGAAAACCAAAGAGTACAATGCTCTTGCTGTTAAATACCTGAGAGAGAGAAGAAAGCTCGCTTTATTTACGTTCATCCTAATGTCACTGCGAAGTAAACACTGCGATGCAATTTCAAATGGTCGTAACCAGAATTATTTATTTGGCAATTTATGTTCGCAACTTTTCTCATATCTCCTACAGTGAATTGAACCCGTAATTATCCATGTGAATGATCCTGATTATGAGAAATCGGTTTTGTTCCACGTTAGGAAGTTCATAACCATTAAAATCAGCTAATTCGAACAAGTTTTTAATTTGTTGAGTTTCCACGTTTTCCACACAAATAAAGAAGAAGAAGACATAGTAAATAAACGATCTGTCAGTGAGCTGGCTCATCTCTCTCAGTTAAATACCATATTCAAACTCGACACACCCCGTTACGTTGGAATATAGATACTCTGAAGTAGTTCGTAACGGTGTAAATCTGGTCACATTGTCAGGCTCGGTTCAACACTGAAGGTACCTTCTATCTTACAGGAATTCCCTCGTGAATTCCCTTGCTGTTATCAACGTAGCACAGGTGGGTGAGTATTGAAGCACAGTGTGTGCATTGGGAGCCATAGTGCACGTCCCGTGGTAGCGTAATGCCCAATAATCACTCAGAAGTATTTTTAATTGCGGGCCGGAGAATATGGCTGGAGAAAGGAATTGGTTTTATTGTGTCGGGAGGAGTGATCCCAACCGCATACTATCTGGGTTCGCAACCCCCAGAGGTCGAGAATTTCTGTAACCTTTTATATATGAAAAAAAACACCGCGAGATGGGTATCTCCACTAACAACATCAGAATTCCTTTTTTTGGATCAATACCAACCATTGACATCATTTTCGCCGGAACTATTCATAGAATAATATTAGATTGGGAACGACTCATTGTAAAAATTTCGGAAAATAGAATAAAATCTAGCAATTATTAAAATATTTCGAAATATTTTATTATAAGCGTCCAAAGTAACTTAATAACAAATCGCTAGCTATGACTCGTAATTGACCCTCATAACAATATATGAATATATAAATATATGAATGAGTAGTTACTCAAAGCTGTGATATGAGTTGACTTGCAATTGTTCTACAAAATCGATTCAGGTAAAAGAACATGCTCTTGCTTGTTTTTGAGGGAGATCAGTTTCGTCATAGACTGGCTTTTAAATATAAAGAAATACAGCAAACGAAGCTTCAGTTATCTGCAGTTATCAAAAAAAATCGACAAAACTCATCATTCGTCCAATACTTTAAGCCAATACTCCTAGTACGCTATATTACTTTTCTTACATGCAGACTTGGTTTCTGTTATGTACAAAAACTATGCGATCTTACAGGATAAAGGATGGGTTTCTCGATAATAACTAATGTATGTGTCCAGGAGATAGCTGAGTTTATCACAAGTGAAAATCTAATTTCCTGTCATCTTTTTGTCTCTTTGTCAAGCTATTCTATCGGTTGCTACCGGAACCGAGTTCAGTGACAACACCAACCAGCGCGTTGTTCATCTGCGTGTGCTATGTGATCCCTACTCCACGAGGGTGTCTCCAAACGTCCAGTGCCATCGGTCAACACGTTATCGCATTCCACTGGGATTCCCATCTGAACGACGCCATTCATCCCTGAGAATTAGAAAAGAAAATTCTATAGTGTAAATTCGTGTACGGAATTTGATTAATCGAGGTTCTGAATTGAGAAGAATGTGTATGCAATGTACTGCCTTTATATGCATATTTGTCCCATGTTTGCTGGGATTCCCTATATACATGGGACAGTTATGCCTATAACGGCAGTGTAGGTATGCGTGTATTTTTTACAGGATCAAATACTTTATGCATATGTACGTGGTTTTGTAGCTGGAGATCGTAGTAAGTCATGCTAAAGTAAAGTCCAATTTTTTTCAGGTCAAAAAATTTGCCAAGCGCTGTGTTATTATAAAAAATGTACAAAAAACGTATAAAAATGCAAGATAACTTAAAAGGTAATCTATCAATCAAGTTAAATTGCTGTGTGGAATATATTGCTGCTCCTGCGCTCGGCGTTTTTAGCTCCCTTTCATCGCTTATTGCATCGTTACTGGCGGATCTTCAAAAGATGATCTAAAACCCGCTGTTGATAATACATTCTAGCGCTTATGACTCCGGATGATGGTTGCGGACTGCTCCAAACGCATATGTGGCGGTTTCATAGATTTTGAGAAATTGTAAATAATTTTAAATTCCGAAACATAATTCCGACAAGCTATTGTTCTGGAAGGAACTGCTCTTATGCTGGACACCGGGGATACAAACATAATTGGTGAGCACTGTCGTAGCCTTACAAATCCTCGCTCTTAAATCAGCGGTAAATTTGTCTTCAACTCCAAAAATTGGAAAGCGTTCTTACGCTCCAAGAAATGAACACTCAATGATTGTTTATTTTCATCTAGAATTCCCTGTCAGCTGTAGATATTGGATGAGATACATGAATAAAATAAACAAAACTGAACAATTCAAAATTTAATCTAATGAAAACCCCGTTAAAAGAGAAAACCATTCTTTTACAACGATGCTATTCTCCGGCATGCATAAATTCGGTGACAACAGTAGGTCGAACGGTCTTTCCGCTTTCCCTTTCCACACACACAGTATCGGCAATAGGTCGAACGCATCTTCCCCTTTCGCTTCCCCTTACAGAGAAAAAAGGTATAAAAGCGAAGGTGCTTCGCACCGCAGCTCATTCAGTGATCGGAAGCCGTGACGGACGGTCGCACTTTTGGTTGGCTTTCCACACACGGTAGCGGCAATAGGTCGGACGGACCTTCCTCTTCTGCTTCCCCTTACAGAGGAAAAAGGTATAAAAGCGGAGGTGCTTCGCACCGCAGATCATTCACTGATCGGAAGCCGTGACGGACGGTCACACTTCTGGTTGGCTTTCCCACACACGGTAGCGGCAATAGGTCGGACGGACCCCTTTCGGAGGAAAAGGTATTAAAGCCAGGTGCTTCGCACTACGGCTCATTCTGTGATCGGACGTCGTGACGGACGGTCACACTCTTGGGTTGGCTTCCCCGAAGACGGTAGTGGCAGAAGGTCGGACGGACCTTTCCCCTTTCGGAGGAAGAGGAATAAAAGCAGTGGTGCTTCGCACCACGGCTCTGTTTGGAGGAAGAAGGTACGGTTGAATCTTTAATTGGAGCACGGCTCCCTTTCAGAGGAAAAGAGGAAAAGGTAATTGCACCACGGCTCCCCGTTTGGAGGAATAGTTCGGCTGGTTCTTACGCTGAACATCGTGACGGACGGTCATACTTTTGGTTGACAGTAGGTCGGACGGGCCTACCCTCTCACCAGTAGGTCGGACGGGCCTTGTCTCTTCCTAGTGGGTCGGGCGGGCCTTCTATTCCTAATAGGTCGGACGGGCCTACTCTCTTCCCAATAGGTCGGACGGGCCTACTCCCTTCCCAATAGGTCGGACGGGCCTACTCTCTTCCCAATAGGTCGGACGGGCCTACCCTCTCCACAGTAGGTCGGACGGGCCTACTCTTTATATTATCATGGAAGACAGGTCACAGCGGAATGCTTTACCGCCGCGACCACCAATGGCAACAGAAGATTTCGACATCAGCCTACTGAGATTGAATTTCAAATTTCTTCTCATTAGCTTCTTAGTATGCTGGCATTTTAAATGCCTACTACCAGAGCTTGAAATATTCATCTTCATGAAGCAACTTCAGTCCGAATTTTGACAAACATCGAATGAATATTCAAAACATAGAATGACATAGTCAGACGACTACTCCACAAACTCATTCATTCAACTGTCACTGAGTGTGGTCACTATGTGCAGAAAAACATATAATTAGCATTGTTTTCATCGATGTTTACCGTTGAATGTGCCTCGCGGATAAAAATAGGGTTTAGTTCTATGTGATAAATTATTTTACTCATTTAAAACGTGTTCAGATTTCAGATAATTTATCAGTTTGTAGAATGTGCATAAATATTCAATGAATAACATTCAATCGAATATTGACAGTCCAGAGCCGACTATGAATGTGTTTGGAAGTGAGCTGACAAGTGAAGAAAGGTAGACTTCACCAAAAAAATTCGATTATTTTACACTCTGCCTACTACGATTGAATTTCAAATACGTTATCATTTTTCATTATTGTCATTTTAAAATAGTTAAGTTTATTTCATTATTTTTATCGAGAATCCAATGTAGCTAAAAATACGAATGCTTTTTTCCGACTCACTTTATTCCCCACAATATTCACCTTCTCTACTCTTTCACTGTTTTTTCCGACAAGCAAATTAGTTGGAGTTGTTAATACGAAAACTAGAATTCTTTATTACATACCGGCGCAGTTGTTTAAATATTAATAACAGCTGCGAATTTATTATTTGTAGCTCCAAAGCATTGACGCTGTCCTGAAACTGCTCAGATAATTCTGTTTGAAACCATTGATTTACCAAACCATTAACAAAACCAATCTAGCCCAAATCCAATCCACATCCTTAACAAATCCAATCAAAATCCAATCCAATCAAAATCCCATCCAAACCCAATTAAAATCCAATCCAAACCCGATCCAAATCTATTGCAAATCCAATCCAAATCCAATTGAATCTTTTCCAAATTCAATACAAATCCAATTCAAATCCAACCAAATTCAATCCAAATCGCATCCCAATCCTCTCCAAATCCAAATCTGATCCAAATCCAATCCAAATCCGATCCAAATCCAATCCAAATCTAAACGAAATCCAATCCAAATCCAAATATATTTATATCATTTGCGAATTTATTATTTGTAGCTCTAAAGCATTGACGCTGTCCTGAAACTGCTCAGATAATTCTGTTTGAAACCATTGATTTACTAAACCATTAACAAAACCAATCTAACCCAAATCCAATCCACATCCTTAACAAATCCAATCAAAATTCAATCCAATCAAAATCCCATCCAAATCCAATTAAAATCCAAAAATCCAAATCCAAATCCAATCCAATTCAAATCCAATCCAAATCCAATTCAAATCCAAATCCAATCAAAATCCAATTCGAATGCAATCCAAATCCAATCCAACCCATCCCAAGTAACAATTTCCATGCTTCTTGGATTTAACTAATTCTTATTGCGGACTTATGACAGCAATCACGAAGTTGATTGCTCAGTTTTATTGGCGTTCTTATTGCTATCAATAAACCTCCCATAAATCTGCTGAAAAATGCTTTAAACGTCAAATGCCTATTGACCATATGAACAGATCTAAGGTAGTGATGAAGAGCGTAACAAATCCAATTTTCAACGCTCGAATAAAGCTTCAATTTTTGGTCATAATGTGGTCAATTGAATTACCCCCATAAGAATGTTTGTATTGCGAAGAGTTTATGACGGTGTTTTATAAATGCAATTTTTTTCTGATCAAATTCCATGATAGCCATATTGAATTCGGAAAAGCATTTCGCAGTCAGTGAATTATATCACTGAAATGTATGATTTAACGAAATTTTCACCGCTTATCATACTTTTTCCGATAAATAATTTTATTAATTAATAGTTTGGGCAAAAATACTAATCGATTTAGTGGACATCCTAGATGTTGTGGTAATCAATAATTTCGATTTATTTCCCTGAACTACGTTATATGGCTGGCGCGTGGTGTTCAACCTTATTTTTTTCATAACATTTGACCATAAAATCGGAAGCGCACTTCTTTTCAATGGTACTGAATCGAAAAAACAACCTGAAATAAAATATTATATGTCATCATAATTTTCATCAACAATCCATTTTGTTATTATTTTCCTGCAAAGATTTGTTTCTCTTTTTTTAATGCAACATTTTGACAGCTGCCGCAGCCAAATTCCCTTTTTTGCGGGTGGTTTAAAAAGGGTTTCTAAATGCTCTTATAATAGGTTTATAGTGGTTATCTGGAGATGGCCACTTGGCAATATCTTACTCTTATAGTGGTCATCAGAAGGTTGCCGTATATTACTCGGTTTTGTTGTTAGATCTTATAAATTGATCTTGAAAACCATTCTTAGAGCGGAATAAAACTTAAAATGTTACTTGGGATATCCAATCCAATTCAAATCCGATCCAAATCCATCCCAAATCCAAATCCTATCCAAATCCTATCCAAATCCAATCCAAATCCAATCCAAAATCAATCCATATTTAATCCAAATCCAATCCAAATCCGTTCCAAATCCAATCCATATTCAATCCTTCATAATCAAATCATCGAGGGTTAACTCGAGATCGTGTCCGTAGATGGTTGCCATAATAAACATCAAAAGCTTTCTTTTCGCACAGAAAAACTTTTTTTTTACCCAAAATCAGATTTCTTGAAGAAGATTTGCCCGCCATATCAGATATTCGTTAACATTCTAACCTCAGTACCACCATTCCCCAAAAAAGGGTTTGAAAATTGTACATGAATAAAAACTACGCGCCTAGAACAACTTGACGTATATAATGTAAATAAGCGCCACCTTAACTCTTTTAATCCATTTTTCAATGTCTTGAAAATGTTGAAATATCTTACCCAACAGGTAATTCCTTAAACACAATAACCGCCATACCGGTTCAACTCTGAACCAGTGGTGGAAATCTGCGAACCTTACTCACAAAACAAGAAGTAGGCAATGCAAAAGACTCGCGAACATTTGTTTTGCCTTTTTCTTGCCTACCTACTACTCGCAGAGAAAACAAAAAAACGAACCCCGAAAAATGTTCGTGAAGCTTCGCGAGTCATTTCGGTTAATTTGCTAAAAGTCATAAAACAACATCGGAACTTTTTTTTTTTTTTTTAACTAATTTTATTTGCTAATTATCTAATACATGCATTCATCTCTTAGACTAGGTGTTCCGTGTTTTCTTAACACTATCATCCTTATTTGCTATGTTATATTTTTAGTTATTATTAATACATTTCAATTGCCTCTGGCAGTTAGATTTTCCTCAGGTTGAATTGAACCATGTAGGAATTACAATGTTTTCAACTTAAACTAATCTTAACCTATTTTATACTAAGGGTACAAGGAGTTAATCGTTGCAATAGAAGATTGCAACGATTTTTGTCTAAAATTGGAAATTATTTTGTTGGACATTTGTTGCAATGTCTCAATATTAGAAATTCTATGAAGTTCATTGGTACTATACCACGGAGGCAACTTTAGAATCATTTTCAGAATTTTATTTTGAATCCTCTGAAGTGCCTTCTTTCTGGTATTGCAGCAACTAGTCCATATTGGCACAGCATACAACATGGCAGGTCTAAACATTTGTTTGTAAATCAAAAGTTTGTTCTTAAGACAAAGTTTTGATTTTCTGTTTATAAGTGGATATAGACACTTAATATATTTGTTACATTTGGCTTGAAGACCTTCAATGTGATTTTTAAAAGTTAATTTTTGATCTAGCAGAAGTCCTAAATATTTAGCTTCGCTAGACCAATTAATTGGAACCCCATTCATAGTGACAATATGTCTGCTAGAAGGTTTCAAATAAGAAGCTCTCGGCTTATGTGGGAAAATTATAAGCTGAGTTTTAGAAGCATTCGGGGAAATTTTCCATTTTGCAAGTAAGTGGAGAAAATATCCAAACTTTTGCAATCTACTACAAATGACACGAAGGCTACGCCCTTTGGCTGAGAGACCTGTGTCATCTGCAAACAAAGATTTTGACACCCTGATGGTAAATCAGGTAAGTCAGAAGTAAAAAATGTTATACAATATGGGCCCCAGTATGCTGCCTTGGGGACACTAGCCCTTACAGGTAATCTATCAGATTTAGTATTCTGATAGTTTACCTGCAGTGAGCGATCTGATAAATAATTTTGGATCAGTTTAATGATGTACAGAGGAAAATTAAAATTCATCAATTTTACAATCAAACCTTCATGCCAAACACTGTCAAATGCTTTCTCTATATCAAGAAGAGCAACTCCAGTCGAATATCCTTCAGATTTGTTGAGCCGAATTAAGTTCGTAACTCTTAATAACTGATGAGTGGTTGAATGCCCATGGCGAAAACCAAATTGCTCATCAGCAAAAATAGAATTGTCATTAATATGAACCATCATTCTATTTAAAATAATCTTTTCAAACAGTTTGCTTATTGAAGAAAGCAAACTGATTGGGCGATAACTAGAAGCCTCAGCTGGATTTTTGTCCGGCTTCAAAATTGGAACAACTTTGGCGTTTTTCCATTTATCTGGGAAGTATGCCAATTGAAAACATTTGTTAAATAAATTAACCAAAAAGGATAAAGAGCTCTCAGGAAGTTTTTTGATAAGTATGTAGAAAATACCATCATCACCCGGGGCTTTCATATTTTTAAATTTTCTAGTAATAGATCTCACTTCATCCAAATTAGTTCCCAACGAAGGGTCAAAAACATTCTCTTGGTTGAGAATGTCTTCGAAGCTCCGTGTAACCTGATCCTCAATTGGACTAGTGAGACCTAGACTAAAATTATGGGCACTCTCGAACTGCTGAGCAAGTTTTTGAGCCTTTTCGCCATTTGTTAATAAAATTTTATTTCCCTCTTTAAGCGCTGGAATTGGCTTTTGAGGTTTTTTTAAGAATTTTTGTTAATTTCCAAAAGGGTTTCGAACTGGGATCCAACTTCGAGACATTATTCTCAAAGTTGGTATTTCTCAGAATAGCGAAACGTTTTTTAATTTCATTTTGCAAATTTCGCCAAATAACTTTCAACGCGGGATCGCGAGTTCTTTGGTATTGCCTTCTTCTCACATTTTTAAGACGGATCAGTAGCTGAAGATCGTCGTCAATAATAATGGAGTTGAATTTAACTTCACATTTCGGAATTGCAATCCCTCTGGCTTCGACAATTAAATTTGTCAAAGATACGAGAGCATTATCAATATCACTTTTGGTATCGAGAGGAATATCAACATCAAAATTCCTATCGATATACGTTTTGATAAATCCCAATCAGCTCTATGATAATTAAAAGTAGAGCTGATTGGATTATAAATGGCTTCTTGTGAGATTTCAAATGTCACAGGAAGGTGATCAGAGTCAAAGTCAGCATGAGTTACCAATTGGCCACACAGCTGACTTGAATCCGTTAAAACTAAATCAATTGTAGAAGGATTTCGACTGGAAGAAAACAAGTTGGTCCATTGGGATATTGAATAGTATAATATCCCGCAGAACAATCTTCAAATAAAATTTTACCATTGGAATTGCTTTGAGCATTATTCCACGAACGGTGTTTGGCATTGAAGTCACCAATTACGAAGAATTTTGATTTGTTGCGAGTCAGAATTTGAAGATCAGCTTTCAACAAATTATTTTGCTGCCCATTGCATTGAAAAGGCAAGTAGGCTGCAATGAAGAAAAATTGTCCAAAATTTGTTTCAACAGAAACTCCCAAGGTTTCAAAAACTTTGGTTTCAAACGAAGAAAATAATTTATGTTTGATACGTCTATTAATGACAATGGCGACCCCACCACAGGCGCTGTCAAGACGATCATTTCTGTAGATAAAATAGTTTGGATCTCTTTTAATGGAGAGTCCTGGTTTCAAATACGTTTCAGTTATAATGGCAATATGCACATTATGAACTGAAAGGAAGTTGAATAATTCATCTTCCTTACCCTTTAAAGAGCGGGCATTCCAATTTAGAACTTTCACACAATTATTTGGATCCATTGAAACGGAGTCCGATAACAATTTTTGTGTGTACTTTATACCAACCTGAACAGCTTCAGGAATGGTATTTGCTTTGAACATTGCATCAATCATGTGATGCAATTGTTCAGTTAAAAAATCAAAGTCGGAAGCAGTCATGCTACCTGAATCGGCAACATGACCGTTGTTTTCCGTTGGGACATGGGTATAAACCTCATTTTGAGAAGAGAAATTTTGTCTACCAGCAGCGATGTTTGCATACGTAGGTACATTCGAAAAATTGGAATTTACTGAAGTGCTTGCTACCCGTTGACGAGCGGCAAAATTTGTTTGTGAATTGTGGTGGGTATGAATTGCTCGACCGGTAACCGGTTTCGAAATTTGAGCGTTGGAAAAATTTCTACCCGGCGAATCTGGGATCCGATTGGAATTTCCGTCATCAATTTTGCACGGGAATTCAAAACTTTTTGCGTGAAGGGCATTCCCAGAAATTGGATTTATGATTGCCCCACAATTTGCGCACTTAAATTTATTGGAATCTTCTCTCACAGGACATGCGTCCTTGGCGTGAGAGGTTCCACCACAAATCATGCATTTAGCATCCATGTGACAATGTTTGGTTCCATGACCCCACTTTTGGCACTTACGGCACTGGGTAGGATTTTGGAAATTTCCCCCAGGCCTGCGGAAATGTTCCCATGTAACACGGACATGAGACATAATACAGGCCTTTTCCAAACTTTTCATATTATTTAGTTCACTTTTGTTAAAATGAACTAAATAAAATTCTTGAGAAATGCCCCTCTGGGAAGTACCAGAATGGGATTTCTTTTTCATCTTAATTACTTGGACTGGTGAAAATCCAAGTAATTGAGAAATTTCAATTTTAATCTCATCCAGTGATTTGTCATCACTGGGGAGACCTTTCAAGACGACTTTGAACAATCGCTCAGTTTTGTCGTCGTATGTGAAGAATTTATGGCGCTTCTCAGTTAAATAGTGAAGAAGACGTTTGCGATCGTCAAAGGATCCCGGCAAAACGCGGCAGTCACCCTTCCTAGCAATCTGAAATGAAACTTTGATCCCCTGAAGGTTACTCAAAATCTCATTCCGGAAGCCAGAAAACTCGGCAACAGATACCACAATTGGCGGAATCCTTTGCTTTTTCGCATGAATCGAATCACCTGGGCTAGAGGTATATTCGATTTGCTCAATTTGATCATTAATCAAACCGAACTGATTGCTCAGTTCGATTGGAGAAGAATTATTTCCGATATTAGAGTTAGAAGGAATATCTGAATTCTCCAGCTTCCTTCTGTTTTTCCGCGCTTTGGCAGGACGGTCTTGAAACCTTGTTTCTTTGAAGGAAGTGGAGAATTCAGAGACTTCTTCCTCTTGTTTTTGTTAATACTCATTGCTGAGCGTGGAGACGTGACCTTCTAAGAGGTTTTTTCCCAGAACGGTGTCCCTGCAGGATTACCACCGCTTGTCGGAATTTTACTTCCGCAAACGGGTCCAACGTAAAACGAAGGCACGGGTCCTTGCAAAGATCGTAACGGGATCAGTGGGTACAAATAGCGCTAAGAAGCACCGTTGAAATTAAAATAGCTTCGGGTAGTATTAAAAACTTCCTTCCGCAACGAGAGAAAGAACCGCACAGCACGAAAGCACGATGCGGTCTGAACATCGGAACTTATTTCTCACTGATGTTCGAGCAAGAACACAATTGTTTATTGTTATTGTGTTTATGTCGAGTCAAATCTATCCATTGCATTCGAAGTAATCACAAAAACTCGCGACCGTGTTTTTACTCCCGAACAAAATACAGCCCGGCTTTTTGTTTTTGCTCTGCCCGTACTCGCGAACAAAGCAAGCGCCAGAAAAATGCAGGCAGTAGGTTCGCGCGAGTGTGGCATTTTTGGTAGGCCCAATTACACTCTTTTCTTACTCGTGAAGCGAGTATTTCCACCACTGCTGAACCCAGCTCTGAGCTAAACTGAATTCCATAACAATGCTTTTTTCCGACGCACTTTATTCCCCACTAGCACGTTCCGATTTCTCCTTATTATTTTAAATAATATTCACTTCAAAATTTACTAACTACTGTTGGTAGTTGTTAGCTCTCTCCATATTCTCAAAGTTATGTGCCATAATGTTATTATCGTTAGCTAAGCCAATTAAACAGACTTGAAGAAAGCCTTGATAAGAGTGAATATTTTACCTTCATATTATGCATTTAGGTACATTACTTCATGTTCGGAGATTTAACATTTTTGATCCCATGCTTTTTTTATTGTCTTTATCTTTATTTAATATCTCTATTATCTTTATAAGGTCAGCCAAACGGAAATCGTGGATTCTAATGTGTGAAAGCATAGAGAATACACCCGTAGTGGCCAGACTCAAAAAAACTCTTTCAAAAGACCACTCCAATGGTGTGGGTAGCCTCCGAAAGACGGATGGTTCGCTCACTGTAGAGCCTAGCGATACACTGAGCGAATTGTTAAAGATCCACTTCCCTGATTCAATCCCTGAGTCGAGCATCGGCGACCAAGGCACTGGAATTGCTGTCTCAGATCCACAAGAGATCCAATCATGGGTTTCTGGATCTAAAAAGACGCAATAAGGGCTGCAAAGGAAGCTTTCACTCGGGCCAGGGTTGAGAGGGCTGTGAGATCTTTCGAGCCATTTAAGTCTCCTGGCATGGATGGAATATTCCCAGCGTTGATCCAAAAGAGGAGAAAACACTGGTTCCACCCTTGGTTGAGATTTTTAAGGCGAGTCTGATTTTGGGGCACATACCTAACGATTGGCGTCAAATCCGGGCTGTCTTCATTCCGAAGGCAGGCAAGAGAGATAAAACCAACCCCAAAGCATTCAGGCCGATAAATTTATCCTCTGTAATGCTCAAAATTATGGAAAAGGTACTATGCGAGTACATAAATCACAAATTTATGAAAGCAATGCCTTTGTCAAAAAACCAATTCGCTTATCAAAGTGGAAAATCTACGATCTCGGCACTACATACGGTAGTTCAAAAATCGAAAAAACACTTAATGCAAAAGAAATTGCTCTTGTAGCATTTCTTGATATTGAGGGCGCATTCGATAACGCTTCTTATTCGTCTATAGGGTCAGCAATGTTGAGGAGAAAATTCGACCCATGCATTGTTACCTGGGTACATGCTATGCTAGCTAATCGGAAAATCTCCTCTGAGCTTAGCGGTTCATACATCACTGTTAAAGCAACAAGGGGGTGTCCGCAAGGCGGAGTGCTTTCTCCTTTGTTGTGGTCACTGGTGGTGGATGAGCTTCTAGACAGCTTAGAGAGAAGAGGCTTCGAAGTGGTTGGATATGCTGATGACGTTGTCATTATTGTACGAGGCAAATTCGAAAGTGTTATCGTGGAAAGAATGCAATCTGCCCTAAATCACACTTTTTCCTGGTGTCAAAAAGAACAACTAGGCATAAATCCTACAAAAACTTCCATTATCCCTTTCACCAAACGGAGAAAGGTACAACTGAAACCCCTTTTCTTGAATCAAACACAATTAGTCTATTCAAGTGAAGTAAAATATCTAGGTGTCATACTCGACGCAAAGCTTAATTGGAACTCTTATCTCCAATCAGTTGTGCAGAAAGGTCTCAATACACTTTGGGTTTGTTCAAAAACCCTTGGTAAAAGATGGGGCCTAAAACCAAGTATGATCATGTGGATATATAAAACCATTGTCCGTCCCAGGAAAACTTACGCTTCCCTTGTCTGGTGGCCTAAAACTAATGAGGCTGCTGCAAGGGCTAAGCTTAACAAAATCCAACGCACCGCTTGCATAGCCATCACTGGTGCAGTTCGTAGTACACCCACTTTGGCCCTAGACGCAATGCTTCACCTGCCCCGGTTAGATCAATTCATAAAGCTGGAAGCGGAAAAAGTGCTCTAAGGTTAAAGAGAACAAAAACACTGCTGTCGGGAGACCTTACGGGTCACCTCAGCATATTAAATGAATTTGCCATAAATCCCGCAATAGGAATTTGTAGTGACTGGATGGAAACGGTAGTCAATTATGACTTACCTTACGATGTGTTCATTCCTTCCCGCCAGGAGTGGGAAGGAGGTGGACCCAGCGTTCCAACAGGCTCTATAAATTTCTTCACAGATGGTTCGAAAATGAATAATCTGACAGGATCCGGAATCTATGGCCCTACAACGAAAATTTCTGTCCACTTAGGACAGTGGCCCACAGTATTTCAGGCGGAAATATATGCAATATTAGAATGCGTGTTATTATGCCTGAGGAGAAAGTATAGATTTGCAAAAATAGGTATTTTCTCTGACAGCCAAGCGGCACTTAAGTCGCTTAATAACTACACTTGTAACTCAAAGCTAGTGTGGGAATGCATTCTGGCTTTGAAAAACTTATCCATACGCAATCGAGTCTACCTATATTGGATCCCAGGACATACGGGTCTAGAGGGAAACGAGATTGCTGATGAGCTAGCCAGGAATGGATCTAATGAAAGGTTCATTGGCCCTGAGCCCTTCTGCGGGATCTCAGACTGCTCTGTAAAAATGGAACTGAACAAATATATGGTCAGTCAAATCACATCAAACTGGAATGCACTTCCCCATACGAGCCAATCCAAAAGGCTCGTAACGATTAACCCCAAGAAAACCCAACAACTATTAGGTCTCAACAAAAGGGATCTCAACATCTACACCGGTCTAATAACTGGACACTGCCCCTGCAGATACCATCTACAAAAGATCGGAGCAATCCAAACCTCAAATTGCCGCTTCTGTGACGAGGAGAGAGAAACATCAGAACACATCCTCTGCTATTGCAGTGCACTCACTCAACGTAGGTTCAAAGTTCTCAGCAGCCCTTTCTAGGGCCTGCTGACATATGGATCTTATCCCCCAAGGACGTGGTTGGCTTCATAAAGCTAGTCTCGCCAGAATGGGGAGTCACATACTGTAACTCAGGATCTCTATTCATCAATAATAGATGGTCTTGAGTTCAGTCGATACCAAGGTATCTCAGTGACAAACATGTTACTGAGATAACTTGCGTATTTCACAGCAAAAGGGTATATCACAATAGTCCTAAAATCTGGACGCAGTGATCTTCACCCGACAAACGAGGATCTTTATTTAAAGTCTCCCTACTTTCAGCCCGAGGCTGGCTCGTCTCCGCGTTCCAATGCTCGCAAAATATGTTGAAATATTGTACAGATGAGATTGATTTGCATCTATAAGAAGCCATAAAATTATATATTTGATACCCTTCCTTTTCAATGTTTCGAAATTAATAGATGTACAATGTATCAAATGTGTCGAATAGTTTCTTTATTGCAGTTTTACCACGTTTTACTGTACTTGTACAAGTACATGTACACTACTATTTCACATTACATAATTGGTTTTAAATAAGAGACAAAAACCGGTTCTCTTCCAGGGTATGTATTTATATATTCTTGTTTTAGAGGGCGAGTAGAGGGGTTTGGGCATGCGTGCCAGGACATGGGAGTCATTCAGAGACACATGGGAGACAATCCTGGGATTTGTTCACTATGCTATTGGAAACACGAACATTTACTATATCAATTGCCTACGACATATTGAGCGCTTATGTTATTTTTAATATTTTAGAATAGGCACTTGTTTCCAGACCTGGATTGGGAAAATATTTGAGTAGGAGACAAATTTGTCAATATAATTGTGATTCAACACAAGCTGTCAATGCACATTCTTAGCCATTTTGTTATAGCAACCTTGTAGATAGGCTGAACCAGTTAATTAAGTACTTTGTCCCCTAGATTGGATTTTCTCGATGATCAACTAAATCGACCGGCATACCCAATCGTCTCTCCTACTGAATTTTACTTTCCTGTCTGCAGCAATCCTCTACTTTTTGAGCTAGGGTTTTTAGTTATTCGTCCCAATCGGCTATTCCTGAACAACCCATTTTGTATCCAAGAAAATGTCACCTGCATCACTTCATAAACATTTTTTTAGGCCCAGAGATCAATATTGTTATATTTATTATACTTAACAAATTTATTATATTGTTCCTCATATGATTGATATATTTTTTGAGATTATGCATCACCTGTGCTAAATGTGCAAATATTACCTGGCAATCTAACTGCATTGATTGTCTGCCTTTTCAGAATTCCCAATAAGATTCCGTTGAAATATCACAAATGATGGTAATTGTTTGTGGAAAGGGAAAGAAAAGTGCTAGAATGATAAGCGGGAACAATAGCTAATTCCATTTAAATCTTTTAGTATCATTAGTGATTAGCACATGTTATTATTTTATAATGGGGGCACGTATGGAACACATTTTTCAACGAGAGTGTCAGACGGCTGACCCATGCTCGACTAAAATAGTAAAATTCAGCTTAAATATCTTAATTTTGTTTGATTGTTTTTATTCTATTTTTATTTTTTGCCATCGAATGATTAGGAGCTTATTTTCAGCATCACATCCTAATGCAAGAGAGGATAAAAATTCTGCGTTAGAACAGTTTAGGAGGTCCCCGATTCGGTGCATTGTTGCACTGGCGTGTGGAGCATAGTTGTCCCGTGTCATTTATTGCGATGTCGTCTATGACGCCTTTGCTTGAACATATCATTTTATATAAAGGCTGGACATTAGGGTGGCTCAAAGAACACTTTTTCAAATTATTTAATGGGCCGCCCTTTTATTCGGTTCTATTTGATGCCCTGATGCTCTGGACAAAATTTCAGCCAAATCGGTCAACGTTTAGGCAGTGCTAAACTTCCAACGAGTTTATATGGAAAAATGTATGCAGAAACATCCAAAAACAGTGATTTGCTGTTGGACGGCACAATTTACAATGAAGAACTATGATACTAATTCAGATCTTCAAGAATTTAATACAGAATGTTATGCTGAAAACCGCGAGAAGATTTGAGTTTGTTAGGCAAAGATATTAGCATTTTACTGGAATGTGGGTGGGGTGAATTTATTTCTTTTCAAATGTAAAAGAAACGAAATTTGCTCAAACCCCACTTCAGAGAAATGCTAATAACTTAGCCGGGCAAATTCTAATCTTCTCGCGGTTTTCTGTATAACATTCTGTATTAAATTCTTCAAGATCTGAATGAGTATCATAGTACTTCATCGTAAATTGTGCCGTCCAACTGCAAATCACTGTTTTTGCATGTTTCTGCATACATTTTTGTATATAAACTATATAAACATATATAAACAAGCCCAGACGTTGACCGATTTGACTGAAATTTTGTCCAGAGCATCAAGGCATCAAATAGAACTGAATAAGAGGGTGGCCCATCAAAAAAATGAAAAAAGTTTTTCCCATAAAAAGTTTTTTTTTTTTTAACTTTATTTTGGTGTCCCATACTACTGGACATGTTAATAATTCATTCTAATTCTCAAATCTTTTGGTAGATACTTCTGAAGGCTGTCAAGGCGGTGGGAGGGACATTGCCTATGAGTGGCAGTGGCGGCTGTGCTCGGGGCGGCAGTATGGTGAAAGCAGTTTCGGGACAGTTAGGATTGAGTGTTCATACTTAAGAGAATATCTAGAATAATATTATATTTTGATGAGCAATAACAATGCCAACCTTCATTTTTTTAAAGTGATGAACTCTAATTTTGAAAAATCACTTTAATAAAGTTAAAAAAAAAAATCATTTTTTTAATCACGATCTTTATTTAGTAGCCTAAAAGATCAGTACTCGTAATATTACTTAATTCGGTGGGCACGCTTGGAACACATTTTTAACTCAAGTTCGACAACAAGTGGTCCACAAGTGTAAAATTTAATTGATTTATTTCAATTCAGTTTAATTATTTTTATTTTTCTGCGTCAAATGGTTAGGTATTTGTTCCCCCAACCCTCCTTTTCTATTTTATGTTTCCAAACTTAAACCAACGTGATCATACTAATCCCAAACTGCACGTACCACGAACTCATATCAAAAGTTTCAAAACAATTATAGACTCTATCATATCAATTCCAATCTACCTGACCATATATCATGTCTATAAATACAGCCGTTTCTCTTTCTACAATATACTGCCGTGAATTGCATATTTGTCCCATATGAATAGGAAACCCAGCAAAGATGGGACAGATATGCGATTCACGGCAGTATACTACTCTCTAATAAATAGGTTCGATAGCAGTCACTAGAGCCCGAAGTAGACAACAAGCCGCTCCACACTTTCCTCCTCTATTCTTCAATCTGGACTCATTACCTCCTCTCCAGCCAGCCCCCATTCTATTTTATTTTTTTCCAATTTAAAAACAACAGGATTATACTAATCCCAAACTGCACGTACCTCTATCATATCAATCTACATAGCTTCTTTGACAATCACCAGAAAACGGATTCAACCATTTCCCTTCTACCGTAAGTATACATCATCTGAAAAGTTTCTAAACTATAACGAACTCTATCGTAGCGATCCCGAACTGTCTGAACATCTATCATGTATATAAACACAACCGTTTCTATCTCTACAAACAATTCTCTAATAAATAGGTTCCATAGCAGTCGCTAGAGCCGGAAGCGGACAACAAGCCGCTCCACATTCTCCTCCTCTATCTTCTATTCTCTCAAAAGTTTAATACTCAGAAACTGAACCGTTTCGGACCCCTTATGGGTCTGAAGCAGAGGACGGAACGCTCGAGCCTACCAGTCATTGGATGGAAAGGTCCGTTATGATAAAGGGTCTATCACAAGCCTCGTATAACCTGGAATAAGTTTTCCACGAGTCGAGTGCACATTGATTTCATGAGTTCTATATAGTAATCGTCACGTTGAAAATTGAAGCCAGCAGTGTAAACGTATTGCGTGGTGTCATACAACGTAGGTTGGCCACGACCCGGGGATGCGTTAAGTATAACGAGTATAACAGGAATAACAACTCACCACTGGCATATCCTGAGAGCACTAACGAGTCAGACGATTCGTACCGTTTCAACGAGGGACAAATCTGTTCTCCAGAGAGTTTGATTAATCCAACAGCTATTGATATAAATACTTGCTCGATTCCCTGAAACATCACGCAATGGTAAATATCACAGAACGTCTACAGCATTAACGTATCGAAAACAACTCACCTGATCTTGTAGCGCAGAAGTTTCGAAATAGTTGCCACCGATCGAGGTGGCGTATAGTGCAGCTTCTTCCCTGGAAACTGCTCGTCGCTCTTCCAGGTCGAGCTTATTCCCCACCAGCGAGAGCACCATCGGTTCCTGTACATTCCGTTGGAGTTCCTGAACCCACGATTTGATTTCGACAAACGAATTATACTGCGTTAGATCAAACACCAACAACGCGGCATTTGCATTCCTATAGTACAGTGGTGCCATGGCTTTGAACCGTTCCTGCCCGGCGGTATCCCAAACCTACGATGAAGATGAGAAAATATAAAGGTTAATAACTCATTGTGGTAATTTGAAGATGAGCCTTGTTTCTTACCTGCATTTTGACTTTGAAATCTTCTAGATTAACTTTGCATGTGAAAAATGACGCACCTATCGTCGGTGAAATTTCTTTTGTATACACGCTTGAAACATACCTCACAACCAGGCTCGTCTTTCCGACACCTGTAACAGAAAAATAGTAAAGATCAATCCACCTGCCACTAATAATGATAAATTACGCGTATATATTAGTATTTCCCTATGTTTTAACGTTGGGGCAAAAATAAACACCAAAATTAACTTACTTTCTAAATGTAAGGCACCTTCAAGGACAATGCCTTTTCCTATTTCATATAAGAATATTTTTGTAATTTAGATTGGTTTAGTTTTTTACTTCATTAAGTGCTAGCACCACTAATGGGTTGTTTTTGATGTTAAATGACATCAATCTCATTTTTATTAACTAATTTATTAGTTTATCTATTGGCTAAGATATTAAAGTTGAAAATTTCCCATAATTATAATCTTCAAAAAAAAATTTTTTTTTAAGGTCTAGTGGTGCTATCCATTGATTTCTTATGGGACTCGCCACTATTGCCACAGTTGCACCACTATAGGTTCAAGGGTGTCAATTTTATTAAGGAAAACCATTGTTTTCAATAGTTTTCAAAGCGAAATTTTAGGATGTTGCATTTAACATGATATTTAAAGCACGACGCATCAACTGAAACCATCGTAAATGGTATATTTATGATAAAACCATAAAACTAATTAAAACCTCACTACCTTCACTATTGGTGCTACCTCCACTAAGGGTACGGTTACCCTAGTCAGATTTTTTCTCGCTGTGTTATGTAAACGAACGTTTCACAAAATGTTTGTTTGATCGCATAAATGTCATATGCATTCTTGTGAATATTAAAGAAAGAATCTTGACCATTTAATCAAATTATGTTTGCAGTTTGTTGACTGATATGTTTATTCACACTCACTGACTTGTGAGTCCAGAGAAAAGATATTTTAGTTACCAGATAAAGATTGTCGCTTCGGTTCCCTTTGTTCTGCTGTCCGAAACATGTGTGGTACTAAACTGTCAAATTGTATGTATTTTTCCTTCATTGACATTAAGGTCCTCTATCCTCCCTCGCCAGCAAAAAATGTTCCGGATAGCGACAACAGCAATCTTTATCTGGTAACTAAAATATCTTTTGTCCAGAGCATTCCTCAGTGGCTTCTCTATCACTTTACAATCCGTTCAATATGACTAACCTCTACCATAGAACTTACCCTTCAAATATCACGTGATTTTCGTGATAGATTTTAAGAGAACATCGGTAAAAAAAGTATTTTTTTTCTTCCAAATTTCTAGTTTGATAATAAATAAATAACAATCGAGTGTGTATGCTCAATTAATTAATTATTTCTCTATTCTTATTCTTCTCTAAAAAGTCAGGACATTCAAAAGTGTCATGATCAAATAAAAATCATCCATTGCCCTCACTCTCTATAGTACCCTTTGATGAATGCATTGATAAATATATATAGCGGTGAATCACACCAGAAACATTACTTCAGAAATAACAATGCACAAATATTAACATCGAAGAACCAGACAACAGTATTGATAAACTATTCTTTGTGATTGGTGACAAACGCAATGTGCTCTGCTAATGGGAATAAGTAAACTTGTAAACAAGTAAACAAGACCATTTTAACGAGGAAAGGAAGCTTTGCACAATTGCAGCAAACATTAAGCATTGGTTGCCAACCGATACATTCTACACAAGGTATCTGTTCCTATAGCAATCACAATAAGTCAATGGCCCTTATGAGCAGAGCTTAAAATATTCATCGTCATGAAGCAACTTCGGTCCGAATTTTGACAAACATCGCATGAATATTCAAAACATAGAATGACAGCCAGACGACTACTCCACGAACTCATTCATTCGACTGTCACTGAGTGCGTTTACCAGAGCTTGATATATTCATCTTCATGAAGCAACTTCAGTCCGAATTTTGACAAACATCGCATGAATATTCAAAACATAGAATGACATAGTCAGACGACTACTCCACAAACTCATTCATTCAACTGTCACTGAGTGTGGTCACTATGTGCAGAAAAACATATAATTAGCATTGTTTTCATCGATGTTTACCGTTGAATGTGCCTCGCGGATAAAAATAGGGTTTAGTTCTATGTGATAAATTATTTTACTCATTTAAAACGTGTTCAGATTTCAGATAATTTATCAATTTGTAGAATGCTCATAAATACTCAATGACTAACATTCAATCGAATATTTACAGTCCAGAGCCGTCTATGAATGTGTTTGGAAGTGGAGAAAGGTGGACTTCATCAAAAAATTCAATTATTTTACACTCTGGCGTTTACTATGTGCAGAAAAAAACATAATTAGCATTGTTTATGTTGATGTTTACCGTTGAAAGTGCCTCGCAGATGAAATTCGGATTCAGTTCTCTTCAACTACAGAAAGCCATCGTGTACGCGGCCTTCCACGAAGCCTGCGGCCTCTTCCGGGTTCTCTACTAAATATTATCTTCGCTTGACGTTCTTCCGGCATACGAACAACGTGACCAGCCCACTGTAGTCTGCCGTGTTGAATAAGCTTTATAATATCCAGCCCTTTATACACCTGGTACAACTCGTGATTTATGCGACGCCGCCAGATACCGTTCTCCTGTTTACCGCCGAGTATTGTCCGCAGCACCTTACGCTCAAACACTCCGAAAGCTCTCCGATCAGCCTCCTTTAACGTCCATGTTTCATGGCCGTATAAAACCACCGGAAGAATCAGAATAGTATACAGCGTGAGTTTTGTCTTTGTATGCAGACTACGGGACTTAAGCTGGTTACGAAGTCCGTAATAAGCCCTATTTGCAGCTGCAATACGTTTTTTCACCTCGCGGGTAACATCATTATCGCACGTCACTAATGTTCCAAGATACAATAATTCTTCTACCACTTCAAATTTGTCACCATCTAGCACCATTTCGCTACCACCACCACTAATGAACCCACGTTGATTGCCAGCGACCATGTACTTCGTTTTGCTGGTATTGATCGTAAGTCCAATCTTCTATGTCTCCTTCTTAAAAGGCACAAAAGCCTCTTCCACGGCACGGCGATCAATCCCGATAATGTCGATATCGTCCGCAAATCCCAGGAGCATATGCGATCTTGTGATAATGGTACCACCGCTTCTTTGCACCCAGCTCTCCTAATCGTTCCCTCGAGCGCTATATTGAACGCCTTGAAATCAATAAACAGATGGTGTGTCTGCAAGTTGTACTCCCGGAATTTATCAAGGATTTGTCTCAGGGTAAACATTTGATCCGTCGTTGATCGGCCCTCACGAAAACCTGCTTGGTATTCGCCGACGCTGTAGCCCATGAAGTATCAAGTAAGTATTTATTACAAATTGTATCTGTCAAAATTTGGTTTGTTTATGTTTAGTTGTTAACGTTGTATTTGATTTCTACCATATTTATTCATTGTAAATTTAAATTACAATTGAGTAAAAAAGACTAACATTGACTAAAAAAAGAAAAGAAAAAGACTAACAGACTATTGATTCTAGGACCAAGAATCTTGACAATTTTCATCGCATTCCTAGAGTTCAGGAATTGAGTCCAACGATCAGCTTTTCCGGAAATTTTCTAACACATCTCCCTGACATGACGCTTCCCAAGTAACAATCGAGGTTCTCACAGTTATATAGCGTATTTTACAACCTATTCTCAAAACTTCCCACGCCTCCCTCTTGTAAACGGCTATACAACCATGTCACGGCCAGTTGACCCAGTTTTATTGCAGTCCTTGAAACCTGATAAGCGCTCCAGTTCTGAAGAAACGGTTTTATAGTACAATGTATGCTTCAAGTCTTATATAAAAAATGATAAACGCTCATAAAAAAATCTACCCTTCCGCTCATTTTTGGACGCAACGAAAAATACGCGCCCAAGAAAAATACACCTCCAGAAAAAAAAGCTACTTCGATGTTTTTTTTTTATTTAACCGCCACGTGGTGCATTCTGGCGGTGAATGCTTGGATAGCACGTGCTATTTGTACTGCGGAGAAATTTTTCACATCTATGAGAGATGTGGAAAATGATCACCAAAGTTGTCATTTTGTTGCAAGGCACAATGCATGTACTCCTAAAAACTTGGCGGTTTTGAAAGCCAAGATATGACAGTATGACACGACCACTTTGATTGGATCTCCAGCAGTGTTGCATTTTGAGCTAAACGCGTGCTTAGAATCGCCTGTTCGTTCTAAAAAAACTGAACTTGATCTTAGCAATCATGGATCATCGTTCAAAATTTCCATCCGCCTTCCAAATCTCGCTTAACTTTTCAAAAGAACCTAAGTAACATTTTTTTCATTTGTCATAAGACGAGTTAATACAATCCCATTGAATTCCACCACTTAATTGTACCATGTACCAAGGAAATGGTAGCTCCTGGCTCTTCAAGTTTATACCTAAGCATTAAGCGCAACAAGCGAGTAGAAGTAAGCACCGTAGTAAATATAACTAGATAAGTACCTAGATAAATTATTATACCTACGCATAGTATAAATAGTGTAAGCTGCGATCATTTTCTTCAAGTCGAGTCAAGTACGAGACACTGAAGACGGCCTTACTATTGAGGTCGAAATACGTATCTGTCTAGATACAATTAAGTGGTGGAATTCAATGGGATTGTACAAACTCGTCTTATGACAAGTGAAGACATTCCACTAAGGGTCTGTCTCATTTGGAGAATTAAACTTAAAAGTGACAGTTCGAAAATTAAAAAATCACCCCGTTATAAGAATGGCTGGTGCTACCCAGCAATTCCAATAGGACATCGATGGAAAATGATTCGATATCTGTCAAAAGTAATCTTGCTCTGCGAGCAGGGTTATTTGATAATTATTGAAATGTCACTTTTAAGTTTAATTTCAGTTTAATTATCCAATTGAGACAGACCCTAAAAAGCTCAAAATAATTTTCTTATTTTTTTCATGAATTAATTTGAACAGCGCAATCAACAGAAAGAAAAACATGAAAGTTTTTGATTGCAGTATACAAATAAATTCATGAAAAAATGTTACTTAGGTCCTTTTAAAAAGTTAAGCGAGAAATATTTGGGTGCATTCAATGAAAAAGAGTGAAAATGATTTATAATAAATGCGGTTTCTCCAGCAAAATTCCATATTCTATTTTTTTAAATATCTTGGCTGTACATATGCACAGCACATGTTTCGTAATGGACAAATTGATACAAAATTTGCGAATAAGAATCCACGTGTCTTGTAGGGACTCGAACCCTCAACCTCCTACTCTCTAGATTGGCGTGATAACCCCAACACAACAAGACCACTTAAGGTTCAAATTATCGTCATTCAGTCATTGACGGGAAAGACAGCCACGTGCTCGTACCACCCCCCGTAATAAAACCACCCACCGAGGAGAAAAAGCAGTCTCCAGCTGGATGGGGGAAGTATTTTTGTTTTATACAAGAGAGCGTGAGAGTAAATCGTCGATTTCCCCTCTTGGGAAAAAATGTTGCAAAAGGCAGTTGACAACCAAATGAAGCATCCACCGGATATAATTATGTCTTCGCTATTGAATGATGTAGTGTAGATGTACTAGTTAGTACAAAAATACTTCCCCCATCCAGCTGGAGACTTCTTCTTCTCCTCGGTGGGTGGGTGGTACAAGTACTGGTGATCTCATTTGTTGGGTCATACTGGCGCCTGCCACGTCAGAATGCAAGTCAATATAGGCAAGGGAGAGGAAATGATAATGTAATCACTCGCCCACTACAATCCGAATATACCTCTGCACTTGTCACGAGTTTTACGTACGTAAAACGTACGTAAACGTAATTTATTGGAATTTTTGGGTTAGATCAGAGAGGCAGAGGTTCGTCTTGGTTAACGAGCTGCCACTGATGGAATTTCTAATTAGATGCGAGCTTTTTAGTTCATTTCCAATTCTAGCAGTTACTGCTAGAATAGTCAAGTTGAAGACAGCCAACTCTACGAACGCTTCCGACGACCAGCCAAGCGACGCCACGCCAACTCGTCGAACCCATTCCTCCGTTCCGGACGTATGAACCCGTGGAACTCCACACAAGGTATGTCATCAGCGGATCTCTTTAATCGCATGAATACTCCATCAGGTACCCAGCGTCAGTAAACGGCCGCACCGAATTTTAATCCTTCCCAAAACTAACCCTATCAAAATGAACCCACAATAAACAAAGTAAAATATTTAAAAAAAATTAAATTAACCTCTCAGCCCTAAGTAGCATGCCAGTCCGTTGACTTTCTGGTCGAGCCCGCTTCTGCAAGATTTATGTATCGTGTGTTCCCCCAAGCGGGTGTCGTGCCGACCCAAGTAACCAAAAGCAGCTCAGTGAAGCTGATTAAGCGAAAAACGTACTCTTTACAGGAACTTTTGGTTACTTGGGAAGGACGTCCACTCCGCAGGCGTACGGACGTCAAAGGAGATTATTACAATATAGGAAATGCGAAATAAATCATTTGGGCCACTTGTAGCTTGTTGATTGAAAAAATAATTCAGTAGATGATAGATTTTAAATTTATGGCATGAAAGCGCATCTTCTAATCGACAATGACATTGCTGCCTTTCGTTGGGGAAAGGCAGAAGGGCAAAGCGTGACATACAGGACACATTCGCGCCAAATTCGACGACTTTTAAACTCAGCATGAAAGTATTTTATAAGTATACATATATTCGTACCGGCCTGCTTTGGGTTGGAACATTATCAAGAAAGCGGTCCAGAAATAAACGTCGCTGCTAAAGCACGCTAGTCTTATCTTTGGGTAATTTGCGATTTTTATCGGGAACGGAAAAACGAAAGGATTTGTTTCGTACGTCGTTCGAAAATTTGTCTTACCAGCCTGCCTTCTCGAACTTCATATCTTTTAGACCTATCACCTACCTCTCAGCATTTTTTAGATCTTCTTATTTCTTTTTTTTTTACTTTTTTGGCATTTCCGATGCCGATATATGGATTTATTTCAGTTTCTCGTAAAGCAATAAAGTACTTCTGGAATGCTCCTCCTGTGCCTGGTCCTCACTCCCCTCTTCTATCGATTCGTCTTACTGATCACTCACATCTTCAAACACGCTATTATGTGTGCAGCTCAAACACGAATTTTTGAACTCACGACAATCAATTTTTCTCCTATAAGTCGCTAGTTTCACTACTGCGCATCTGGTGCGCTGTATAGCGCATTTGGTTGCGAACAATGTGCAGTAGTTGCGCAATGATGCGCTATAAATTGAACGCGAATAAAATCGGTTTTCGCGAGTTCGAAATTCGATTTTCAACTGGAATCATAATACTATCGTTGAATTCATTATTTTCGGTTTCGTCATTAACATACGTTCATCCTTTTCTACTGTTGTCATTGGTAAAAACGGAAGCTCTACGATATCGTTTGCCTGGATTTCTCGCTTAACTTTTCAAAAGATCCTAAGTAACATTTTTTTCATGAATTAATTTGAGTAGCGCAATCAACAAACCAATATGAAAGCTTTTGATTGCACTATTCAAATTAATTCATTAAAAAAAATTTACTTAGGTCCTTTTGAAAAGTTAAGCGAGATTTCTTTAGCTGGATACTCGCCTCCTGCGACTGGTCTGAAAGATAAAAACTTAGCATCTCTGCTGAATACTATTTTGTTCGTTGCTATATCGATGAAATGTCAAGCCTTATTCTGAAGTAAATATCCAGCAAAAGTCATTTTGATAGATTTTGGTTCCAGTTTTCTTCGTTTCCGTTGCGGTATAAAAACGTATGCATGCAGCATGCGATCCGAAAATTCTCCCTCGCTCAAAATCTAGTTTGACATCATACCAAACTTCATATGGTCGGGGTTCGACCAAATCGCACCAAGCACCAACAAAAAAATACTCAATTAACTACCCAAGTTTTTGTTGAGCAGATTTAATTGATAATGAATCGCATACCGGATACCCTACAACAAATAAATGGAATGATTACCGTTTTCCAGGTAGTATATTCTATAAGTAATTGGCAGTATTTATAGCCTTCACCCACTATCCAAAATCATGCAACGGGCCATTTCCACCAGAGACCGATTTCTCCTCTCAGCAACGCCATTTTGTTGTGGCGTATAAGCCACAGTGAACTGCTGCAGCAGTATCCCTTTGCCACGGAGAAACTTCTTAACGTCATTACCATGCTCATGCTGAGTCCACAATCCGATTTATCGCAGCAGTTTCTTTCACGGTGAACGCAAATGTCACTTCTTCGGACTTCACAGTTCTTGCTTTAGGTTGTTGCCTAATATTTTTTCAGCTTCATTGGTACGACTCAGTTTCTGCCTCCTATCACTTCTGTCTTGTTCCTTTCGCCAAACCTTGCAGTTCTTTTTCATGTGTCCTACTTTCTGACAATAATGACATAAATACGATACCCTTTGCTTTTCCCTCTGTTTTTAGTACAAGTCGGACTCGATTATCCGGGGTATCGATTTTTTTTCACTCCTCCGGATAATCGAATCACCAGAAAAAAATCAAATCTGCAATTAAATAATGATAAACTAATGTTTTTTATTTGAAGTGGTGTAGTCAGAAATTACTAAGGAAAACCCCTGATTAATCCACCTAGTGGTATTGGTGACTCTGGTGTATTATTGAAAAATAGTATTTTTGCCATAACGTTTGAGTCCATAGTCCGATGTCTCAGGTCCGATTCAGTCAATTTTCAACGTAAGAATCGGGACAAGAAGGAAGAAGGGTTTAGCTCATAAGCAACCGTATGCCCGGTGGTGCTGACAGAAACATTGATTTCTTTCATATGGTTCGAACCAAAGATGTTGTCGATCATTTAGTACTTTGTCAATAAATTATTCCACAAGCTGAATTTCAAAATGTGTTGTATGGTGGACTTCTAGTGCGAAGGTTTTTCTACAACTCTGTTTAACGGTTCGTAGCTAGAATTCAACTAATAACGGAGTTATAGCGCTAGTTGCAGTAACTTGATAGGAATTTTGAAGTCCACCATACAACTCCTTTAGAAATTCAGCTTCTGGAATCTTCCAGCCTATATGCTAACGTGCTGAGTCACGTGATTAGCATTAGCATTAGCATTAGCATTTAGCAGTTCGCACAAATTCGTAGGTGGTACAAGCCAAGACTATTGTATGAGAGTAGCATCACTTTCATCCGTTACCACAGATATTGATTTGGGACTAATCACTAACTCTTAGATGGAAGCAATGTACTCTCCAATAGTCGAGATCTGTCCTGGCCACGTCCTTGCGAATGCTGAGGAAGGGGAAGGATGGTTTGTTGGACACCTACTTAAGAAAGATGCAGAGAACTCTACGACCTCTCATAGGTGCCACGGGAGGTTTTGGGATTGTGTGGAAGGTTATAACAGTAGGAATCGTTTTGGCATAACGCGAAACACAGAAAGAACTAAGATAGAAATACAAAGTAGGAAAGGGACGAGCCTGGAATTGAACCCACGACCTCCTGCTTATAAGGCAGAAGCGGTAGCCACTAGACCACCGAGCTCATCATGCTAACGTGCTGAGTCACGTGATTGACGATAAATTGAAGCCGTTTGGAGCAGAAACGCAAAAAAGAACGTTTTCCCATATAAATTTCAAACGCGATGCGGAGAGCGGGGACGCAACCAATCGAGCCCATCCTTTGCACAGTCTATTGGGGTCCCAAAACGATTCAGAAAAACCTTGATTTTACTTAATTGGATGAAGTTTGCGTTTTTTCATATAACTGCGCCCACTCTACTATCTAGCCTAAAGTTATTTGGCCGAAATGTTATTTGGTCGAACAGTTTCTTTGGCTGAACAAATCGATTGTTCGAATAGCTCAATTGGCCGAATATGTCCTTTGGTCGAAATGGTCATTCTTCAGAAAGCGCCATTTGGCCGAAAGTTTCGTTCCGCTGAATTGGTCATTTGGGATATTTTCAAGACGGTAACGGGAGAATCTTTTGAATTTCGCCTGGAAATCAGACCAACTTCCCCAGAAAATTCTTCAAGTTATTCCAGAATATTCATTTGGAAATTTGCTTCAGATTTTCCACGAGAACTCCTTTGAAGTTTCGAGAATTCTTAGAAATTACCAAGAGCTCTTTGAATTTCCCAAGGAAAATTGTTTTGAATTTCAGCAGAAAATTTGTTTGATTTTACATGAGAATCTCTTCAGAATTTTCAAATCTCTACAGGAAAATATTCGGAATATCCTCTGAAAGTTCTTGTTGAGTTTCTATTGAGTATTCATCGAAATTTACACCGAAAATCCTTTATAATTGTAGGAGCTTGTAACTGGTAGAAGAGGTGCTTTAACGTTTTCTTTCTTAATCTAGATTATTTGGGTCCTAAAATGAAGAACAGATATTCAATATTCTTTCAAAATACGATTTAAAATGCGTCAGGGGTTTTTTCGACTAAAAGGAACATTGTTTAATTTGAAATTGAAAAGCAGATGGAAAATGCCTCCTCGACATTTTCGGTCTAGTTTGACGTACAGAATAAAGTGGTAAAATTATCATCGAAACTGGTTTAATCAAAAATGAAGTTTGGCTGAAAACGACATACAGCCGAAAGGAACATTCGGCCGAACTGGTAATTTGACCGAAACAGTTGTTTGCCCTACAGGTAATTTGACTGAAAATGCCGTTCGGCCGAAAAAGTCGTTTGACCGAACAGATCATTTCACCAAAAATGCAATTTGGTAAGAATGGTCATTTGGCAGAAAGACCAAATGGCGTCCAAAAATGTCCTTTCTGCAAAACAATCATTTTGACCAAATGGCAGTTTGTGCGAAAAGTGTCGTTCGACTGAATTGATCATTTTGCCAAAAAGTCGTTTAGCCGAATAGGTCATTTGGCAGAAAATGCTGTTCGGCTGAAAGGATTGTTTTGCAAAACAGACATTTTCGGACAAAATGGCTCTTTCCGCCAAACGGCATTTTCGGTCAAATTGCCCATTCTGTCAAACGATCATTTCGGCCAAACGGAATTTTCGGGCTGATGACCAAGAACCGTTTTGATCAAACGACCTGTTAGGGAAAACGACTTTATCGGCCAAATTACCAATTCGGCCATATTTTGCTTTCAGCCAATGGAATTTCCCAAGAATTTCTTATGGCCAATACACTAGGAGAGAGAGCCGCAGCAACCGGGGACAATCGTCCCCTCTACGATATCTCACGACGCTTAAGCGGGGCGAATATGAATGCAACGATGCCTGTTAAAGACGCGAATGATCAGTTATTGACCGACTCAACTGACCAGCTGAAACTTTTTCAAGCGCCAGCCAGGCCACCACCACCTCGGCATGATTTGCCTAGGATCCGACGTATAACACGCGTCAATACCGAAGCACAATTACTGCTAGAGCACAGACAAACAGACATAACACTCGTCAAATTTCCATCGTTCACTGATTTACTGGTCAATTTATATAATCATTAGTTGGCTAATAGTGGCGCGCGCATCGGATTTGCTCGAGTTTGACATTTGCTCACTACCGCCATCTGGTTCGTGATTTGTCCAACTAACTGAAATCAACAGATGACGCTAGTGTTCAAATGACGATGAATTTTGTGAGTGAATGTTCAATGTGTTATGTCTGTTTGTCTGTGGCTAGAGATTCTAAAAGCCATCCAAAGCATGGAATCGAATAAAGCCCCAGGGGTCGATCGCATATCAGCCGAGATGCTCAAAGCTGACCCCATGACATCCGCTCAACTACTGTATCGGTTATTTCGTAATATCTGGGACACCGCAACTTTTCCGGTCGACTGGATGCAAGGTATCTTAGTGAAGGTGCCCCAAAAGGGTGACCTGACTCAGTGGCGTAGCCACGGGGGTGGTTTTGCACACAAATCCCCCCCCCCCCAAGACAAAATTTTTAGAAGAAATTTTTTTTTTCTAAAAAAAACTGTTCAGAAACCCCCCCCCCCCCCCCAGACCAATTTTCTGGCTACGCCACTGACCTGACTGTATGCGATAACTGGCGGGGCATTATGTTGCTGTGTACCATTCTCAAAGTTCTATGCAAAGTTATCGTAGCCCGGATTCAGGAGAAGATCGATGCGATTATCCGGCGGCAGCAGGCCGGATTCCGTGCCGGAAGATCCTGTTTGGACCATATGGTTACGCTCCGTATCCTTCTGGAGCAGGTCAACGAATTCCAAGAGTCCCTTTACTTGGTATTGACTACGAAAAAGCTTTCGACCGTCTCAATCACGAGAATATGTGGAGCGCCCTGATATACAAGAGGGTTCTTGAGAAAATCATCGGCCTCATCGAGGCACAGTACGAGGCCTTCTCGTGTAGAGTGCTGCACAATGGGGACTTGTCCGACCCTATCCGGGTCGTAGCTGGTGTGAGGCAGGGATATGTTTTATCACCGTTACTGTTCCTCATCGTAATCGACGAGATTCTGGTAGATGCGAGTAGCCGTGAACCAAACCGCGGGCTGTTATGGCAGCCTATAACCATGGAGCACCTAAACGACTTCGAATTAGCTGATGACGTTGCACTTCTCGCTCAACGGCGCTCTGACATGCATAGTACGCTCAACGACCTTGCCAAGCACTCCTTTTCGGCAGGTTTAGTCATCAACGTCAACAAAACCAAATCATTAAATGTTAAACGAAACTTTTGGCAGAAAAATCAGTAATTTTTCGTTGGTGCGATTTGGCTGAACGACCACTTGTAAATTTGCATCTAGTTTCGTACCAGCATGCAAATATGCATGTGGTCTATACTTTATTAAAAGCTCATGCTAATTGAAATCACAAATTCGTTTGAAAAGAAGCACTTTTGAAGTTAACGTGCTGCTTCTTGAGATTATCCCACACGGCTTTGGCAGTTGAAGTGTGACCACGTTGGTTCCGACTTATGGAACGTACACACGGTCAAGCAGTTTGACCAACATTGATTCCACCTCTCGTTTATTCAAACATCCATCAAGTTTCACCAACAGCGGCACGAACAATCAATTGATTCGACCAACAACATCACACACGAACGACCGAAGCGCCAACTTGAGCCCCAACCATCAAAAAATATATGGGGGTTTATACAACTTCACTACAAATGCTCAAACATGTTCGGCGAACCTTGACTCCACCCCCGACAACTCAAACCAAAATCAAACCGTTTTAATTTTTTCCAACCGAGTCGCCAACTGTCAAATGGTTGTTCGAACAACTTCACACACGTTCAAACAAAGCAGCAACCGAAGCGTTTTCTTGGGGGCGGAGTCAATGTTCGTCAAACTGCTTGACTGGTGTGTACGTTGCATTAGCAGTAACCCAATCGTCGCACGAGCGGTTTGATCGCCGTCATCCCAAGCGGCAACATTAGCGGGATTCGATCGATCAGCAGCCAACACAGGCTTTGCACCAGGAACCTCGCCAGGAACAACATACTACCATTAGCCTTCCCGGATAAGTAGAAATTCTACATCCAGTGTCATAATTTCCATTGGATAACTTGACAATACCCGTTCTCTCCATCTTTTCTAACTATCTATTAAAACACAGGTCCATAATCTGTTGGACGTTGTTTCAATAGGCATGAAACTGTTTTCAATGAAAAACATTGAGATCAAGGAAACCTATAAATTGGGTACCGCATAATTCTTGAATCATCCCATTACCACGTGCTCATTGGTGCAGACACCAGCGAATGAGCAGCCGCTGGGTCTGCCGAGAAGCCATAAAATAGCGCAACGCGATTTTTTCCTTTCATTCTAACCGGGACAAGCGAAGCAACCGTATCATCGATTGAACAGCACTCACACCTTAGCAGGGAATGAAGTCTGCACCGACCGCTTTTTCGGCTCGACACCATCGAAGCCACCATCATCAGCCGAAACCTAGCCAGTACAGCAGCAGTCCACCCTACAGACCCGACAAAGCAGCAATGCTGAGCAGATACCGGCAGCAGCAGCAGAGTCGAGCCAAGACCGGTCGTCATCGGTGATGAGCCGAGACCGGCCGTCATCGGTGATGAGCCGAGACCGGCCGGCATCGGTGATGAGCCGAGACAGGCTGAAGAAAAGCCACATGATGCAGCATGTATGTCCAAAAAACAAACGGTTCTTCAGAGAGCCAATAATAGAGATCAATATCAAAGCTTTCAATACCCTTCGGGATAGAAATTGTACTTGGGTGCCAAATCCAATATTCTAGTGATAAAATTTTATGCGTGGTTTTCATAAATAGCGTCAAAACTAACAGTGGATAATTTTTCTGATTTAACCGCGAAGTGGACGAAGGACTTCGCTTGATCACAGAGAACAGACGTTCATCTTCATTCGCGTGCTTGTGTAAAAGTTTGTGCTGGACATTTTAAAGTATGTCGTTATGCCCCCGTTACGCGGTGCTAGTGTGCTGATAAATATGGTTAAAAT
The DNA here is from genome assembly GCF_024139115.2 of Armigeres subalbatus. Taxonomy (NCBI): domain Eukaryota; kingdom Metazoa; phylum Arthropoda; class Insecta; order Diptera; family Culicidae; genus Armigeres; species Armigeres subalbatus. The sequence goes on along the minus strand of NC_085140.1, from coordinate 208,772,105 downwards.
TTGCCGTGTTTTACTTTTTAGCGCTAGTGTTCATTCCGAATTGCTCCTAGGCTCGCTCCTAGGTGGCAGCACTACATTGTTTATGAAGTGTATGCCAACGCCATCACTTAGTGGAATTGACTTTTTAAGTCGGGCAGCCTGCGTTGGCGGCGCTGAGGTGAGATTTAAATCTTTACACACGTTTTTAACGAAATTTTGTTCGAGCATCCATGTCTGTTCTCTGTGGCTCAAACATTAATAAACTATCAATCGATTTTTCATCAAATGTTGGATTTTTTGGCATTGATCAAGAAATATCTAGATAAACATTGTTTGATACTGACCGCACACAAAGCGAACGTGACTGAATGATCGTCCCATGTTACCAATTCTAAATCGTATCACCCGAAATCCCATGTCCGGGTGTTTCCTTCCATCTACTACTAACAATGTTGTCTCAGAAAAGAACACGTACTTCTCACCTGAACTGCAATTCTTAGCTCGCTTGCCCGGCTTATTGGCCTGTATCAAGCGAAAAATCCCGTTAGGAAATAGACGCCAGCAGCGAGCAACAAGCGTAAAAAAGAAGAAGCCCTTCTCGAACGCGTTGATGATGATGACGCTTTGGCTGACAAAGAAGCGGGATACAAGACACTGGCTGATTGGCCCACCAATTGGGAAGCAGAGAAGATTCAAAATAATGTATAAAAGAAAAGTGCATTCGCTGGCAGAGCATTCAGTCTTTTTTATACCACCACTAAAAATTCGCGGTTTTTTGAAAAGATCGTTTTCTTACTTTTTGGACTTAGCCGAAGTAAACAGCCTTTTTCAAGGCTCTAAGAGTTAAAAATAATGTTCTTCTTCAGTCGCTATCGCACGGATTAGGAGGCCCTACATCCCCTGCTGGGCCAACTTGTGACTTATTTCAGACAGTCCTTCAGTGGGAAGGTTGCCACTGTCGAGGCTAATATTCCGTGACCGGACAGATACTACCTGAATTGTTTTTGATGATTCTTGTTCGAGGTAGATTTGATTTCTGGGCCGGTTTGATGAGAAGATTTTGCCAAGGAATGGTATGCAACGCCGATTATTTATCCAAAATAGTTGATGTGAGAAATTTGGACATATTATGTATCTTAGCGGCATGGTCAAGTCAAGTCCTACGTCCACTTAGCGGTTATGTCACAGACATTACCCACTGTTCGTTTTTTAGTTTAAAAAATCTAGTTGCTATCCACGCAATCAAGGTAGGCTCGTATTGAAAATGACAGTTCAAGAGTGACGTAATTGCTATCGTTTTATGAACGAGCGCAAACGAAGGCCAGATGAACGCACAGATCGTTGGCTTACTTTGTCCCGTGCAGAGATAGCAGTGGCGTAATTTGTTTACAACGAAATTTAATGTTCACGTGCGTATCAATAGTGTTGTTTCTGTATGCCATATATATAGTTCCTATCAATAAAGTAATTGTTAGTGATGAACCCATGCTTAGCAACTGGTGATTCCATCAACTTTGACTGGCTTGGACTAGTGTGACGGATTCCTGGCGATCCCTGTGACATAAACTGATCCAATGCGACCTTTCGAGACATATTGAAGTGCGTATTTTCTGCAACACAAATGAAAGTTGTTGAAAACTTTAGTTTACATAAACCAATACGACACGACTATTAAACATTTCCCAAAGATATATAAATAAAATAACGACGAATCACAGAGCAAATTCATGGACTGTTGCATTGCTTGATAGATGACAGTCGGTTGGCACAAAACATGCAACAATTTGCGTGCCGGTCGCGTGTTCGAATTGCTGTTGTCGGGTAGATATAAATATGGCAAACGTATACTGATAACATTTAATCCATCCAGCTGAAAGATAACAGGGAGCCAGATTTAGATACTCCACGTTTTGGTCGGATAAAATAGAGAACTAAACAAATAAGATATCAGTAAATACTGGTTCAAGTGATTATTTTGAGCAATAAATTACTGCATAAATTAGTTCGAAACACAGTACTATATATTATTAATACTTCAACTCATTAATACAATTTTTGAACGTTAGATAAGATCTGAAAGAAATGTACAGTTTGCAGAAACATGTAAATTAGCCTATACTAATAATGATCTAGAAGAAACATATTTAAACCTCAAACACAAAGGAATACAGTAATGGAACATGTCAATAAAATAAGTGCGATCAAATTCAACAAATATCCTGCAAATTGCTACAAACAACTCTTACCTTGAGAACCCAAAACGACGATTTTCGCCTCGATGGCTTTCATGTTTGGCTAGACTGCCTTGGTGCTGTTTCCCTTGATACTTCCTCCTGTGTCCTCTACAATCACTTTTAACACTGCTGGTGCCTCTCCAGTTTCGAATGATTTTTTTTTTCGCGTTTCTTTCTTAGCGTTGTTGCTTGAGCACTCTCTCTCACTGACTTCAAGCTGCAAGTTTTGCTTAGTAATCGAAATTGAGTTGTGAATTGATGCCACCACTCGCTACGCTCCGATAACTGCCTAATCCTTCTTGGAAGATGAAAACTAGTCCGCTGGACAGTTCTGATAAATTAAAACTACTTTTACGCCACTAAAACAATTTAGTATCGCGATGTACCACGAACAAATGCAAAATTAATTCTCTTCACTTGATCATTCCAGACCTAGCAGTTGTATCCGCTTCTGATATACTCCTTTTTCATATCGTAAAAGAAACACATTCGAGAAAGTATCGGGGAAACCCATTCGAATGCTATCTCCCTGGTGGTCGTGCTCCAATTGTTTTGCACTGAATTTAATTAGGACCACCCTACAGTGCACCGCGACCATTCATTGTTTCTGTTGTCGTCAATTTTTTTGTCCGTAATATCCGACGTAGTCAAAAGCAATCACGAATAAAAATAAAGCACCATCACACTTCTGCTAATAATAATTACAAATTTTTCACTCCAGAAGTCACAAACTTATCTCTAATTTTCTTGAAAACCGCTCTGTTTGCTAGCTTGCTGCTTTCTGGTGAACCTGCCACTGCCTAAAACTGAAAACACAAAAGCAACAAAATCGAACTAAGAAAATAATAATAATAAACAAAAATGCTGTCAAATACTGTCAAATTGAATCAAAGTGCATAAGAGACAAGGTTCATACAGCTACAGCAGGCCTGCCGACATGCCCACCCGGATAAAAATGTACTACACAGTAACTTTCGATTACCGAACTCAGTAAAATTTTACTGAGTTTTTGAACAGCTGACTAAAGTCGGTAGTTTTCATAATTACTGAAAACTTGGTAATCCAAAATGCTCATGGATTGTCAAAAAGTACCGAACAAAGTCAGTACTTGTTATTACTGAGTTGTTCGGTAAAATTTTTGTTTACTTTTTGTTTGCTGGGTTTTCAGTGATAAATATTTTCAATTTTATGATCCGAAATTATCCAAAAATTGAAATCTATGGAAAATCTTATAGGGATACCCGAATAAAAAATACAGTAGAATAACAATACAATTTATTGTAACACTACTGTTAATAACATTAAATTGGCAATAGATTATATTGTAAATGAAACCATAGAAATACATTAGAATGCATTGTTATGAACCATTTACTCAAATGTAAATGAAGTTTTCGCAATAGAATGTACGGGTTGTTAAGTATCGTAACTATACAAAATCTGAGATTTTTCCATACATTTTTTTCGTCACACAATAGAGTGTACGGTTAATATATTGTTGAAATATCCGAACAAAACTGTTCAAAATACAATGGATTGTATTGTATTTGTATAGTAAAACAATACGATTTTTAATTTCTCAGTTGTGACAGCTTTACTGTTCAACAATGCAATTTAAAGGGAAAAAATGCATATTTAGCGCTATGAGGCAAATATTGTTATATAGTTTATATGCAATGTTAAGAAACGTTTCAAAAGTTATCAATGTATGAAACTTATGTACGAAAACGTTCCAAAAACAATTGCAAGTATAGTTACATTAGAGAAATATGTTGATGTATTGTATCCTCAGTGTTGATACAATCTTTGCAACCATCAAGAAACAATGTATCCTATTGTATACCGTACATTTTATGGTAATTCAATTGTTTACACTATTGAACCAATAGTACATTTTTATCCGGGTACGTATAGGGGAAGTGTACCGGTTTTGGCCAACTTAGTGCCTAATTTGGCCAACCCTGAAAAATACATATTTTTTCAAAATAATCGATCAGTTCAAAGCAGCGTTGAAGCGTGAGGGATATATCTCTTGTTGGAACTAATAAAACCCTTGCGAATTGGTTTATTTTTGGAGTTATTCGCAAAATTGGCCAAATTAGGAACATGGCCAAAACCGGTACAGTTCCCTATTGCTTTTTGCATTGAAATTTTTCGTTTCGTCGTTGAAGACAATGACATTTGTCTCCAGCGACTGCTTCCCCGATAGACCTTTTATACATGTATTTCACTCATACATGAATAATACTGTCAAAACTTGCATTTGACAATGAAAAATTCAGCTAAAAGCTCTATTTTTGACATCGGTGCACTCACACAAACAATCGACATTAATTGTCAAAAATCAGGGTTACCAACTTTAAAACTTTCCCCTTGCCGCCGAGTCTTGCGCTGAGTGCTCGGCGCGGAAACCCAAAGGTGGGAATAAAATTTTGGGGTTTATGCGCAATACCTATATGGTTGCGGATTGGGCGAAGCCTCGGGCAACGTAACGAAATAATTGTTTCTTTCCAAGAATAATATTAAATAATTGCGATTCAATTCGTTTTCTTTTGAGCTTCCAAAATTTTACATTTCAAAATTCTAGATTATTACGTATAAAGGTTGGTATCGTGTTCAAAAGAAATTTCTTTTTCTATCTCAATCACATGTTAAATTCCGTTCACTGAATCGGAAAAGTAAGGAATCGAAACAAAATTCCGTAACCTCTCTACTTTTTAAGTCGATACTGGCCTTAATTGATCAAAAAAAAAAATCTTGTTTCTTTCCTGTTTAAAAAAATGTTGTCGCCACACTTATCATTTTTGTCAATTGGCCATTGATGGTACCGACGTAAACTAGTTTCAAGTTCTGGGCCCCAATCTGGAGTCCCGGGATAATGAACAACTTTTCTCCAAAAAAAAGTTCTTCGAGGCAATTTTCCAGTTCTTCCAGGCAACTAACATTTTCAGCTTTGTGGGCAAACGTGGTCAAACAATGAGAAGCAGATGAAAATTCCCAAATCGGGTCAATTTGCTTGTTCCAGTAGCGTTGGGTAAAGTATGCGTCGTGATGCCGCGTCAAAAACTTGAAATCGCGCTGAAAGTGATTTGATTTAAGCTGTCATTCTTTTTTGAAGAAAACTCAGTAAAACATTGTGTATGCTGAAAACTCAGTAATTAATTTTACTGACTTTTGGTGCAAAGAGAGTAAACATCAAGAATTACCGAAAACTCAGCAATCAAAATTATTGTAGACGGTTATTTATGAAAATAATTGCTGGAATTCAGTAATTTCTAATAGAATTGCTGATTATCTCGGTAATTTTTATGGTTTGCGGCGCAGAACCGTAAAAAAATTACCGAACAAGAAAATTGAGAATAAGTGTGTACATCTTTAGGAAGCAATTTGTTTGCACACAATTATCACAAGGTTCACCAGTCAGGTTTTGTTGAAGAGGCATTAAGTCCAGACCGACCAAATTTGTTAGTTTCGGCAGCGGCAACGTTAAAAAAATGTGCAGCATGATGCCATTACGATGAACAAAAACACGCGCTGAGAAAAATGTTTCAGCTGTCATCAGTTATTGAAGAAAACTCAGTAAAAAAGATTGACTACTGAGAGCCTATCAGAACATTACATTAGATTCATACATTGATAACTTTTGAAACGTTTTTTTACATTGCATATAAACTATATAACAATATTTGCCTCATAGCGCCAAATATGCATTTTTTCCCTTTAAATTGCATTGTTGAACAGTAAAGCTGTCACTACTGAGAAATCAAAAATCGTATTGTTTTACTATACAAATACAATATAATCTATTGTATTTTGAACAGTTTTGTTTGCATATTTCAACAATATATTAACCATACACTCTATTGTGTGACGAAAAAAATGTATGGAAAAATCTCAGATTTTGTATAGTTACGATACTTAACAACCCGTACATTCTATCCAGTTTTCCGCGAGCGGTAATGGCCGCCAGCTTGCCTGCGGGTTAGTCTCTGATTTGACATTTCTGGAGGTCAACAATCGAGATCCCTGATCGGCCAGACGTCTCGTTTGCTGCTTGACGCGTACAGCACAGCTGGACTGAACCAGATGAATGATGTGGAAAATGAAAACAACCGAATACTTGACCTGCTTTTCATCAGCAACGAACTCCACGGGAGCTGTTCGGTTATGCAGGCCCCATCACCGCTCGTCAAGATTGTCAGACATCATCCTCCCGTCCAGATGCAACTCAAGATAAAACCGCTCCATAACTTCCACGAGCCGTCTGAAAGCATTTCATATGACTTTTACAAGGCCAATTTTAACGGGATGAATGCCTTTCTTGCTCAAGTTGACTGGGATACGGCTCTTCGAGATTCTGACGTCAACCTAGCTGCTTCGACCATGTCAAACATACTACTTTACGCCATCGACCAGTTTGTTCCCGTGAGATCCACACCAGAACCGGTCAAACCAGCCTGGTCTAACGCTCATCTCAAAAATCTGAAAAGAGTCAAACGCGCGGCCCTCAGACAACACTGCAAGTATCGTACGGACTCTACAAAAGCTAGCTATATCAAGGCCAACTCCGAATATCAGCAACTCAACGATCACCTCTATAACGCCTTTCAAAATCGTTTGCAAAGTCGTCTCAGGAATAATCCCAAAAGCTTTTGGCGGTACGTCAACGAACAACGGAAGGAATCTGGATTGCCCTCAACGATGACTGACGGTTCATCTGAAGCCCAAACTACCAACGACATTGCTAATTTGTTCCGTACTCAATTCAGTAGTGTATTTACTAATGAGTATCTCGACCCGCAAGATGTAGTTATTGCCACTAGGAATGTTCCCAGTCTTCCTGCCGCTAGACAGCCATTGGTCATCACAAACGATTCAATAATAGCTGCCAGTAAGAAGTTGAAATCCTCCACGGGATACGGCCCAGACGGTATCCCATCGGTTGTTATTAAACGTTGCGCAGAGTCGCTTGTCAGACCTCTTACTGCAGTATTCAACCTCTCGCTGACTTCCGGGGTGTTTCCGGTGTGCTGGAAGCAGTCATATGTATTTCCAGTTTTCAAAAAGGGCTGCAAGAGGACCGTATCAAACTACAGGGGAATAGCTGCGCTGTGCGCCGTTTCCAAGCTATTTGAGTTGATTGTTCTTGGCGAATTGACTTCAAGCTACGCCCATTACATTTCAAACGACCAACACGGGTTTATGCCCAAACGTTCAACGACCACTAACCTAGCGTGCTTCACTTCCTTTGTAATAAGACAAATAGAGAATGGCCATCAGGTGGATGCAATCTATACAGATCTTTCTGCTGCATTCGACAAAATGAATCACCAGATTGCCGTAGCAAAATTTGACAAATTAGGCATAAATAACGCTCTGCTCAGCTGGCTTCAATCCTATTTATCAGGTCGCAGTATGGCGGTGAAAATTGGAGACCACATTACCTCACCGTTTGTAGTCCGTTCCGGCGTTCCACAGGGTAGTCATCTTGGACCGTTTCTGTTTCTGCTTTATATGAATGACGTCAACTTTATTTTGAAATGTCTAAAGTTATCGTACGCCGACGACTTGAAACTGTATTATTGTATCAAGCAAACTCAAGACGCAATGTTTCTGCAACAACAGTTTGAATCCTTTGCAGAATGGTGCCGTATCAACCGAATGACGCTCAATGTTGCTAAATGCTCGGTCATATCTTTTGGACGCAAACACTCTCTTCTCCAGCATGAATACGCTTTGGCAGATAAAAAGCTTCAACGAGAATCAACAGTCAAAGACCTAGGTGTTTTGGTCGATACGAAAATGACATTCAAGGACCACGACTGCCAAATGCTTCTTAGCATGCTGGACATCAACACACGCCGCCGTAACCTCCGAACGCACTCGTTCTTCAATCTTCCTGCATCCAGAACTAACTATGGGCTACACGAGCCCATACGAAGCATGTCTCGCCTATTCAATAGATGTTATTCTGTGTTTAATTTTAATGTGTCACGAGAAACTAATAAGTGCAATTTCAGACGTGTTTTATGTTAATCTTGACAATACTAATGTATTTAGTTTTAAGTAAACGGTCATTGGGGTGACCATTTCACCTGTTGACAATAAATAACAATACAATACAACTGCACCCACCGCTCTGAGCATTTTGACCAATGTGGCATATAAGAAGGTGCTGATTCAGTGAATTCAATCCTTCTTATATACCACATTGATCAAAATGCTCGAATGGTGGGTGCAGTTGACCTCCAGAAACGTCAAATCAGAGACTAACCCGCAGGCAAGCTGGCGGCCATTACCGATCGCGGAAAACTGGATTGTGAAAACTTCATTTACATTTGAGTAAATGGTTCATAACAATACATTATAATGTATTTCTATGGTTTCATTTACAATATAATCTATTGCCAATTTAATGTTATTAATAGTAATGTTACAATAAATTGTATTGTTATTCTACAGTATTTTTTATTCGGGCATCCATAGAGATGCCAGATTTGAAGACATTTTGAAGACATTTTAAATTTAAAGACATTTGAATCTCTGTGAAGACATTTATTTCGTGAGCTTTTCAAAGTATTTGAAGACTAATCTACTTATTTGAAGATACTTGAAGACATTCAATACGCTTAGACTTATCAACCATTTAGCAAGATCCAGATATTATCCAGAATTCATCTGATCTTTTCGACATTTCCATGTGACATTCCTCTAAATACACGTCGAGAATGGGCATATATTATGTGAAACTCTTTGAATTTCCCGTGGATTTTTGAAAGAATTTTCAGTGAAAATTTAGAAGAATTTTCTGTTATCATAGTGAGCTTTGTATTTTTGTACATTAATAAACTCATTCGTTGCTAATCACTGTACCTGTTCAGACGTTACATTTCTATCAGATTATGAGCCCAGGATAGCTCCTAGCAACCGGCCGATAACAAGCCGAAAGTGAAAATTTTTATCAAGAAGTTTTTTTTTCTGAAACATGTCCGTAAGAAGAACGGGAGATGGAGTATTACCACCTCAAGACGACGTTGCGATTGAAAATGTTCGTGATTCTGCTCAAGTCAACGGTTCTGGCAGCCAGAGGAATGTGGACGGTGGAGGAAGTCAGCAAGCAAGAGTGTGCGAGCAGAGAGTTCCAAACAACAGCGTGTCCCATCAATCTCTGGAGAAGCTGAAAGGCCGTGACGACTATGCGGCGTGGGCGTTCGGAATGCGGATGGTAATGATAAAGGAAGGAACCTGGCGTGCCATTAATTCTCCGGACAACGTTCAGATCAGTGACGACCTCTCGGACCGTGCCTTAGCGACGATTTGCCTGAGTATCGAAAGGTACAATTACAGTCTGGTTCAGAACGCTCGAACAGCCAAACAAGCTTGGACAAGTCTCCGAACGGCGTTCCAGGACAGCGGGAAGTATAGGAAGATTAGCCTGCTGCGGAAGCTGATGAGATTGGAGCTTGAAGACTGTTCATCCGTTGAAGAGTATGTGGACGAAATTTTGACAACGAGCCAGAAACTTCAAGAAATTGGTTTCCCGCTCGACGACGAGTGGATGTCGTTGATTCTCATGATGGGACTACCGAAAAGATATGAGCCAATGGTCATGGGCATGGACGCGTCAGGAGTCAAGTGGACGGCAGATTGGGTAAAATCGAAGATTCTGCAGGACGTGTCGATCGAGTCTGGTTCTAGGGCTGGCGGATCAAGTGGAGCACTGGCAACGTCGTGTCCGAAACAAGTGGTCAAGAAAAAGGACAAATCAAACATGAAATGTTTCAAGTGCGAGAAACTTGGGCACTACGCGTCGGAATGCCCACAGAAACCGAGTTTCAAGAACGAAAAGAATTTCCGAGGCGCCATATGTGTAGGGAAACCATATGTGTAGGGACAAGGCTGCTCTTGTAGGCGCAAAGCAGGTGTCGCAGTCTATCTACGTGGCAGACGCATCCGAGATAGCGGTTGTGGCCGTAGGCAATGTCGAACTAAACGCTGAAGTGGATGGTGAGTGCTGTAGCCTAGATGTCACTAACGTTTTATGTGTTCCAGACCTTGCAGTGAACCTTCTATCTGTAAGTCGCATCTGTCAGAAAGGCTATTGCATCAATTTCACCAAAGATGCGTGTGAAGTCAAACACGAGTCTACGGGAGAAGTTATCGCTACGGAGCGTGAGAAGGATGGCTTATATCAACTGAATCAGGTTGGTCAATCAAGTGCATGTGTGGCACGTCCTGCCACCAATCTGGAGCTTTGGCATCGACGGTTGGGCCACTTAAACGTAGACAGCGTGAAGCGATTACCTGCCATGGTGACAGGAATGGAAACTCCGAATGGAAAGATGTCAACTTGTGTTCCATGTGTCGAAGGGAAGCATCAACGGTCACCATTCAAGTCCAGCGGCTCAAAAGCAAGAGAGGTCCTCGAGGTGATTCACTCGGACGTGTGCGGAGCAATGGAGAAGCCTTCGCTTGGCGGGAACAAGTATTTCGTCACCTTTATCGATGATGCCAGCCGAATGACCTTCGTCTATTTTCTGAAATCCAAGAAGGACGTGTTTGAAGCGTTCAAGGAGTTCAAGACCTATTCCGAAACCCAGACCGGAAGAAAATTGAAGTGCCTACGGACTGACAACGGCGGAGAGTATGTTGGTAAACATGTTGTCGAGTTTCTCAAAACGCATGGCATTCGTCACGAGACAACAGTGCCTCACAATCCGGAGCAAAACGGGCTAGCTGAACGCATGAACCGGACGATTCAGGAGCGAGCTAGATGTCTACTGTTCGAAGGAAAGATGGACAAACGGTTTTGGGCAGAAGCAGCATCGACAGCTGTCTACCTCATCAATCGTTCGCCCACGAAGGGCATCCCGATGACCCCCTTTGAGAAATTTACGTTAAGAAAACCGGACTTATCAAATCTACGTGTCTTTAGAGCAAGAGCAATGTCATATGTTCCGAAGGTTAAGCGTGCGAAGTGGGACCCCAAGTCAATACCATGCATTCTGATAGGCTATTCGGAGTGTTCTAAGGCCTATCGAATGTACAACCATGAAAGTAAGCAAGTTTTTGAGAGCCGTGATGTGGTGATTCTTGATGAGCGCTCGCGATCGAAGGTATCGATTGCGGAAGAAACCGATAAACCAATGATTTTCTGGGAAACTGATCAGCCAGAAATCATGGATGGTGATCACCATGGAGGAGTCGACTACGATAAAGGTGCAAGCCGCACTGAAAGGGAGAATTACTGTTCGCCGGCGGGTAGTGTACTAGAAGAGTCACTAGACTCGCAACAGCCGCTTGCGCTCCCCTCGCATTTTTTCTCAACAACCTACGATGAGGCGCAGCGGGAGGGAGCGCAGATTTCCAGGCAAGTATGATGATTTTAAAGTTACATACAGTATCTTGCCTCAAGTTTTCGCAATTTCACAGTGCCAACGCAGCCATGGGGGACGTAATTTGTTGTTCGAGAGCTTGGATAGCACCGCGCTCCCGTCACATTCAAAAGAAGTAGCTGTTGAAATGCAACATGATAATGGGCACAGTGATTGGGAGCGCCCAATCCAAGGCAAGATGAATCGATCCATCGATATCGTGAACTATCTCTCGCCGGAATTTATTCCACAGATAACCAAGGACCCTGAAACAGTGAAAGAAGCGTTAGAACGAGAGGATCGTGATCGATGGATTGAAGCAATGGAATCCGAATACCACGCATTGTGTGCTAACGAGACATGGTGTCTTGTGGATCTTCCAAAGGGACGGAAGTCTTTGAAAAATAAATGGGTATTCAAGATCAAAACCAACCCGGACGGCACTATCGACCGATACAAGGCAAGACTGGTGATAAAGGGTTACTCACAGGTGAAAGGAGTGGACTACAGCGAAACTTACTCGCCTGTTGTTCGTTTTGCCACGATTCGTCATCTGCTTGCGCTGGCCGCGCAATTGAACCTCATCGTTTACCAAATGGACGCTGTGACAGCATTTCTCCAAGGCGATCTGGACGACGAGGAGATATTCATGGAACAACCTGAGGGATTCCAGTGCAAGACGGCGTCAAAGAAAGTTTGCCGATTGAAGAAAGCTTTGTACGGGCTTAAGCAGGCAAGCAGAGTTTGGAATATCAAACTGGATAAGAAACTGAAGCAAATGGGAATGAAGCGTTCAAAGTTCGATACGTGTGTATACCACAAGGTGATCAACAATAAAATCATCATCATAGCAGTATACGTCGACGACTTTCTTTTGTTCTCCAACGACCAAGGGTTGGTCGACGATATGAAGCGTCAGTTGTGTGCCGAATTCCAGATGAAGGACTTAGGGCCAGCAAAGCAGATTCTGGGGTTGCGAGTCACCATGGTAAATTGCACAATTTCGATCGTTCAAGAACGATACATCGATGAGCTACTCGAGAAGTTTAATATGAGTGATTGCAACCCGGTATCGACTCCGCTGGATGTGAACCAGCGATTACTGAAGACGATGAGCCCTCGAAATGAGGGAGAGAGAGAAGATGAAGCAGATACCATTTCGTGAGCTGACGAGGTACCAAACAGTGCAAGCTAACGTACAGACGGGAGGCAGATTCGACGTTTTTCGGATACAGCGATGCTGATTGGGCAAACGATCCAGAAACGAGACGGTCGGTAAGCGGATATGTGTTTCTCCAGAGTGGCGGAGCTGTTTCATGGAGTTCCAAGAGACAAGCCACGGTGGCTCTATCGACCACTGAAGCAGAGTACATGGCTCTTTCAACAATTACTCAAGAAGCCGTCTGGTGGAGAGGATTTCTTCGTGAGCTGTACAACATCGACGATGCCTTGGTCATAAAGTGTGATAACAAAAGCTCGATCTGTTTGGCTGAGAAAGAGATGGGTTATTCGGCGAGAACAAAGCACATCGATATCAGACACCATTTCGTTCGTGAACAAATTGAATCGAAGGCGATAAAACTAGAACATGTGGCTTCCAATCTGCAAGTAGCAGATATCCTGACGAAAGCGTTACCTGGACCGAAACTGAATGAAGACCGGAAGATTTTAGGTGTTATACAAATACCAACTCAAGGGGAGATGTTATCATAGTGAGCTTTGTATTTTTGTACATTAATAAACTCATTCGTTGCTAATCACTGTACCTGTTCAGACGTTACATTTCTATCATTTTCCTTGTAAAAGTTTGTATCGTGTTCAAAAGAAATTCCTTTTTCTACCCAAACCCCATGTTAAATTCCGTTTACTGAAAATAGTCTGCTCGATTATAAAGCATTTTATGAGACAGATCAAAACAGCTGTTTTAGTTAGTAATCAAAAGTAATCCATGATGTGTCTTAGACGATCCCCACCGATGTGTATCCAAATGAGTGTCTAGTATAGGGACGAAATGCGTTCATATTTTATTTATGCACTTGTCCTCGCACCGGTTGTTTCTATCAAGGTTGTTGAAGTGCAATCATGCTTCGCACCGGTGGTGAATATCCGGTTGCTATTGAGGCAAACACGGAAATAAATAAAATCAGGAAAAAATATTATTTATTTTCAAATCTTTCAGAACGCGCTCCAACTTTTGTAATATAAATATGTGCGTAATGCATTTTGTGATTATCAGATTAGCTAGACACACATCTGCTAGGTGGCGCTAGCTTATATGCAATAATTTAGTGAGGTGGATATCTCGAGATCTATAAGACTTAGAAAGATTTTGACTTCTACAAAGTTGTTCGGATAGCCATAGCATTTATGATGGAGACTAGTTTAGTTTGGAAATTATACGCATAGCGGCGCTAATGCATGAGAAATAACCTGTTATCTTTTAGGTTGGTTATTATGTAAGATTTAAAAGGGTAGTCAAAACCAGAAGTTTAGTTTGAAACCGCAATAAATACTCATTGGCGCTCGAGTTGAGTCGAATCGAGTCAAGTACGAGACACTGAAGATGGTCTTACTGTAGTATCTGTCAAAGGTACAACCAAGTGGTGGAATTAAATGGAATTGTACGAACTCGTCTTATGGCAAGTTACTTTGTAGAATACGGCAATATTCTGAAAATTCCAGATTTTGAGATATTGAACCTATCAGTTTATTTCTTATACACTAGCGCCGCTAAGCGATTGTGTTTAAAACTAAACTTGCTTGCATCATGACGGTTTTCACCACCCGAACAACTTTTTGGAATACGGCAATATTCTAAAAATTTCAGTTTTCGAAATATCTAACCTAGCAGGTTATTTCTTATACACTAGCCCCACCAAGCGGTTATATCTTAATCTAAACCTGCGTTGATCATAAATGGTTTGGACCACCGAACAACTTTGTAGAAGACGCCAATATTCTAAAAATTCCAGATTTCGAGATATCTAACCTATCAGGTTATTTCATATGCACTAGCGCCGCCAATCAGTTGAAATCCAAACTAAACTGACCTCCATCACAATGGTTTTGATGATGAGTACCCGAACAATTTTTCAGCAGACGCAGATTTTTTATTTATGGGTTACTTTATATTTCCGTGTGATGGTTTGGCAACGGTTGGAGCGGGTCGCCAAATTTGCCAACTCGCTATTCACCGAAGGTTGCGTTTACATTTCCCAAACCCGTTTACCAACGACCGGTGCGAGTTCGCGTCATGATAGAGGTTGCTATTTTGGCTTTATTTACGCACTGGTGGGGATCGTCTAAAAATGTGATTATTTTTTATTTGCTTAAAACATTTTCATCATTTTCGAACGATTATCTAATTCCTAATTATGTTACAATCACTCGCAATCAACGAATCAATATGGTAAATATGTATTGGCATGCGGCGCAACGATATTTGTAAACACGTCTCGGTGAAAATCCGCCAGCCATATTGCATGATTTTGTAAACATTTTAGCATCTGCTGTTGACCTGGTTGTTGAAATAAGTTTCAAATGGAATGAATAAAATAGGGGAGGGAATTCTTCCACTCAGTGGGCAAAGCTATAGTAATGCCGTTTTGTTTTCTTTGATGTGTGCGTGTACAGTGAATATTGTATTAAATTACGAAAAGACTTTGAATTCGCGTAATGACCATTTTACTTGCATTTCGATTTATTTGAAGATTTTTTTTTGCATTATGTGCATTAAATATGATTTTTCGAATTTTTCGTGTAATGACGTATTCTTATGCATTTTTTTGTATTTTTGTGCAATATGTGTATTTTTGTGCAATATTTGTATTTTTATGAATTATTTTCACTCACGTTATTTTCGATTCATTATTTGACAATCGACGTTATTTTCGATTCATTATTTGACATCGCATTTTTAAACGACTGTGAAGACATTTGAAAATATCATCTGGCATCCCTGATCCTTTGCATGTGACACTGACGAGGTCTCCCCGTGACAGAACAGAATCCTGATGATGTCTAGAGATGTCGTAAAATCCCGATTAATCGATTAGTTACTAATCGATTACTCTTGATTCTTGTCGATTATTGAATCGATTACTCTTGATTCTTGTCGATTATTGAATCGATTAATCATTGTATAGTAATCGATTCAAAATTAATCGATTATCACAACGATGAATCGATTAATCGAAATAATCAATTAATTTTCGACATCCTTATGATGTCGTAAAATTCTGATTAATCGATTAGTAACTAATCGATTACTCACGATTCATCTCGATTATTGAATCGATTAATCGTTGGGTAATAATCGGTTCAAAATTAATCGATTATCACAACGATGAATCGATTAATCGAAGTAATCGATTAATTTGCGACATCTCTAATGATGTCTACTTGAGACCTGATGTCTACCAATAAACAAAAAGCTAACATATGTTCTGCCGCTGTGTTGTTTATAACCTCTTTTGTTCGAGCATCAGAAAAAGTGAGCTTGAAAAAAAACGTGCTAGCGGTTCGATCGACGGATTTTTAATCGGATAAGTGCCAGCGATAAAAATATTTTTTTAGATATAAGAGTGCTTTTGAAGGTTCCTTTTGGTGGACGGAAAAAGGACCACCGTGTCAGGAAGCTTGGAGGCCGGCAAGGAGCCGGTGAAGTGCGGTCCAACAGATTGGGACCCGTGTGAGAAGAACGCTGTGGCAATTCTCGGTGCCATAACCTAAAAAGAAGAAAAATTAGTGTTAAATGAGAAAAAGAGAAGAATAAATTAAAGTTACGTTTGAAAATCTAAAGAGAAATAGCAGAGAATAAAGAAGAGAAGAAAATTAGTGCTAGTGTGAAAAGAAGATTAGTTTTAAGATTCAATTAAAAATTTAAGAAGAAGAGAAAAAGCGTAATTTTAAGTGTTTTTCATAAATAAATAAGGCAGAATGTCGAAGACTGCGAAGGAAACGAGGACATCGACAGCGGTGGCTGCACAGACCAGATCGCAGAACAGCCAGGGGGCTCAAGGACGACGCATCCTGGAACAAAAAAAAAGTCGAACAACGGCTCCAAAAACTAAAGGAACGAAGGTGCAAGAATCGAACGGCAACACAACGGGAATGAATGAAGCGAATTCACAAGGAACAGACGACAGGAACTGTAGCACGGTTTACCTGGAACCTCTAATCTTCGATGAAGATATACCGAAACATCCAGTGGAGGTAGGAAAGTTCCTTCACCAATCTGGTTTTAGGAACTACAAAGAAATCACGAAAATAGGACGATTCAGATTCAAGGTCGATCTACTATCGACCCACGATTACGAAGCGGTGAAGAAAGTGAATCTGTCAGAAAGGAATCTAAAAATCTACACACCGAAAATTCAGAATCAAACGATATGCTTTGTCCCCGGGGTACCAGAAAGTTTCGAAGAGGGAGAGACACAACTTAATGTGGTAGCTGAAGTTCCGGTGATTAAAGTGGAAAGGATGAAGAAGAGAAATCGGGACCAGGAACTGGTAAACACCAACAGCCTAAAGGTCACGGTCCAAGGACGAGAGGTCCCCCGTTTGATCAAAATTTATGGAGTACCCTTCCGAGTGTACCTATACATCTTCCCAGTAAAACAATGTGGAAATTGTTGGAAATTTGGTCACACAAAGACAAAATGCCACGGGAGAACCATCTGCGGAAAATGTGGACAAGGACATGAAGCGGACGATGAATCTTGTCAACGGGGACCTCGATGCATAAACTGCAAGCAAGAACATGAAGCCAATAACAGAGGATGTCCAGAAAGGAACCGAAGGATGAAAATTCTGGATAACATGCGAAAGAAGCGAGTACCTTTTGCGGAGGCGGAAAAAGATTTTTCAAGAAACCATAACAGCTTTGCTGTTCTCGCCGATGAGGGAGATTTTCCAGACTTCTGCGAAACAGAGTCCAATCTTGGGACTTACTCTGGAACCGGCCCGAAGCGAAACCGAATATGGCAACAAAATCAACCAAATCACCATGAACAGGTGGCAGAAAACCGGAGGAACATCACAAGAAGGAGACGCAGTGCAGAGAATAGCGAGCCAGCGATAACAGGGAACCCGTTCAAGCCAACGGATTTCGAAGCGTTCATCACAGACCTAAGGAAGGAATTCATCCGTTTTTGCAACGCAAAGGAGCGGTTGAGGTCTCTCGTAGTCTTGCGGGACAAATTGAGAACAAGAATTCAACAACAGAGAACAGAAATCGAAACAGACGAACTACTAATTGAAGTCAGCATGGATATTGAGACCATTCTCAACAATGAATGGGAAATCGAGAATCAGAGTCAAAACAATGCCAACACAGGAACGACCAATGGATTATAAGACCCTAAAAATTCTCCAAAATAATATACAAAGCATCAGACAAACGGAAAAACGAGAAGAACTATATACGTGCATGACTTCAAACAACTTCCAAATCGCCATCCTTCAGGAGATATGGCTAAAAGCCAATGAAAGCTTCATTTTCAAAGCGCATCGAATGGTTTCCACACGAAGAGCCGAGGGGTACGGAGGAGTAGCAGTGCTTGTGCATGAAGATATCGAATTCGAAGAATTATCGATGCCAAACTTCCTCAAATTAGAGGTTGTAGGACTGAGGATCACCAAAGGTTTCGAACATTTAAACATCGTATCAGCCTACTATCCACCCAGCAGTATCGGACATTTCCGACAAGACATAACAAACTTCTTCAATTTCCTAGAGGATCTGGAAGGGGAGACAATAGTGGGAGCGGATCTAAATGCGCACCACGTATCGTGGAGTCCAAAATTCGCCTCATGCAGTCGAGGAAAAATTGTAAACGAATTGGTGGAAACATCGAAACTGGTGGTTCTAAACGACGGAACCCCGACGGTTATAACGGCACCTGAAGCCAGAGAATCGGCCATAGATCTAACTTTTGTAACGTCTGGCGTGGCAAGGAAAACATCATGGGAAGTAGTAGAGGAGGATTTTGGAAGCATACATATGTCCATTAAGGTAGAGATAAGCAGCGAGATCCCGGTGGTAAAGAAGACTGTAAGGAGAATCAACAAAAAAAAGGTAGCAGAATACTTGAACAGCATTAGGCCTCAATTCATTTATTCACCAGAAGAAATGGTTGAAGTGTTTCAAGAAGCAGTGTCAAGAGCATCGTTCAGCGTCAGAAATAAGAAGGCTAATTTTCTGAAAACCTGGTGGACTGAAGAAATTGCGGAATTGTACGAAATCAAACGAGGAGCCCTAAGGAACTACAACGTGAACAAAACCAGGACAAACTATCTCAAGCTACAGAGAGAAAGAGCTCTATTCAAAAAAGAAGTCCGGAAAACCAAAAGGAAGTACGTACAGAGTCTGATGGAGAAGGTCGACGAATCTACACCGTCAAGACAACTGTGGAACATGGTTAAAGGAATCGACACAGCTTTAACAGGAAAACACCAAAAAAGACTGGAAGTATCGCTAGACGAAGGGAAGCAGTTCATGGACTATTATTTCAAGGACAAATTGAAGCAGGTGTCCCTTCCACAGTGTACTACCGAAGAGTTACTGGAAGGCTACGAGATGGGCATCAAAAGTGAGGAATTTTTTAAAGTCTTAAAGAGGAAAAAGAGTTACTCCGCACCGGGAGTGAGTGGTATCTCATACGACATCATCAAACAGCTCAATGGAGGAATGCAGGACAAAATATGGGAGATGCTTAGCAAAATTTTCGTCACCGAGGATATTCCGGAGGAGTGGCGGAAAACAGAAGTTCGCCCAATCCCGAAGAAGAGTAGGAACTACCAGCAGCCAAGCGACAAGAGGCCAATAGGCCTCCTAAATGTAGAAATACAACTTATAAACGGTATTATAAAAAACATGCTAATAGAAATAGCTGAAATAAATAGCTGATCCCGAACCAGTCATTTGGGTTCAGAAAGCATAGGTCGGCATCCACCTGTATTGCATACATTGTGAACAAAATCCACGAAGCCCAGGAACAATATCTGGAAGTAATGGTCACATTCATCGATATCAAAATGGCGTATGATTCAGTAGACACAACGAAACTCTTAAGGATCCTAGCAGATATGGGAGTGCCCCAAAAAATTGTTTCATGGCTGTATCAATATCTGAGAAGCCGAAAAATGACAATGGAGACACAAGAAGAAAACATCAACGTAGAAGTATCCGAAGGACTTCCCCAAGGATGCCCCCTTTCCCCAATCCTCTTTAACTTGTACACGGCTTCGCTTCACGAAATCTCAGAAGAAAACGGAGAGTTAGTCCAATTTGCAGACGATTTTTCGTTAATTGTAGCAGCTGCGACACTGGAGTTAGCAGCAGAAATTTCATCGAGGCTACTACGCTCACTTTATGAAAAACTTAGTGCGCTTAACCTTAAAATTTGCCCCCGAAAATCGGCAGTGATCCCTTTCTCCCGGAAAAAAACAGACCACATCAAGGTGAAAATCCATAATGAGAAGATAGACGTAGTCAATACGCACCAATACCTAGGGTACACGCTGGACAGAGAACTAAGACACCGCAAACACATAGAGGACATTCGGGAAAAGGCAGGAAAGAAAATGGGCTTAATGAAGTTGTTGTCAAGAAAGTCGGGAGGAGCCAACCCCGAAACCCTAATCAAAATAGGTAACGCTATTGTTAGGAGCCGATTAGAATACGGAGCAGCTATTTACGGGAACGCAGCCAGGACCAACCTTCAAAAACTCCAAACTATGCAGAATACAGTCATCAGGCAAGCAATTGGGTATCTTCCCAGTACACCAGTCCATGTGATGTTGGCAGAAGCAGGCCAAATGCCCATGCAACATCGAGTTGAAGCCTTAGCGAAAAGAGAGCTGGTTCGTGCTATATACTTCAAAACACCTCTGTACAAGTTCATATCAGAAACATTAAACAAAGAAATGGGAAACGGTTCCTTTCTAACCGAGACAGCTGACAAACATATGGATATCCTTTATCAAGTACATCCATCAGATAAGGATCTAGTCCGACATAAAATACCACGGTACGTACAAACACTTGATTTCACTCAAATAGTACGCACGACATTAGGAGAACCAAAATACAAAAAGGGAAACATGAGTCGAAATGGATGGCAAACACTTTACCAGGAGAAAATACACACCACCTACAAGGGGTTCAACCGAATTTTCACTGACGGATCAAAGACGGCAACAGGAACGGCCTTTGCAGTGCTAGACGAAACGAACGGGAACTCTATAGCGGAGAACATAAACAGTAATTTCACCATAACAAACGTGGAATTGCTTGCCATCTTGAAAGCTGTTGAGCTAGTCAAAACGAACGACTACAGAAAAACAGTTATTCTCACCGACTCGCGTAGTGCGTGCGAGATGCTGCTTAATGAAGACAGTTTGGAGACGAACTATATTGTCGGAGAAATATATAAAGAACTTCAAGAAGCCTGGAATACCAACATTAAAATTCAATGGATTCCAAGCCACGTCGGAATAGTGGGAAACGAACAAGTGGATCAATTAGCGGTGGAAAAAAGTAATCACAAACAAACCTTCTTCAACGGTATCACACTGAACGATGCAGTTATCTTAAGCAATCGTGAAGTGTGGGAAGATTGGGTAAGAAACTACAAAGAGCAGTCACGCGAAAAGGGACGACAACACGCACGCATTATGAATAGCCCTGGAAGAAAGATCTGGTTCAAGGATCTACAACTTAACACAGCCGAAATAAGGGTCATCAGCAGAATAAGGAGCGGTCACACATTGACGAAAGATAGACGGGCCACCTGGGGGTGGGAGATCGACGAACTTTGTGAATGGTGCGAAGTGATAGAAGACCTAAATCACAGTCTATATGACTGCCCTCGACACAACGAAATCAGAATAAAATACGGAGTGCTAGAATACATGAAACCACTAGAGCTGATACTCGAAGAAAACTGTGAAAGTGATTTAAAGCAAGTGATAAACTTTGTGAAAGAAGCAAAACTACAAATCTGAAACAAGACAACAGACCCGAAGAAAACTATATGGGAAAAAAGCACACGGAAAAGGAAATCAAAATATAAACACAACAGTCACAACAGTGGGCGAGATGGACCTATACGTTTGGTCTTAGCCAGTCGACAGACAAACTCAAAGAAAAAAAAAAAAAAGAGCATCAGAAAAAGTTACCGATTATTTGAAAAATCTATTAAATAAATTAATATTTGTCTGTTATTCTTTTAATGGTTCTCTCTGATGATTACAAGTTCTTTCATAAAAGTACGCAGTATGATAAAAATAATAGGTAAATATGCCATATTTTCACATTGATTTAAGAGCAGATTCAGTTGAACTATTTGCAGATATCGGTGCTAATCTAACAGACCCAATGTTCCAGGGTGTCTACAATGGATCCGCAAAGCATCAAGCCGATTTGAACAATGTCCTAGAACGAGGCTGGAGTGCCGGCTTACAGAAAGTGATCATCACCTGTGGCACGATTTTCGACTGCGAACAAGCATTTCAAATTGCCAATACACATGGTAGGTGAAATTAGTTTCTATTGGTTCCTTCCTTAACAAGTTCTGCATGATTGAGAGATTTATCATATGAAATTCGATAATATTCAGATATTTATTTAGATAAAAACGTCTTCTTCATTACAGAGAAGTTATATGCAACAGTTGGGTGTCATCCCACCAGATGTGGCGAGTTTGAAGCCGATCCTGATGGATATATGACGTCACTGTGCAATCAAATAGATCAACATAGGGACAAAGTAGTGGCGATAGGGGAGTGTGGTTTAGATTACGATAGATTAAATTTCTGCGAGAAGGATACTCAAAAGAAGTACTTTGAACAACAGTTGAAATTGGCTGAAAAGTACCAACTTCCGCTGTTTCTACACTGCCGAAATGCGCACGATGACTTTTTCGACATTCTAATGAATAACTTGGACCGAATACCTAAACGAGGAGTGGTTCATACCTTTGACGGATCACTTGAAAATGCCCAAAAATTGATAGAACTTGGCTTCTACCTAGGCCTCAATGGTTGTTCGCTAAAAACGGAGGATAATTTGAAAGTAGCGGCTGATATCCCCGATGACCGAATAATGGTCGAAACCGATAGTCCTTGGTGTGAAATTCGTCCTTCTCACGCGGGATCTAAGTTTATAAAGACTAAATTTCCCGCAGTGAAAAAGAAAGAAAAATGGGACAAAGACATGCTTATTGCTGGGCGTTGTGAACCTGTCATGATAACGTAAGTATGATTCGTTTGTATTCTGCAAATGCGCATTTAGTAATCATCCAAATTATATTACAGTCAAGTGCTTGAAGTTTTGGCCGGGATCAAGAACAAACCTATGGAACAGCTTGCAGAACAATATTATAATAATACTATGAAGGTTTTCTTTCCGTTAAAATAAATAAAAATCAAGGAAGGAAAAAGGACGTAAGTCGCAAGTTCTGTTCAACGGAATTTTCTTAATAAAAGTGACATGCAGCGGGTTTGCCCAAAATGAATCACCTCATTTTTATTCTTAGATTCGATGCCCACAGTAGCAAGTACCCTGCATAATTCGTAACGTTGAAAGCTTGCTATATGGACAACAAGCCTTATCCAACAAAGAAAAAATCGATGCGACTTACGTCTTATTTTTGCAAAGACTTGAAATGCATTTGTTTTGTTCTCAATATTTAATTTTGATTGGAACGTTTTTCAAAAGAAGCAATCGCATATTAAAATTAGATAAACTCAAACGCATTCTGAATAACTTACTGGTCGAATCATATCCGCTCTAATCCCATTTTTTGAACTCACAGCCATCGGGCGGCTTCACATCGACGGTCTTGGCACCCACTTCGGCCCAATTTGTGCTCAGAACAGTACCACCGGATTCGTAGAATGATTTCATCATGGCCTTTTTGGTGTCTTCATTGGCGTCAGCATAGATCTTTCGGAATAGATCCTGGACAGCTGCTTCTCCCTGAAATAGGATTTAAAAAAAGATATACATGTTGATTGTTGAGGTTCCAAAATTTCAAAATCTCTCAATCTCAATCTCAATATACTGATTATTATTATTCTTTCGGTGGCTGAAGAAATGCCCTTGTTCTAAATATAAAAAGAAGCTTCGCAGTGTACGACATACCTCAGGTTTATCTTCCGCTTCCTGCTTTTCGATGTCCTTCGAAATTTTGTCCCAATCGTGATTTTTCTTCGCAGTTGTCGACTCGGCTGCTGCCGATTTTACTGCTTCGGGTTTTTCCAGAGCTTCCCAACGGTGGCCGACCAGTTTGGACAGCTTAATCTCGACCTTGCTGGGGAAGGCTTTGTGCGAACTTTGCTCGACATTGATGGCGTCCCAGAGATGGATCGTGATTGTTTCGATTCCGTCGGCATTGAGCACAATTTGGTTTTGCTCGAGCGCTACGGAATAGTTTTTTTCAGCAGCATTTTTTAGCAAAACGGTTACTGTGACCGCCCTATCCGTTTGGTACCAGTCGTACTTTATTGTGCTTGTCATTGTAATGTTTCAATATCTGATGATTTTGTGAAATAAAATCACTGTTTGAGAGCACGAATAATTTTAATTAAATATTATTACAAAGATGATCACTGAAACGACTGAAACTTTCTAGATCTATTCTGACAGCATTGCTACTTTTTTTTTATTTATAAGCTGACAGCATACACGGTATAAAAAGAAATACAGTGTAGCTTCTCTAATCCGACAAATTTATTTTATTATTTACGCAAATACAAACATAAAACATCAATGGCAGTTATTTAAATCGATGAACTAAAAAGTGATGTTCAACAGTAAAATTCGTTGTCAAAATATATCATAACCTTGAGATCGTACTTTATCAAAAATCTGATAACGTTTCATGAATATTAATAGACGAATCCAAGTAAAAATAAGAAGAGGACACACGACGGTGTTAACTTCAACAGATCCAGAGTCTATTATATATAGAGTTACGCAAAGAGTGAAGCCATATCTACCTATTGAGGGTCTGTCTCATTTGGAGAATTAAACTTAAAAGTGACAGTTCGAAGATTAAAAAATCACCCCATTATATGAATGGCTGGTGCTACCCAGCAATTCCAATAGAACATCGATGGAAAATGATTCGATATCTGTCAAAAGTAATCTTGCTCTGCGAGCAGGGTTATTTGATAATTATTGAAATGTCACTTTTAAGTTTAATTTCAGTTTAATTATCCAATTGAGACAGACCCTGAACTGTCAAACCGTCTACCTACACGGTTAGATCAGACAACCCAAAATGAAGTTCAAACAACTCAAAATTAAGTTCATTTCACTTAAATCAATCGAATATCGTGGAAGAATAACTGTAGAGCATTGAGAGCATTTTTACGAAAACAGGGGGAATGACGGCATTGGCAGGTTTTGTTCTATTATTGGCAGGAGGGTTTTTTATGACTGACTAGGCTCAAATTTGGTCGATATCTTGGGTGTCATTCAGCTTGTAGGGAGCTGGCAGATGTGCCGTTGACATTGATCAAACATGTTTATGAATAAAACTATTCGCAACATGATATGATTCGTAGTTACGTAGTCACCACCGTATACATCTACACCTGGTCGTTGCCTTATTTTTCAATTGACATATTATTGTGTTATAGTCAATGTATATATTCCTGTTTCATTCCTCCATTAAGGCCAGTATCGACTTAAAAAGTAGAGAGGTTACGGAATTTTGTTCAATATTACCAAGAGGAATTTTGACAACTGATCTGCATGGAGCAAATTGTCACTTTTACTTACGGAATAATCGAGCAGAATATTTTTCCGAAAGTAAAGTGACAGCTCCCATTACTTTGTGTGGGAACCTTACAAATGCCAATTTTGTTTTTTGTTCTTTTCATGTGGATACTGTTGTAAGAATTTTCTTTCGATTCTTTACTTTTCCGATTCAGTGAACGGAATTTAACATGGGATTGAGATAGAAAAAGAAATTTCTTTTGAACACGATACCAACCTTTAGTATATGCCATTCAGTAAAAGGGCGTGAAAGTGATGCAACGTTGGCATAGTTACGTTGAAGAGGTCTCTAATGTTTTTTTATTGCAATCACCCAGCATAGATTAGCCGATCGTGGCCCACAGAATCACATACCTATCTTTAAACTTTATCTGGATTCCCGCATCAGCGTAAGAAGGCACCTTCACTTTTCCCACATCAGTAAAAGGCAATGCGAACAAGTCGAAACGAATGTGCAACAGTTCGAAAGTGAACGAATCGGTTACCTTGATGCGGAAATGGGATCTGCCGTTGTCCCGGTTTTGTGTTTTGGGATCGTTCAAAAATTACGTCCATCGTTTTTCGGAATTTTCAACCCCCCTCCCCCCCTCATGTCACAAACTGTCACAAATTAATGAACCCCCCTCCCCCTGTACGTACATGTGTCAGTTTTTATTTTGGTGATTATTTAAGTTTTTCATTTTCCTACACTACTTTTACAATAGCATAGTGAGTTATGTCCCTTACTAACAATTTGAATGTATGTTCCCGCATAATTACAAACTGTACATGGATATTTTTCCGTGCGGTCGACAACAGTATCGTTTACTGTTGACAACTGTAAATGAACAATCTCATATAAAGTTTTAACAGTTTGTGGTACGGTTATTTGACAAATAACAATATGTTGAATGGGTTGTTAAGTTATGTCACCATAAAAAATCGTCTGTTTTCGCGTGCAAAATTTTCGCTCAACAGTATGATAAAATGTTGACATATAATGCAGGAAATAAAGAACATTTTAGAGACAGCATGTTATATGTTGACATTTAGTGATGTTGTCGAGCAGTTATGGTTGAATCGATCGAAAAGTATTCGATAACCGCAACGTAAACTGTGAAGCTATATCTTACATTGTAATAATGATTCTGACCATATAACATGTTGTTTTTTATTATGCGGGTTTTTAAAATGCAAATTGTCCCTAAAATACTTTCAATTTTTTTTTAGGGTGGACGTCACAAAAGACGATCCCCCTCCCTCCCCCTGTCACAAATTGTCACAAAATTCGGACCCCCTCCCCCCCTCAAACCTTGGACGTAATTTTTGAACGACCCCTTTTCACTCCGTCGCGCATGTTTACTTCGTGAAGGAAGCTCACCCGCAACCATTAACTGATCCACAGAACTTATTTCCTCAGTGCTATATTCGCTGTTGAAAACGCTTTTCTGCTTCGAGAGTACAATGTTCGATAGCGATAAACTGTCATGCACACCCATCGAAGATTACCGGGAAGTTTCTCTGAGAATTTCTTATTACTGCCAGAGATGCTATTGCTGAACAACCAACTTCCGGACATATGCAACAAAAATGACGAAATTTATCTAGTCGATGCTTTTCATGCGTCGTTCCGACCTGTTCAATACTAGGCGGGTAAGGGGTGATACAGGAAAGATTTGAGCTGATCTGCAAACTGGATCTGCAACAACTACAAAACTACATTTTGAATATCAGCAGATTATTTCAAATAAGACTTACCAATCAAACTCGGGGTCTAAGTAATAATTTCAGTTTATACATACAAAACACACAGAGTACGATACGCAAGGAAGAGGTTGAAGATAATAGTGCTGTCCAATGAGAGCTTGAAGTAGCTCGAAGTTTCTCCTCGTCCTGCTCATGCCCATTTGTTGACAAAAAAGAACGAGCAGGACGGGAACAACTTCGAGCTACTTCGAGTTGCTCATTGGACAGCATTAATGTTTACGAATGTTGACATGAGGAAACAAAAAATCAACTGACAGATAGATGCACGGAAAAACTCACAAAACTGCTTACTGACAGCGACTGGCTTAGTGTCTTTTCAGTTGTATACCTAGAACTCTACACACCGATGGAGACTTCAAGCGCAACACCGAAAAATTCCGAGTGTCTGATCCCGGTTATTAGGCACTGTCTCATTTGGAGAATTAAACTTAAAAGTGACAGTTCGAAAATTAGCCCATAACCCAGTCATAAAAATGGCTGGTGCTACCCAGCAATTCCAATAAGACATCGAGGCAAAATGATTCGATATCTGTCAAAAGTAATCTTGCTCTGCGAGCAGGGTTATTGTCTGATTTTCTCAAAATTGCACGCGGCGAACCCTTCATGAAAGGTACCGCCGCGCTTTCTGCACCCCGTTTACTTGATTCTTATGGGTGAATAGCATTGCAGTGTATCGTTTGGCGCGTCCGTACCTTTCGACAGCCATTCGCCGCGTGAAGTTTTGTGCAAGTACCCATTTGGGAACACTACAAACGCCGCGCAGTGTATCATATCCAGAAAATCTAACAATATTTGATAATTATTGAAATGTCACTTTTAAGTTTAATTTCAGTTTAATTCTCCAAATGAGACAGAGCCTTAGTTCCTGCCTTAAGGCACTTTAAGGTAAATTAATAGACTAACGCAAAATGAACTCCCCCAAGAAATTACGACGTTTGAGCGGGTCGCATAATGAACGCAAAATGAACTTTTGTTCGAGAAGACGACCCGCTCAAATGTCAAAATCCATCGGGTGAGTGAATTCGATGAACCTCTGCATAAGTCTATCGATTACTTCTATACACGGTTAGATGACTTTACCCATTAATGGGCAGTGGTGGAAATACTCGCTTCACGAGTAAGAAAAGAGTGTAATTGGGCCTACCAAAAATGCCATACTCGCGCGAACCTACTGCCTGCATTTTTCTGGCGCTTGCTTTGTTCGCGAGTACGGGCAGAGCAAAAACAAAAAGCCTGGCTGTATTTTGTTCAGGAGTAAAAACACGGTCGCGAGTTTTTGTGATTACTTCGAATACAATGGATAGATTTGACTTAACATAAAGACAATAACAATAAACAATTGTGATCTTGCTCGAACATCAGTGAGAAATAAGTTCCGAGGTTGTTTTATGACTTTTAACAAATTAACCCGAATGACTCGCGAAGCTTCACGAACATTTTTCGGGGTTCGTTTTTTTGTTTTCTCTGCGAGTAGTAGGTAGGCAAGAAAAGGGCAAAACAAATGTTCGCGAGTCTTTTGCATTGCCTACTTCTTGTTTTGTGAGTAAGATTCGCAGATTTCCACCACTGTTAATGGGTAAAGTCATCTAACCGTGTATTAATCGACTCTTCGTATTGATAATCGATTAATTTTGAATTGATTACAACTGCCCAACGATTAATCGAATAAATAAAGCTTGAGCTTGAGCTTGAGCTTGATTGACTGCTCCGTAGTTGCTACTCCATTATGACCAGATCAGCTGTTCTTGCACAGGGAACCAACAGATGTTTGCTTGGGACTAGCACACATCTTCAATGTACAAGTACTGGTGATCTCATTTGCTAGGTCATACTGGCGCCTGCCACGTCAGAATGCAAGTCAATGTAGGGAAGGGGAAGGAAATGGTGATGCAATCACTCGCCCACTACAAGCCGAATATACCTCTGCACTTGCCACGAGTTCATGCGGAATTTGTTGGAATTTTTGGGTTAGGTTCGAGAGGCAGAGGGCCGTCTTGGTTAACGAGCTGCCAATGTGATAGATAGGAGAAAGCAACTGATGGAATTTCTAATTGGATGTAGGAAACGAGCTTTATAGTTCATTTCCAATTCTAGCAGATTACTGCTAGAATATTCAAGTTGAAGGTATAGGAATAGAAATGGAAACGGCATGGAAGTCCATTTCCAGTTCTAGCGATTGCTAGAACATGAGAAATATAGAGAAAGATACAAAGTAGGATAATGGAACGGACCTGGGATTGAACCCACGACCTCCTGCGTATGAGGCAGAAGCAGTAGCCGTATGACTACCAAGCCCGCTTCCCAACGATTAATCGAATAAATAAATCAACAAAAATCGAGAGTAATCGATTATTATCGATCGAGTAATCGATTATTCGGGATTTTACGACATCTCGGTTGAAGATAGAAAAGGCGTAAAGCTGAAAACAAAAAATTGTCAAAAAATTATTTTGTTGGATGCAGTCCGACAAATCTGTGTAAAAAAGTAATTTTCCTTCGTGCCAAATAATTGCATATTTTGCTTCAAAATTCCTCATAAGATCGAAAAAAAAAACTGCGGGAGTGCTGACACGTATTCTTCCTGTAATCAAGAAACTGAGCTAAATTTGCGATATAGCGTTAAAAATCGCGTCGAGGAACAACACCGACCGACGCTACGCCATCGTCAAGTGCGCGCAGAGTTTTCTCGAGTGATTTTTCCGTGAATTTAGTGGAAAGTGCTTCGATCCATTTAGATTTTGGATGAATAGAAGTGGACGGCAATATATAGAGTAGAGAAATTCAGAGGAAAAGCAGGAAATTAGCAGCAAAACAAGAAAGTCAGTAGCAGGCACAACAGAAACGGCAGTTTGTAAATAGAGCAGAGAGGCCACGAGTGGCGCCACCTAGAATAGTGTAGTGTAGTACATAGAAATACGGAGAGAAAAGTTTTAGTGAGATAAGTTATAGACAATAAAACCGCGAAAATGAATACACAAATTCAAACACGCAAACAATATATGAAGACAAACGAAAAGACGACAGGAACTAAACCCAAAGCTAGCAGAAAAACCACAAACAGTCAACGAGCGGTGGAGACAAAAGACAACCAGGGAGGCGGAGAATTGGACTGGAAACATGGTATATCTGGAACCGGTGGACTTCGACCAGCCGACTCAGCAGCACCCGGTGGATGTTGGAAAATGTCTGAAGCAGAACAACGTCACTGGGTACCAAGACATACAAGCGATCGGGAAATTCCGGTATAGAGTGACATTCCCGTCAGACCAGGAAGCCAGGAAACTCGCAGAGATATCGTTACAGAACCACAACCTGAAGTGCTATGTGCCGGTGATGCTGAAACAAACGGTGGGACTGATCAAAGGAGTGCCATTTAAATACGAGGACAGGGAACTATTGGAGGAGCTCGAAGCAGAAGTACCCATCATCAAAGTAGAAAGGGTTTTAAAAATGGACAGCGAAAAAAATTTGACCAAGACAAAGAACGTAAGACTAACATTCAAGGGGAAGGAATTGCCAAAAACTGTTGCAATCTACGGATACAGATTCGAAGTGGAGCTCTACCTGTTCCCTATTAAACAGTGCCAAAACTGTTGGGGATACGGCCACAAAGCTAGTAACTGTAAAAGGACAAAGAAATGCAACTTGTGTGGTATCCAGCACGACACCAGCGAAGAACAATGCCGTACAAAATGCATAAACTGTCGCGGGAACCACGCGGCAAACAGTAAAGATTGTCCCGAAAGGCACAAGCAGAGACTGATCGCACAGAAAATGCAGCGGGAAAAGGTGTCCTACAAGGAGGCAAGAAGCAGCTTCTTGCAGAATAGGTTCCAATTACTGGAGGAATTTCCGGGACTGCAGGCGGAAGACAATAGGTCGGTAGCAGAGACGAGCACCACGACAAGACGAGCATGGAGACCTAAACGAGATCAAACAAACAGACGAAACAACAACAAACCAAAATCAAGCAAGGAGGCAGAAGGACAAAGCAGGACGGAACGGAGCGGACTGGAAGAAAACCCGTGCAAATCAACGAAGCGGGAAAATTTCATGCGGGATATTAGGGCTTTCTGGAGGAACGTAGGTTTGGTAGGGAAGCTGAAGAAGTTGCAGGACGCTATAAGGGAAGATGTATATAACAAGCAATCAGACAGGAGCTACGAAGAACTAATAATAAGAACGAGCACAGTAATTGAAGATATCATCACAGAATTTGTAAACAACATGGCTACAGACGAAGAAAATAGCAGGAAGTCAACAGAAGAGGACAGCCAAGACAATGGAGAATAAAAAAATAAGAATACTACAAAACAACATACAGTCAATAAGACCAACGGAAACAAGGGAAGAACTTTCTGTGTTTCTAAACAGAGAAAATATAACAGTAGCCAGCTTACAAGAAACATGGCTGAAGCCAAAGGAAAAGTATAAAATCAAAGGATATAACTTGCTCACAAAATGCAGAGACGAAGGCTTTGGAGGAGTGGGACTGCTACTTAAGGAAGGAGTAACATACGACGAAATCCAATTATATAACCGGGAGCCCCTAGAAGTACTGGCAGTTAAAACAAAAAATCTAGATATAAATTTCACGATAGTAAGTATACGTAAGACCGGATAGGGAATATACAAAGAGGACAGTAGACGGGATCAAAGAACTATTCGGAGTCATAGAAAACTTGGCAGGAGAGATAATATTAACTGGCGACTTCAACGCTAGACACCCATTATGGGAAAGAAATGCACGACCATGTGACAGAGGAAAAACAATAGCAACAGAACTAGACGCATCAACACTCATACTACTAAACCAGGGACAAGCAACAACAATTCCAAGAATTAATAGTTCACCGACAGCAATAGACTTATCGTTTGCCACACAAGGAATCGCAGCGAAGTTGGAGTGGGCAGTAGTCAAGGAAGAGTTTGGTAGCGCCCACATGTGCATTGTTATGGAAATACAAACTACGATGCCGATGATAAAAAGGACGACAAAAAAAAAAATAAACGTAACGAAAGCGATAGAAGGCTTAAACTCGACACAACCACAGTTTCTCTACATCCCTGAGGAGATGCAGGAAGTTTTCGAAGAAAAATTGAAGAGGCCAGCTATGTAATAAGAAATCGCAAAGCCAACTTCCTAAAAAATGGTGGACAGACACAATTCAGGCAGCATACAACATCAAAAGGGGGAAACTAAGGATCTTCAATAAAAACAATTCGCTGAACAATCAAATGGAACTACAGAAAGCCAGAGCTGAATTTAAAAGAATGGTAAGAAGAGAGAAAAGGAAATACGAACGAGAGCTGAAGGAAAAGATTGATGAACAGACACCACCAAAACAAATATGGAACATAATACGAGGAATAGACGTAGCACTAACGGGGAAAAAGAAAGGAGCTGACCACAACCCAAAGCAACAAATTGCAGAGGAGTTTGTTGCGGTTAACCAGTCTTGCAAAATGTCGTGACCATCACCAGATGATCAGATATGAAAACAAAAACCACCACGCTTTTAAACGATGTTCTTTACTGACAATCACTGCAAGCGCATCGTGACATGTAGAAGCTGACACGTGAGTACCTTCGGTAAGCGTGACACCCAGATTGACAACCACAAGCTGAGAGCCATAAAGAGCATCAGGTCGGTCAGCTGTCAAAAGTGCAGGTGAGCACCGTTATTGATTGATTTTGTTGTCGTTTGATTGGACTGACGTCGTTTTTAATTGATAAATTGGATAAATCGCTAAATCACAAATTACATAACGCTAAAATGGACCTGGGGGCTGAAAGCCCCCACCCACCCTCTCGTAACGTATTTTGTATGGGAGGGTTCTGAAATTTGTATGGGCCGTATTTGTGAATGGCTCTAACTAAGTTTTTACCAATTTGATCCAGACTATCTTTTGAAAAAGGCCAAATTTTTTTTATTGATTTTTTCAAATGGATACAATCAAAAAACGACGCATCCTACAAAAAAATGTTATATGGGTGACTATCGCAAAATCAGTCAAAGTTTCTAAGACGATCCCCACCAGTGCGTAAATAAAGCCAAAATAGCAACCTCTATCATGACGCGAACTCGCACCGGTCGTTGGTAAACGGGTTTGGGAAATGTAAACGCAACCTTCGGTGAATAGCGAGTTGGCAAATTTGGCGACCCGCTCCAACCGTTGCCAAACCATCACACGGAAATATAAAGTAACCCATAAATAAAAAATCTGCGTCTGCTGAAAAATTGTTCGGGTACTCATCATCAAAACCATTGTGATGGAGGTCAGTTTAGTTTGGATTTCAACTGATTGGCGGCGCTAGTGCATATGAAATAACCTGATAGGTTAGATATCTCGAAATCTGGAATTTTTAGAATATTGGCGTCTTCTACAAAGTTGTTCGGTGGTCCAAACCATTTATGATCAACGCAGGTTTAGATTAAGATATAACCGCTTGGTGGGGCTAGTGTATAAGAAATAACCTGCTAGGTTAGATATTTCGAAAACTGAAATTTTTAGAATATTGCCGTATTCCAAAAAGTTGTTCGGGTGGTGAAAACCGTCATGATGCAAGCAAGTTTAGTTTTAAACACAATCGCTTAGCGGCGCTAGTGTATAAGAAATAAACTGATAGGTTCAATATCTCAAAATCTGGAATTTTCAGAATATTGCCGTATTCTACAAAGTAACTTGCCATAAGACGAGTTCGTACAATTCCATTTAATTCCACCACTTGGTTGTACCTTTGACAGATACTACAGTAAGACCATCTTCAGTGTCTCGTACTTGACTCGATTCGACTCAACTCGAGCGCCAATGAGTATTTATTGCGGTTTCAAACTAAACTTCTGGTTTTGACTACCCTTTTAAATCTTACATAATAACCAACCTAAAAGATAATTCGGATAACTTTGTAGAAGATGGCCACTTTCTAACTCTAGCGGATTTAGAAATATTTAACCTAACAGGTTATTTCTCATGCATTAGCGCCGCTATGCGTATAATTTCCAAACTAAACTAGTCTCCATCATAAATGCTATGGCTATCCGAACAACTTTGTAGAAGTCAAAATCTTTCTAAGTCTTATAGATCTCGAGATATCCACCTCACTAAATTATTGCATATAAGCTAGCGCCACCTAGCAGATGTGTGTCTAGCTAATCTGATAATCACAAAATGCATTACGCACATATTTATATTACAAAAGTTGGAGCGCGTTCTGAAAGATTTGAAAATAAATAATATTTTTTCCTGATTTTATTTATTTCCGTGTTTGCCTCAATAGCAACCGGATATTCACCACCGGTGCGAAGCATGATTGCACTTCAACAACCTTGATAGAAACAACCGGTGCGAGGACAAGTGCATAAATAAAATATGAACGCATTTCGTCCCTATACTAGACACTCATTTGGATACACATCGGTGGGGATCGTCTAATAAAGATATCGGAAACAATTCAAATTGAGCCCTACACTGAAAAAAAATCAGTTTCAACAGTTTCAAAAATTAAAACTCGATTTGCGAAAAAACGCTTTTTCTGATTTGTATGAAATTGTGTCTCAAGATAGGTGATTATGTTCCCTACCAACCGTCCATACATCGCAAGCTGGGCACTTTGAAGGAAAAAAAGTTTTTCTAACAAAAACTTTTTCTTGTCGAAATTATTTTCAGTGTATTTTTATCCGTTGCGATTAGTTACGACCTAAATATTGTACTCTGCTTGACTGTACAGGAATATTTAAATATATGTATGTATATGTTAAATCCACTGGCACTCCTTGACACTGAGAAAAAAAATCAATTCCGACAAGAAAAAATTTTTGTTAGAAAAACTTGTTTCCCTTAAAAGTGTCAAGCTTGTGATGTATGGACGGTTGGTAGGGAACATAATCACCTATCTTGAGACACAATTTCATACAAATCAAAAAAGCGTTTTTTCGCAAATCGAGTTTTAATTTTTGAAACTGTTGAAACTGATTTTTTTTCAGTGTAGGGCTCAATTTGAATTGTTTCCGATATCTTTATTAGAAACTTTGACTGATTTTGCGATAGTCACCCATACAACATTTTTTTGTAGGATGGGTCGTTTTTTAATTGTATCCATTTGAAAAAATCAATAAAAAAAATTTGGCCTTTTTCAAAAGATAGTCTGGATCAAATTTGGAAAAACTATGTATGTACTTTTCTTTTAATAGCACCTCTTAGGCTGTGAACCATTCCACCGATTCGTTTAACTTTTAGTTAAAATTTGACATTCCGATGGTTATTTTCTCATCGTGGTTAAAATTTTACTCCGAAGCCGACCCATTTGAGTTTTGACAGATTGATAGTTATTTGGAACGAAATGGATTTGGCGCCAATTTTCTCGCGAACAAAGTTTAACTATCGAACTGTCAAATCTAACCATGCTCCGGAGCAGGGTTATTTTTAACCACGGCGAAATAACCATCGAACTGTCAAATTTTAACTAAAAGTTAAACGAATCGGTGGAATGGTTCACAGCCTTAAAATATTGCACAAAAAGTCAATATAAACAATAAGAACACTTAAATGTTCCCAAAAATTCTATTTTGGCTTCATGCATTTTTATCACAGCAAAAATCCATTAATTCCGCTAAGTGGATTATTCCATTGCTGTCGAGCGTTGATTTCGAACCAAACACCGCATAGGTCAAGTGATCATCACGATAGTCAAGATGACATGGATATGACAACCACAACATCAGGAAAGTTTTCCTATCATTCATGCTGGTGATCACAGGCAGAAGAAGTGAAGACATGGTGAGTGACCAAGCGCTAGTTGCTAAAATGTCACTTTCATGGTGATCGTTACACCAAGCATGTGAGATCCACATTGAGCATCACAATTGAGTACTTGACACATGACCTGGATTTTGTTATTGTCACGCTTTGCGTGACTTGTACGGTGACACTTTGCAGCACTGCGGTTAACTATACGGAAATAACCAAGGACCTGATATGGCGGCCAGCGGTGTGCAGAGAAAACAATCAGGAAGCACAAGAAAGCCTAGGATGGGAGGAGTTCATGGATATACTGAAAAAGAAGAAGGAACATTCGGCGCCCGGTGCGGATAATATATCGTATAAAATGCTTAAAAACCTACGGATAGACATACTCAGCGAAGTATGTAATCAGCTCAACACCGTTTGGAGAACGAAAAAGATACCCGAAAAATAGAGGACAAGCAAATTGGTATTAATCCAAAAACCAAATAAAGACCCAGACGACATAGACTCAAAACGAGGAATCGCCCTGATGAACGTGTTCCTAAAAATAATTAATACGTTTGTTAAAGACCGGCTATACAACTGGATAGAAAACAACAACCTGCTTCCCACGCGGTCATTTGGTTTCCGAAAAGGACACTCAGCGATTAGTGATGTCAACTACTTAATAAATACGATAAAGGAAGCGAAAGGAAACAAACAGAATTGCATAGTGATATTTTTGGACATAAGCAAAGCATTCGACCAAGTAGACGGGCAAAAGCTGCTAGACGTTATAGGACAAGCAAGAGGATTGCAGAAGATGGATATTCGAGTACCTGAAAAGAAGACGAATCGTTATCACGGCTGAAGAAAAGTTAGTTGAAGCAACCGTTAACAGAGGTGTGCCGCAGGGCTGCCCCTTATCACCACTACTGTTTAACCTGTACACGGCAGACTTGCACCAGATAGAAGAGGAGGGGGTAATACTTAACCAATACGCCGACGACTTCACAATCGCAGTATTAGGAGAAGGGTTTGAAGTTATAGGCAAGGCAAACCGATTTCTACAAAAGCTAGCAACCAAAATGGAAGAAAAGGGGTTGATGATAAACTCAAGAAAATGCGCGGTAATCAACTTCAGCAAGATCCCAGATGACCGAATCAAACTAACAGTGAAGGGAGAACACATCGAACTACAAAATACGCACAAACACTTGGGATACACCATAGACAGAAGTTTAACACATAGGAAACACATAGAAGACATAAGAACCAATGCGACGAAAAGTATAAATATGTTGAAAATGCTTGCCAACAAAACAAGTCCATCGGACCCAGAAACGCTCATAAAAATCGGAAATGCAGTAGTCAGATCAAAGCTAGAATACGGAGCACAAATATTCGGAAATGCGGCGCAGACCCATAGGAAGAAATTAGAAACAACACTGAACGCATACGTCAGAGTAGCAATGAGGTACATAAGGAGCACACCCGTTAATGTGATGTTGGCGGACAGCGGACTGTCCCCAATGGCAAACAGCGTGAAGTGGCTAACCCTGAAGGATGTCATCAAAACGCTACAAAGTAGAAACCCGAACAAAAGTTTTCTGGAGAAGGCAATACAGGAAAAGAAAAGCAACGGAACATATATTACACAACTAATAGTAGAACACGAGGACATCATAGCACAACTAGCAAACAGAACAGAGCAATGCACGACAAAAACGACAACCTGGAAACGAAAAAAGGACGCAGTACTCGATTCAATTCCGGGCATAAATGACAAGAAGACGGACGTCAACCAGCACAAATGGCAGCAGGCAGTAAGAGAGTTGATGAACACGAGATACTGTAATTCGAAAAAGATCTACACAGACGCAGCGAAGAATAAAGAAGGAACAGCAATTGCAGTGCTAGACACGGAAAAAGCAGAACACTTGACAGAGAAAATCAACCCAAATACAAGCATAACCAACGCAGAACTGATAGCAATAAGAGAAGCAGTAAAAATATGCAGAAGGAATAACTACAAAAACACCGTAATAGTCACAGACTCCAGAAGTGCATGCAAAATGCTGCAAGCTAAGAAGTACACAGAAACGAATCACATAGTCAGAGAGATCAGCAACGACATAGTCCAGGCAGAAAACACGAAGCAACAGATTTTTGTACAATGGGTACCTAGCCACGTAGGAATACGCTGGAATGAGGCAGTAGACCAACTAGCAGTGAAAGCAACAGAAGGACAACAAACCAACTTTGAAAAACTGACGATGGAAGACACGATAAGATTAGCAGAATACACTATTTGGAAGGAGTGGAGTGAACAGTACACACTGATATCGGAGACAAAAGGAAAACTACATTTTGAATTTGCGAAGGTACCGGGACGAAAAATCTGGTTCAAAAACATGGCACTAACAACCGACGAGAAGATAACATTGAATAGAATTCGTTCAAACCACTGTATGACAAAGGACAGAAAAGGAAGCTGGGGATGGATTGCAGACACCAACTGTGACCTATGCCAAGAAGAAGAAACGTTAGACCATATCCTGTACCATTGCATCAAGTGGGCTGTCATCAGGCCACAATATAGCATACTGGAATCATACAAACCGTTAGCCGATATACTCAAAGACGGAAAAGAAGCAGAACTCAAAGCAATAACAGAATTCCTAAAGAAAACCAAAACGGAAATATAACGGCTTTCCGGACGACCACAGAAATAAAAACCGGCAAAACCAAGAAGCAACCAAGCAAACACAGAACAGATAGCAGCGGCAAGATGGACCAACACTGGTCTTAGCCAGACAAACAAGCAAAAAAAAAAAAAGATAGAAAAGGAATAAAAAAAGGCAACACGGGTCTGAGGGTCTGTCTCAATAGACGAATCCAAGTAAAAATAAGAAGAAGACACACGACGGTGTTAACTTTGACAGATCCTACAGCTCAGCATAGGGAGATCATTTTAAAATGCTTATAATAAATTCTAGACAAATTGTAATTAAAATCTGATTGATGTACGGTACGGAAAAAGTTCCGAATTACATATCTGGAAGCTTATCTCAATTTTTTGATTTTTTTCCAAAAACGTACCTATCATACAGTTCGGAACTTTTTCCGTATCATACTTCAATTAGATTTTAATTACATTTTGTCTAGAATTTATTATAAGCATTTTAAAATGATCTCCCTATGCTGA
The DNA here is from genome assembly GCF_024139115.2 of Armigeres subalbatus. Taxonomy (NCBI): domain Eukaryota; kingdom Metazoa; phylum Arthropoda; class Insecta; order Diptera; family Culicidae; genus Armigeres; species Armigeres subalbatus. The sequence continues at coordinate 208,733,048 of NC_085140.1, read as the reverse complement.
GCTGTAGGATCTGTCAAAGTTAACACCGTCGTGTGACTTCTTCTTATTTTTACTTGGATTCGTCTATTGGATAATTAAAATAGATTAAGGGTCTGTCTCATTTGGAGAATTAAACTTAAAAGTGACAGTTCAAAAATTAAAAAATCACCCCGTTATAAGAATGGCTGGTGCTACCCAGCAATTCCAATAGGACATCGATGGCAAATGATTCGATATCTGTCAAAAGTAATCTTGCTCTGCGAGCAGGGTTATTCGATAATTATTGAAATGTCACTTTTAAGTTTAATTTCAGTTTAATTTTCCAATTGAGACAGACCCTAAAATGAAATTAAACTTAAAAGTGACATTTCAATAATTCTCGGGTACTTATTCAAAAGGACGTATGTGATTTTGTAAACAAAGATTCAAACGTCGATTTGTCCAATCTGATGGCACTCCCACGCAAACCAACATCGCCAACAGGTAGCCGAAGGCTTCCCCTTCCTGTCTGTGGTGATGGTTTGCGTGGGAGTGCCTTCAGATTGGACAAATCGACGTTTGAATCTTTGTTTACAAAATCACATACGTCCTTTTGAATAAGTACCCGAGAATTATCAAATAACCCTGCTCGCAGAGCAAGATTACTTTTGACAGATATAGAATCATTTTCCATCGATGTCCTATTGGAATTGCTGGGTAGCACCAGCCATTCTTATAACGGGGTGATTTTTTAATTTTCGAATTGTCACTTTTAAGTTTAATTGAGATTCTCACGTCCGAATGTGTGAGTGGCGATAAAAGGAAAACAAACACTCCTAGATGATGCTACTCAGCAAAGTTTGGGTAAAAATGAGTATATTTCCATATATTTTTTGACTCCTTCGCAACCATCGTGATGACTCGATCAATTTTGAGGTTATGAGCAGAAGGAAAACAAACATGTTTTTACACAAGCCGAATTGCACATCAGTGTGCGAGCGTTAAACGTCACTCATCTCTATTCTCCAAAGTCCAAATGAGACAGACCCTGAGTATTTATATGTTTGTAAACAGAACAGTCGCTCGAAACATTGTCACCCATTTTTTTTTTGTTTCAAGCTGTTTTAAGGGCTTTAACTTACCGCAAGTCATTTAAAACCGTGTTTTATAGTGAAAATAGTGAAACCAAAATCAATAACGAAGCATGTTTTCTTTGGTAGCAGACTATGGAAATAGTGACGACGAGGGTTCGTCAAGCGAATCCAGTAATGACGAAGCATCCGATTGTGACACCATTGCAGCGAACAACACAACACAAAGGTGAAGCGAGCACGACGAGAATGATTACGATTACGTTAGGAAGATTCTATTTCTTCTATTTACTTTGTCCACAGTTCCGCTCCACCAGCTCTTCCCAGTGCAAGCTTGATGTTAGCTAACGAGAAAAAGTCTATTCCCGGAGGTGTCTTCAGCAATCCTTTCAAAGAAGCGGAGGATGCCAAAATGGCAAGTCTGGAAAAGCACGTCAAAATGGTAATGTAGTTCATGAAGGTTTGATAATGTGACTTGAAATTCTTTGGTATTTGCTAGGGTTGTAGCTCTTTGTAATTTTGGCGTAAATGTTTAGGATCAGGGTTTGAATTCAAAGGAGAATGAGAAAATTTCTCACTTATCATGTATGTATACACAGTTGATTAATCACTAACAAAAGCTATGAAACAATCAATTTTCTTGACCTGAACAATGTTTGTTTAATGAATTAAATGAAGATTTCAAGATACAAGGCACGAAGATTTTCCTATTTCAATATATTTTTGAATGTTTCCTTTTCCGTGAGAATTTAGAACTGCAACCCTTTATTAGCTCATATTACCGAAACCGATGGCCCGATCGTATAGTTTATCACAAAATATAGCGCTCTTGAACGATTCTAGGTTGATCCGGAACATGAAATTAGTGAACAAAAGCGTAAAATCTGCTGGAGCTACCGGAAGGGTCGTTGCAGATTTGGAAGCAAGTGCAACTTTGCCCATGACTCCGATCTCATACTGAAGAAGGAAGTGCACGGCGCTAACGCGATAGAGGAAACAGAATCCATTCCAGATCCCGAGGTACAGCAGGAGACAGTTGCAATGGGACGCAAACAACAAGCCAACAAGAAGAAACGACCGGGTTTGAGTCGGGAATTGGTACCGCCCAAAAAGGTGTTGAAAATGTACCAACGAGATAAGTACAGTGGAAAGCAGTAAATTATTATCCAATCAACAACCGCAATTATGTATGACAATTCTTCTTCAAAGTTAACCCAGTATTAGGTTGTAAAAGGTCCTCAATCTACGTGTAGGTTCTTTCAGATGAAAATCGATCCATTTGGTTTTGATTGGGCAATTGAATTCAATTTAGGGAAATGACGGCTTTCTCAGGTTTTGTTCTATTATTGTCAGTGGGATTTTTGTTGACCAAATTTTATGAAATTCGGCCACAATATTCTATGATATGCAAAGAATGTTTAGGCCAAATTTGAGTATTATTGGTTATAGAAAACCCCCCTGCCTATAATGGAACAGAACCTGCCAAAGCCGTCATTTCCCCTACTAGACAAAAGTTGAACAAAATCAATTTCAATTAAAGTTGGGTTGAATGGAATTTTTTACACGATCAAGTGAACGGACCAATTCACTGTTTTAACACGAAATGAACATAAAATATAAGGCACGGTTAATAAATATTATATTATTTTATTTTGGTAATCGATAAGAGATTTCTATCTGAGAACTGGTGTATATGGTTTAGTAACAGACCCTGCTAAGTAAAAAATAATTCCAAACGCAAACAGACACGAGTTTTGGTGTGATCCACACTTGCAACGATTTGAGCAGTAACAGAACCTACATGCATAGTACAAATAAACAAGTTAAACCTATTTTAAATGTTTTCAGATCTATTTACATCACATGCCCATGGTACGGTACTGCTTAGCATATATTGGACAAGTTAATTACCAACTTAGTTAGTACTGCCCAGGGGGGCTTAAAATGTCCTCTTCCTTTCAGAGAAGAACCAGTCAAGGGCTGAAATTCTCTTGAATAAGGAAAATAAAAAATGCCAACTTAGTTTAATTCAAATCTCCAATGTGTTCAAATCCTCTTCCAATTCCTTTTAGTTGAATGATGGTGTTTATGCGTTCATAGTAAATGCCATGCATCATAATTTCAAAGATTTTTCTACAAACATGGTTTCACGATGCGAGATTGCAGTCAACATTAATATAATGACAAGTGAGATTATCTTTGGAATGAGTATACATTTGTTGTTCAATTATGGAAAACCTATTCCAACTCGTCATTTATTTTTTATATTCTCATTTCAAACATATGCAAACCTCCTAAAAAAATATGCGGCTGAAATAAATGCGTCAACCTGGCTGCTTATTAGCGATTCGTATACGTAGGTACGTTTTTGGGTAATTAGCTTACCTGTTACGGTCTATGTTAGACCACTCAGACTATCCTTTTCCATAAAATTATAGTTTCTACAATTCAAATCCCTACACAACACCTTTATCGCTCAACACCACAACCTGTCGATCGCCTGATCGGAAATAGCTGCACTTCCAAATCGTCAGCATCCGCTCATGTCCAGTCTCGTTTCCCTCAATTTTACTCACCAGGATTCTCGTCGTAGGAGTTGCTTCCCAGAAGCGACCCAGCGCCGGATATTCATTGACATCCTTGTGGGGATTTGTCGATTTTCTCGTCGATCCGACGCCGGCGGCAAACGAGTCCGAACTAGTTATTTTAAGATTCACCAGCACTACCGATATTAAATTTTCCGAAGCCAACTTCCGCAGCAGACCAATCAACTGGGTCAGCATTCCGAAAGGGTGGCATCTGCTCTTGGTGTTCTGGTATTGATACCATAACGGAGGTAATGAATCTATTATTAGCACTTTGAAATTTTCTAATTCATCCACCCGGGCGAGAAGGTCTTCTATCAGACGTATCAAGTTTTCTGGGGAAAATATACGTTCAACCTTTATCCTAGCCATGGCTTCGTGAATCTCTTGCAAGGAGCACTTGTTTAGTTCCACGATCCGGTGAACTCTTTGTGCAGAAAAGTCGCATTTAGTGTCAACGTAGAAGACATCCAGTTTTTGTTTATGGGCAATATTTGCCGATATTGTTGTACAAATTTGTGTCTTACCAGAGGCTGAATCACCGAAAATCTCCATCACATGACCAGGCAACAATCCGCCCTCCAGGAGTAAATCAAGTCCTCTAATGCCCGTTTTGAGCGGTTCAACCAATTCTTCGAGATATCGGAAATATTCCACTACCTGAATGCTGTTTCCGGAAAACCTTGAAATTATATCTTTCTTGATAACACCGACATCTTCGTACGACAAGTTGGTGATCCGCATTAAACGATCATCTTCCGATTTGGAAAAGTCGTAAATTGTGCGGATCCGGTTCTTGGCAAGTAGCTTAATAACATATTCTGTTAGTATTGGATGTATATCGGTACACAACAATGTGGACGTCATTTTCACTAAAATTACTTAATTTATTATTACACTCCATTAAAATACACGTTACCAATAAATGATAAGACCAACTTTCAACGTGCAAGGTTTCGGGGATTAAACATCAAACTATCCGAACTTCGACGAGGACGACTGTGATGCGATCATCCGAAAATCGTCGTTTGTTGGTTTTGTTTTGTTTTCAAAAATCGCCAAGTTTGGAAATCAACAACGAAACTTGGCGTCGGGCATCATCGGAATTAAAGGGATGCCAGGTAATATAATATCTTCACAGTCGAGATAAAATGTCTTCAAATGTCTTCAATAAAATTTATAAATATATTTATTTAATATCAAAATCATGACGAGGAAATACTAATGGAACTTCCGGAAGAGTTGCAGCGGAAATCCCTGTAGAAACTTCAGGATGAAATCTGGAAAGAAGTATATCGAATTTCCTTTGAATTTTCTTTAATGAGTCTTAATGATCGAGTTAATGATAGTGGATTTGTTTATGAAATTTCTCCGAATTTATTTTTAGAAGACTTTCCTGTAGAATAGAAATTACCAGGGGGGGGGGGGGTAAGCCTGTCATCCACGAACAAATCAAGCCTACCTAAGATGTATTATCCGGGCCTCGCCGCTTGGGAAAGGCGGGCCACACTGGGCCACCCCGCTTGGCAAGTGTAACATTTTTCTAACTGGAATCTTGTAGGATATTGGTTAACCTACACTACTGCTGACTAACGAAAAAAATGTGGGATTGTTTATTTACATTTGCTTCATACTACATGCAGAGGAGGCGCGATGCACCGCATATTACCCCCCTGGAAATTACCTTCTAAATTCTGAAAAATTTCTATTCAACACCAGAACAATTTCAATTTGTTGTTGATATTCGTAACATTAGCGGTTGTTCCGCAAAATTAGAAGTTTCTCTGTTCTCGCAATAAAATGCACGGGGATCAAATTCCGGCGGAAAATTTTCCCGAGGTGCAAGGCAGCCTTTAAGGTAGCCTCTGGTAGCCTCACACCTCGGGAATTTGGTTCGCGGAATTTCCTTAACTCTGGCATTCCCGTTATGCTTCCCGGTACAGTTTTTTCGGATATTGCGCATAAATCCCAAAATTCCCAAGTAACCGTAAGCATTATTCCACTGCATACTAATGGCCTTATATTGACATTTGAGCTGCATAAAAGCTTGATAATAGCAATCATGAAGCGTACATGTCTTATACTAGCATCTCTAATGCACTGTAGCACAGACAAATTTGGCATCAATATTAGCATTACCACATGAGAAGCATTACCCAGAAAACAATTTGTGAGATGTTAGATGCTGGTTAGGTAGGTTAGATATGCTCTTAAAAAAAACATAACCACACTCAACTAAGAAAACTAGTGATAATCATGCGAATATCTTATGTTTTTTTGCTATAAGAATTACTTATAAAATTCATCCGATTTTCTTATGAACTGTGTGCTATCAGACTGAGAATGATATTCATAAGTTTGTCTTATGAAACTTATGAGCCCATAGAGGAATTCATAAGGGAATCTTATAAAAATCAATAATTCTTGAATATGACAATCATCATATTTTCAACACGGTTTTCATATATGTTGTTGTCTCCAAGGTTGTCTCTCACAAGATCAAAGGAAAAGAAAATACAAAAATAATCACTCAAGAAATCTAAAATGTTTCAAAATCACATAAATATATGACAAAATGCCTTCAAAGTATCATAAAACTTGTTTAAAAAATATAGCGATTTTTTTCGAAATTTGATGTATCCCTACGGCGAGATTTGCATCCCCAGGACACTAAAATCATCAAAATTTCAATTTTGTCAAAAATTCCCCTTGTCACTTAGGACATCCAATTATTGCACTACGGCATCAAATATCGAAGTTTCATGCATCTGAAGGACATTTGGGACCAAAAACAAAAATTCGTGTTTTTTCGAAATTTGATGTATCCCTATACGGGGAGATTTGCATCCCCAAGGACAGTAAAATCATCAAAATTTCAATTTTTTCAAAAATTCCCCTTGTCACTTAGGACATCCAATTATTGCACTACGGCATCAAATATCGAAGTTTCGCGTTCCATTCTCCTACTTTGTATATTTCTGTATACTTCTCATGTTCTAGCAATCGCCATAATTGGAAATGGATTCTTATACCGTTACCATCTTCTAAATAATACCTTGAACTATTCTAGCATTCTGTTAGTGTTGGAAATCAACGAAACGATGGGACAAAGAATTGGATCTATGATGTTGGCAACCTGCCATAGAACCTAACCTCCAAATTCCAATAAAAATTCCGCATAAACTTGTGTGCAAGTGCAGAGGTTCTCTCGGCTTGCAATGGGCGAGTAACTGTATCATCATTTCCTTCCCATCCATTTAATCAAAATTTTAAAGATTTGCTGATGTGAAAATTCCTTAAACTTTCTAAATCATTTCCTGTGCATCTTTGCATGGTAAAGATTTAAAGCAATGTTTAGCTGAACCTACAAAGAAATCAAAATGACATCCCGAAGAAGAATGAATTCCCGATGAAATTTTGAAATGATTTCTAGTTCAAATTCAAAAACCCAGATTAATCCACCTAGCGGTGATAGTGCCTTTCTCGTTTCTTGCGAGGGAGTAATTTCTTCGCACTTTTGGTATGAAAAAAAGTATTTTGACCATAACTTCTGAGCCAATAGTCCGATCCGGCCAATTTTTAATAGGAAACAATGGGACATGATTCTGCGTCGAATGTTGCGAGCAAATCGGCCGAGAGTAAGTCAAGCCAAAATTTTCAAAACGACTTATCTGCTTTTGTAAACAAAGATTCGAACGTCGATTAGACGAATCTGATAACACTCCCACGCAAACAAACACTACCAACGCGGAATCCAAGTCCAAGTCATCAATTTAATAATCAACATTAATTAGCATTAGCATTAGCATTGAGCAATTCGCACAAATTCGTAGGTGGTACAAGCCTGGATTATTGTATGAGAGTAGCATCACTTTCATCCGTTACCACAGATATTGATTTGGGACTAATCACTATCTCTTAGATGGAAGCAATGCACTCTCCAATAGTCCAGATCTGTCCTGGCCACGTCCTTGCGAATGCTGGGGAAGGGGTAGGATGGTTAGTCGGACACCTACTTAAGAAAGATGCAGAGAACTCTACGACCTCTCATAGGTGCCACGGGAGGTTTTGGAATTGCTAGTGTGGAAGGTTATAACAGTAGGAATCGTGTTGGTAGAACGTGAAACACAGAAAGAACTATGATAGAAATACAAAGTAGGAAAGGGACGAGCCTGGAATTGAACCCACGACCTCCTGCTTATAAGGCAGAAGCGGTAGCCACTAGACCACCGAGCTCGTCATCAATTTAATAATCAACATTAATACCGATAAAATAAACCAACAATTTTTACCATGCAACAAGTGATTTGACGTTTGCGGAACAGCTTTCCGACAGTCGACCGTCGGACCCCGGTTCGAATTTTTCAATCTTCTCGCAATATCATCTTTTTGCTTCTTCATCTTCATGCAACCACAGATAACAGACATCCAGGCTAGAACAAATTTTACTCAAAAAGCTGTGTAAATCAAAGTATTTTAGAATACGGACTGTGGCAATACGTCGTTTGGTGGCGCTAGGTGTCTTTCATGACGTCGTGCGTACTAGCTGTCACATTCCACCAAACAAACATTGCGCGCCAAAATGATACCAAGCTTGCCGCTTCTTCGAGCACATGCTAACTGTTGATGTTTATTTTTCATGTACTATGGAACCAATAAGGTTAAAAAACAAATTCAGCAAAACGTATTTTCGTACTTTCAAGCAATTTGATTGTATTACCAAGTAGAGTTTCTGCTATAGTCACTTCCCATATTGGTGAGACCGAAGAGAGACAATTATTCACTGCCGGAAACGCTAGTTAGATTTCTATACATAACCCGAATTGAAATACTAAAAGGGACATGAATGATATTATTTTTTTATTTCTTTATTATAGTGATTTTTTCGAAAGAATAAGAAGTTCATCACTTAAACATGAATGATAGAAGAGGTTGGCCGGCAAAGGGAACTCCTCAAGTTCCCTTTCAGCAATGTGTTGAACTTAATTTTAAAATTAAAAAAACACTTTAATAAAGGAAAGAAAAAAGAAAAAAAAATGAATGATAGAAAAATCATACATTAATATACTTGAGCACAAATTATGGCCTTTTCATCATTTTAGTGCTTCGCTACTGGCTGTGACGATGACTGTGGCTAATGGAAAGAATGGTAAAGATTCAAAAGAATTGAAAATGCAGGCAGAGGTGGTAGCTGCTGTTCACCAAACGAAACATCTCAGGGAACATCCATAAATTACATAACGCTTAGAGGAGTGAGGGGACTGCCTGAGGTGTGAAAATCAGTACCAAAATTCTACATAATTTATACAAAAAGTGTAACTGTGGAGAGGAGGGATCATACATGATCGTTCAGGTGTAACGTAATTAATGGATGGATGGACAAAACAAACCATGTGCTCCTTGATGGCAGAGAAATCGCGTGCGTTAGTGTGAGAAAGAAACATCATATATGGAATTGAAACCAGAGTGAGGAGGAGGATCTGTTGTTTATGTCCATGGTGGGTGGTGGCGCCTAAAATTTTGACAGCTTCTTGATAAGAGAAATTATGCGATGCCAGCGCCTCCACGAGATTGCCACTTGTGTTGCATTTCAAAACGTCTGTTAAAAACCTTACACACGATTGAGAACGGACTTGTATGTCTGTTCTCTGTGATGCAACGATGCAACGTTTAATCGCCAATACCCGTCATTTCAAATTTCACGGACCATCCTGTTGATGTTGAAACTAGGCGTCTATCGGCGGAAATTACACTCATTTCGGTTGGTAGCCATTATCTGAAAGTGGGGCACGTTCGCCGCTCCTACAAACTTATCATTCTCTTTTCCGGCAGTAACCGAGTAGGAAGCATTTTTGTCGTTCGTGTCGAAAAATAGTGAATTAGTGCCGAAAATCTTGCTGATTTTCCATTTCGGAACGTTTAGACCGAGTGCATTTCGACTGCAAGTGTGGAATGAATGTTTCTAGTTCCGAGCTACGGTCAAATTCGCTGGCCAGCTGAGGTAATTTTGAGTTTTTTCTCTGGGCGAGTCCACAGCAGCTACGGATTGCTTGTGTTGCGATTTTCAAGATGGCGGCGGCTGCTCTGTACGGTGGGTCTGGCGTTCAAGTTGGCGACCGAAATTAGTTTCGAAGCTGTCAAAATTTAAATTTGTTGTAAAATAAAAAAAAAATTAGCTTAATGTTTGTAAAAGTATAATTTCAATTTTGTGATTTGAATGCATTCTCCCGTCGGCCAAGTAATTCTTTTGTTAGTGATATAAAGCAGGTCAAGAGAAAATTCTTGTGTAATTCAGTAAAAGTAGAACTTTATTGCAAGGAATCAGGTATCCAATATTAAAAAAATAAACTCATTTTTTTCAGTTCATCAGCAGAATAATTGAAAAATAGTTAAAAATTGAAATGCGATCATTTAATTTGATGGTAGATAATATTTTTATGTTTATCCAAATGTAATTATATTTCAAGACATTTGCTTCCTTGACCGGATATAAAATATGTATATACTAACTAGTTACCGTTAAAAATAAACAATTACAATTTGTATTGTATTTTATACATTTATGCAGCAGTCGCCAAATTCATGTTTTATAATGATGAAAACATTGTACAATTCTAAAATGAATATTTTGTTCCTCTATTCTTGAGCAGCAGAGTATCTCCAGATTACAATCGAGGCATTTGTCTGATTTATTTCGAATAATGTTGAAAGTTTCTCTTTGCTTTGTCAAGCACCTCTGACGATGGTCCTTTTTCCATTCTAGATGATTAAAAAATGAATGAAGGTGATTCAGCGGGAGGGCAAAGAGGTCGTAACCTAGCCCTTCCTGCTGGGACTGACCGCATAATATCAAGCATAAGTAGTGCAGGCCAGTTGCCCGTACTAGGGCCTGAGGTTGCCGCATCACCAATGTCCCGTTCGCCTGCCGACGAAAGACAGCACAACTTTCAGCAGATTCAACAGCAAATGCAGAGCACTTCCCCTGTGTCAGGACATTTGGGCAAGCCTCTCATTCAACAGCAGCAGCAACAGTTCACAAACAATACGGTCAGTTTAATTCCAGCCGGCACTGTTATCGGTGCTGGTGGGGCTTTGAACTTCAAACAGCAGCAGCAATTCTTAGTGACATCAACGAACAGTGCTTCTAACGTTTTACTAAGTAGTGTCAGCAATACTGGTAATGAAACAAACAATTCTGTCGTTATCGGCGCACAATTGGCTAGCAGTGGAATCATAGGAAGTGGAAATAACAATAACGCAACAAGTGCAAGTGGATTAATATCAGCCAATCAAGTTCATCAAGTCGGTGGTATAAACTCTGGTGGGGGTAATACGTTCGTTCACCAACAAGCGCCAAGTGTTTTAGTGCCAGCGTTAGCGAGTGCAGGCCCAGTAGTAGGGCCTATCGGGTCTTCGGTTCCCGTTTCGCCTACTGCCCGGAAGAGACTGAAGCTAGAACCAATTCCTGTTGTGTTCGAGGTGGAACATGATATTTCTGCTCTCAAGAAACTAATTTTGGAGCACAAGTATATGAGATTAAGGAGCATTAAGGAAAAGTAAGTATATTTTGTAATGTTGGTAAAAATATGTTAATGCAATACGTACTATGCGGTATATTAAAATCATTTTAAAAGAACTTGACGCTAGAATATCTAAATAAACCATATAAAGTGAACGGCCTGAAAACCAAAGCAACACTCCGCATGGTAGTTAAGGGCGCCAAACAAAGGACTTCAAAACCACAATGGTGCAAATGGTTCATGAGACGTTCACTCAAAATAGTAATGAACGTGTTTCTTAAGAGATATAAAAAACGGAGTTTTACCTAGCATGAAGAACCATTAACAAAGGAATCGTTTATGCTAGAAAATCAAAAATCATGGTTTTGGTTTATAAGCCGTAATCATATGTTACGCGAGATCTGTAGAATATCGCATGATATTTCGTATATCCAAAACGTTCAAACAATTAGCATCAGAATTTTAATTCCTATTCCTATCGAATAGTTACAAAGTCGGATCTCATTTGAACTGTTTGTTTGAGAAACTGCATATGTAACATTTTTGCCAAAATGAGATTTTCTGAATCCTCGTCCAAAAATACATATTCTGGCAAAAATTACGAAAAAAATTTTTTTGTTCTGGAATGTATGAAAAAAATTTAGTTTGTTTGAGAAACTACATATGTCCACGTACTTTGAAGAGCAATTGTGGAGTACTGCTTACATTTTTTGCACTGAAAGTGCCCCAGGGTGTTGAGTTTTGACAAAAACTATTGATCTGTATCGGAGAAATCGAAAGAATCGATGCAAATTTGTTCAAAAATAGTTTTTTGTTGTTTTCTCGAAATAGTGTAAAATGGACTTATGCAGTTTCTCAAACAAATGATTCATTTGTAGGCCCTTTTTAAATATCAAACAGGAACAATTTCGCTTAACTTTTCAAAAGGACCTAAGTAACATTTTAGGAAAAAACGAGTTAAGTGTTGCAAATAATAACTTTCATACTAATCTACATGCTACATGAACACTCGTGCTTATGTTATATCTAAGGCCAGATAAAATTAAAATACAAAGAAATGACCGATGTACAAAATTAATAAAATCAAATTTGATTGTTACTTTGGATATTCGATCCATAGAGCATACAAAACGTCCAATGTAACAATAAAATCCAAATGAAACAAAATTGTACATAGGGGAACTGTCTCGATCTCCATCTCACTGAACATAATATTCATCTCATCGCAAAACAACGAAATATAGCACCAATTTTGTCGCTTCTTTTTGTCAACATGCGTGCTTACTGCTGAAAAAATCACAAAAATAAGAAACGAATCAAACTGGTTTTCAATGTTTTGCTTTTGATGGGATGAATATCGGAGCCATGAGATGAATTCCAGAAGCAGTTCCTCTAGGTCTTTTCAATAATGTTCAGAAATACAGTTCACCGATTCTTAAGAGTCATGAATATCTCGCTTTACTTTTCAAAAAGGACCTAAGCAACATTTTTTACATGAATTTATTTGAATAGCGCAATCTACAGAACAACATGAAAGCTTTGCAGTACTCAAATTAATTCATGAAAAAAATGTTATTTAGGTCCTTTTGAAAAGTTAAGCGAGAATTCTAAGCGGATGTGAAAGAGGAATATATCGATTCCGATAAACCAAAAAAGTGCAAATCACATTTACCAATAAATATTTTGTCATAAAGTCTAGTCATGATAATTTGGTAGCTATAACAAGTATTTCGCTTTGGACTTCAAACTTTTAACAATTCAAGCATAATTTTTCATAACGACGTATGTAACAATTATGAGGATTCGAGAAATCCTTTGCAGAAAGTTGACAAAACTTTTTCTAAAACTGTTTTAAAACTAAATCTTTTTTCAATACTTTTTTCCGCTGGCATGCATCATTACATGACACGTAATAAGCGTGCTTCACAGCAAAGCTCAGTTCATTCAAATTTACTGTGAAAAACGATAAAATTATACATACACCGGTATGCTACACGTACGTCGGTGTACATTGGTCGGTTTTCCATAGTGCACGATTGACGCAACTGCAGTTTTGTTTTGCTTTTTTTGTTACATATGTCGCTCTCAGTTCCCATATGTTAAAGCGGCGTATGTAACAGTGAGACTTCAAAAATAGAATTTTTTACATACGTCGATTCGCAAAAAGATCGAATTAAATAATTTTAAGATCTGAAATCAGTAAAATCGATGCGTATTATATAAAGCCGCGTGTGATTGTCACGTTGTATTAAAAACCCCGTTTTGTTTACTTTTGTTACATACGTCGTTATGAAAAATTATGCTTGAATTTGATTAGTATATAACTGGTTTACCCCGGCCCAAAAAGACAATTATTAACTTTGGAGAATTTTACCGGAAGCGGTTAAAGAACTAAATCATTTTTCATCAGACTCCTGTATGAAGGGTCAAAAATGGGTGGGGTGGTACCATAAGCAGAGACACTTATGCGAATCCACGGGATGCGGGATGAATAGAGAATCTCCTTCCTTCCTCCTGAAAGTTCGTACATACAATATTATAATCTAGCCCTCGTTTCCCAGATTGACCCAATAGATGGGGAGAATAGCCCGCCCTTTATCCACGAGATGTTTACAATAGGAAGTTGGCGATTCCACTCTTCCTGTCCAAATCACTTCAATCGGGTGCCCTGATGTTTTTTTGGTATATAATCATATAGTTTCAATATATAATTTGGTAAATAAATAATATAATGGAATTCTCTCACCAAGTTTCAATTCCATGTCCTGGCCGAGAAAGGACCTTTCTTCAACGCCAGCTGATTTTAGATTAATGCCTTCAGAGATCAAAAACCAATAGCTCTTCAAAAGATATTCTGGTTTAGATCGGGGAATATGCTTCATTCTGGTTCAAAGATCGAGAAATAGACCTCTTGATTCACAACGAACTGTGCTTACTTGATACTTGATGGGCTACAGCTCTTCGATGAACCTACGCCGAATGGAGTATCCTTCTCCACTGGACTCGATCTTGGGCCAATCGCTTCCAGTCGCCCTGAACATTGAGCGCCAGGTCCTCTTCAACTGCAAAAAGCCATCGTGTACGCGGCCTTCCACGAAGCCTGCGGCCTCTTCCGGGTTCTCTACTAAATATTATCTTCGCTTGACGTTCTTCCGGCATACTAACAACGTGACCAGCCCACCGTAGTCTGCCGTATTGAATAAGCTTAATAATATCCAGCCCTTTATACACCTGGTACAATTCGTGATTCATGCTACGCCGCCAGATACCGTTCTCCTGTTTACCGCCGAGTACCTTACGCTTAAACACTCCGAAAGCTCTCCGATCAGCCTCCTTTAACGTCCATGTTTCATGGCCGTATAAAGCCACCAGAAGAATCTGTGCTATGGTATGCCAAATAGCCTTAAAATAATTGACTATTTTTCTTTATTATGCCAAACGGTCGTTATGCCAAATGGCCCCTGGCTATTCAACTCGTTATGCCAAATGGCATTTTTACTCTAAAAAACCTTCATGTCATATTTACCTGAAAACAAATATGGTTCTCATCCACCATACTTTTCACGTATGAGTGTCCTGAATGGCATGTAACCTTAACAAAATTTGTCTTCGTTGATTTACGTGATTTATCAGGTGAATCTGACTGGATTTTTCAGTACTAATGACGTGAAGCTTAAAAATAGTACATGTTTGATCAGGTGAACCTAACGTGGTTTCTACGTACTGGTTTCGTGAACTTTTAGTGAAAGCTCCATGACATTAGGTAACTACTACATGGTTTGGAATATATTCCTTTTTTTTTTTGTTTTAAATGGATGCAAAATAAGTTAGTGACTGCCCGCAGCGTTACAAAGGAGACCTCTTCGCGTTGTTGATGCGCTTGATGCGTTGAAATCCATTTGATGCAGAATGATGTCTTTATCATTATATCTGGAATGCTGTCATTCGGCCATTGCGCTTCGGAGTTATCGCAAAAACACAACAAGCCAAAATTACTGAAGAAGTCGATTTTTTTTTCAGATTTGTTCAGAGACGATGAAACTAGTTTCTTTCTTAAAAATTGCTGTCATTTCAGCTGTTAAATCAATCAAAAAGTAGTCCACCCTTGGAATTTGAAATCTAGAATAGATATTTTATACTTCATTTCATTCATTTAGTTTACATCTAAACAGATAACACTGAATCATTTTGATTTGACGCCACAATACACGGTTCGAGGCCGCATGGCTGGAGAGCTTCGAATGCGCCCCACGCTCGCCAAGTCGTTGGTTTTGCACCTGGTCTGCCCATCTTGCTCGCTGCGCTCCACGTCGTCTCGTCCCTGCCGGATCGGAAGCGAACACCATCTTTGCAGGGTTGCTTCCGGCATTCTTGCAACATGCCCTGCCCATCGTACCCTTCCGGCTTAAGCTACCTTCTGCAGGGTTGGTCATTTCTCACACTTCGTCTTGAAATGTGTAGAGATTTTACAAATAAAGAGAAGTGTATTGATTCACACTCGAGAGCGTTCACACGTACGTGTGATTGAAGCCAAGAGAAATATGATCGATAAAGAGTAATAATATTTTCGGTCGCGTGTGTTTTGATATTGTGTACAAAATGGTCTATGTTTAGGCGCTCACAACAACGTATTTACATGGAAGATTTAGAATATAGCCTAAATGTATGCATTTTGGTAAACAGCAAATTACCATTTTCCTGTACTTTACACTTGTGGACTTGTGCGACGAAGAGTGGATACTACGCACGCTCCTTCAAACAAAGATAAAGTGTATTTCTGCACAATACACTCGGATAACAGATCGAGAAAAGAGAAGTTTTTACACCTTCTCTTGAATACTCCTCAGAGCGAACCAACCCTGCTTCTGGATACTTGGTTCGCCGTAGAGCTGAGCGAGCTCGTGGTTCTTTCTTCGCCGCCACACACCGTCTTTTTGCACTCCGCCAAAGATGGTCCCTAAGTACCCGTCTCTCGAATACTCCGAGTACTTGCAAGTCCTCCTCGAGCGTTGTCCATGTTTCATGTCCGTAGAGGACAATCGGTCTTATTAGCGTCATGTACATGATACTGGCGAATCTTTTTTTGACCGCAGTTTCTTCTGGAGCCCGTAGTAGGCCCGACTTCCATAGATGATGCGCCTTCGTATTTCACCACTAACATTGTTAATCAGCCGTTAGCAAGGATCCAAGGTAGACGAATCCCTCGACTACCTCGAGAAACCCCCGTCTAACGTAACACTGCTTCCCAGGCGGGCCCTGTTGCGCTCGGTTCCGCCCACAAGCATGTACTTTGTCTTTGACGCATTCACCACCAGTCCAACTTGTGTTGCTTCACGTTTCAGGCGGGTGTACAGTTCAAATGCGGGTGTACCTTTGCAAATGTTCGGTCGACAATGTCCATGTCATCCGCGAAACAAATAAATTGACTGGATCTGTTGAAAATCGTACCCTGGCTGTTACACCCGGCTCTCCGCATGACACCTTCTAGCGCAATGTTGAACAACAGGCACGAAAGTCCCTCACCTTGTCTTAGTCCTCGGCGCGATTCGAACGAACTGGAGTGTTCGCCCGAAATCTTCACACAGTTTTGCACACCATCCACCGTTGCTTAGATCAGTCTGGTAAGCTTCCCAGGGAAGCTGTTCTTGTCCATGATTTTCGATAGCTCTACGCGGTCTATACTGTCGTATGCCGCCTTGAAATCAACGAACAGATGGTGCGTTGGGACCTGGTATTCACGGCATTTTTGAAGGATTTGCCGTACAGTAAAGTTCGGGTCCATTGTCGAGCGGCCGTCAACGAAGTCGGCTTAATAACTTCCCACGAACTCATTCACTAATGGTGACAGACGACGGAAGATGATCTGGGATATCACTTTGTACGCGGCATTAAGGATGGCTCGAAAGTTCTCACACTCCAGCTTGTCGCCTTTCTTGTAGATGGGGCATATAACCCCTTCCTTCCACTCCTCCGGTAGCTGTTTAGTTTCATAGATTCTGACTATCAATTTGTGCAGGCGTGCTAGCTTTTCCGGGTTCATCTTGATGAGCTCCGCTCGGATACCATCCTTACCAGCTGCTTTATTAGTCTTTGGCTGTTGGATGACATCATGGCATCCTTAACTTCCCTCGAGGTGGGGGCTGGTTGGCTTCCATCGTCCGCTGAACTGACGTAGTTATCTCCTCCGCTGACTTGACTTTCACTGTCTGTACTCTCAGCGCCATTCAAATATTCCTCGTACTGCTGCTTCCGCCTTTCGATCACCACACGTTCGTCCGTCAAGATACTCCCATCCTTATCCGGGCACATTTCGGCTCGCGGCACGAAGCCTTTGCGGGATGCTTTGAGCTTCTGATAGAACTTGCGTGTTTCTTGAGAACGGCACAGCTGGAATTAGGAAGTAATGTTAGTCACAAATAGAGATGAAATGTTATATTTCCAATAGCTCAAGTAAAGAAAACAAAAAAAAATAAAATCATTTAATGGAGGCACTCCAGTGCCCTTTGACTTTCATGAAGTACAACAAGCATCACAACTGATCACAGTTATGCTCTCTTAAGTATAACTATCGTTTGCGAGAAATATATGAACAGAAAATGTGTTCTTATATTGAAAAAATCTCCTTTAAAATTATGGGACTTTACGAGTGGGGCAGGGCAAGTGAAAAATCCAAACAGATTTTTTGATTTTCCGAATCTTTTGTATCCTAAAACTATTTTCCAAAGATCTTGTTTGCAGGCATTTAAAGATTGGATAGATGATTCGTTATGCCATAAATATGATCAATTTCAATATTATATTGAACTTTTATGACTTGATGAACATGAACTATACGATTTCCTTTACCCACTTGCCCCACTGTATTTTAGTTGATTCTTTGTGCTATTTTATTAATTCTGGTCAATCAGGGGGTAGTAACCATAGATTTGTGTAGTCATGTCAAACCTGAGCTTTTAATTTTTTTTATAAATGGATTGCGAGTGGTTTGGCCTATGCATCTAATTTTTTAGATTCATTCAGTAGCCGCTAAGTTGCGAAAGCCGACGGAGGTCCTTCGTAGCTTAGTTGGTTGAAGCACCAGTCTAGCGTACTGCGGGTCGAGGGTTCGAGTCCCATCGAAGGAAAGTATTTACATCCAATACATTTTTCAAATCATAATCTTCCACATAATGTTCATATTCACATCTGAGCTTTCAGAACATTGAATGTCGAGAATGTCGGGTGGTTCAATACCCAAAAAATAGGCAATTAACTTTAATTGACCTGAAAAAAATTAAATAATTTTCTTTTTTTTCTGGGAACGGTACATTCTGAGAAATGGAATTCTGGAATATGGTTTCCTGGGAAATAGTATAGAACCCCATTGACATCAGTCTAAGCTAAGCTATACGATTGTAGCTACGTTTTTACTTTTTTTAGGTCCTCATTTTTACATATGCGTTCATTTCTCATGATGACTCAACTACAATAATCTGAAAATTGATCAATTCCATTCTGGAAGAGATTAGTTTTTATCGGATGACAATCGAGGCATTTGTCTGATAGAAGTTAAACGCATCTATAAATATATTTTTTATATTGTTAGTTTATACAACACAATAGCTAATCATTATTCCTGTCACTATCTTTTTTGCAGGTACTCTGAACATGTAGCGGAACTGTTTTTTCTTCAGTCCGGTGGTACTATGATGGAATATCCTGCATGGAGAAAGAAACCACATACGCCAGCTTTTTTGAACTTTATGAGAACGTACAAGTTAGAACCCTTATCGTCCAATCTGGAAGAAGCAGGAGAAATACTTAAACAGGTTCGTCTCAAATGTTAAGGCGCTTTCGATCATTATTGAAGTATCTAAAATGTTTATCTTCCAGCAATCAAGTCGATCGCTATCGTCGTCGGTAGCGAGTACCAATTCGTCAAACTTACCGCAAGGAGCAGAAATTAAAATTCCAGGTGTAGGAGCGACGCCCGTAGCCGTGTCGACACAACTACCGGCCGCAGTGGCTCAGCTGAGTCAGCAGGGTAATGTTACTCCGTTTAATCATTTTGTTCGTTTACACAACGCTTTCTGATTTTGTTTGTTTCACTGGTGATAACCCTTGATTTCCAACCCATATCTATCATTCACTACTCTTTGGTTTGCACACGACCACTACATTGACATTGTCTGTTTTGAGTTTATTGATCTTTTCATCGTTTCACGTGTTTATCCTGTAAATAGTTACATACAAACGGTATTCTCATCACTATCATGCCTTTTTAACGCAACGAATCAAGAGGCCCTGGTGATTTGAATTTGAATCTACATGATAAACAATTGTGTCATAAAATCACGATTCGACGACTCTTCCTTTTCTTTTCAGTAAAAATGCAAAAGACTCCAGGAATTTTCTTTGCTAGTTTTGATTGTGGATAACCAATACCTACTTATATTCAACCAAATACCGGGACCACATTTATCTTTGTTCTTTCTGCATCTTTATTCTTGTTTCTCTTGGCTTCTGTCTCTTTTCTCCCTTTTTGTGTACTTGTAGGTCACATACCCGGAAGGCCTCAGGGAGGTCGCCACGGGATGGTCTTTGGTCAGATTAGCGTACCACCTGTGGTAGGAAACCCCTCTGTACCTCTGGTGCCAGGTTCGCACCGTTCCACTCACATTATCTCAAAACAAGTCAAGAGCATCTTTTGGCTGGCTTTCGTTGTTTCCTTTCTCAGTTTCACTATTTGCTCTACTAGAACTTATTTGGTTTTCTTTGGGAAACGCGATTTATTTTCTTACCCTTTTTTTATAATGAATGTTTCGAGCGAATGATGGTACTTCTGATTTCTAGCGTTTTTTTCCTTTCCTGTATTTTTTCTAATGTCTTCCATATTGATTTTCATGAATAATTTTACCTGGTTGTCCATCACTTCAGCATTTAGGTTTTTGACCAATAGAATGATTTCATATATGTATCAGAAATGCTTATTGCAAAAATTGAACTTCCATAATCTGATTATTTGATATTACTCAAGCAGGGTATGTTTTTATGTCTTGCATTTAACAGTTACTCAATAGTAGTATTAACTTACCTGCAGCTGATGATATATGGAATCTTTTCTTAAAGCATGCCATAGTTTGTTAGAACATAATCATATACCTACATCTGCAGAATTCATTTCATGATGCTTTAGTTCGCTTAACTGTGCAAAGTAGTTACTCACCATGATGACTTAAATACTGATTGCTTCGTTTGTCTCGTTCTGAGACAAAAGAAGCTTATATTAAGGATGACTATCGAGGCATTTGTCTGATATATTTTAGTATTCTCAATTTAGTGTATATCGGCTGTTATGCCATTTGGTTAATTTCCGACATTTTTCTCAATCTTTCATTTCATCTCAAGGCGGCACCCCCATCATTCCGGACCCAATCGGAATAGGAGCAACGCCGACCATCGAGAAGCGGAAGCACGTGCAAACGGTTTCTATTGCATCTGCGGCGGCTTCATCGTCTTTGGGAATCTTAGCCTACACCTCTGCATCGGCCAGTGGAAGCGGTCTGGTGCCGGTGGAAAGCGGTGGTTCGGCATCCGGAAGTGGCAACAGTGGAACCTCCAATGCACAGCATAATGGAACCTCTTCGAATGGTACGGCCGGTGGCAATGGCCAAGATCAGTACACCAACAAAGCCAAACAAGAAGTATACGTGATGCAACGGATACAGGAACTCCAAAAGGAGGGACTATGGAGCGAAAGGCGGCTACCCAAGCTGCAAGAACCTCAAAGGCCAAAGGCGCATTGGGATTACCTTTTGGAGGAAATGGTTTGGTTAGCAGCCGATTTCGCTCAGGAACGAAAATGGAAGAAAGCGGCTGCCAAAAAGTGTGCTCGGATGGTCCAGAAGCATTTTCTTGACAAAGCCATGGCAGCACAACGTGCTGAAAAGGCTCAGGAGCAACAATTAAAGCGTATAGCGGCATTTGTTGCGAAGGAAATAAAAATATTCTGGGGTAATGTCGAGAAACTAGTCGAATACAAACAGCAAACCAAACTGGATGAAAAACGAAAAGTGGCTCTTGACCAGCAGCTCAGCTTTATCGTGGATCAGACCGAAAAATACTCTCAACAGCTGGTGGAAGGTATGAACAAACCCAAAGCGATTCAGGATCGTAATACCAGCAAAGCTAATAGTTTGAGCTCTAGTCGCGTGCCCTCGCCTCAGCCTAAGAATGCTTCCGATGATGAATTTCGTCCAGACAGTGAGATATCTGACGACGACGAGGAGACGATTGCCAAAGCTGAAGCGGAAGCAACTGGAACCAACGAAGAAGTTGCAGCCCTGCAGAAGGAATCCGAAATGGATCTGGATGACTTCCTCAAGAACCTGCCGAAAGACTATTTGGAGAACAGGGATAAAATCGTTCTTTCTGTAAGTATTTATGGAATTGTGTTGAGCGGGTTTAAGCATTTAATCATGCAACGATTGTATCGTAAAGTGACTGTATAAGCAAAAACACTGCTAGTGTTCCGTTGTGATTGTCCTTCTAATATTAATTCCATATTGTATTTAATCAAACAGGATCCGGAAGAAAGTGAAAAAGAGAGCGAATCCAATGACAAAGATTTCTCCGCAGCCGAGAATAGTACTGACGACGAGAATACTATCATGGAGCAAGAGAAGCAAGAACGCAATCAGGACCACAAGAAAGAAATTGATGAACTAAACGTAACTATTCAATTATTCGTAACAGAATCATTCAATTTCACTTTCGAATTTTAATGCGTTTACAGGCGGAAAATGAAATGAGTATAGAAGAGTTGATGGCGAAATATAATCGGCCACCACCTGGGCGATCGGTCGAGAAGATGGAAGTCGACTCGGACGACGACAAAAGTGACTCGGAAGAAGAGTCTGATTCGTCCCAAGCCGATGACGATGACGAACAGTTGTCTTCATCGGATGAGGACATGAACGAAGAGCTGAAGGATAACGATGACGAGGAAATCGGTTTAAAGAATCTGCTGGACGACGAAATGGCCGGTAAAAGTCAGAGCGAAAAGGATGAAATCCTGAACGATGCGGCTGCGATCGCCGAGAGCATTCAACCGAAGGGAAATACCCTGTCATCGACCAGTGTTGTAACGCCAATTCCTTTTCTGCTGAAACACACTCTCCGTGAGTATCAGCACATCGGTTTGGATTGGTTGGTGACGATGCACGATCGGAAACTCAATGGAATTTTGGCTGACGAAATGGGTCTGGGTAAAACGATTCAGACTATTTCGCTGTTGGCTCACTTGGCATGCGTAAAGGGTAATTGGGGCCCCCATTTGATTATTGTACCTTCTTCGGTGATGCTAAACTGGGAGATGGAGTTCAAAAAATGGTGTCCTGGGTTCAAGATTCTGACTTACTATGGTTCGCAAAAGGAACGCAAGCTTAAGAGAACAGGCTGGACCAAAGTGAATGCGTTCCACGTCTGTATAACATCGTACAAGTTGGTTATCCAGGACCACCAAAGCTTCCGGCGAAAAAAGTGGAAATATCTTATCCTGGACGAGGCACAAAACATCAAAAACTTCAAGTCACAGCGGTGGCAACTGCTTTTGAACTTCCAGACGGAACAGTGAGTAATGGCATGAATACTAAAATTGTTTACCTCTACTTTTCAATGATGATACTTTCACTAAAACTGCTGATCAGTTTTGAAAGTCTGTTCTAGAGTTTCGAAACTGTTCTACAGATGACAATCGAGGCATTTGTCTGACAGTCAATATCACGAATAGCTTCCTTATCAAAATAGAGTGGAAATCTAAATAATTATGCATTTCATACAGACGGCTCCTACTAACGGGAACGCCTCTCCAAAACAACCTGATGGAGCTGTGGTCGCTGATGCACTTCCTGATGCCACACGTTTTCCAATCCCATCGAGAGTTCAAGGAGTGGTTCTCGAACCCGATGACGGGGATGATTGAAGGCAACTCGGAGTACAACGAGAACATAATCAAGCGCCTTCATAAGGTCTGTAACCTGTACGTAATGTAGTATTATGATTATTATTTCCACGTTCAATTAGTGTTATGTGGGGTTAGCAAACTACGCTATCATCATGGATTTTTGTTATGTCAATTCTAGAAAAAAAATCAAGAAGAAGAAAAACTTCCATTTTCATTTTACTGAAACAAATTTAGGACGGAACAAATATGAATTCCTTCTTTTGTCATGTTGGTCTTTGGATAACATAGAGAGTCATTTTTTCGTGTATATTGCAAGTGAGGTGGCAAACTACTTTTCGCTTTTATCTGTCGTTTACCTCTCGAATGTTCGAGCTCAATATTTTATTTATTTTTTCCAATCCAATTTTGAATTCCCCTCTCAAATAATAAAATAAAACCACTAAAAAATCGAGGGACGGTGACAGAAGAAGAAAATAATATTTGTTCCGGTCTTATTTAATCTCGATAACAAAATGTTAATATCAAATCAAATTACTTTGCATTATCCTGTGACTTTATTTATTAATATCAATCGTTGAAAAAAATAAATTATATAAATTGCATAGATATAATATAGAATTGATGAGCCTGATAATACCGTAATTTATTTCTGAAAGGTTTTTGTTTGTATGTGTGTGTTTGTTATTCATCCAGTCATTTTATGTTCGTTTTCATATTCTGCTCGGCAATAGAAGGTATATCATAATCGCACTCACGGAACCCTCTACTCTCAAGCTAAGCCTTAGGGTCGATGCCCACGTAGCGTCTTTTCAACTCGGCGTGCACACGGAGTTAAAAAAAAACGCAGGTGTGTATCGAAAAAAAGCGTTAACGCAGCGTCACCTCACCTGCGTTATTTTATCGCTGTGTGCACGCTGCGTTGAAAAGACGTTACGTGGGCATCGGCCCTTAATCGGCTCTTGTTCATCATGAAAAATTTCGCCAAAAAAAAGTCTTTAATTGCCTATGCTTATTTTTGACTGGTTAGGCCGTTACAAATATTTAATTCAAATTATGTCCTACTGGTCTCCGAAGGGTCAAGGGGGAGGGGGGGTGGTCGATAATAAAAAATAAACATTAAAATGATTTCTTGGATTTGTTAAAGAATATTTTGAAAATCCTTAAAATTATCCGAATTTTTTTGTTACCCCCTCAAAATATTATTTTTGAGCAAAAAAAATCCGAGGGGGGGGGGGAGACATTATTGTTTTTAAATATTTGTATCGGCCTTATTAATTGCAATTAATTGTAGGCTTAACAAATAATTTGAGAGAAAATCGTAAAAAATCTGAATTGTTTAAGATAATGTTTTGTTAGTTTAGTTTTCTTGTAAGGGGCTGTCCATATACCACGTGGACAGGTTTTGGTCAGTTCCAGATACCCCCCTCCCCCAGCGTGGACAATTGTTCATATAATATTTCAAAAATTTGTATGAACCGTGGACATTCGTCATACTCCCCTCCCCCCTAAAATGTCCACGTGGTATATGGACAGCCCCTAATATCATCAAAAGTAGTTGAAGCTTTTTTCATCGATAGATAACCTCTTTTTCTCAGCCAAGCAGAATACGTACGTTCCGATTCATTATTTTCCTGTATTCAATCATTGGATCAATAATCATAATTTAGAAAATTCGGTACAAAAAACCCTTAATAAATTAATTGTTTTCACTTTCAGGTATTACGCCCATTTCTACTGCGCCGGTTGAAATCCGAAGTGGAAAAACAAATGCCAAAGAAATATGAACACGTGGTCATGTGTCGGTTGTCCAAGAGGCAGAGGTTTCTGTACGACGACTTCATGAGTCGAGCGAAGTATGTTCTTAGACAAGCATCTTCAATTCCTTCATAACTAACCAACTTTTTCTCAATTCAGAACCAGAGAAACGCTTGCTTCGGGCAACCTTTTAAGCGTGATCAATGTGCTGATGCAGCTCCGAAAGGTTTGCAATCACCCCAACATGTTCGAGGAGCGACCCACAATTTCACCATTCCGAATGGAAGGGATTAACTTCCGGACTGCTTCCTTGGTTTACAATATGTTGAATTATGATCCCTTCACGGTATGTTAGCGTGTAGTTCGAATAGTAATTTTAAAATAGCTAAACTTCTTTGCTTCCGCAGCAAATTGACCTGTCTTCCCTAAATCTCGTGTTGATCAAGTTGGAACTGGTGTTGTCTGCCTATGTGGCCTACCGATCCCAACGGTTATGCATGCCAAAGCGGTTGATCGAGGAGATAGATTCAACACCAGAACCGCCACCACGATGTCCGACGGGCAGACTTCGACTGCACGTTCGTGTGCCAAATTTGCGAGTTCAGGAAACGATCAGCAACAGCACTGGAGTCCGAGTTGGAACCAGTCCAGCCATGAAGACTGAAGGAACGCGTTATGTTCCGCTTGTAAATTCTTCGCTAGTAGATAGGAAACCTTTGATCGAAGTGATCAGCTCGCAACCGGCTGCAGCGTCGGGAGCGATTCCAATCGACGACCCACAGTTGTCGAATGTAAATCTACGTAAACGATGTGATATGAATAGTGGTATCAGCAGTAGTGTTAGTAATATTAGTACTCATAGTAATAGATTCAGTGCTGGGCACGTAGCGCAAATTGTGCAAACTTCCTCTGGAAGGCAGTTAATTTTAACGCCGAGTAGTAGCACTTCATCTACGCTTATGACACCTAGTGGACAACGTCTAACAGTGGTCAATAGAATAAGTACTCCCCCCTCTACGTCCAATGTTGTCAGTAGCATAACTCAATCTCAGACAACGGGCGCCCAAAATGTTCCTTCTGCTGCAAGTCCGATTTCATCGACGTTAGCAACTTCGATAGTGCAACAATTAAGGCATCATTCCTACTCATGTGCTGCCACCAGCCTAACTCCCGAAGAGTTGGAACAGAAAATCCGTACCGAGTTTTACCTGGCTAGTGTGGAAGAGTCGCGCAAAGAGCGGAGAAGCCAAATCCTAGAGCTGCTGGGTAGAATGAATCAGAAACGGTGCGACGTAGTTCCGATCTATGGAAGCGATTTGTGCGAATCTGTTGCACAGGCGCTCGATGAAAGTTTCTTGGACGTTGATGCGGTTCCAATGATCTCGCTAGGACCTTACTACTGCCAACGAGCTTGTCAGAGCGTCAGTTCAAGTCTGGCGAATGCCATCAAATCCATCGAGCAACGAACGGAAGAGTTTCGCTCGGTGCTGAATAATTTTGTCATTTATGTACCTGCAGTATGTGCTCCGGCACCAAGTATTCACGTGTCGCATCCGTATCCTTCCCGAACGAACGAAGAACAAGACAAAGATGAGACGATTCAGGAAATGTTTAAGCCAGTTTTAAGGATATTGCATCCGATAATATCAGCGATGAGCACTCAGGTGAGTTAGTATCTTTATTTGGGTTTTAGTAGCTTTCGTAACATTACTTGGAGAACGTGTTAGTTTCCCTACATTTGGTTTTCTTTTGTGGACATGTAACTGCTCTTAAAATCGATTGTTTCAAAGTGCATCTTTGTTACGATTTTTGCAATGGAGCCAGATTAAATCACTCAGCATTGACCATCCAGCGGACACTGTCGTTTATCGCAGTTGGCCTCTAGAACCTTGCTACACTTAATTTTCTGCATCATATCAGTGACTATATTCTTAATTGCCATTTGAAATAGTTTTTGTCGTGATGCAACAAATTGTATAATCCTCATCACTTCCACTATCTTATCCTTTGTTTACCGTTGTTACAGTTTCCAGACCCTCGTCTCATTCAGTATGACTGTGGGAAGCTACAAACGTTGGACCGACTGTTGAAGCAGCTCAAGTCAGGCAGCCATCGAGTGTTGATATTCACGCAAATGACCCGCATGCTGGATGTGTTGGAAGCATTTCTAAACTATCATGGTCACATATACTTGCGGTTGGACGGTACTACCAAAGTCGAGCAACGGCAACTGCTGATGGAGCGGTTCAACGGAGACAGGCGAGTTTTCGTCTTTATCCTTTCCACGCGATCTGGCGGAGTTGGCATCAATCTTACCGGTGCTGATACTGTGATATTCTACGACTCCGATTGGAACCCCACTATGGATGCTCAGGCGCAAGATCGGTGTCATAGGATTGGACAGACCAGAGACGTCCACATTTACCGATTGGTTAGTGAAAAGACCATCGAAGAAAATATTCTTAAGAAAGCCAATCAGAAGAGAATGCTCGGAGATTTAGCCATCGAGGGAGGAAACTTCACTACGGCATTCTTCAAAAGCTCCACTATTCAAGATCTGTTTACGGTGGATGTCGTGGAGGAAGATGCAACAACACGTTTGGCGGAGGTTATCGATCGAGATCGAGAGCGTAAAGAACGACTGAATCAGAGCATGGCGGCAGGAACGAGTTCTACCGTCGTTGCTGTACCGAGTTCAAGTGGAGCGCAAGAAGAGTCTAAATCTGCAATAAATGTTTTCGAATCAGCTCTGGCAGCTGCTGAAGATGACCAAGATGTGCAGGCGGCCAAGTTTGCTAAGGCTGAGGCGTCAGCTGATTTGGAAGAATTTGATGAAAATATTCCAATTGATCAAGAACCCAAGGAAAAGGAGCCAGAAATGAGCAAGGCCGAAAAGGAGGTTCAAAATCTCATCAAACAGGTGGGTGTTTCAAATATTTCTAAAAGTAAAAACAACCCCACCAAATACATATGGTTGCACTGAATTTCAATAGCGTAAACACTGTCGTGATAATTGGGGTAATATCAACTTCTGACGATCCAGACCGCTTTTTGTTTGCCATCGGTATATCTAAAAGCTATCAAAGTTCTCAGACACTATCTTTGCTACTTTATTTTAGTTTTAATTGAATGTCTTTAATCATTAATCTCTACTTTTTAGTTGAGCCCTATCGAACGTTACGCGATGCGATTTGTCGAAGATACGGAAGGCACTTGGACGGCGATGCAGCTGAAGGCTGTCGAGGCTGAAATCGAGCAGCAGAAGCGAGATTGGGAGGCGAATCGGTTAGCCCAGCTGAAGCGAGAAGAGGAAGCTGCGCGGCAGCTGGAAGCAGAGGAGAACGACCTTCTCACGTTCTCTCGGGAGGATGCAAGCAATCAGGTGGTTAATAAATCTAGCTCTAATCGTAGTTCTAGCGGAATCAAAATGAACAATAATAATATTAGTAGCAGAGATAGCAAGAAATTGATTCACCGGAGGGTCGCGATTGTTAAAAACTCGCACAAGGGAATCCTAGGTAAACGTAAGGGATCAATATCTGGGGAAGAAGGTGTAGGTAGGGCTAAGGGCAGGCCAGCTATGGTTGCATTAACCGGTAGGAAAGCGAAAAAAATGAAACTAGTGCGACAGAGTGATTCAATGTCGACAGACACTGTGATTCGGACTAGAAGGGATAGTGTTAGAAACATCAATACTAAACCAAACAATTTGCGCAAGAAACGATTGAGGAAAAGCCCAAACAAGAGAGCTACAGGAACAAACGAAAATAGAGAAGATAAAGATGGTGACAATGAATCGGATAAGAAGGAAGATCCAAAGGAAGTTAGGCCACCAGAAGAATTCGATAGTGAATGTAGTTTAGATGTGATGATAGACTCGAACGATGCCCCTGATTCTGATTCAAATCAAATGAATAATTATTATTCATCACAAGACGATGAGTCTGGCAGCCAAAGTCAGGACGATCACAAGACGATGGATGAATCTAAGCAAACTGATGGTGTTACGGGTGATGGCGTGAACAGTACCCCTCGTACTAGATCCCGTGGTTCAGTCAAAATTAACCTATGGACGTTGGACGATAGTCCCATACTTGCCGTCAAAAGGCCTAGAACCAGTGATAGTTTTAAAGGCAGAAAAAACACGTCTGGGGAGCAACGGGATAGTAAAAGCGATGCCCAATCTTATGACGAGTCATCGGCTGTGGAAGATGAGATCAATAATGACACTTCAGTCACGGTTAATAATGACACTTTGGTAACGGCAGATGAGAATTCATTCGCTCCGGAAGCATCAGATGTAGACCCATTGGCAACCGATGCATTAGTTGTAGATCCTGAGGTGTCGGAAACAATAAAGGAACTGAAAATTCTTGTAACTGATGTCAAACAAATGAAACATGCCAAGGTGTTGGATGGTTTTGCCACTCCGCAGAGAACACCGTCACCAAAGGCGAGGAAGCTTCGAAAGTTCATGTCAAAATCGACGAACCATCGAACCCTTGACAGTTGGGTATGCAAAACGCCAAAATCTGCCATGAACCATAGTGAAAATTCCGATTCGACAATTCCAGCCCACAGTGGTCGAACCACTCGGGCATCAATCAAGTTAGACGGTTCGGCACTGCCACACGAAAATGGAGAAACGTAAACTGCATATACATCTATGACAGGGTCAGGGTTGTGTTATGCGGGAACGGTAGCGAGTGTAAATAGTGATAGTCTTCGTTCGGTTTAACCAATCAGAAACAATCGACAATGCAGCATTGATTCACACACTGACACATCATCTAATTATTTATTTGCAATTATAAAAATCCACAGTCATTCACAGTTTATGTAATTGTTCATAGTAAGTTTTTAAGAAGCACATCATTTTGTTCATTCTACATTGTATATAATTATGTTCGCAGAATGTTCAGTTTCATCCAAAAGTTAAATTCTCCTTAGTTTATTAAACTGTTTTTTCCTCTTCTGCTGTAGTGCCACATATCTAAATGAGAGCTTTTGTTTCTAGGTATTTCTTATATTTATTATTTTGTTGTTGAATTAATCTCATCAAATTCTTATGCTTAGGAAATCACAAACAAAAGTCCTCAAAAATTTTAAGCACTTAGCATTTTGAACCAAAAGACTACCAGACGTGTTATTTTCGTCTGATGGAAGATAGATAACAAATTGTTTTGGACTGTTAAGAATCAAAATATAGTTTGTTTTGTTAAAATAATAATTGATACTGCATTTTACTTTCGGTCTCTGCATACATTGTTTAGGTTGTGCTAGTGTTTCCCATATTTCGCTTCTTCGAATGTCGATATGTGAAAATATAATGCGTGATGTGTACTAAATAGAAGGATTTAAAATATTGCACTTCATGGAGAGTTTGGAAGACAAGCATTGGATAAAAACCGCTTTTTGATATTTTATTTTCATTTGTTTTTGCGTACTAAAATGGTATTCGCGCAGGTGTCGAACTGGTTAGTAAAAATTAAAAGCCATCTGTTTATTAAAATTGAGAAAAAAATATATCCGTTACTAACATATATAAAATAGTGTAAAGTTTCAATGTTGTGTTACTCATTCGTCACACCATGTAACATAATTTAGGTCGATTCCAATTCAAGAAATCAAGTTCAGACATTCACATTTTCACAAAACTACAGGAAATCGTTTGGCCAATGTATCGATTATTTGCAAACCTTGCAACGTTTGTTATGAGCACATAATTTAACTCTATTTCCACGACTGAGTACAAGCGATTTATGGGAAAAGTAGCAAAGCACATTCTCGAAGTATGAACATTATTCGATGTGAACGAAGGGATATTGCATATTTACAAAGTATGAACCACCAATAGAAAATATATAGGAAAAAAAATGCTTTCAAATACCTACAATTCCAACGTTGAATATCGATCAAAATCTAAAAGATTAATCTAGCCTTCTCATACATCATATGCATTGTGTTAAACTTTATCTGACTAAAAAGAACGCTAGAACAAATGAACATGAAAAATTGATAGAATAAACAATTCCTTGCTGAAAAGTACGAAAAATAGTCAAATGGACTTTCAATTTCAACGGTCAATCTGTCAAATAGCGCGGCCTCAATTTATCGTCCATGGCGATGTTTTGGTCGGTAAGGTCTGTATGTCGGTGTTTTGGTGTCATTCAAAGAAAAGCAGATAAGATTGTCAATAAAACAAAACAAAAAAAAAACGATATCCAAATCTAAAGCTGAAACAATAGAAATGCATCTATATTCTAGAGAAAAAGAGAAAAGGAGAGCGCTGTTATTCGTAGAATGCTAATTTGTACCGAATTTGAAAACTGAAAAGCAGTGCTCGGTCTGGCAATGGCAGAGGTCCTATTATTCATCTCCTAGAAGCCTAAGGACAACGACGACTTTTCTTGTTGGCACCAAAATATTCTATAGGAGCGTTTCGGCGCAATTGACGAGTTCCATCTCGGAACGAACACGTACACGCACACAGAGCCTTGCCATTCCGAATTGCCTCGGAAATGTTCGCTAAATTGAAGCTGCTGCCGGACGGAGCCTAGTAGACAGTTTTGCAAGAGGGTCGCAAATTAGCAGAGCCACAAAACAACAGCAAGGCGATAATTTATTTTGTTAATTTTTCTGTTGTCTCTGATGCCCGTTCTGAAACGATGATCTCGGCTTAACGAATCGGCATCAGATAGTCACCAAAAAGGTCGATTGATAAAATTTAAAACATGCTCGATGAAAATTAACAAAATATAGTTATCAAAGCCCTTTTCTCTTGTTCTATTTTAGATTTGGATATCGGATAACACCATGGAGAAAATGCCGGTAAGTAGATGCCAATAATATAATTTGCATTGTTACGTAATCGTAGAATTGTGATAGTCGTCACTCCTTTCTTCCCTTCCTTTCCTATTTTGTTTTCTCAATTTTAAATTATCACGCAGAGAAATATTTTTTAAACTCAATGATATTATGTATAAAAACAACAAAAATAATTTTTGTTCCACGGCTAATAATTTTATTTGTTGAATTCAACAATAAATCAGATTTGATTAGACAAAAAATATTGTTGTTTCTACAATGTTCCAAAACAGCACTCAAAATAAAAATTGTTGAATTTACAATATATTTTTTTGTTTGTACAAACAATATTTTTAAATCAAAAAGGAAAGTTTTCGCTTTTAACAATATTTTTTCTTAAATTCAAAAATTTATTTTAAATGTTATATAAAATTTCTTGTGATTATCAATTGTTTTATTTTTGGTTAGGCTTCATGTGAAAAATATAATCACAATAATTATATTTGTATTTTTTTTCAAATATTTACTTCACAAACTAGTATCTAATATACTGTATTAATTTATACTGGATTGCAGTAGAAACAACAATAAAAATTTTCGAATTAAATATATTTTAGTTTTGATTTAAAAAATAAAATATTTAAGTTTAAAAAATATTTCAATAATTTTATTTTTTAGTTCAAAAAGGCAGATTTTCTCTGCGTGTATAGCTCCCTGATTTGAAATGTGGTAGGGGGAATGACGGCTTTGGCAGGTTTTGTTCTATTATTGTCAGGGGGGTTTTTATGACTGATTATGCTCAAATTTGGCCTAAACATTCTTTGCATATCAAAGAATATTGTGGCCAAATTTCATAAAATTCGGTCGACAAAAACCCCCTGCCAATAATAGAACAAAACCTGCCAAAGCCGTCTTTTCCCCTAAGTAAAATATTTTTGCCAAAATAAAACCGTCTTAAAAACAGACGGCAAAAAAAATTAGGGCCGATATCTTCACTTCAATTGTATTGATTCACGACTCTTTTTGGAAGATCTTGCATCAGGAATGTCTCATCAAGTTCCTCTAGTACTTGTTCCATAAGTTCTTCCATGAGATCACCCATAAATTATGACGAGTTTGGTGGTCATATATGTAGCTACCATTTCTGAGCGATTCCAAGCAACAGCATCAAAATTTAAGAAAATTTTTAATTCATGATTTTCTATTGAGTTGAAACTTTGCACAGTTTTTCAATTTCATCTAAATCGTCATTTTTCGATATCAAATCTTCATATTGAGTCACGACTAACTTTTCAAAAGGGTGTATGTGAAAATGGTTCAAAAATATTTAAAAAGCTGCACAGCAAAAACGGAATGTTCGATTGTTATGATTTTTTCAGCAAAGTTAGACAACTAAATGGTGATTCTTAAGAAAATGTGCACAGTAAAAAAATTTTTTTTGCCTTTAAAATATCATTTTGTCACAAAAACTCAAATATCTCAAAACCCTATCTTTTTCGAACGTAATTTTTTAGGAAAACGGTCCATTATATTAGCTATCTACCATAAAAATTTGGTGATGGTAAACTAATAAACAAAAAGTTATGACATTTCAAACATTTCACAATTTTCACATATAGTAAACAAAAAAAATTTCCGTGTATTTTTTTCAAGAATCGCAGTTTGATGCTGATTTTATTGTTAAGGGCCTTGCGTGAGTTAAACAAGTTGTTTGTATGATATTCCATATTTATGTATTCATCGATATTATGTATATTATATGTATAAATATTATATGTATAAATAAATAAAAATGAATTAATATTATCCTAAGTATTAAATTAAATGTGGCAGTTACACAATGTTGTTATAGAAACTCTAAGAGTTTTGGGTTTGAATTTTGGTATGGGTTATGATATCATGAAAACAGTTTATTAATACTTATTTTTTATTTATTTTTATTCAAATTTTTAAAATATCGAACACTTTTGAATTATTATCAGCACAGTTTGAGTATAGTTTTGCTTTAATTTTATTTTCCGACAATGGAATGAAACAGTGAAATTTTTGGGTTCCTTGGATCGTTTTCGCGTTATTAAATTGCTCGCTGAGCTCTGAAGCCTTTATTTCGTACTCTTCAGTAGTAGTAAAACAAAATGATAATTTGGTTAAATCTTTTTCTTTTCTACGATTTGCCCAATCAAAAAGTTCTTTCGCAGTTTTAATTGGATGCTCACGTTCTTTGGCTAAACTTGCTCTTGTGGCCATGCGCATCACAAGGACCTTTGCCATGTGATGTAGCAAAAAAATGCCATTCTGCATCAATTCCGTACATTGATTTAAATTGACATAGGCTTGAAAAATTCTTACGATTTTTGTACTGCGACGCTGCTCCATCAGACATGAAATATATCTTTTTGACTTCTTTATGCTTATCAACGCGTAAAAAGTTAATCATTTTTTCAATGAACAAGTTTACGGATACTGAATCGTGTCTTAAATCTTCGGAAATTATAATAAAACTTAAGTGTTCAATTTGCGTACTTCCATTAAAATAAATAACGAATGGATGAATTGTAGCTTGTTGTACGTTCCAGTGATGGGACTGCACTTCATCTTGCAATACAAAGCTGTAATTTTCAGAAAAATCACATTTTGTAATGTATTTTTCGTATTTTTTAAAAAGCTGGATTGTTCTGTTTTAATGAAATCGTGAGGGATTAAACTTTCTAATTTCAAGCAAAAATATGACACAAACTCATCTACAGGTTTTACAATAGTTTCTATGTCACACCTATCCGTGGTCACCCATTGCTCAAATGATAACTGATCAATATATTTTTCTTCAAACTCAGCGAATAAAGTATTTTCCAATGATGAAGAATCTGGACAATCCGAACAAGATCGTAGATAGCAATTTGATGTTGTATTTTCACACAAAAGACTACCAGTTAACATTTTAATATCCTTTGTTAAATTGATTCTTTTCAAACTATGTAAAATAAGATTAATATTCTCATGGGTTGTGCACACACACATTATGTGTTCCTGAATTGGAAAGAAGCTTACATTGCCTTGGCCGAAGGCTTGCAAATGAGGAAAAACCTATTTTAATATTATCGTGAATTTCCTTGAAGCGTGTGTACGCTTCTTTCAAAGTCGTCATCATTAATCGTTTTTGGATTGCTTGACGCTTTCCATCTTTTTTTACTGATACATAATCTTTTTGACCAGTCATAGCTCGACTTACTTCATCATCTTCAAAATATTGAACTACTATTTCTTTTGTCTCATCTGTTAATGCAGTACTAGACCTAGTATTTTTGGTTGAAAGACAGTTATTCTTCAATTGTTTTGCCTCTTTTACTGTATTTCTATTGGTTTTGAACTCATCAATGGCATCCTGAATAGACCACGAACTTGGCAGCATCGACAAAATCAATAATTTTTCTTTCCTTGCCGCCACGGCATTCGAGAACCTTTCCTTCATATTTATAATTACCTCATCGTAGTCTGTATTTTCCACATCATCAGGTCCTAATTTGAAGAGGTTTCTTCGTACAGCTTCGTTTATTTCACGGTATTTTTTCTCCGGGTAATAAACGTAGTCCATCTTACTCCATTTAATCGGAGTCACTTTTATCCCAGCTATGCCCTCGTTAAAGCGTTCGATGTTGACCTTTTGGATACACTCATCTTCCGATTGATTTGTTGAAACAGATTTCGCTGATGGTACGGTGGCAAGGCTCTCAGCACTTAATACTTCTGGTAATTCCTCAGTTGTTGTCGATACATCTGGCAATTCCTCAGTTGCTGTCGTTTTCGAACTTCCTGCGCTCTGCTCAACCGATGATATACAGATTGCTCTTTTGTCAACGTTTAGACGGCAGGACGTGCAAATGCGTAAATTTGTATTCAATGTGGACATTGGAGCATAACCAGTCGCTTTCAGTTTATCTATGGTGCTTTCGGTGAGATTTCGTAACTCTTTTGAACACTTTTTTCCATCAAACGGCCTACAACAGTTGAGAAAGCGGCTACTCATGTTGTTCGTAATATTTCAATAAACAAAATCACTTTTAAGTTTTTACTGACTAGTTTGGTGTCATTTGCTTGACTGAAGTAAACAATTACTATACGCTCTTTACCATCCTTAGTAGTAGTAATTTTTGCTTTTTCGTGAGCATTGTCATGGTATGTACCTATCATGCATTTGTTGTTGTTGAAGATACCCGTTTCCTCCCGATCATAAAGTCTATTCTCTAAGAGGTATATTTTTGCAGGTAAACTATAGACGTACACGTGTATATAAATCTTTGATTTTGCAGCTTTTGTCTTAAAAATAACATTTCTGATATGTTTCTATCAACGTTATTATCAACAGGTTTCAACACTATTAAAAGAATTTTTCGCCAGTCACGTGCAATGAAAATTATGACACTATCAATACTTTTGATCACAACACTGGATCGTGTCTAAGTTTCTTATAGATGCTATGAATAATTAAATCAAAATATCATGAAAACAACTTGTTTAAATCACGTCCCTTAACAATAAAATCTGCATCAAACTGCAATTCTCGAAATAACTTACACAGAAAAAAAATTCTAAATGTGAAAATTGTGAAATGTTTGAAATGTCATAACTTTTTTGTTTATTAGTTTACCATCACCAAATTTTTATGGTAGATAGCTGATATAATGGACCGTTTTCCCTAAAAAAATTACGTTCGAAAAAAGATAGGGTTTTGAGATATTTGAGTTTTTGTGACAAAATGATATTTTAAAGGCAAAAAATTTTTTTTACTGTGCACATTTTCTTAAGAATCACCATTTAGTTGTCTAACTTTGCTGAAAAAATCATAACAATCAAACATTCCGTTTTTGCTGTGCAGCTTTTTAAATATTTTTGAACCATTTTCACATACACCCTTTTGAAAAGTTAGTCGTGACTCAATATGAAGATTTGATATCGAAAAATGACGATTTAGATGAAATTGAAAAACTGTGCAGAGTTTCAAATATTTTCGAAATGGTCGCTCAGGATCGACTGACATGCCCCCGTGGAATGCCTCTTCTGTCTCATTCGCAGGATGCCGTAGGGGCAGATCGGGGCTACCAAATGGCATAATGCCGTTTGGTGTAATGTAATTTGGCATAGCGAATTGAATAGTCAGGGCCATTTAGCAAAAAGACCATTTGGCATAACGACCGTTTGGCATAGACCGTTTGGTTTGTTGTTGTTTGTTGTTTCGTCCACGCACTGAATTTGTTTTTCATTTTTCACCGCGTAAAGTGTATTGTTTAACGTTGAATTTCGCATCGTACTGATCATTTCATCACTGTGTACCGCATCGAATTAAAGTTTTCATTGTTTTAACGTTAATTACCGCGATAAAACCCGTAAACATAATTGTTTATCGCAGTCCGCGGCGCGAGAAAAAGTGTTTAAACTCGTCACTGTCCGCTAATAGCACTTCACTCGGCAACCGTACCTACAACCACAAGTAGTCTGCTTCTGAAACAGTGTTCGGTCTGTGTGATTATTCGATACGCAGTCGTCTCGACTCTTCATTTGAAATCGGAAAGCAGAATGTCATTAGTTTGCAGTTCATGTGCCAGTGATATCGGAGAAATACAAGTGGAGTGCCAAGGCTTTTGTAAAGCTATCTTTCACCCCCGATGCTGTGGCATAGCAGCGGATATTTTCGAAGAAGTCGTGAAAAATAAACAACTATTTTGGATGTGCAACTCGTGCACTAAACTTATGGATGATGCCCGTTTTCGTAATACCACCCGTGCTGCCTATGAAATTGGAAAAGTACACGCTCTAAATTCTCACAGTGACATCTTGCAAAACCTTAAGCTGGAAATAATGGACGAGCTAAAATCAGAAATAAAAACAAATTTTGCAAGGCTGATCAACTCCAACTCGTTTACTCCTAAGTCCTCCAAGCAAGCCGATATCAATCCGGGATTCACCAGAAGTCGGAGACTTTTCACCACGATCGATGATGAAAATGCCAAACGTAAGCGTCCTCTAGTTCTAGGAACCGGAAGCACTCCCTCTCCGTCGATGGAAATCGCTACCGTTCCAACGGCTAGGCCTAAGTTTTGGTTGTACCTGTCACGAATCGCAAGGGATGTGTCTGTCGAACAGGTAGGCGTTTTAGCTAAAAAGCGTCTTGGGACTGAAGATGTGAAAGTTACTCGACTAGTTGCCAAAGGAAAGGACATCAGTACACTATCGTTTGTTTCCTTCAAAATCGGAATGGATTTCGAACTGAAAGCGAAAGCCCTGTCCTCATCTACATGGCCTAGAGGAGTGTTATTCAGAGAGTTCGTTGACGACAGAGTTGAAGAAAATTTCAACGACCCGCTGGATATTTCATCGGAGGAAGTTTTGCTGATGGAGTAAATTGTCTTCAATACCGGCATCACTTCCCGGGATGCATACCTGCCACAAGCCGTAAGGAAATCCCTATCTCTCTCATCGTAGTCGAGCCTCCCCAGCCAGCGATCTTCAGTCATCCCGGCCCTACGTTTGAGTTGGGAGACGGGATCTTCCGAGCCCCCGTTACAGGCAAGTATCGTAATCTTCCAAGCACTTCGTCTCCTGATTCATTCATCGCTTTCAGTCTGCCGCATACATCTACTCACCGGGTTTCGAAACAAACTTATGCTAACCGTACTGAGGAAATTTCCTTCGCCAATGCCTGCAGCTTGTCACCAGGACGCATAAGTGCCACAAGCACAGAGGAAGCCCCTAATCCACTCAACACAGTCGCGCCCTTCCTGCCTACGTTCATCAGCCGTCCTGGTCCTGTGTTTGGGATTGGAGACGGGGGCTTCCGCACTCCTCTCTTCGGCAAGTATCAACCATCAATGAACGCTTTTCTGTCTGAAAGTTCTCCGGTTTTTAGTGAAAACATGGCTGAATCCATTCTCCCGTCGGAACTGCCGATTAATAACACGTCTAGGATGCCAATAATCGACCGTTCACCGGGATGCACGCCTGCTAGCTCAATGGAAGCCCTCAATCCGCTCATTGCAGTCGAGCCAATCCTGCCAGCGCTCCGCAGTCATCCCGGTCCTGTAATTGAGTCTGGCACGGAGGGCTTCCAAACCGTTATTGCAGGCAAGTACAATATCGTCCCGAACAATTCTCTTCCGGTAACGTCTGTTACTTCCAGTATCCATCCAGTTGACGCTGATTCCAACCCCGAGCAGCCTGCTATATCATTCAACGTTTCTAACGATAGCCTACCGGTCAGAGGATCAATTTCGCCTAGTGAATTACCTGCTCATGCATTGCGCATCTACTATCAGAATGTGCGCGGGCTCCGTACTAAGGTGGACTCTTTCTTTCTGGCTGCTAGTGAATGTGACTACGACGTAATTGTTTTGACGGAAACTTGGCTAAACGAACAAATCCTCGGCTTACAGCTATTCGGTCCTAAGTTTGCTGTTTACCGTACAGATCGTAGTTCAGCTAACAGCACTAAGTCTCGCGGAGGAGGAGTTTTGATAGCAGTCTCAACACGCTGGAATAGCTACGTTGACTCTACATTGACAAGCATAGCATTGGAGCAGTTATGGATTAGAATTTCTACGACAGATCGATTGGTTAGCATAGGAGTATTATATCTACCTCCAGACCGGCGTAGCGACATAAATTGCATTCGGGATCACATGAACTCTTTAAGCTCTATTAGTTCCAACCTTGACTTCAATGACTTCGTCTTGCAACTAGGAGACTATAATCAACCGAACTTGGAATGGGTTGCATCGGAAGACGGGTTTATGCATGTGAACCCCCAATCTGTTTTGTCCACCAGTAGCTCCGCATTGGCCGATGGGTTTTCGTTTAATGGCTTGACTCAATGGAGTTTCTAACAGAAATGGACGGTTTCTGGATCTCGTCCTCGCCAACGATGCAGCTAAATCTACTAGCACCATCGAACCCCTCATCTCCCTTGATGCTGACCATCCTGCTCTGGACATAGTCGTCAACCTTCCGGGCCTGTTTACGTTCGACGATGCTTCTGACGTTCACCAAATGTACGACTACCGCCGAGCTGATTATGATAGTATTTGTGATGCTATCTCATGTATTGACTGGTCACCCATCGAGCTTGACCTCTGTGTAGATGATGCTGTTAATTATTTCACTCGCCAAATTCGTCGTATAATTGCGGAGCACGTGCCCCTGTGTCGTCCAAAGCCTAAGCCTCCCTGGTCAAACAGTCGTCTGCGTCGGCTAAAGCGAAGTAGGGCAAAAGCATTGCGACAGTACTGCAAGAATCGCACGCTGATTACGAAGCAGGAGTTCAACCGTTCCAGTACTGCATATCGTGTATACAATCGATTCCTTTATCGTCGTTACGTGCTTCGAACGCAAACATCACTCCGAAGAAATCCCAAAAGTTTTTGGTCGTTTGTTAACTCCAAACGAAAGGAAGTAGGTCTGCCTTCGTGCTTGCATCTGGGAGAAGAAACCGCCAGTTCAGAGCTGGAAAAGTGTAACTTGTTCGTTCAACATTTCCTGAGTACCTTCAATGCCACCAGGGCCACCGCCGATCAAATAGCTGTTGCAAATCAGTTCACGCCGAGAAATGTTTTGGATTTACATGCGTTTATAATCGATGAGCAGACCGTTCTGTCAGCCATCAGAAAATTGAAAAGCTCGTACACTGCCGGCCCGGATGGTATTCCGTCTTCTGTGCTCAAGAATTGTTCGAATTCGCTGGCTACCCACTTAGCCAGGATTTTCACACTGTCGCTCCAGGAGGGAAAGTTTCCTGATGAATGGAAGATGTCGCACATGTTTCCCGTTTACAAAAAAGGCGACAAAAGGAATGTACAAAATTACCGAGGCATCACATCCTTATGTTCTTGCTCCAAGGTATTCGAAATAATCATGAACGACGTTTTATTCAGTGCCAGTAAAGCGTACATATCTACAGCACAGCACGGCTTCTATCCAAAGCGCTCTGTAGAAACGAATTTAATAGAGTTTGTTTCGCTTTGTGTTCGTA
Organism: Armigeres subalbatus; assembly: GCF_024139115.2. NCBI lineage: Eukaryota > Metazoa > Arthropoda > Insecta > Diptera > Culicidae > Armigeres > Armigeres subalbatus. The sequence goes on along the minus strand of NC_085140.1, from coordinate 208,692,372 downwards.
CCATGGACTCCGGTGGCCAAGTTGATGCAGTTTATACGGATTTAAAGCAGCGTTCGACCGCGTCGACCATGGAATATTGCTTGCAAAGTTAGAACAACTTGGAGTTAGTCGTCATCTAGTGTGCTGGTTCAAATCATATCTGTCTAACCGTTTGCTTTCTGTGAAAATCGGTTCTTCACAGTCTGAATACTTCTCCAATACTTCTGGTGTACCACAAGGAAGTAATCTGGGACCTCTCTTGTTCACGCTGTTCATCAACGAACTCTCTCGACTGCTACCTCCTGGTTGTCGTTTGTTTTATGCAGATGATGTTAAAATGTTTATGATTATCAACAGCATCGAGGATTGTGAAGAACTGCAGTCGCGTGTGGATAGAATGGCGAACTGGTGCACTGCTAATCTCCTGGCGCTCAGTATTCAAAATGTAATGCTATTTCCTTTTACCGGAAACACAAGCCGATAGTTTTTGATTATTGTATCTCTGGTACTACCCTTGAGAGAGTAAATAAGATTAAGGATTTAGGAGTCACACTGGATCAAGACATGACATTCAAGCCGCACTATAACGACATCATCGCAAAAGCTAATAGGCAACTCGGATTCATTTTCAAACTATCTGAAGACTTCCGGGACCCTCAATGCCTAAAATCTCTGTACTGCTCTCTAGTTCGTTCTATCCTTGAATTTTGTGCTGTAGTTTGGAGCCCTTATCATAGCATATGGATCTCAAGGCTAGAAACCGTGCAGCGTAGATTCGTGCGTTATGCACTCCGGCACCTACCATGGAGGAATCCCGCTCATCTTCCCGCATATGAGGATCGATGTAGACTACTTGGTATTGACACTCTTCAAATGAGAAGGAATAGATCGCAGGTTGCCTTCGTGGCCAGAATCGCGACTGGTGAAATTGACTCTCCGGAACTTCTGATGAGATTAAATATTTATGCTCCGGAACGAACAATGCGTCAACGAGATTTCCTGCACCTTTCTCCACGTAATCGAATGTATGGCATTAATGAACCTTTCCGTGCTGCTGCGGCTGCTTTTAACAGCATTTATAGGCTATTTGATTTTAACTTACCATTGACCACCTTTTTAAGAAGATTGTAATCGTTTAATGTATACTTGTTTAAAATTTACTATATTCATTAAGACCACTAAATGTCAGATGAATCTATACAATAAACATAAACATAAACATAATAATAAAATATAATGATTTTAGCGCGATTTGGCAAAATGACCATTTGGCACAAAAATTAAAAGAATTATAATCACTTTGGGGCCCTCCTTAACCGTGCGGTAAGACGCGCGGCTACAAAGCAAGACCATGCTGAGGGTGGCTGGTTTTGATTCCCAGTGCCGGTCTAGGCAATTTTTGGATTGGAAATTGTTTCGACTTCCCTGGGCATAAAAGTATCATCGTGTTAGCCTCATGATATTCGAATTAAAAAATGGTAACCTGGCTTAGAAACCTCACAGTTAATAACTGTGGAAGTGCAAAATGAACATTAAGCTGCGAGGCGGCTCTGTCCCAGTGGGGGAATGTAATGCCAATAAGAAGAAGATAATCACTAGGCAGACGCGTGCTGTATCAGAGCCATCTGTCTTATCCTGGGCATATTTGTGTTTTTAAGGAGTAATTTACTTTTTCGCTTAATTCCGGGTAAGTTCGTAATTTAAATGAAGAAAAAATTTACTAATTTGCCTTATTCCTGACAAATGTGATTTCTAAAGAAGTAGTCATTTACTCTTGTCATTTGACGGGCAAATGCGTGCTCCAAATGGAGGCATAATCTACTTATTAGAATTCTTCCAAGCGAATGCGAACGTTCTTTTGCGTTATAAGAAGAAATTGTGTTTTACAAGATGGAATCCCCTTCTCTTTTATTATTTCGATCGAACGCGTTGAAAAGAAATCATATACCTTTGCTTAATTTTTTTCCGGGCGATTGCGTTTTTTTGAATAATCAAATCGAGTCGAGTCATCAACTCCTTTTATTATCTTTCAGGAAAATCTGTACTTTTGAAGAAGGGGTCATCTATCCTTAGAGTAGAGTGGGGCAAGAGTACGCACTTAGTTTTCAATCGATCATGTGGCCCTTATGAAGCAAGCTTCTGCATATCAAATCAGTGTCGATTATTCATATACTCTTCCTTTATGTTACCCAGTGTAAAAAATATTGAAATTATTGAGATTCGTTTTAGTAGAACCCTTATTGCAAGACAAGTGAAAAACGCACTCTTACCCCACCGGTGGGGTAAAAGTGCGCATCGGGTGGGGTAAGAGTACGCATTTATCCAATCATGTGCTTTAAGTATATATTGACACAAATAAGAGTTAGTAACATTTAATTGATGTTTAATGAGCATATATTAGGGAATGTTTAAAGATTACGTAGCTCTTAAAGGGGGAGGGGATCCAAAAAATGTTCACTTTCATACGAAAAACCATTGTTTTTTTATATATACAAAAAACTACAGAGGTGAAAATATATATCAGGTTACGCGTGGCGTATACAAAGGCATTTTCCTTAAAGAAAGTCCACCAATCACGTAACGTAAAATTTGGATATTTCATCACCCCTACCCCTATCTTACACTATTTGTATGAATCCTCTAAAAATTATATGGATTTTCATACATCTCGCAACCCCTCCCAGCTAAACGTTGCGTAATTTATGAATGTTTCTTTTGATTAAATAAAATTATCATTTAGATGAAATTGTGTTTTCGTACTATGTTTTGTTGTACAACACGTCCTAATGCAATTTCATTATTTCGCTTCAGTGCTTTGTTCGCTAAGTCCTTTCTAACACCGAATTACTTCAACTTATCCTAAAAACTTGTGATAATTTCAAATTCTGTCCCGTTTTTCTTAGTTGTGGATCTTTACGCTTTGGAAGAAGTCTTATTTCGGCCAGAGATACGGGTTTGACATCATAACTTGAAGATTCATATGCGTACTCTTGCCCCACCGGTTCCTGCGTACTTTTACCCCACAGTCCCAAATATTATTCAAGTAATGGTTTTGACTTCTTGGAAAACCAACCGGATTGGTGTTCCGTACCATAAAGTACTCTATACAATAGGTTATCGAAACGGTATAATGTTCACCTGATTGAACGTATATATGGTAATGAAATAATAGTTGCGGAAATCCAATTATTTTTAGCAAAATGACCAAAAAGTTATCTAACTCCATATCTACCTTGTTGTTTATTCAAATCGTTTACAATTACACATGATAATAGTTGGCCAGAATATCTGTCAAACTGATGCAGTGCTGCTAGTTTACCTTTTTTTATTACTTCAAAAAATTGAAAACGTACTCTTACCCCACGCGCACTCTTGCCCCACTCTACTCTATGCTTTTTTTCCGGGCGAATGCATACTCAGAGATGTCCTACACAGTTGGCAGAAAATATGCTCTTTTATTTTTCACAAGCGAATACACCGCCGTGTGTGTTGCCAGTGTTTCAAGAGCATCAATTTACTCTCAGATTTAAAACAGAATGCATTGGTTTCATCCTTATTTTAGGGATTTTTACAAATCTCAATTTTTATAAATCTCAGCATGCAAGATTTATTCTGGGATTCTGGTAACTGTCAATCTAAGTGCTTCTCAACCTTTAATCGCTGGATAAAATTAGATAACGCCTGATCAACAACACAGAGGTTGCATTCGCTTGTTCTAATCAACATTCCAATAATAATTTAAGAAGGATGCGTTGAATTTGGTTATAGATCTACAGAAATTCGCCAATTTAAGGTTTTAACTTCCAACATTTAAATAGGTTTATGAAGTCTTTCATTTGTCTCAATAATAGAAAACGTTCAAGTGAATCAGCAAAGGACTGGCAATCTGATTATTGAAGAACACAGAATATATGAAACGTTTGTTCTATTTCGGCTTTCTCGTATATTTAGATTTATTAATAAATTTAATTTATTTGATATTATGAAATCATGAGGAATAGCAATGGGAAAGATTTTAGATAGACAATTTCAGAGTATTTTGAAAAAAATAATGGGATCTTGTTGTTAATGCTTCCAGTTGTTTTTTGGTGCAGGGAGATCTACAGTAATATCCTGATTTTATCACCCCCTGGTGAATTTTGGGGTGATAAAACAGGGTATGTGACAAAATTGGAAAAAAAATATTTTCATTTTTTTTAATTCATTCCACAAATATGAATAATTTTATGCCCTGGAGAGGTCAAATGCATGAACGGTACCCGTTATTTCTTATCGAAATTGCTTACAGAATATTTCCCAGGTACTCAGAAGTCGTTCGTAATAAACTACAGGTGGTGAAATTTATTTCATGAAAATAAATGTTGTTTTTGGTATTATTTACGAAAATAAAAAGAATGACAAAATTTTTTGGGGTGACAAAATCGGGTCGAAAACGTGACAAAATCGGGACGTGATAAAATCGGGTCGAAAACGTGATAAAATCGGGGGTAGACAAAATCGGGGAGTGACAAAATCGGGTCAACACTGTATAGCCAAACTGTTCCATGACATTACTGTTTTGAGAACTGCACTCGCTTGAGGGCTAGTTTTTGACTGGCTGGAGATTTGTGATTGTTCTGTATAACGCTCAAACCAATAACCAATAATTAAGTCTAAAAATTGTACAGCACAAAATGAGTTATAACACTGTATCAGACCAGGACTAATACCTTAAATATTTGGGAGCACGTGGATGCGGCTTGTCCTTATTTTGAAAGGAAAAACAAAATTTAAAGTTAATGAATATTAGATGAAGTGGAAGAAAACTATCAAACTATCTTTTTTACAAGGTCATAGGTAGAACAACAATGACGTTGAAATCACTCGGAAGACTACATTTCCCACAGATAAGGCTAGAGGACAAGGATTGAATCTGAGGATTCAATCATCCCTTGTGATTTATAGAAAAGCAATGCTTGACAGGATTGGGATCAATTACGGGAGTAAGATTAGTTTCGATATCATTTTTTGAATCCCAGCAGCTCCTAGAGTGAGATTTTTTGAAGACTGTGACACGCCGGTGTATTTGCTGTGCGCGCTCTTTTGTTGCTCCGGCGTGTATTATTTTGACATATCGAAGTGACACTTAGAATACTCAAATATCCATCTATTAGTTGCGCTCACTGAATGAATTTTATTTGATTGTTGAAAATTGTGAAAAATAAAAAAGGCGGATTTTTACCAACTGTGTAGGACATCTCTGTGTATACTTTTAACTAAAAGATATTTTAGTTACTAGATAAAGATTGTCGCTGTCCGGAACATCTTTTGCTGGCGAGGATAGGGGAGCTAAATGTCAAAGAAGGAAAATCCATACGATTTGACAGCTTGGTACCCAACATGTTCCGGACAGCAGAACAAAGGGAACCGAAGCGACAATCTTTATCTAGTAACTAAAATATCTTTTTTTAACTATATGGAGATGAGCCAGCCTCGGGCTGAAAGTCTCCCTAATAAAGACATAAAAAAAAATACTTTTAACTAAGTGGTCATTCTCTCTTTTGCCTTATTCCGGGTAAATGCGTACTTAAAAAAATGGGTAATCTAGTATTTTGCCATACTCTGGGCAAATGCGTATTTTTAAACAAAAAGTCGTCTGTTTTATGCCTTATTCCGGGAAAAAAGCGTACTTCTACAGAAGGGGTCATCTACTCTTTTGCCTTATTTCGGACAAATACATACTTTTCAAGTTTTAAATAAAGAATTATCTATTATTTTAAGGAAATCAAACACTTAGCCCAACTTCGAACAATTGCGTACTTTTGAAAAAGGGGTCATATACTATTTGCCTTATTCCGGGCAACTACATACAACAGCAGAATTGTTCGGTAAATATTTCACCAAATTTTCTGCGATTTTTCCTTTGTTTAACTGTCAAAACCATCGAAAATCTGTAAAATTATTCACCGAACCGTTCTGCCACAGAGAAACAGACGTCTCATTTAACACATGTTCCATTGTTCACCTTTTGCCTTTCTCGTATACTAAGTATACGTAAAGGCTATATGTTCACTCCAAAAACAAACTTTTTATAGAAGGCTCGGAGACCCATAGTGTTATATACCAATCGACTCAGCTCGACGAATTGAGGCGATGTCTGTGTGTGTGTGTGTGCGTGTGTGTGTGTGTGTATGTGTGTGTGAATGTGCGCACCAAAAGAGCAAAAAGTTTAGCTCACTTTTTTGCACTTACCCTCAACCAATTTACTCGCAACAAGCATTCGACGCAGTATACTGCCCCATTATTTCCTATTGAAAATTGGCCGATTCGGACTATGGGCTTAGAAGTTATGGCCAAAATACTTTTCCTCATAAAAAAGCGCGTAAAAAAGTCTAGCTCACTTTTAATGCACTTACCCTAAACGGATTCCCTCACAACAGGCTGCGTTCGACGCAGTATCTTGCTCCATTGTTTCCTATTGAAAATTGGACGGATCGGACAATGGGCTTGGTAGTTATGGCCAAAATACTTTTTCTCATAAAAAAGCGCGTGAAAAAGTCTAGCTCACTTTTAATGCACTTACCCTGAACCGATTTCCTCGCAACAGGTTGCATTAGACGCAGAATCTTGTCTCATTATTTCCTATTGAAAATTGGCCCAAACGGACGATGGGCTTAGAAGTAATGCCCAAAATACTATTTTTTTTACCGCACGAGAAAGGCATCATCACCGCTAGGTGGATTAATCTGGTTTTTAACGGTTGATTCAATTTGTTGTAGGTGGTCAATCGGCCACCGATGTCGCTTCCATCGATTTTGCTTGTGTTTGACGTTTGCGCACTACCGCCATCTGGTAGGCGCTTGGCCACATACAGTGATTTTAGCAATGGGTGTTAATTTTTTCCCTGACGATGATTTTGATTGCATTTTGTTCAAAGTGAGACGTAGATTGTACAACATTTCGCGGTAAAACATTCCGCGGTTAACCATTTCGCGGTGTACCAGTTCGCGGTCTACCACTTTGCGTTTAGTATCATATCGCGGTATAACATTTCGCGGTTTATATTATTTGGCGGTATACCATTCCGCGGTTAGTACTATTCCGCGGTCAATACCAATTTGCAGGTTTAATTTTACTGATGTTACAAGTAGTTCAATAATGTGTTCTTTAGCTGTGTAAAGCCGCAAAATTCACCTAATTACTATATAAAGCGAATAATCATTGAGTTTACACCAGACTCATATAAATTCAAATCCCAACAAAAAAATGTTTTGAAGCAAAACATACTTTTAAATACGACTACCGCCACCGCATCGGGGGTGACAATGGGTCTGGGGGTGAGAATGGGTCATCGCTTTCACCGGCAGTCAGGAGGTCGAAGAGCAAAATCGTCTAAAAAGGTCTCTTATATTTTAATCTACTTGCCCTCAGATGCATTTAATCCAATCTACAAGCATTGAAACAGTGACCCATTCTCACCCTCATTTGACCCATTGTTACCCCCGATGACGGTATGTAAAGATTGCGAAACAACACACTTTGCCTTATACCGGGCAAATACAAACATTTGAAGAAAGCAAAACAACACACTTTGCTTTATACTGGGCAAATGCAAATATTTAAAGAAGGCAAAACATCACAATTTGCCTTATACCGGGCAAATGAGAACATTTAAAGAAGACGAAACAACACATATTGTCTTATACCGGGAAAATGCGAACATTTGAAGAAGACAGCACATGATATTTAGAAATAATATATACCGCGAAACGGATTACCGCCAAATTGTATGAACCGCGAAACAGATTACCGCCAAATGATGCAGACCGCGAAATGGTTTACCGCGGAATGTTTTACCGCGAAATGTCGGACAACCGTGTATATTCATACAATTTTCTCTGGACCTTCACTAAGACGTACTGCATCCAAAAGCTTAGAAAGGTTACGATGCGGCCACGATATTGCAGAATAGTTGATGCATAATTTGCGCAGATATCAGACTCGATTGATCCCGGGGGTCTTGATGGATTTCATCTTTCATGCTTCGGATGACTTCGGAGTTGGCTTATGCCGTGATGTTGATGGTTAGTGGGACATCCAATTTGGAAAAGCTGCTCGAAGTGCCCAGACCGATGTTTTAGCTCATTTGTTTTGGTTCGATAAGTAACTTCCCTGTTGCGTCTTTTACTGGCATCAGGTTTATCCTTACTCAATACATGCATCGTGAGATATAGTCGAGGAGGCGAATATCGTAGCAGCAGCGTTTAACTTCCTTCTGTAGAGCAGTATTATTTTAACATTGAAGTATTTACAGTAAAGGGCTAGCGACAATGAGAATTGACGCACACCGGTTCGCCCGAGCGCAATTTATTTTTTCTGGGAATAAATTCCTATTTTTTCTTAAAATTTCTCCAAGAAGCTATCTTTCTCTTCGTCATACGTCTTATCGCTGAGTTACGGAAGGCCTTTTGGCATATATAAAGCAACGAAGCTTGTAGGTCTGGTCGGTCGAAGGCAAGAGGATAACTTATTATAGAGAAAGAGTAATTGACGGACATTTTAAACCCAGCAGATCAAACGACCGGCCTCTGCCTTTAGTGATTCCGCCTTTCGAATTCTACCTCATGTGCTTTGCGCATCTCGTATGGTACCCAATAAATTCGAATAAAAAGGCTACAATTGCTACAATTTTATTATCATAGCACGTCAAAATGTATATATCCAACAAAATCAACATAAAACAGCACTGAACATAAAAGCAAAACTCGGAGCCGCTTTGCGATTTGAGCATACCTTATTTTGTAAAAAACATTGTTTTATGGATTCCGTATGAAGCAAGCACTCTTCCCAAAACTGCTACCCTTATCGGATATAGGAAAGTTTATTCTGCCGGATACATACCGTCTGCGTTAAAAGGAATTTTCCTTTCAATGTTTATTTGTTTTTGTGTACCTAAATGTTTTTTTAATTGTTTCCCTTTCCTTTATTTCTGGACGACATAGATTTCAAAGCAGAAAGTAGTTAAAACACAAAGTGTAATGATTTTTTTCTTCTCAATATCCTCTTCATGTAATAACCGTAGATGTGGTGCCCACCAACGCCGCCGCAAGATGATAACGATATTTATGTGGATCATGCTCTTGGGTTTCTGTACGAAACGGAAATTATTCCGGAATCCCAACTGCCATCGGTTTACGTGAAGAAGGAATACAAACGAAGCCGATCTGAAGCTGGTTTCTTCTCCGATGGTCGTCGTCCGGTCAAGATTCGGAAAGAGGATACCTACTATGCACCACGGTCCCTCTTCGATCGTCCTTCACCGCATCAGGCAAAACTACGCAAAGATTACAAGCTACAAAGATACAAAGGTATTATTAAGCCCTTCCCAATGGTCGGTTTGAAGCAGACGCCGGTCGTCAAGCAACAAATTGAACCGGAAGGTATGCCGGAATGGATGATTCATGAAGACATGGCCATGCTCAACGTTATTCAGAACCTACAAGGGCTGCCGTTGAATCTGATGCTAGTTTCTCCTGGTCATACACCCAATTGGGATTTGGTTGCAGACATTGTGAATCAAAGTTCACGAACCTATAGGCTTCCGAAGCAGTGTCGTTACCGATACGAAGCAGTTATCATCCCTCGGGAGGAAGGAAAGTTACTCGAAAGTCCGAAGAAGCAGAAGAAGAATAAGAATCCACTGAAATCGACTCCTCCGAAAGGAATGCGCGCAATGCGAACTGCTCAACTTTTCACGGGCGATGGCAATAACTCATTCATCAAGCTATCAAACGTTAAGTTTGAAAACATCAAACTGGCGTTCAGTAAGAAAGCTCCGCATGCAAAACAGGTGACGGCCAACCCGCAAATGAAAAATCCGAAACACGCAGCAGTGTTGGCGGAATATGGCATCACTGCTTATGATACACCACTGACACCGGTGGAGATTGCAACGCGCCGAGCCGAGAGGATATCCAAGGAGAAGCAGAAGAGTGCCGTGATGATGCAAGGTCAGGAACAACAACAGCAGCAGCTCGCACAGCAACAACAGCAGCAGCAACAACAAATACAGCAACAGCACCAAAGCCAAGTACAAGCAGTTCAACAAGTTCAGGTTTGGTATATCTATAAAGCATTGCCTTGAACAATTTTTTCCACTTATTTTTCTGACGGTATCAGATCAGTAGAGCAATACACATGTATGTGTGGTCAAAGAAATTTGAAGGGACGATATCTGCCGCTAACCGCAAGTCAGACTTATCTGTATATGGCGCCCATATACAGATAAGTCTGACTTGCGGTTAGCGGCAGATATGCCCACTTATTACTCTTGTTCTTTTGTGATAAAAAAGTATTCAAAGAAACTTGTCTTGTTTGTCAATTTAGTATTCTGATATTTGTGATATTTGTGTTATATTTTCCTCGTAGTAGGGTATCTGTTCCCATATTAATAACGGCCCGTATATCAATCGCAACCGTCGATAAACCAAATAAAAAATCAATTTAATTACACTTTCACACATCGTATGTACACAATAATGGATGGAACACATTCTCGAATGTTTGGAATATTATTCGAGATTTTGTTTGAGTATGTTTCAATGCACAAGAATCAAATTGTTAAAAGATAAAATTATAAAGCACTTTTATTTTCATTTTCCTATCTCTGAACTGTTGATTTGATGCACTGCTCGATTGCTACTAGCAGATTCATCTGTTTTCACGCCGTTGTTTTCCACTCAATTTCAAGCTAACACAAATGAATCCTTTCAAAATTCACTTCACAACATATAAAGCACATCACATTTTCACTATAAATATAATTATATTTGAAAAACCAACGCGATTTCCTATAGTTTGATATAGGTTTATTTCGAACAACGTCCAAATTATCCTTGTCCGTATTCCAAACTGTTTACATGGCTTGCAGTACTCTCAAGGGTTGCCGACCTAGATTTTTATTTCAAAAATGCTTGAATGAACTTTCATTGTGAAATTCAACTCTTATGTTTGTAAAATAAGGTAAATCGAAAAGATAATCTATGACAAACATAAAATTAAGCTGATAAGTTGAAAAACTACAACAAAAACTGCAATTTTGTAATTATATTGCAATTCAAATACAAAACATTGAAGAATTCGGCATCACTGCAATAATATCGTTACGTATACACACAAGTAATAGTGTGCGTATTTTGTGTTGGAAACAGTATTATTGTTATAGGTACAAGCATAGGATTAACTGTTTTTGAGTGTTATTGAAATAGGTACATGGCGGTGATGATGTTTTTTAGCTAAATACTTCTATAATGTGATAATAATTTCATTTTTTTAGTTACCATATTGTTTTCAATCAAAAATTACGTCAGCCGAGCATAATTATTCTCATGTTTCTTGATTATTGGGTGAGAAATCAATGCATTTCATATGCCCATTGCCTTATTGTTATTGATATAGGAACAGATACCCTAGTATTATATGCAAGGTCAGTATTGTTGACTCTACGGGAAACATTAATATAGCGAATTACGGATGTCTGAAGCATACCTCTATCAAATTCAAAATATATTCTCAAATCCCAGTGATCTTCAGATAACAGCTGATTTTAGCAATGCCCATAACGGAGTACCCATTATGTTATGATGAACTTCAAGCTACATAAACTGACCAAGAAACGCAAGCGCTCCTGATGAAATTTCTGAAGTAGATTTCAACTGAAAACAAAAATGGAAACATGTTCAAGGCACTCTTAAAATTTTCTCCACAATGAAAACGTTTTCGTTTTATTTTATGCAGCAAGTTGTCCAATCACAGGCACATGTCATCCAGCAGCAAGTATCGCAACAAATTCAAATCCAACCACACGCTCAACAGCATATTGCAACGGCAGGGACCGGTGGTCAAGTTCAGCAAGCAACGATCGTCGTTTGTGCTGTGGGAACCAGTGCCACTCCGACCGTGGCAACACTTGTGCAATCCCCATCAATACAGGCCGGACGCGCTCAACCTGTGGTGAATATATGCCCCAGCCCGAATCAGCAGCAAATTGTGAAGGCAATAGTCGCCAGCCCTTCAAATCAGAACATTATCACTCAGCAGATAGCCGTTGCGCAAAGTAATCCACAGCAGCAAGTTTCGGTAGTGCTCACTACCCCTGTAACGACCATGTCGGCTAACCAGGTTCAACTTTCCCAGCCACAAATTGTGTCAATCCATCAGTCCTCTCCACAGATCATTCAAAGTAGTCCCGCTGTGACGCAAGCTACAAATTCTATTGTTCAGACTTTGGCCACTCAATCGTTACCCCAGGTTGTGTCTGTTGCCCAGCTGGCAACTGTCGGTACAGTCATGACAACGGGAAGTTCATTACAACAATCTCAGGTTGCGACATTAACAACATCTGCTTTGCGAGCCCAGAGAATTGTTGCGCCGCCTGGAACTCTACAAGAAGTGGTCCTTCATCAGCGATCTGGATCTCAGAGCCCCACGGTTGTCAGTGTCAGTGGCTTGGGGCAAGGCCTAACGCAAGCTCAGCTGCAGACGGCACAACTTCGTTTGTCGATGGCTGGTCAGCAAGTCTCTGGAGTCGTTGCCAAGGGCATTTCCGTGGGAACCGTTACGAGTGCGGGAAAACCGATCAACACATCCCAAATACAATTCTACCGACAGCAACCCATTAGACAACAGCTGAAGGTTTTGCATCCGAGCGCAGCACAAGGAGGAACAACGGTTCTTCAACAGGCTGGAGGTCAACCGACTTTGGTAAGTCCTGCCATAATTCAGGGCAATATCATCCAAACAGGTACGGTAGGGCAAGCAGTACAAGTACAATCAGCCGGACAGAAAGTGTCAGTCGCCACGGTTAGTACTAGTTCCGCAGCGGCTGTTACTACAACACATGCAGGAACAATAGCCACAGTCCAGGTTGCCCCTGGGCAACAAAGAACTCAGTTCATTAAGCAGGTTGGAACGAAGCAGATGATAACTCGGCCGGTTACTGAAGGTGAGATGCAAATGATGATGAAACGACAAATTATCAGTCAACAGCACAAGCAGCAACTTATGCCCCAAACACAGATTTTTGCTCCTGCCAATTTGCAAGTCCAGCAGGCTGGAACTTCCGGCCAGCAAATTGCAACACTTGTTAAAACTTCTTCGGGAACGGTAGCAGCTACTGGAATGACGTTGTCTCAGGTGAAACCTGGCCAGCTGAAAACAATAAGCAATCCAAGTCAGGTTCGACAAATTCATCTTCAACAGCAAATCATTGCTGCCCAGCGTAAAACTGGAAAAATGACTCAGATCACGCAGGTGGCCGGAAAAAGTGGTCAACCAACGCAGCTTTTCGTGCAAGGTCCTAAGAATCTACCTGCAGGAACTGTTACTGTTCAACAGATACAGCAAGTTATCCGACATGCGCAGCCTGCATCTCTTGCCGCTGGTGGACAAATCGTGCTGGGTAAAAACAGTGTCGGACGGGTCATTCCGGTGTCAGTGTCACAACAGGCCAACCAACGGCAGACCATTCAAGTGAGTTATTGATTACGGTTAAGTCATAGACATTAAGAACACATACATTTACCATCAACTATTTCAGGTTGTGACCGCAACTTCGGCTGCCCAAGCAATTGCAGCTGGCAACATCCGAGCCCATGTTCCCACTCAGAACATCGGGACCATTAAGGTGGCCGCCGGAGCTACTCCAGCTCAACAGCAGCAGGCTATTCTGACTGCATTGCAGAATCAGCAGCGCCAAAACGCAAGTCCAGTGCGATTGCAAACGTCTAGTGGATCATTAGTGGCCGTAACGGTTCAGCAACCTCAAGCGATGGCATCCGCTACTAGTGCAGCCGAGCTGCAGCAACAGACGCAACAGGTTGTTTCAGCTGGCACATCTCAGACGCAACAAACGCAAACCGCCACTCAAGTACTGCAAATCCAAGCTCAGCCGCAACAGATAATTACGACTGCAACTGGTGACGGATCAAATGTAGGCGTTGTGCAAGCGCAACAAGTACAAGTGCAACAAGCGCAATCTTCTGTTACTGTTCAGCAGCAGGTGAGTATGATTAAGAAAAAACAATCTCCCAGTGGGAAGTAGGGGAGAGGTAAATGTTCGATTTTTGTGTGCATTGTTCGTGACTAAAAGTGTATGTTTTTGTATTGAGGAACTTGTAGATGTGATACTATTCTATCTGGTTCATCATTATGAGTGTAATGTTCAAAAGTTCTTGAAACCAATTGGAATTAAATGAAATCAGCAAAATTTTTTGAAGAGTTCCTCAACACCAGGATAAAAATGTAATCTTGTGTAAGTTTTAAACTTGCTCCTCAATGAACCTAATGCCGTATCTTGGTTTGATACTTTCTTTCTAGCCTAAGTAAAACGTCTCTCAGTCATTGATGGATAACGTACTTCTAACCAACGGTCGCAATTTTACACATATGTACTCACATTCAAATGCTATTCACTTCAATGAAAGTTGTTGGTTTTATGTAATAACTGAAGCTAGTTTATCACTCGTGTTGGTTTTATGTTAAGAACATAAATCCGAAGGATTCATGCAAAGTAGAACAATGAAATTAAATTTGTTAAATAAAGGCTATGATTTTTTCTTATTTGCATGATATCCTTATCATATTAAAAAAAAAAAATTATAAATCCATGTCATTCCTACGTAGGATTGAAAAACAAACCCAAATTTAACATAATTGCTTTTGGTCACTGAATCTCACCCTTAACCATTGGAATAAAATCTAAAATTGTGGCATCAGATTCTAGATCAGGATAGTCCTGAAATGAAAAACATAAATAGACTGTTATATTATTGAAGGCAGTTTACTCACTGCGTTATAAATAATCGAACTAATGTTTCTTTTTGCGAAGCTTCCATACATGGGTACTAGTTTTAAATAAATTAGGGTTAGAAGTGAGCTTCAGGTACATTCATAGCGATATCGTTGCTCTTGTAAATGGTTTATTTAAATATTTAATCTCCGACTTGTGTAATATATGAAAGTATTATTAGAAAATATTCACTTGAAATATAAGTTAAAATCTACTGAATAAATTACCGCTGTTATCTTTTTTTGAAACATTCCGAAATTCTAAATCTACGTCAAATTGTCGGTAGGTACCTCCCATTTTTGAATTACACGACCGTTGCACTTGGAAAACAACACATCTTGAGCCATTAGTGGTGAAGAAAAGGTACGAGGTTACCGTTAGGCTAAGGAAGGTTTTTTCTTATTCTTCTTCAATGGTTCTACATTTCAGCTGGAAGAACTTCGCCTTTCAACTTAGTGTTCTATTAGCATTTCCTCGGTTATCAATATTGAAAGCTTTTCTATGCCCGCCATTGCATGAGTAAGTATCTTATGTGGCAAGCATAATGGATACACTATGCCCAGGGTGTCGAGAATGTTTTTATACCAAAAACATCGTAGACCGTAACGAGAATCGAACTCGCCATCTCCGGGTTGGCAATCCTATGCCTTTGCACGCAAAGCTACTGGTCCTATCATTGTATCCTAGTACCGTGATGTGCCTAGTATGAAGTACCGTGATGTGCCCTAATTTCGGGCGCGCCCTAACTTCGCGCATTATAAAATCATTTATTTTTTTTTCAATTTTAGGTACCAGTCAAAATTGAAAAATCTGGAGGATTACAAAATATCATTGTTGTTGAATGTTTTTCACGAAAGAATTTAAAAAACAAACTTGGCTTAGTACACCAAATAAAATTATTTCAATTTGGTCCTCCCATCGACCGCCACATTTACTTAGCACAGAGACGAAGAAAATGACCCAAGTTAACAAATGATTTTACTGTACAAAACTGACTACTTTTTGGAAATATTTGTATCCATTATGCTCTGTTGGATATGTTTATTCGTCATTACTATTGAAAAGTGGGAAATTTTAATTTTGTGTTTATTTAGACTTTCGCTTTGTGCGCGAAATTAGGCACATGAGAGTAATTAGGGTGCCTAATTTCGTTTATAAAATCGTTGATTTCGGAATGGTAGTCCGAAGCACCTTCTTTCCCCGCAAAAATATCCACAAGGCCACATGGAGATCACCTAACCAAGAAACGGAAAACCAAATCGATCACGTTCTAATCAACGGTAAATTCTTCTCCGACATCACGAATGTCCGCACTTACCGCAGTGCGAATATTGAATCCGACCACTATGTTACGTCCAATCAAAACATTACTCCACTTCGAGTATACAGTCCACCCATACAGACATTTGTAGTCACCCTCACACACAAACACACACACATTATATACACCATTTTTGTAAGAACAATTTTTATGTTAGAATAAAGTAAGCTTTCAACCCGTACGGACGCAAGAAATTTTCTTTGGTTCCCGTCTTAGATCATCCAAGTTGTCCCAAGTGAGCTATTCGGAGGAACATTTGGTCCCATCGACCGGATTAGTGGACACTTCGATGGTGATCGGTTGCCGTTGACGGGATGCGGAAATAGCCGTGGAAAGCAAAAACTACGACGCGTGTGCTACGCACAAGCGATAAACGACGCGTTTCGGCGTGCTCTTTGTGGACGCCATATTGGCGATTCGAATGTTCGTGAACGATAAAACGCACCGGCGTGCTCTTTGTGGACGCCATATTGGCGATTCGAATGTTCGTGAACGATAAAACGCACCGGCGTTTTCTTTGTGGACGCGCTAATTTGGCGATTCAGTATCGGCGCGTTTCGGCGTGTTCCTCGTAGACGCCATTTTGGCGATTCGAATATTTGGTAACGCGATTTGACTTTATCTGTAGACGCCATATCTTGGCGAATCGATTGATTGCACACGTAAAACGGCGTGTACTCGCGGACGCCGAGTTTTGTGAACGCTACTGAGCAGTAGCATGAAGCGAACGCCAGTGCTCATACGAAAAAAGCAAAGTGACGACACAAATCAGAACGGTGACAGTCAAAACCGTAACGAAGAAGGCAACGCGGAAGAAAGATCGGATTCGAATCCGCTCTCCGTGAGCAATCAGAAAAAACAGCACAAAGAAGGAGAAGAGAAGAAGAAAATGGAAGCGAAGATTCAAACATTGGTGAAGAAGCGTGAAATAGTAAGAAGAAAGATGCAAAGGGTTTTTGTGGCGGTGTTGGATCCAGATAGTGCCAATAACAAGAACAAACACTATCTCCAGATGCAAGTGGAAATGCTGAAACGATGTTACGTAGAATTCAATGACTTCCAAAACGAAATCTACGACTTTCCTCTTAGCGAAGAGCGCCAAACGCAAGAAGAAATGGTATATATCGAATTCGAGCAGGTTTATAGCGACTTGATTGTTCAGCTGACACAGATGATCGAAGATACGATGAAAGCTGATCTACAACTAGCCCCCTCTCGACCACAGCCACAGAATCAGGTAATGCAATCGAATCTTCCGCCGTTGAAGGTACCATTGCCTACTTTCGACGGTTCATATGAGAATTGGTACGCCTTTCGCAGTATGTTTGAGAATATTATGGCCCGTTACAACGCAGAATCGCCGGCTATTAAGCTCTACCACCTTCGAAACGCGTTGGTAGGAAAAGCAGCAGGTATAATAGACCAGGATATCATCAATAACAATGATTATGCCGCAGCCTGGAAAACGCTTCGAAATAGATTCGAGGATAAACGGCTCATTGTCAACAAGCACATTGAAGCTATTCTAAACCTTCCAAAAATTACTAAGGAAAGTGCTGTTGATCTACGAAGAATGATCGATATTTGCAACAAAAATGTCGATGCACTCACCAATCTAAACCTGCCAGTCGTTGGGTTGGGTGAGATGGTTATCTTGAATATCCTAACATCAAAAATGGATTACGAGACACGGAAGGCTTGGGAACTTGTGCAAAAACCGGGTGAGCTTCCCAAGTACACAAATACGTTGGACTTCCTGAATGACAGATGCAAAGCTTTGGAGAAAATTCAAACAACAGCAAAGACGTTCACTGAGCCGGCGAAGCTAAATCGATCGGCAGTAAAGACAGAGTTGAAAGGTCATGCGCTCATCACTGCGGAAGGACAGTGCGTTCATTGCAAAAAACCGCATCCAATTTGGAAATGTGATGCATTCAAGAAGGCTGATTTTATTACGCAAAAATCCAGCCTAATCAAGTCAGGATCATGCTTCAATTGTCTACAAAGAGGACATACAGCAATCGATTGTAAATCAACACATACGTGTAAGAAGTGTACCCAGAGACATCACACGTTGCTTCACCAGGGAGAACCGAAATCAACCACACCCCCCACAAAGGAAAATCAGCAAAAGGACGATGTAGAATCCAGTTCCACACCATTAAATGGAAGTACAACCACCACGCTTTGCACCGTGGGTAAAACAGAACAGACACAGAGTCTAATTGCGACGGCCGTGGTGTACGTTCATGGAAAAGGCCACTCGAAATTTGCTTGTCGAGCGGTGCTGGACTCAGCTTCCCACTCACACTTTGTTACGGAACAGTTTGCCACTTTGATTGGTTTGAAACGAAAGCCTGCATGCTGTGTCATCTCTGGAATCAATGGACAGCAAGTTAACATCAAGTTCAAACTTCATACGAAGGTGGAATCGAGAATTAGCGAGTTTTCTACGAATCCATTAGAGCTGCTAATAGTTCCAAAAATAACTGGAGACCTTCCCTTGACTAAATTCGACGCGAAGATTGTACACATTCCGACTGGCGTTGTTCTGGCAGATCCAGCATTCAATTTGCCAGACAGAGTTGATCTATTGATTGGTTCCGAAGTTTTCTTCAAGCTTCTGAAATCGGGTCAACATGAATTCGGGGATCATCATCCTTTTCTTCAAGAAACACAATTCGGTTGGATTGTAAGCGGACTAGTTCCTATCGGATTCCACACTGTAAGAAACAGTTTAACCAATGTGGTTGAAGAAGACAATTTGAACAGAATTCTCTCCAAATTTTACGAGGTGGAAACATGCACGGAAACATCGATCAACGGAAAGGAAGAAGAGTCCTGCTTGGCTCATTTCAAAGCGACTTACCAGCGGAATTTGGCAGGTCGCTACATTGTGAGGATTCCATTCAACGATTTAAAATTGAAGCTGGGTGATTCCCGGATTATGGCGGAAAAACGTTTCTTATCACTCGAGAGGCGGTTAGATCGAGACCCTTTGTTGAAGGAGCAGTATAAGGCATTTATTTGTGAGTATGAGCACTTGAATCATTTACGCGAGATGACACCATCGATCAGTGAGGATGCAGGCAGTGCCTTCTACCTGCCTCACCATTGCATCTTGAAGCCATCGAGTAGCACCACCAAGCTACGGGTTGTCTTCGACGGATCAGCGGAGAGCAGTACTGGTGTTTCCATCAATCAAGCACAGCGTGCCGGTCCCACGGTACAAAATGACCTTATTTCCATTTTGCTCAACTTCCGATCGTACCGTTACGCTATTAGCGCCGACATTCCTAAAATGTATCGCCAGGTGGCGATACATCCTGACGATCAACCATACCAACGGATACTTTGGAGAGAGAATAGTGATCAGCCATTGAAGGTGCTACAGTTGACAACAGTGACGTACGGTTTGAAGTCGTCACCATTTTTAGCAACTATGTCTTTACTACAACTAGTAGAAGATGAGGGTCAAGCGTTTCCCCTGGCAGCGCACGCTATCAGTAGGTCATGTTACATTGACGATATGCTTTCAGGCGCTGAAAGCATCCCCGAACTATTTGATTTGAAAGAGCAAATGGACGATCTATTGGCCAAGGGAGGATTCAGCCTCCATAAGATCTGCTCAAACTCCATTGAACTACTGGAAGCGACTCCGGAACATCAGCGTGAAAATAGTCTGGATATCACAGACAAAACCATCAATATTCCAATTAAAACTCTGGGAATCGCATGGCAATCACACAACGATATCTTCAGAATAAGTATTCCAACGCAGACTAACGATAGGCTAACTAAACGAAGTATCCTCAGTGAAATCGCTAAAATTTTTGATCCTCTTGGATTTCTTGGGCCAGTTTTGACTACAGCAAAACTTTTGATGCGGGAGTTAATTGAATCAAAATGGGACGATCCGGTACCACCAAACATTGCAGCACGCTGGAGTTCATTCCGTGAAGAATTAAATTCACTTCATGACATGGATTTACCTAGGCGTTTTATCGTGGACGGTGCTGTGAGAATTGAGCTTCATGGGTTTTCGGATGCATCCGATCAAGCGTGTGGCGCTTGTGTCTACGCGAGGTCAATTTTACACGATGGAACATCACAACTGGTGTTGATGTGCAGTAAGTCAAAAATTTTGCCGAAGAAGAAGAAGGGAAAGCCTAAAACGATATCCACCCCACGCGCTGAATTAGAAGCTGCATTGTTGCTTGCCAATTTGCTCAAGAAGGTAACTTCAGTGCTTGATTATACTTTTGCTTCAACGACTTTATGGAGTGACTCACAAATCGTACTTGCTTGGATAGCCAGAAAACCAGAGCAACTACTAGTTTACGTAGCAAACCGAGTGAGGAAAATCAGAAATATCACCAGTGAGACTGATTGGCAGTACATACCTTCATCATCAAATCCAGCTGACCTCATTTCAAGAGGTATCACACCGAAGCAAATAATCGATCACAAACTTTGGTGGACTGGGCCACCAATTTTGTGCATCATCGAATCACTTCAACTTCTGACGGACGATGAATTGCCAGAGTTGAAGCACACATCTTTAGTAGCAACTAAAACTGCAACTTCCAGATTAGAAATATTCGATCGTGTCAGTCAGTATTCAATTATTGAACGAGCAATGGCTTATGTGGTCAGATTTACTGATTACATTCGAAGTCGTCGAAGTCAATTGACGAAAGGGTCGCTTACTGTGAACGAACTCAAACGGGCCACACTTTTGATCGTTCGATTAGTGCAGGTTGAAGTTTTCCAATCCGAAATTCAACTGCTGAAAAAGGATCACACTTCTAGACACCCACTCCGTTGTCTGAACCCCTTCATTGATATCAACGATGGAATTCTCCGAGTGGGCGGCAGAAATAAACATGCAATCATTCCGTATGATAGTAAGCACCAGATGTTACTACCGGAGAGACATCCACTAACTGTTACCCTTATACGGCATCTCCACAAGCGCAATCATCATCTCGGCCAGCGTGGATTGTTAGCTGTTGTACGGCAGCGCTTCTGGCCTTTACGAGCAAAGAACGTTATCAAGAAGATCATTCACCATTGCATTCCGTGTTTTAGAATGCGACCATCACGAGCTACTCAGCTTATGGGGAATCTTCCGGACTATAGGGTCCAACCAGCGCCGATTTTTTCTACAACCGGAGTCGATTTCGCTGGTCCATTCCTTTTCAAATCATTGACGCAGGCAAGGAAACCCATGTACACCAAGGGGTATATTTGCGTTTTTGTATGTATGAGTACACGTGCGTTGCATCTAGAACCAGTATCGAACCTGACGAGTGAAGCATTCTTGGCGGCGCAACAACGATTCGTGAGCCGTCGCGGTTTGCCTAGTAAGATGATATCTGATAACGCCACCAACTTTGAAGGAGCGTGTAATGAGCTTGAGCGCCTATCGGCACTTTTCAAGGAAGAACAGTTTCAGAAAAAACTAGATCAGTTTTGTACTCAACGAAGTATTGAATGGTCTTTTATTCCGCCTAGAAGTCCTCATATTGGTGGAATTTGGGAGGCAGGTGTAAAGTCGGTTAAGTCACATCTTAAGCTGATTTTAGCCGAGCACAGATTGACGTTCGAGGAATATGCCACGGTACTCTCCCAAATTGAAGCTATCTTGAATTCAAGACCTTTAGTTCCGTCATCGGATGATCCGAACGATATCACGGCAATTACTCCTGCACATTTTATCATCGGACGCGAGTTTCAGGCCATTCTCGAGCCATCATATGGTAATATCCCACTTGGACGTTTGTCACGAATGCAATTTCTACAGGACCTGAAACAAAAATTTTGGAAAATATGGATGACAGATTATTTGCAAGAACTTCAACGCCGACAAAAGGACTACAAGATCACCCTATTCAAGCCTGATGCTCTCGTGTTAATTGTCGACGAGAATCACCCTCCTCTTCAGTGGTCATTGGCACGGATCATTGACATGCATCCAGGAACCGATGGTCTCACGCGTGTGGTGACCCTGAGGACGAAAGACGGGATCACTAAGCGAGCAGTTAAAAAGATTTGTCTGCTTCCTTTGGATGGTGAAGATATTGGTGACGATTGATGTTTAGAAATCAAGTAATTTCAAGGCCCCGGGAAGATGTTACGTCCAATCAAAACATTACTCCACTTCGAGTATACAGTCCACCCATACAGACATTTGTAGTCACCCTCACACACAAACACATACACATTATATACACCATTTTTGTAAGAACAATTTTTATGTTAGAATAAAGTAAGCTTTCAACCCGTACGGACGCAAGAAATTTTCTTTGGTTCCCGTCTTAGATCATCCAAGTTGTCCCAAGTGAGCTATTCGGAGGAACACACTACCTCGTTGCAGTATGCCTGCGCTCAAAACTCTCGACGGTGTACAACACGCGTCGAAGTCGGACGCCGCGGCTTAACATTGGGCGGCTACAAGACGGTAGACTAGCCCAAGAATACGCGCAGCAGCTGGAAGTGGCACTTCCAACGGAAGAGCAGCTAGGCGCAGCGTCTCTTGAAGATGACTGGAGAGATATTCGATCCGCCATTGGTAGCACCGCAACCGCTGCACTAGGCACGGTGCCCCCGGATCAGAGAAACGACTGGTATGACGGCGAATGTGAGCAGTTAGTGGAAGAGAAGAATGCAGCATGGGCGAGATTGCTGCAACACCGCACGAGGGCGAACGAGGAACGATATAAACAGGCGCGGAACAGACAAAACTCGATTTTTCCGGTGAAAAAGCGCCAGCAGGAAGATTGAGACCGTGAAGAAACGGAGCAACTGTACCGCGCTAATAACACACGAAAGTTCTATGAGAAGTTAAACCGTTCACGTAAGGGCCACGTGCCACAGCCTGATATGTGTAAGGACATAAACGGGAACCTTCTTACGAACGAGCGTGAGGTGATCCAAAGGTGGCGGCAGCACTACGAAGAACACCTGAATGGCGATGTGGCAGACGAAGATGGCGGTATGGTGATGGACCTGGGAGAACGCGCGCAGGACATAATTCTACCGGCTCCGGATCTCCAGGAAATCCAGGAGGAGATTGGCCGGCTGAAGAACAACAAAGCCCCTGGGGTTGACCAACTACCAGGAGAGCTATTTAAACACGGTGGTGAGGCACTGGCTAGAGCGCTGCACTGGGTCATTACCAAGATTTGGGAGAAGGAAGTTTTGCCGCAGGAGTGGATGGAAGGTGTCGTGTGTCCCATTTACAAAAAGGGCGATAAGCTGGATTGTAGCAACTACCGCGCAATAACATTGCTGAACGCCGCCTACAAGGTACTCTCCCAAATTTTATGCCGTCGACTAGCACCAACTGCAAGGGAGTTCGTGGGGCAGTACCAGGCGGGTTTTATGGGCGAACGCTCCACCACGGACCAGGTGTTCGCCATTCGCCAAGTACTGCAGAAATGCCGCGAATACAACGTGCCCACACATCATCTATTCATCGACTTCAATGCCGCATATGATACAATCGATCGGGATCAGCTATGGCAGCTAATGCACGAACACGGTTTTCCGGATAAACTGACACGGTTGATCAAAGCGACGATGGATCGGGTGATGTGCGTAGTTCGAGTTTCAGGGGCAGTCTCGAGTCCCTTCGAAACCCGCAGAGGGTTACGGCAAGGTGATGGTCTTTCGTGTTTGCTATTCAACATCGCTTTGGAAGGGGTAATACGAAGAGCAGGGATTAACACGAGTGGTACAATTTTCAATAAGTCCGTCCAGCTATTTGGTTTCGCCGACGACATAGATATTATGGCACGTAACTTTGAGAAGATGGAGGAAGCCTACATCAGACTGAAGAGGGAAGCTAAGCGGATCGGACTAGTCATCAACACGTCGAAGACGAAGTACATGATAGGCAGAGATTCAAGAGAAGACAATGTGAGCCACCCACCGCGAGTTTGCATCGGTGGTGACGAAATCGAGGTGGTAGAAGAATTTGTGTACTTGGGCTCACTAGTGACTGCCGAAAATGACACCAGCAGAGAAATTCGGAGACGCATAGTGGCTGGAAATCGTACGTACTTTGGACTCCGCAAGACGCTCCGATCGAATAGAGTTCGCCGCCGTACCAAACTGACAATCTACAAAACGCTAATTAGACCGGTAGTCCTCTACGGACACGAGACCTGGACGATGCTCGTGGAGGACCAACGCGCACTTGGAGTTTTCGAAAGGAAAGTGCTGCGTACCATCTATGGTGGGGTGCAGATGGCGGACGGTACGTGGAGGAGGCGAATGAACCACGAATTGCATCAGCTGTTGGGAGAACCATCCATCGTACACACCGCGAAAATCGGACGACTGCGATGGGCCGGGCACGTAGCCAGAATGTCGGACAGTAACCCGGTGAAAATGATTCTCGACAACGATCCGACGGGCACAAGAAGGCGAGGTGCGCAGCGGGCAAGGTGGATCGATCAGGTGGAAGATGACTTGCGGAACCTCCGTAGACTGCGTGGTTGGCGACGTGTAGCCATGGACCGAGCCGAATGGAGAAGACTCTTATATACCGCACAGGCCACTTCGGCCTTAGTCTGAATAAATAAATAATAATTTCGTTTATTGTTGTTGCGTAGTTTCATTTGCAACATTTTAATAAAAAAAAGCAATTATATATGCATTATACAGGATAGTTTTACACTGAAAAGAACCCGAAGAGTTCATTCCTGTCTTCTCTTGAACCTCTTCGTATCATGTACTTTGTCTTCGACGTGTTGATGACTAGTCCGATCCGCTTAGCTTCCCTCTTTAATCTGATATAGGCTTCCTCCATCTTTTCAAAGATACGTGCCATAATATCGGCGAAGCCAAATGGCTGGACGGATTTATTGAAAATTGTACCACTCGTGTCAATCCCTGCTCTTCCAAAGCGATGTAACCCTCTGGGCGTTTCAAAGGGACTCGAGAATGCTCCTGGAACTCGAACTACGCACAATACCCGATCCATCGTCGCCTTGATCAACTGTGTCAGTTTATCCTGAAATCGGTGTTCGTGCTTTAGCTGCCATAGCTGGTCCCGATCGATTGTATCATATGCGGCTTTGAAGTCGATGAATAGATTAGGGGTGATCGGGGCAATATGGGCCACCTAAGGAAATCGTTCTGAAAAGCGCCGAAAAACTCAAAAGAACATCGTTTAAATGTAGTTGACTTATACTAGAGAATGTTACCTTTCATATTACGTCGATGAATGACGAAAAATGCGTTTGGAAATTGTTGGAATGCACTTTTGAAAATGTATTGATTTCAATGTGTGTTCCCGACTATACGGGGCAATATGAGCCACCATTTGGGGCAGTATGGGCCACCCATCCAAAACCTTTATTTAGGCAAAAAAAGTATCGTAATATGGAAGAATATGATATTCCTACAACAGTTGTGAGTATTCCATACCAAATAAAATTAAAAAACCGCACAACAGCGAATTGAACCTATTTGTCACTCTTCACCGTTTGAACAGCCACATTTCAATTGGTCAATGATCATTTTTTCTGTTTCAATCGCAGTAATGCGCTGTTGTAATTTTTTCGTAATGAATCTTACATATATGATAATATTCTTGTATTTGACTACTGAAATTTAAACTTGTTCGCATTTTAAGGCCTGATATCTTGCTCTGTGCAGGTATGCCCATATTGCCCCATAGAGACCGGTTTTGGGAAAAAACAGTTTTATGATAAATTCAGATTTGTATCAATACAAACATGTGTGCACAATATTCAATTTTAATATATCTTTTGATTGTGGTGTATTTTTGACCTATATTTTAATCAGTTTTGTGTCAAAACCTTATTTATAAACTTCAAATCTTATAATAATTTTGCCTATGCAGCAAAAATTTACATTTTCAAGTGTATTTTCATGTTTGAATTGAATTTTAATGCGGTTTTCACGTTGATGCATATGTGGAGCATCCTCTTAAAGATCATATAACTTTTACATGATAAAACTTGTCAATAAGCTCAAAATGAGGGTGGCTCATATTGCCCCGTATGTTCATATTTCCCCGAGTGCCCCTATGTGTAGGCGGCGTTCAGCAATGTGATTGCGCGGTAGTTGCTACAATCAAGCATATCGCCTTTTTTGTAGTTGGGACACACGACACCTTCCATCCACTCCTGCGGCAAAACTTCCTCCTCCCAAATCTTAGTAATGACCCAGGACAGGGCTCTAGACAGTGCCTCACCATCATGTTTAAATAGTTCTCCTGGAAGTTGGTCAATCCCAGCTGGTGCTTTTTCCTCCGTAAAATGATTTTTGTTTGTTCCGCGCCTGTTTGCCCTCGTGCGGCGTTGCAGCAATCTCGCCCATGCTGCATTCTTCTCTTCCACTAACTGCTCACATTCTGCTGCGCCTAGCTGCTCTTCCGTTGGAAGTGCCACTTCCAGTCTACCGTTTTGAGGCCGCGGCGTTCGACTTCAACGCATGTTGTACACCGTCGAGAGTTTTGAGAGCAGGCATACTGCAACGGATTCAATATTCGCTCTGCGGTAAGTGCCTTCGTTCGTGATGTCGGAGAAGAATTTACCGTCGATTAAAACGTGGTTGATTTGGTTTTCCGTTTCCTAATTAGGTGAGGCCTCATGCCTTGTGGATATTTTTGCGGAGAAAGAAGGTGCTTCGGCTATCATTCCGCGGGAGGCTGCAAAGTGTATGCATCGTTGGCCGTTATCATTCGATACGGTGTGCAGACTGTACGGGTTATTCTTCAGTTTTCTGGGAATAAAAACGGACTGTATATTAAAAAAGATTCGAAACGTGTTTTATTCTTCGCGTCGGTCCACAAACTCATTCAGTACACCGTCAAAAAAATAATAATTAAAAAACAATAAAGTATAGGGTTACCAATTTAAGGATATACATTCCAAATGACCGTTTACACCTGAACATTCTCCCTCGCCTTGCAGTTTCCGTAGAAACTCAATCCTCGATTGGAAGCAACGACAGTTTGGCAGTTGTCCTCTTGAAAGAACCGCTCGACGTCCGTACAGTTACCACTCTGGTAACCTTATCTGCTCCAATATGCGTCTGGTCCTCTCTACCCAACTTCTACTGCAGAGGCGGGAGATTATCCTCCGTAATACGACCAGATCTCCGATCTTTAACTCCTTATGATGACGATTATGCTTCGGACGTTGCTGTAACTCTTGCAGATAGTCGGATGACCATCTTTTCCAGAAGGTATCTCTTATCCGTTGAATTTCCTGATACTTCGACAATGTATTTAGTTTTAGATGCTCCAGCGACGGCTCCGGAATTGCAGTCAAATCACGACCTATCAGAAGATGAGCTGGACTGATAGCCTTGAGATCGCTGGGATCAGACGACATTGGTACGAGTGGCCTTGAGTTTAAGATGGCTTCAATCTGAATTATGATAGTGTTCCATTGGTCGTATGTGTACTTCGATTCGCCAACTACTCGTCTGATGTGGTGTTTCGCAGACTTTACTCCTGCTTCCCATACGCCGCCGAATTCAGGGGAACGAGCAGGAATGAATTTCCAATTAATTTCCAGCGGCAGGCAATAGTTTCTGACCGCCTCGATTGTAGCTTCATTCCGGAACAACTGATACAGTTTGTGAAGCTCAGAATTGGCACCTATAAAGTTAGTACCATTGTCTGACAGAATTGTGGTGGGTACTCCTCTTCTTGAAACGAAACGCTTCAGGACGTTGATGAATGCTTGACTGGAGAGATCAACCGCCAACTCCATATGAATAGCCTTAGATGATAAACACACAAACAGTGCTATGTATCCCTTCATGATGGTCGGCTTACGTGGATTGCCAGTCTTGATACAGAATGGTCCTGCATAGTCAACTCCGACTCGTGAAAAAACATCAGCTCGAGTAACGCGATAAGAAGGAAGATCGCCCATGAATCGTGAAAGCTTGGAAGGATTAGCCCTGAAGCAACGTACGCATTTCCTCAAGTGTTGTTGTACTCGATTCCGACCATCAAGTATCCAAAATCTTTGGCGAAGAAGAGATAACAACCCATTTGCACCAATGTGCAGATACCTATGATGTAGGTCGTCAATGATCATTCTCGTCACGTGGTGATTTGAAGGTAGAATAGCAGGATGGCGTTGTTCAAATGTAAGATTAGCGTGTTTGATCCGCCCTCCAACTCTCAGGATACCGGATTCCAATGTAGGGTTGAGATTCCGCAGCTTACCGACGTATTTATGTTTAGGTTCGCCGGTTAGATGAAATTTCTCGATTTGGTTTATTTCTTCTTCAAATCCAAACTCACCTGATATTCTTCAACAGCAGGGAACGGTTGATGATCGTTTTGCAATGCGATTTTCCTTGTCTTTCTGATGAATCGAGCTACAAACGCCATGACTCGTCACAAACGATTGAATGAACTAAACCTTGTAAGAACATGTAGCTCCTGAGGCCTTTCGTATGTGACACAAACAAGCTTCTTTATATCTGGAATTTCAATCACTTCTGTCGTTTCAAATTCGATGTATGGTGAATTTCTTAGAAAAGTAGGCCCATGCCACCAAACGTCACTATTCTTCAAATCTTCAGGGTAAACACCGCGCGACAGCATATCAGCCGGATTCGATTTTGATTCGACGTACTTGCGTTCAAATTCCGTGGTTGACCGGTTGATTTCCGCAACACGATTAGACACAAAAGTGTTAAGGTCGTGGGGGGATTTGTGTAGCCAGCATAATACGATGGTGGAATCCGTCCATAAAACCACCTTGTCGAAATTCAGCTTCAGCGCCGAAATAACAACAGTAATCAATCGAGTCATCAACAAAAATCCGCATAACTCGAGACGTGGGATCGTTTGCTTCGGAGCAACTCTTGATTTGCTTGTCAGCAGGTGAAGTTCGGCGTTACCATCAGGGAGAATTGACCTTATATATACACACGCCCCGTATGCAGAGAAAGATGCATCCGAAAAGGCATGCAGCTCGATACTAACACGGTTTGCTGAGAGAACGCATCGGCTAATTTTCAGTCCCTCTGATCTTTTCAAACTGGCCAAATACTTCATCCAGGAATTGATTTGGTCGGGAGGAACTTCTTCGTCCCAAGCAACTCCCAACCTCTACAAATCACGAATTAACAGTTTGCAAAGTACGATAGATGGTGCCAACAGACCCAGTGGATCAAAAGTTTTCGAAACTTCGGAAAGAATATGGCGTTTTGTAATTACAGCCTGCTCCACAACAGGGTTAATCCGGAAACAGAATTCATCTGTTTGAGGATTCCATAATAATCCCAGTGTCTTGATTACATCGTTTGCTCCACAGATTTCTAATGACGTTCGTTTTTCTTGTAGTTCATCCGGAATCGCTTGCAAAAACTCCTCAGAGTTGGAACACCATTTATGTAGATGGAATCCACCACGCTTCAGTAGATGCACTAGCTGATCCGCTGCCGTTTTGATAAAGTCTATCGTGTCACCACCGGTCAATGTATCGTCAATGTAGAAATCATGCAGAATAATTTCGGCGGCTATGGGAAACTGATTGCCTTCATCCTGTACGAGTTGCTTTAGCGTTCGAGTTGCTGCAAAGGGCAGATGCCGTTCCGTATGTTACTGTGGTCAATTCAAATGTGCGAACCGGCTCTGTTGATTGCTGACGATAAAAACCCGCAAAAATTTAGTATCATCTGCTGACATTGTAATTTGCCTGTACATCTTAGGGATATCACAAGTAAACACGTACTGGTGAATCCGGAATCGCATCGTGATGTCTAATAGCGAATCCTGAACGATCGGACCTGTCATCAACACGTCGTTCAGTGAGAGTCCCGAAGAAGATTTCGCTGACGCATCAAACACTGTGCGTAACTTCGTTGATGATGACGTCGGCTTGAAAACCGCATGGTGCGGCAAGAAGCAGTTTGGTTTACTGCTTGCCTCTGGTTCAAATATCTCTCGGCAATGATTGAGTCCAATGTACTCGTCGATGAAACAATCGTATTCGCCTTTCAATCTTTCGTTACTGTTCAACCGCTTTTCTAACTGCTGGAATCGATGTAGCGCATGTTGTCTCGTTTCACCAAGCTTGCTTACGTTTTCACGAAACGGGAGTCTGACCACATACTTTCCAGATGAATCTCTTGTTGTAGTCTGAGCATAATGCTGCTCACACAATTCCTCCTCAGGTGACAACTTAGCAGCCATTGGTACTTCCTCAAGAGACCAAAACCGTTGAACCAGCTCGTCCAGTCGACTTTCCGTTGCGATTGAAACCGTGTTGCAATGTTGTGGTTGCATACATGACGAGCGACCATTGATTGGTCCAGCAACAACCCATCCAAAAAATGTTTCCTGGAGGATTGGACGCCCGGGCCCCAGTTCGACACGGTTGGTCATTATGATACTGTAGAAAAGCTCGGAACCAATCAAAAGATCGATTCGTTGAGGCTTATAGAATTCCGGATCTGCCAGACGAATGTGATCGGGAATCGCTATTTCCGAAGTGTTGAGTTTCTGAGCCGGAAGTATGCCTGTGATCCTCGGCACAACTAAGCATTCGATGGTGGTACGGTAACTTGTAGATCTAGATTGAAGCACCACCGTCACTTGGTGCTTGATTTGGGTCTCCTTGCCGTTGACTCCGACTAAGCTGGTTGCACACTTCTCGCGTTGAATCCCAAGGAGTGCTGCCATTGCTTCTGTAATAAGATGGAGTTGTGAACCGGAGTCAAGTAGAATACGACACAGCCTTGCGTTGCCATGTTCGTCAAGAATATTCACAACCGCAGTAGACAACAGCACATCTTTGTATCCTTTCGTAGCAGTTTCGCAATTAAGGGTTACCACGTTGCTCATTGTTGGCACAACATTATCGTTTTCGACAGGTTTCACTGTATCTGTACCAGTGTTATCATTCGGTTTTGTCGAATCGATATGGAGAACTGTATGATGCCGCTTGTTACACTCACGGCAAGAATGCTTAGACGAACATTTTACCGTGAGGTGCCCTTTTCTCAGACAGTTATAACAAACACCAGCTTTCTTGGCTCTGGCGTTTCTTTCACTGGGTGAAAGCTTCAGGAATTCGTCGCATTGGTGATTGGGATGTTCTTTCCCGCAAAACACGCACTTGGTTTCGGAGATCGTTAAAGCGCATGGAAAAGATTTCGAAAATGGCGTCTTGGATGATAGAGTAGGTATGGTCTTCTGCTTTGCCTTGTATTGGCCAGAAGCCTCCACTCGTTCTAGAACTGTTGCGTGCTTCTCCAGGAACTCAATTGTCTTCTTGTATGTCGGAATGACACCGTGTCTATTGCTAGCTTCCCACAGTTTCTTCGTCTCGTAGTCTAGCTTAGATGCAAGAACATTCACCAATACGACGTCTGAGAGGCCTAGTACATCGTACCCGTGGTATCTGAGCGATTCAACGTGTCTTTTACACTCCTCGATCAACTCCCTTAATTGTCTTCCGCTCTCCTGTGTTGGTGGGTTTCACCTGCAACAACCAACTCGCGTGAATTTCCATCACCTTTCGCTTGTCTTAATGTCGCTGCACTAAAAAGTCCCAAGTCGTAGTTGTTATCGATGATGAATTGTTGATTTATGGCACCAGCTGCTTCTCCAACGAGACACTTATCCAGATGATATAATTTCGTAGCATCGTCTTCCGTGGCACATTTATTAATGATGTCCGTAAACATGGGCTTGAACCTAAACCAGTGTTCAGGCTTTCCGTCAAACGTTGGAAGGGGTATGAGGCAGAATCGATTGCTGTACTCGGATCGGTTGAGGAACACCGGATATAGTTTGTAAGGCAGTAGAGTGTTGTACATTTTTCTGCTCCTTCAGAAGCCTGCACACCACAGCCCTTACCTCGGTGAAAAGGTTCTCGAATTCGACGTAATCTTGTTCCTCCTCCTCCTGCTTTGTAGGATCAGCCGCGCACAGCTTGGTTTGACAATCATTCATTTCGTGATATGCCGCATCAATCGTCCTTATGTATGTTTCCAGCACAAACTCGTCCACCGGAACCTGTTCGTCATCCGCGTTTTGAAGACTCGATTTGATGCGAGCAACTTTTGAGGTTATGAAAGTTCGTTGTCGCTGTAAAGCTGCTAATGTTTCCGCCATCTTCTTTTTGCGTTCACGTTCTGCTTTGGCTGCCTTCTGCTGCGCAACCGGCACTAGAGCAGGAATTTTCGATGCTCTCCTAGTTGAAATTGGCATTTAACCGCGCGCGAGAACCAGTACGACACATCCGTGATCGAATGGACCAAAATGTACGGGTTATTCTTCAGTTTTCTGGGAATAAAAACGGACTGTATATTAAAAAAGATTCGAAACGTGTTTTATTCTTCGCGTCGGTCCACAAACTCATTCAGTACACCGTCAAAAAAATAATAATTAAAAAACAATAAAGTATAGGGTTACCAATTTAAGGATATACATTCCAAATGACCGTTTACACCTGAACACAGACTATCTGGTCCGATGACCGGTCTATACATTTCCCCTCTTCCTATATATGCGTTCATGTCGTCGATGACAATTTTGACGTTCCGCAGTGGGCATCCGTCGTATGTCTGCGTTGACCTCACACTTAACTCATTTTACAGTATTCGGTAAATTTTACCGAAATCTCAACAGCAGATCTGTTCGGTAATTATTTTACAGATTTTTTGTAATTTTTTCCACTGTTCAACTGTCAAAATCACCGAAAATCAGTAAAATTATTTACCGAACAGTTCTGCTGTTGAGATTTCGGTAAAATTTTACCGAATTCGGCGATTTATTCTAAGTGTGCTCTCTGTTTCTTTGTTGACGTCGCAATGTTCTTGCACCTTTCTCGCTGCAGTTTACTTCGGCATAAGATGAGTAACTACCCTCGTGATGAATTCCGGTAACTGTCTGGGGGTCTTCCACGAAAGGCTGAATCACATAAGGCAGAAGACTCATAAGGCTGAACACGAAAGGCTGAAAAAGTAAAAATCTCACATAAGGCTGAAATAACAAAAGGCTGAAACTCGAAAGGCTGAAAAATCGTGAGAAACTAATTTTTGTGGAAGGATTCACATTTGACGTTAATAGGGGCACAAACTAAAATGATCCGCAACCTTCTTGCAACTTCTTGTTGTCTTTCAATTTTTATACGGAATTCTTATTTTTTAGTCTACACAGCTCAAAAAATGTTGAGGTAACATAAGAAGAACAAGACTTTATTGTTCTTATTTCTTGTATTTGGTTTTTGATTCTTGCTAAAATTACTTTCTTATTTTTTATTCTCCCTTCTTCCTTTTGCTTTTGTATTCTTCCTTCTTTCTTCTTCTTACTTTTTTATTTATTTTTTTTTCATTTTTTTTTTCTTTCTTCTTTAACCCTTCTAAGTTCCTTCTTTCTGTTTCATTCTTGCTTCTTCGTTCTAACTTTCTTCTTAGTTCTTCCTCCATAGTTCTTCCTTCTTAATTCCTCCTTCCTTGTTCCTATTTCCTTCTTCTGCCTTCCTTGTTCCATCTTGCTTCTTCCTTTTTTCTAAGTTTCTTCTGTCTTCATTTTTCTTTGTTCTTCTTCTTCCTTCTTCAAACATTCTTTTTGATTTCTTATTTCTTCCTTCTTCCTTTTCCTTGTTTTTTCTTTGTCTTCCTTCTTCCTTCTTCATTACCATGTTCTTCCTCCCTTTCTGTCTTCTTTCCTCTACTTTCTTCTTTTTCCAAGTTTCTTCTTCCTTTTTCTTTATTTCTTTTTCTCAATTCATTCTTCATTCTACCTTCTTTCTTCTTCTTTCATTTTCCTTCTGTCGTCATTTCGTCCATACTTCTTCTTTCTTTTTTTCTTTCCTTGTTCCTTGTTTCTTCATCTTTCTTTCTTTCTTCTTTCGTTCTGTTTTCTTCCTTTATTTCCCTTCTTTTCCCCTTTTTTCTTTTTTTTACCTTCTCCCTTTTCCTTTTTCTTTATTCTTGTTCCTTCTTCTTTCTTCCTTCTTCATCTTTATCCTTCCTTCCATCTTTATCCTCCCTTGTTTTTTCTTGCTTCATCATTATTCCTTCTTCCATCTTTATTTTACTTTTTCCTTCTTCTTTCTTCTATGGTTTTTCTTCAATATTTCTTTCATTTTCCTTCTTCCGTCTTCTCTCTGCCTTTTTTCATTATCTCCCTCCTTTTTCATTTGTCCTTGTTTCTTCTTGCTTCATCATTATCCCTTCTTCCATCTTTATCTTACTTTTTCCTCCTTCTTTCTTCTATGTTCTTTCTTCAATCTTCAATTTTTTCCCTCTCTATTCTCCCATCTTCTTTCTTTCTTCTTCCTTCTTCTTTCCTCCTTCCTTTTTTTCTGTGCAATTTTCATTCTTTATATTTTATTCTTTATTCTTTATTTTTATTCTTTATTCTTTAATCGTTATTCCATATTCTTTATTCTTTGTTTTGTATTTTTTATTATTTATTCTTTATTCTTTATTCATCATTCTCTATTCTTTATTCATTATTCACTATCCAACCACTCAACATAGTTGGTGCAACATATCATATGGTTGTAATTCATTTCATCCCATCAATTTCAGCCTTTCGATACATTTCAGCCTTCTGATACTTTCAGCCTTTTGAGACTTTCAGCCTTTCGGGATTTAAGCCTTTTGAGTTCAGCCTTATGAGTATTCAGCCTTATGTGTTTCAGCCTTTCGTAGGACACCCCTGTCTGGGGTTAGTCTCACGTTTTATATTTTTTGGCTTTGACACTCTTGTGAATGCTCTTGTAAATGCAAATATACTATATATTTATATTAAACTATTTGCCAGCTACAGCTTTTTGTTCGGGATGAACCACTGCGTCCACTTAATTGAAATTTTGTAGTATACCCGTGTCATTTGTTTAGTGCATGTCTTTCTGCTCCATTTCTATTGAGAAGAAATGAAGTAGTCATTTTTTATTCATATATTTCTCAAGCTTAATGTAAGACCTCTTTAGATTAAAGTACCGGTACCCTTCGAAAAATGGCTTATACCAACTCTCAAAGGCGCGCCCCTCAATCAGTTTCGACTCAACAATAAGTGGACTAATACTGATTTTGACCATGCATCGGTACTGAAGTTCAAACATATTTTTGCTTCTTCTTATGAGTTACGAATTCGTTTTTGTAAAGAGATCTGATTTCATTGCGTTTGGAATTTCCGAATCTCACCTTTACACAGAGCTCTAATCAGTCAAAGGGTTCAGCAGATCCACCAAATTCATATCCTTCTTCTTCTTCTTCTTCTTCTTATTGGCATTACATCTCCACACTGGGACAGAGCCGCCTCACAGCTTAGTGTTCATTAAGCACTTCCACAGTTATTAACTGCGAGGTTTCTAAGCCAAGTTACCATTTTTGCATTTGTATATCATGAGGCATTTGTATATCATTTTTGCATTTGTATATCCCCAGAACCCAGCTACCCTCAGCATGGTCTTGCTTTGTAGCCGCGCATTTTACCGCACGGCTAAGGAGGGCCCCACAAATTCGTATCCGCTTCTTTCCTAATAATTAGGATTTTTATTTTTTATAATAATTTTTTATAATAATAATTAATTATTAATCAACGCTCTGGAGCTTGGAGATTCATGTCGTCGGCTTCGAAAACAAGCCTAAGATTGAGTTACGTTTCAACAATTTACTCCATTGACTCCATCCAAAAGGCGCAAAAATGGGTCATCTAAAAGCAAATTATAGTCGTTTCATACTGTTCCGACCATCACTCATGAATATTAACAATAATAGTAAGAACTAGAGCACAGTGTGGTAGATCTTACTCCGTAATGCAACACGGAGAGTGTCTACCCAGCATTACAGGCTTCGTTAACTGCCTGGCTAATTGTTTCACCCCCAGGCCATTAATCCCCTCAGCACGGGTCCCGTGATACCGTGGGATTCGGGGTTAGGGACGTCATATTGTCAACTTCAGTGTTGTATCGAGCCTGGCGATATGACCGGATTTACCCAGCGGATCCCAGCGTAACGGGTTCAGCTACAGCTCTTTATTTAATCTTATATATAAAAATGAAATGGTCTGTGTTCGTATCCGCATAACTCGAAAACGGCTGGATGGATTTTTTTCATTTCTTCAGCAGAAACATTCGTTATAGTTTCCGACGGGTTTATATGATATTTCCTAATGTGAAAATTACGAGTAAAGTTGAGCAAACCGTGAATAACTAAAATTGTAATTCCTACGCGAACTTTGCATGGGCAGTTCGGAATGCACATTCTCGCCTACTATGCAGGACAACGTCTGCCGGGTCGACTAGTGTCTAATAAATGTGTCTGACTAATGCTTGTGAGGCCTGTGAGGGTACTGTATATTATATATTCAAAATAGCACCATTCAATGGTGAGAAGGAATGTCATGTACAATTTTTAAACATACATAATAGGGTGTAATAGGTATTAAAGACTATCTTTTATTTTTATCCGCTCAACTTATTCAAATGTCCTAAGATAAATATATAGGAATTGGTTTATTATTTAAATTCACTACAAAAGATTGTATTTTCCGATTTTTATACCTCACAATGGCATATCGCTTTGCTTCTCGTAGCTAACCCATTCGCTACTGGCTTCCTGTTCGTTGACAAGTTCTTCCAACTCCTCTTCGAAATCGACGCTAGTTCTTCCTGTTTTTGAGCGTTTCTCACCGATGCGATCGATCAGTGCTGCTAGTTGCTTCTTGAACTGCTCGAAATGAAACTTTTCATCTGTGGCAAAAATGTATTTTTCATCAAACGACGATATTCCCGGTGTGGAACGCAGTGGCCCATTCTGCGATAGCCACTGAACCATCGGGTGTACCAATTCTTCCCAACAGTGCTCAGAACAGTCGAAAACTGGGGCGATGAAGATATGACGCACTGTATCCAGATACTTTGTTGGAATATCCGAGTAAACGAAACAGGCCTCGAATAGATTAAACAGTGCGGAGAGACGGATTTGCGATCTAAAATGGTATAAAAATTGGGAATGGTGCTTTGCAGTTGGAATGGCAAGAACTTACAAACGTAGTTGTAGTTGGACCTCTTTCAGTTCACTGCATGTTTTAGCAATTCCAGTGTGGTTTCTTTTCAGAAGCATGACGATTCCGTCCAAAGCACGCAGCGACCGTTCCTGAAGCTTCACGACGAATCTTCGTTCGAATAATCGCATTTGGCCTGTGCGAACTTCCAATTCCTCCTATAATATATGATAATTTAATCAAGCGTTGCAATTTTTACCACTTATAAAATAGAATAAGCATGAGCATGAGCATTATGACCGCACAATTCGTAGTTGCTAGTCCGTGATTGACTAGAACTTGCGAAATTGTACAGAGAACACAATAAATGGGGCTTGGGACTAGCTACCCATTCTCAATGTACACGTTTCGGGAGCTCAAATGTCTAAAGTCAATAACGGCGCCGGCCACGTCCTTACGGTCATATAGGAAGGGGAGGATTGTTAGTCCGACTCTCGTTGCTACTAGAGACCGAGAACACCTCTGCATCTCCACGATTGTCTTGGGATAGGATATCGTTTTAGTTACAAAGGATAATTTATCTGGATTCACTTCGGTAAGTGATGCGATCTATGGGATGGGAAATAACACTCTCGCTGTCTGAAACTTTCACTTTCTGATTTATTCACTCACCCGCGCAAAGCAGAACAAAATTACGACGACCGGCCGATCGTTTTGCCTTCCGCACAAAGCAAAACTAAACTTCGACGACCGGCCGATCCGTTTACTGGAGAAACACGACCGGATAAGAAACAAACTTACACTTTCTGATTTATTTACTCACCCGCACAAAGCAAAACTAAACTTTGACGACCGGTCGATCCGCTGACTCGAAACAAGAGCCAACACGCACTGAACTAATTAACTTTACTACCGGCCGCGCAATGCAAAACACAAAATTTCGGCAAATCGCGCGATCGCTCGGCCGTCCGAAACAAGAGCCAACACGCACTGAACTAATTAGCTTTATTACCGGCCGCGCAATGCAAATCTCAAAATTTCGGCAAATCGCGCGATCGTACGGCCGTCCGAAACAAGAGCCAACACGCACTGAACTAATTAACTTTACTACCGGCCGCGCAATGCAAAACACAAAATCTCGGCAAATCGCGCGATCGTTCGGCCGTCCGAAACAAGAGCCAACACGCACTGAACTAATTAGCTTTATTACCGGCCGCGCAATGCAAAACACAAAATTTCGGCAAATCGCGCGATCGTACGGCCGTCCGAAACAAGAGCCAACAGGCACTGAACTCATTTACCACTTATAAAATAGAATAAGACACATTTAATAGATATTTTAGGGTAGCATGAACCTACCCGAAGGTCAAGCATGAAACATTCCCCGATTGCAATAGGAACGATGTGGTAGCGCTGCTTAACAAATCTAGACCAACTGTTACACCCTTTTTGAATGTTAGTATAGAACTACTGGACGGAACAGAAACTGTGCTGTGGAACTACGCCATAAGTTGCGTTACGCTTAGAGGGGGAGGGGTTGCCTGAAGTGTGACAATCGATACAAAATTTTCAGCTGCTCCATACAAAAAATGTGATATAGGGGGAGGGGTTGAAAATGACCAATTCTCGCGTTACGTAATTAATGGATCTTCCCTTTTGAACTGATAGTCGTCAGATTTAAGACCAACGTCAAGCTTATTTTTCAGGCTGATTCATATTGTAGCACAATATTTTGATTTTTTGTGTTCTATTTCGAAATAATTCTTCTTCTTCAATGGTTCTTTATTCCCACTTCATTCCTGAGTTATTGATTAAAAGCTTTTCTATGCCAGCCATTGCATGAGTAAGTATCTTGTGTGGTAAGCAATTAAAATGGATGCACTATGCCCAGGGTATCAAGAAAATTTCCAACCCGAAAGCATCCTAGATCGGACCGATAATCGAACTCGCCACCCCCGGATTTGCAATCCTACGCCTTTGCTTGCGAGGGTAACTGGAGACCCTTCGAAATAGTTAGTGGTGTCAAAAAATATAGGTTATTTGGGAAAGTTGACATTATTTAAGCCAAATAATTAACTAAGAAAATAAAATGAGTTAAATTTTTCGTTGAGAAAGGTAGTAAGCAAAAAAAGCTTTTGGTTGTGTTGAACATTTAAAGTGAAGTAGTTACACGTAAGCTAAGATTACATATTGCATTTTGGGACTTTCACATAAAGCTGAATCGCATAAGGCTGTACAAGTAAAAATCTTACATAAGGCTGAAACTCGAAAGGCTGAAAAATTGCGAGAAACAGATTTCAATGGAATAATTCACATTTGACGTAAATGGAGACATTAACGGAAATGAATCGAAATTGCACTTGGTTTTTGATTTTTGCCAAAAAAACTTTTATATTTTTTTTCTTTATTCTTACTTGCTTCTTTTTCCTTTTTCTTTCTTCCTTCTTTTTGATTCTTTCCTCGCCCGTCTTTTTTTCCTTCTTTGTTCTTCCCTCTTCTATCTTCCTACTTTCTTGTTCCTTCTTCTATCCTTTCTTTACACTTCTTTCTTTTTTCTTCCTTCGTTTCTCTTTCATTTTTTCTGTCTTCCTTCTTCTTTCTTCCTTGTTCGTTGTTCCTTTTCCTCTCTTCCTTCTTTTCTTCATCCTTTTCCTCTCTTCCTTCTTTTCTTCATCCTTCATTCTTTTTTCTATCCTTTTCCCTCTTCCTTCTTCTTTCTACCTTCTTCCTTTTTTGTTCCTCCTTTTTTCTTTCTTTTTTATTATTTCTTACTGTTCGCACAACTCATCGTCATCGTCGCCGTTTCTGCTGCTTGCTTGCAGTGAGAGGACAGTGCAAAGAAGAGCAGCGTGCGTAGCTTCTATTCATTCGTTTGATTAGTTTTGTGTGCTTCGCGCCAATAGCCCGAACGCGTTGCAGCGTTCGGTTGGCAATTTGGCGCGTAGTTAATCTTATTAGACTTAAATTTGAATGTTTGTGCGCACGTTCCCAATAATTTGTATAATGTTTCCGTACTAAGCGTCGCCTATAAAAGGCGACTCTGAATTGAATGTCTTGTACAGTGTCCATAGTAACCTCCGAGCAGGCACGCTGCCTCTCGGAGGCAATAAAATAGAAGTCCAGTTAACATAAGAAGTTTTCCTTAATCGTCGCTCGGAGAGTCCACCACAAAAAAACAACACAACGTAGGGTCGTCCCACCCTGAACGAAACATTGGTGCCGTGACCAGGATGGTGCCTGGAATCCACCTTCCGACGGCGAGAGAGGGAGCTGCTGCAACAGATGGACGATCAAGCTTTTTCTTCTGCACCGTTTTGGATAACGTCTCAGCGAACCCGTGCTACCAAGTCGGATCCCGAGCATCCCAAGCGATCAGCTCGCCGTTCCAGCCGGACCGCCAATTCCAAAGAAGCCGAAGAAGAGGAAATCGACAAGTCGCTGTGCTCGAGCCACAGGGCTGTATTCGGAACGGAGCGTATCATCCGTCTCCAGGGATCGTCATCCCATTGGGCCGCAGCGCCACTCAGGACCAATGCGTCGCCATGCGAACCGGAGCGCATCATCCGGTTCGATTCCCAATTTGGAAGGCCGTCGCGCCGCATCTGCCCAGCCGGAGCGCATCATTCGGCCAGGCGAAACAAAATCAACCGTCAAGTCAAGCAGTAGTTTCCTTATTCGTTGCCCGGAGAATCACCACTTTAAAAGTACACAACGTAGGGTCGTCCCACCCTGGACACCCTTCTTTCTTCATTATTCTTCGTCTTTCCTTGTTCCATGTTCCTGTTTTCTTTTTCCTTCTCTTTTTTCTACATTATGTCTACCTTTTTGTTTTTCTTTCTTCCTTGTTCCTTCTTCATTTTTCCATCTTTCTTTTTCCTTCTTCCGTCTTTCATCTACCTTCTTATTTCTTCTTCCAACTTTCGTCTTCCTTCTAACGTTTTCCATACACCTTCTTCCTTCTTTTTTCCTTCTGCCGGCTATTTTCCTTCTTCCATATTTTTTTCCTTCTTCCGTTTCTTCTTACTTCTTTCTTACCTATACTTTCTTCCATTTTTCTTTCTTTTCCCTTCTCCTATCGTCCTTCTTGCTTCTTTATTTCTTCTTCCTTTTTTCTTCTTCCGTCTTCCTTCTTCCTTTTTTCTTTTTCCCTCTTCCTTTTTCTCTCTTCCTACTTTTTTCCTTCTTCTACCCTATTTCCTTTTCTTTTTCCTTGTTCCTTTTTTCCTCTAGAGGCGAAAGTCTAGATTGGATAGTTTCGTTAGGATACGGCAGGCATGAAGAATGTTCTATAGAAGTGTATTTGAAAGCGAGCGGAGGGCAATATTTGTGATGGTATAAATCTCAAGAACTCCTTTCTGCCAAACTCCCGTATGAAAGGAGAGGTAGAGTATCAGTTGATCTCCACAGGAAAAAGAAAAATGGTTTGATTTGCTCATATACCATCGCGTACGGAAGGGATTCTATCGACGAGTAGAGTAGAGTGGGGCAAGAGTACGCACTTAGTTTTTAATCGATCATGTGGCCCTTATGAAGCAAGCTTCTGTATATCAAATCAGTGTCGATAATTCACATACTCTTCCTTCATGTTACCCAGTGGAAAAAAATATTGAAATTATTGAGATTCGTTTTAGTAGAACTCTTATTGCAAAACAAGTGAAAAACGCACTCTTACCCCACCGGTGGGGTAAAAGTGCGCATCGGGTGGGGTAAGAGTACGCATTTATCCAATCATGTGCTTTAAGTATATAGTGACACAAATAAGAGTTAATAACATTTAATTGATGTTTAATGAGCATATATTAGAGAATGTTTAAAGATTACGTAACTCTTAAAGGGGGAGGGGTCCTAAAAATGTGCACTTTCATACGAAAAACCATTGTTTTTTTTATATATACAAAAAACTACAGAGGTAAAAATATATATCAGGTTACGCGTGGCATATACAAAGGCATTTTCCTTAAAGAAAGTCCACCAATCACGTAACGTAAAATTTGGCTATTTCACCACCCCTCCCCCCTATCTAACACTATTTGTATGAATCCTCTAAAAATTATATGGATCCTCACACATCTCGCAACCCCTCCCAGCTAAACGTTGCGTAATTTATGAATGTTTCTTTTGATTAAATGAAATTATTATTTAGATGAAATTGTGTTTTCGTACTATGTTTTGTTGTAAAACAAGTCCTAATACAATTTCATTATTTCGCTTCAGTGCTTTGTTCGCTATGTCCTTTCTAACACCGAATTACTTCAACTTATTTTAAAAACTTGTGATAATTTCAAATTCTGTCCCTTTTTTCTTAGTTGTGGATCTTTACGCTTTGGAAGAATTCTTATTTCGACCAGAGATACGGGTTTGACATCATAACTTGAAGATTCATATGCGTACTCTTGCCCCACAGGTTCCTGCGTACTTTTACCCCACAGTCCCAAAAATTATTCAAGTAATGGTTTTGACTTCTTGGAAAACCAACCGGATTGGTGTTCTGTACCATAAAGTACTTTATACAATAGGTTATCGAAATGGTATAATGTTCACCTGATTGAACGTATATATGGTAATGAAATACTAGTTGCGGAAATCCAATTATTTTTAGCAAAATGATCAAAAAGTTATCTAACTCCATATCTCCCTGGTTGTTTATTCAAATCGTTTACAATTATAATACCTGTACCAATACCTGTCATACTGATGCAGTGCTGCTAGTTTATCTTTTTTTATTACTTCAAAAAATCGAAAACGTACTCTTACCCCACGCGCACTCTTGCCCCACTCTACTCTACTGTCTCTAAATTTCTAATATGACATCAACATCTAATCGAATAGGATTTTTATTGCAAAGTTCTGTTTTCTCTATGCGTTCTTATAAAAGGCCCGGAGACCCATAGTGTCACATACCAATCGACGCAGCTCGACAAATTGAGATGATGTCTGTGTGTGCATTTGCCCATTTTTTGCATTTACCCTTATCAAATTTATTCGAAGGGGAATCCTGTCTTATTGTTTCCTATTTGGCCAGATAGGACTATGCCCTCATAAGTTATGGCCAAAATATCATTTTTGAGTATGAAAAGTCTTGATCGTTTTAAAAAAAAACTTGTTCCTAACCGATTTACTCGCAACAGGTTGCATTCGACGGAAAATCCTGTCTCATTGTTTTTTTTTTGAAAATTGCCCGGATCGGACTATGGACTCAGAAGTAATGGCCAAAATATCACTTTTTATACTAAAAATGAGTAAAAAAGCTTAGCTCACTTTTTAAGCAGTTATCTGATTTGCTTGCAACAGGTTGCATTCGAAGGAAAATTCGGGCTGATCATTTTCTATTGAAAATGGGCTAGATTGGATTGTGGGCTCAAAAGTTATGGCCAAAATACAGAATGCTACATAATGCACGAGAAAAGCATTACTACCGCGAGGTGGATTGATCAGGGTTTTTCCTTCTTCTTCTTCTGATTTCTTCTTCATTTCCTCCTTATTTTTTTCTCCTTCCTTCATTCGTTTTCCTAATTTCTTCTTTCTAATTTCTTTGTTCTTATTTCTTTTTGCCTCGTATACAGAGTATACATAAAGGCTATATGTTCACTCCAAAAACAAACTTTTTATAAAGGCTTGGATATATACCAAACGACTCAGTTCGACAAATTGAGGTGATGTACGTGTGTTTTTTTCTTCCTAAGCAATGGAGGGGGAATCTGCTCAACAGACATCCTGGGTTGTCCATGAAGTGCGGGGTTAGGGACCACCTCCAACAGCAAACGAGGGAGGCAGGACTACATCCCCGACCCGCTAAACCGTTTCCATTGCCGCCAAGCCCATCGTCCCTTCGGTACAACCAGAAAGTAATGCTTCAAAGGCGAGCCAGTGCACAACGCACCCTCGAGGTTAGCTGCGTGTCCTTGCAGCATCGAACATCGTGACTCGCTTTTTTATAAGAACACCATGGTATCGTGCCAGCGCATTGCCGGCTTTCCAGGTGGCCTTACCACGCCCTATGTCCTCGG
The DNA here is from genome assembly GCF_024139115.2 of Armigeres subalbatus. Lineage (NCBI taxonomy): Eukaryota > Metazoa > Arthropoda > Insecta > Diptera > Culicidae > Armigeres > Armigeres subalbatus. The sequence continues at coordinate 208,648,261 of NC_085140.1, read as the reverse complement.
AAGGTGGGAAGGGTCGACTTCGCGCCTGCTTCCCTCTGCACGACTGGTATCAAGAATGATGATGTCGCGTGCACCCCAAATTGACCTCTCTGCGATAGGGTCTATTCGCCAACACACAAAGGGACTTGCCGACGCGGTGCCTACGCCTGCCCCAGCCTTGACGAGGACCCCTTTCCGTCTTCGGGCTCCGCCTGGTTGACCGACGCCGCGAAAGCGACGATACCATGTTCTTCTTCGTGCGGCCACTTGTTCGATAAAAGAATCGAGTTCGACCACAGGGCATGACCGCCGGTATGACCCATGAAGCCGACTCCGAACCCTTGGACCACCTCTTATTTGTGCCTGAACTAGCCATTCCTCGAGTCCACGCGCCACCTTCTGTGTAGCTCCGAGACGATTTGGACGATAGCCGATAAAACGGCGTTCCAGCCAACTTCATCTTTACACATACTCCGAACTAGGTTGTCCGGGGTAGTGTCCAGACCACATGTGGCAAGCATGTGGTCACGCAGCGTCGGCAGAGATTGCTTCTGTCAGGGCCTTTGCAGTCCCATTGCTTGTGCACCGGTTCCTGGCACTTGAAGCAAACTTCGGGTTGCTCGTACATGCCCACAGGGCACACCGACCATCCCACCTTGACGCTCCCTAACTTGACTACCTTGGAGGCGAACGGCTACGGTGGGCGTCTCCACTTCACACTGTCGCCGCAGTGCCGTGACGAGCTCTTCGACTTCGGTGATCTCGTCCAGGTCTTTAACCCTTAGATTCACCTCCGTCGTGAGTGCCCTCACCTTGAACGTCTCGCCTAGGACTTTCTCCGCCAACTTCTTGTGGGCGGCGCCCTTTTGCGAGACGCCCCGCTTCAGCTCAAGGATCATCTCGCCCATCCGGGTACGTCTTATTCGACGTACGTCGACGCCGAGTTCACCGAGCTTGACGTCACTCCTCATCGCCTTCAATACGTCCGAGTACTTAGCCTCGTCCGTTTTGATGACTAGGGCATCGCCCCTGGTGCGATTGGCGCCTACCCTAGATTTGTTGCTACCCTAATTCACCTGGGCCTTCTTTTCGGCCCTTGACATCTTCGGTTTTCTCTTGTTCTTGACCAAGGTGGCATTGGCATCATCCCCCTCTATTTCACTGGTCTGGTGCAGCTGCGAGCTCTCAGCCTGCCGTAACCCCTTACTACCGTCTTTCCTGGGTGGACGGACCTTTCCAGGTTCTTCCTCCCCCGGTTTTGGAGGTACCTGACCGGGGTTCAGCTTCCCAGCCCCACTACCCTTGTTCGGGGTAGTAACCCTCGGGTGTGTGCGCAAGAATTCTAGCTCATGTTTTTCGTACTTACTCTTAACCGATTTACTCGCAACAAGTTGCATTCGACGGTGATACTTATCCCATTGTTTCCTATTGAAAATTGGCCGGATCGGACTATGGGCTTAAACATTGAGGCCAAAATCTAGCTCGATTCGCAACGCATTGCATTCGACGGAGAATCCTATCTCATTGTTTCCTATTGAAAATTGCCCGGATCGGGCTGGGATCAGAAATTATGGGCAAAACACTAATTTCAAAACCACAATACAAAATCTCTTTTTTGACACTTATGGTAATACGATTTGCGTGCAACAAGTTGCGTTCGGCGAGAAATTTTAAAATACATATAAACAAATATAAAAAAATATGATCTATCCACTTTTTAGTGCTATTTTAGACTTTTCTTATATATTCCATAACCTTTTTGATCGAACGAGAAAGGCACCATCACCGCTAGGTGGAATGAACAGGGTTTTATTCTTTGTTCTTTATTCCTAATTTTTATTCATTATTCTAAATTGTTTATTTTGCATTCTTTATTCATCATTCGCTACTCTAGAACTCAACTCGGACTCCATCGTACGGTTGGGATTCATTGCATCCCACCAATTTCAATCTTCCCATACATTTCAGCCTTCGGATACTTTACAACCTTTCGACACTTTCAACCTTGTGAGACTTTCAACCTTTCGTAGGACACCCTGCAAATTCCATAACAATCGATTGGACAGACTTATTTTTGGCGAGTAGTTCAAATTGAGTACATTTAACTGTGGGCACCCTTTATGTAGTTCTAGTGTTGCAAAACATGTTTGAAAAAGTTTGAACTATGTAACCTTACAAGTCGAGCACTTACCGCAATTCTAGTATGTTGCAGTCTAAGATTGTAATGCCTATCAATCTCCTCCAGTAATCCTTCAACCGGAGGGCTCGATGAAATGTAAACCCTATTGGATTTTTTTGCGCTGCGTCGATTGATACGTTCGATAAGGGATAATACTATCAACGGTATTCCGAGTAGGTCTTCTGATTGTACTCTGGAAATAAGTTGTTGCTCTAGTATTCTTATTAAAATTATTACCAAGTACTCCTACCTGTAACGGTTGGTATTCTTAGCTGCTACGATAGTGATTTTAGATCCTGAAATTAATGACAATAACCCCAAAGCGTGTGGACTACCTTCACTGATAAATTCCGGAAATAGATTGACAAGGCCTTCATCATAATCGTTACTTGTCAGTGTAACTTTATGGCTGGCTTCTTTAGAAGCTTGCGTTGGTTTCACAAACATTGCTAAGGGTAAGCAAGCAGTTTTCTGAAGCACTCTGGTTATGCCCTGCTTGTTGGTGTAGGAGCATGATATGAGAATGGTAAGATCAGCGGGAACTGCCGGTTGAAAAGGGTAGATCCAGGATTCCACCTTCTGTACACTTTCGGCTGCCGTATCGCGGATCATGAAAACCTCTCTACTACATTTAAGGGCGGTGTCTGACGAAATACATATTTGCATAAGTTCCAAATTCACGCGGGTTGTTGTCGTGATTACAATTTGACACATGTTTACTTCACCGGTGGTGATATTAGTTGGATGTGCACAACGTTCAAGTTTCGGATCAACCAGGATATGTAAAGCTACATCACGTTCAGTGGCAGCATTGATAAGGGCGATCTCACTGAAATCAACGCCAGCTCGTATTTCCTTCTCTAGCTCCATCATTTCTTTTTGGCATTTGTCTACCTCGAATGGGACGAGGTTCAATGGAGGTACTTTGAAGAGATGCGGTTCGGAGCCCAGATATCCAACGCTTAGTATACCACAGTTGTCCAACGTTACTAATGCCCCAGGCAAACCAGAAACGTTGGCTCTTGCTATTGCAACTGGTATTTCCGGCAATTCGGCAGACCATACTATTTGCGAATCTTCGTACAGAAGCAAGGATCCACTTTCAGACACGACCGCTATCATAAGTCGTGCATCTGGTTCTGAAAAGGAGAATTGAAGGATTGATAAATTAAAATGTGGGTAAAATACGTGTGATACTTACCCCAGTACCACCCGATGATAAATGAGTGAAAACAAATAGGAGAGTAATCAAGCTTCTTGATGAATTTCAATTTTCCAGTATCAGTGATACAAAACAGATTGTTTTCGCCCAATACTACGATCACTGATTCAACGCTGTAATATATTCAAGCATTAGTTAATAGTTCGATAAAGTCTTGTATCTCACATTTATGTACTTCGAAACTTGAAGAACGTTCAAATCCAACCCATATTCTCCAATACATATCGACCATATCGGATCAGTTCTTCGAAGCGATACATTTGTTTCCGAAAGATCCTGATATCTGTAGCACTCCAGTTCCCAGCCAGGTGAAACCGTAACGAAGCAATCGGTTCTGGATACATACAGAATTGGCGAAGGAATGTTTCTTTCTCCGGGTAAGTCACAATCTAATGATATCCCATCTTGCTCGAAAAACTTCAATGATCCATCTAAGTGCTGAATGCAGAGAAAGTCACGTCCTTTCACTCCGCCAAAACTGCCATGACACATGGAGAAAGCGGCCTTGCCAAGAGGATGTTCGTATAGTAGCAATAGTTTTGTGTGGTCACCTGTGTAGGAGAATTAGAGTAGAACATTTAGGATTGAGAATATAGCGTTTAAAGTCTTCCATGAATTAATGCATTTGTTATTATTAAATCATTGAAGCTGAGATTGACGGTTAATTTTTGATAAATGGTGTCGCCATGTAGTAGTACTTTGGGACCCCGTGTCACCAAGAATAATTATTAAAGTGTTGATGAATGAACTGTTAGAACAATAATGATTTTATTAGCGATTCTCAAATACAGTGTAATTAGAGAAGGCCATAGGAGCCAGCACAACTTAGTAAGTAAGTGGCAAAATGTGTGCATTGCAATTTGAGGTCTCGGCCTAGAATTGCTGAGACTTCATTGTTGTCAACAAATGGCTTTGAGCGTTCGTTGTACATCGATCGAAAGTATGAGAAATTATTAAGGGGTATGATGACATGTGTTATGCATATGCTACACATTCTATGTAGTTGAAACAGTGACCCATTTTCACCCGGATTAGACCCATTGCCCCGACGACGGTAGCAAATGTTATTAACAAGGTGTCTTGAATGAAGGTGATTTGATTTGCCAAACAAGCCAAACCGTCATGTTATGAGAGATGGCCAGTTCATTTTGATGCAAAAATCTAGCATGCTTTGCAATCTAGCAATCTAGCATGAAAATCGAAGAGGGGGAGAAAACCGTACTCAAACTTGCAGACCAGCCAACCCACCAGCTGTTTTACTTTCCTCACTACTTGCCACACTCTGTGTCCAGTGCCTGCTTAGACCACTGTGCCTAGCGGTCTAGGTCCTCGTTAATGAATTTTAAAGCTGATTAGATCGAATTTTACATAGACAAATAATTAATTTTGTGGTGACGCTTGGATTCCATCTTCGCTTTGGGCTCTTCCGAATAAACCATCCGCAACAAATATGTAACACTGAATGTCGGAAAACCTCCACGTTGTACTTTGTGCCAACTTCCATGGTTGCTATGATTGCATTTGAAATATTGAAATTCAAATATGCTATAATAGCTATAATTTATTTGGTTGGTTTGTGTACTAGATAATATTATGGAATGCTGGATGGCATCTAATTTCGACAAGAAAAATAATATGGTTTCATTTACACTGCTAATAATATTTTACATAATGAGTAAAACTCAAATTTTGATATTATTTACTTGCTTATTTGTTTTCCTTTGTATATCAATCATATATCCCACAAATTTATTAATACATTGTTGTTTTGCGGCTCCGCAATGTGTTAGACACGACTGAACCTTATAAATAAATGAATTAAAAAACATGGCCCGGTCAGTGAACACGTTTCCCATTCATCGGTTGACCTACAGTTTTACATTTGTTTAATGGCGCAAAACGGACCTAAAAGACCTTGAGAGGAGGTTGACGAAAGCGTTTCGAGAAGGCGGTATGCGGCTTCCTCAATCAGCATACCACAAAAAGAAGGGAGACTGCAATACTAGACACCCAGACACAGAGGATACAGCGCTCTGCATCTTGCACAGGAGGACTCAGCATCCACTGGAACTTACAGACTGTGGAGGAGAAGTTTGCGGCATAGAAAGCCAAAGAAATGCGCGGTGCCCATCCTCAACAACTTGAAGAACAGCTAATTGATAAAGCTAGGGCCAGGGAGCGATGCAACTTGCTCATAAGCTCGACGAATGAATCGATCGACACTCAATAGAGAACATTTGAATGCATTCATGTGGCATCAAGTCCACGAGGCGATCAATACAACATCCACAGAGATACTTGATACTACACAAGGGATTCAGCGAAAAAAGCTGGTTTGATGTGGAGTGCGTGCCAAAGAGCTACAGATAAGAAAAACTTGGCCAGAGGTCGCATGCTCATAGCAGCTACACGCCAAAACATATAACGGTATAAAGAACTAATTGAATAGTTTTCTCGGGACAGACCGATAACGATGCCGGCCACGTCCTCAGAGTTAATTAGTATAAGGGGAGGAAAATTAGTTCGGTACTCATTGCTGCAAGAGACCGAGGAATCCTCTGCATCCCCATGAACGCACTGGAAAGAAATAGTATGTTAGTTGAAAAGGAAATCTATTGGAAATCGCCTTGGTAAGCGACTAATCATTTCTTTTGAACGACGCCATATCCATCTTACATCTTAACTATGTACTTCGCGACGACTAAAACACGCACTGTACTTACTTGCTCGATGGCTACTGCAAACTATTAAGATCGCGCTTGTTTCGACCCGAGCGACGACCCGGACCCGGACGACTGCGGTGGGCCGGGCACGTAGCCAGGATGTTGGACAGTAATTCAGTGAAAATGGTTCTCGACAACGGTTCTCCGACGGGAACAAGAAGGCGAGGTTCACAGCGGGCAAGGTATATCGATCAGGTGGAGGACGAATTGCGGACCCTCCGCAGACTGCGTGGTTGGCGACGTGCAGCCATGGATCGAGCTGAATGGAGAAGACTTTTATGTATAGCACAGGCCACTCCAGCCTTAGTCTGATAATAAATAAAATAAATATTTGATTGGAACTTGACCTGCTTTACAACTTACTGTTCTACTAGTATTCGCATAGTTATTAGCTTTTTTGTGTCTGTCATCTCATGCAAATGAATCATGTGTGACAAGCATAAGTGATGCAATGTGCCCCAAATTTCCCACCCAAAATCATCTTAGATTGGACCGACTCGTCTTTTCTGGTTTATCAAACCTACGTCTTTACTCACAAGGCCAACTGGAGTCAGTATCCCGAGTATCCCGTTAATCCGAATTATCTGGAACCTGTATCAACATTGTCTAGTTTTCAGCGTTTTAGCCATACAACAAATCGATAAAAAGTTGTGCTGCTTTGCATAAAATGCACCAATTTATACGGATGCTGTGAATTTTCAGGAAACAACATGAATCGAAGTTTTCCAAACAGCAAAAATAGTCTAAATCAGTTTAAAACTGAAACATTTTGTTTTGTGAATATTCGGATACAAGGGTCGGTATTTTACTCGAGTTAAGACAAAACGAGATAAAAGTTTGACATTCAAGATCAATTTGTTTTCCTATTGTGTATTTGTAATCCCTAAACTTGAGTCAGCTGCAAGTACGTCGATTACCCAAGCTAACTATAGTTGTAAGAAACAATTACAAACATTGTAAAAAAGTATCAGTCTTTGTAACGACAAATAAGCAAATGAGATTTAAAAAAGATGAATTTGCACACCCAAAAAACAAATCTGACATTTATTGTATAAAATCTTGTCATATACAATTCTGTAAGCTTTTTAAAGAGATATTTGTACTTATTCTGCGTCTCGAATGACTCGAGAATAGTCGAATTCGACACGTCTCATTTGAGACGACCGTGTAATTTAAATGGGAGGTATCGACAATTGTCACTTCATTCGAAATTGTATTAAAATAATACAAATCTGTAAGATTTCAATACAACAATTGTATTAAAATTTATCTAAATTGTGTATGCCAAATTATTATACAGTTTCTGTAACGTTCTTATGGAGAACTATATTAAAATCTGCCATCCGCTGGTTGGGTGCAAAAAAAGTCATCAATTGAACTATGAAGAACTCACCATGATCTGCAATTCCATCTAAAGTTAATATTTGATAAATGCACACCTTCATTGGATGAAGAACCGCTATATGCAATTTGGTGTCTGTTTTTGCCGCTCTGTAAGATATGATTTGATTACATATGTAGTATGATACTTAAGTTACAAAGAATTCAATTACGTGGTGAATTTTCCGCTTGTTATTCCAATCACCGGAAGCGTTAGTTTCGTTTCCAGTATAACATCTGAATGTTGGAAAACATTTTCAAAGTGATGGTTTTCCTCCGATTCACCGTCTGTTGAAGTATTATTCGATGGCTGGTAAATCGCTAGATGACCCGAATGGGAACCTACAATAATGCTATCCTTCTCGCCTTCTTCCAAGCAGAGCCGCGTGCAGTGGATGGAAAACGAGTCGTAGTTGGATTCAACGTCGGGACATTGTGTTTTCCACCAATTACAGATTTTGAATAGCGACATGTTTTAAAACCAGTGGATATCGATGGTTAATATCTACTGAGAAAAATGGAATTCCAATGATTGAAATTGCTATTTAATGCGTTGTTCAGAAAGGTGAAATGTTTGGCATTATATGTTGCCTTGGTAACGAAGTTTGAAGTGTCCCTCTGGTAGATTTGTTCAAGTATCACCTACATGTTGAGTATTGTTTATGTGCTGAGGACACCTGTTGCAGCACATGCGTATTCACGAAAGCTTCCACCTACCACATGATTCTACAGCATTCCGTGATTTAGATAATTTCTTAGGCTATTTACAATATAAACATTTAGGATACGTCACAGAAAATAAAGAACGAATCAATTTGCTTTTTTCAAACAGGATTCCTCGGTTTATGCAGCTTATGGCGAGCAAATCGGTTAAGAATAGGTGGTTAAATGATGAATGAGTTTTCTGTTGCGCACAGTGGTGCCGGGAGTGGGTGGGACAAACAGGACATGTCATACACATGCATTTTCCTGGTTGGGACAGTCAAAGCATTGTTCTACCCATGATTATGGTAAGAACGTGTGAAGAACAGTGTTGGTAAAAAAACACTTCTCTGAATAATTATATTTTATTCGGTCAAAATTTGTGCACCACATATACCAAAACAGTTTACAAAAAAAAGTACGGCGTCATATTGACATTTTTTACTTTGCCCGCAGACTATTTGTTTGCTGATGCGTGGGAGTCTCGTGTCGTCCGACCAAAAAACATTTGCATGAACCTTGGCATGAACTATCCTTTTACGGCTCTCGCACAGCGCATACAGGACAGACCAAGTAACATTATAAGTTTTACAACACTCTTGAATACCACAATTTACTCTACAAGAGTGTTATAAAACCAGTATAAAACCAAAATGCTACTATGGAATCGAGGCGCACAGCTTTGAAACAGTGCTAGCCACAGGTGCTGATTAGTTAGTTCTAATCTAAAATGACCTGACGTCTCGGATCGTACGGGACAGTCTCGGATTCAGCCTACTTGTCCCATATTTCCAGGCGTGATGAATCTATAAAGTCTGGAGAATTTGGGGAATCCGTAGGAAATGGGAAAAAATCCGAATAAGCTGAAAAAAAAGGAGAACCTGGGTACTCTAGAGAGTCTATTGACCTCGGATGAGAATGAAGGTTTGAATGATTTTGAGAATCTAGACAATTTACGTAGGAAATACAGAATTTGGGCATTCTAAAGGATCATCAAAAGTTGAACATGGATAACGCAGTCTGAAAGCATTTAAATAATCTAAAGCATTTAAATAATCTGATAAGTGTGGAAACATTAAGAATTTGTATGATTTATGGAATCAATAATATCTGAAGATATTCCGAAGAGGCAATGATCTGAATCGGAAGGATATGAAAAAAAAATGTTTATATGAAATCGAGTAGCTAGCATCATACTGAATGTTGTAAGTTGATAGGAGAAAGATCTTTTTTGATAATTCTATTAATTAAAGTAAAAAAAAAAACAATTTAACCTCACGTTTTTTTTAAATGGTGCATACAATTTTACAGAAGTTTGGAATCAAATGATGAAAAATACGACTGAAAAAAATATCGCGTCAAAACGGAATTTTGTGCACTACTTATCAGTTCTACACTCAACTAAACCGAATCGACTTACCATTATATCATAGATTTAGTTATATTTCCCATAAATTATACAGCCGCACTTGACTAGCAGAGAACACAAATCCACTTGGCAATGTAATAGCGTTTAATTGACATTTGAATGCATAATCAACATGAGAATATCTAATTTATTATGTTCATGATTTTGTTTTATTTAATTGATATTCCACTCCTGTAGTATAATTGAATAGATATAATGGAAGTTCCATATTGCCACCGGTTGCAAATGCAAACCTCTGGGCTGTCTGATACTACAAGATCATAACTCAGCAGGGTTGCTGCTCGGGAGCAATAATTTAACTGGGGAGTGTACCGAGCACCTACATAGGCTCTCAAACAGTCTGGGCTATGCGGACTGGTACACATAGGAGAGCAAAACGTAAAGTGTTGACCTGCTTGATGTTGAGTACACGGCAGGTTTAACAATAGGCAAAGGCTTTAGACGTTCAACAACGTTCATGTTATACGAAATATTTGTCCATTTTAACATTCGACACCTGCGTAATAATATTCATTTAGAATATTATCGTTTAAAGAACAACCTTTTGTCCGGTGCTGACGACTAAAATGAAAACTTCCCCTAAAATATAGAAAATTTCCATAAAAAAAGGAAATTGCCAATAAAGAAATCAGGGTATGTATAGGCAATAAACAATTATAAAATTTACCTAAATGATGCCAATTTTTCATAAACAATTAGGGGAAACCGCCAAATGATGAATTAATTAATTTTGTCGCCAATTGTTGAACTCCCATAAGAAATGCACGTGCATTCAACAATAGACGAAGAAATTAGCCGTTCAACATTTGGCTAATGACCCTAAGAATTTTTCACAAAAAAAGCACTTTTAAAAGTAAAAAAATGCAATTTTTATAGAAGAACTTTCCATAAATAAATCATTTTTTTCCGTTGAAAAATCCATAAACAAATCAATATTAGCAAAAAATAATTTAAAAAAATCCACAAAATATATATTTTTTCCACATCAATTCAAATCAATAACTTTCCACAAAAAGAATCAATAAAGAGCAATAAAAAATATGAAAATGTTAATGAAGAAATATAAAAAAAAACAATAAAACTGAGCATTTTCCCTAGAAGATACCTTCTTCAACCGACTCAAGACAGATTTTTTTTCGTCGCTTGACGTTCTTCCGGCACACAAACAACGTGACCAGCCCACCGTAGTCTGTCGTGTTGAATAAGCCTAATAATATCCAGCCCTTTATACACCTGGTACAACTCGTGATTCATGCGACGCCGTCAGATACCGTTCTCCTGTTTACCGCCGAGTATTGTTCGCAGCTCAAACACTCCGAAATCTTTCCGATCAGACTCCTTTAACGTCCATGTTTCATGGCCGTATAAAGCCACCGGAAGAATCAGAGTAGTATACAGCGCGAGTCTTGTTTTCGTATGCAGACTACGGGACTTAAGCTGGTTACGAAGTCCGTAATAAGCCCGATTTGCAGCTGCAATACGCCTTTTCACCTCGCGGGTAACATCATTATTGCACGTCACTAATGTTCCAAGATACACAAATTCTTCTACAACTCCAAATTTGTCACCATCTAGCACCATTTCGCTACCACCACCACTAATGAACCCACGTTGATTGCCAGCGACCATGTACTTCGTTTTGCTGGCATTGATCGTGAGTCCAATCCTCGCTGTCTCCCTCTTAAAAGGCACAAAAGGCACGGCGATCAATCCCGATAATATCGATATCGTCCGAAAATCCCAGGAGCATATGCGATCTTATGATAATGGTACCGCTTCTTTGCACACCAGCTCTCCTAATCGCTCCCTCGAGAGCTATATTGAACAGTAGATTCGAGAGTGCATCACCCTGCATTAATCCATCTGTGCGGCCTTGTTCTGCCGAACGAGCTATCACGGGGTGTGCTGTCTAATCGTGCGTGTGACTCCGTTTGTGTTCCCACGAGGAAAAGAGCCAAAGTCATGTCCTGCTGTTTACTAGTTAGTGTTGGCAACCAAACCGTTATACGATATTTGCATTTCTGTCATCAATGCACTCTAAAAGTGGATTGCCCAACTCCTAATATATCTCACCCTCACATTCCCCTTCTTCTCTCACTAAAAAAGAGAAAAAAAACCATTGAGTTAGGATTTTCATAAACAACTATTTACATCGCATTTTTTTTTTCTAATTTTACAATCCAGTATGGATATTGGATACTGGGTACTCAATTCCTATAGACAAAATCATCCTAATTCAAATTGGAATTCGAATATTTCAATATGATTTTCCAATCTGATACTCAAATCCAATGTATGAACTCGAAAAGCAACTCCAATATTCCTATTCCATGAGCAAAGTTCTATTCCCAGACCAACATTGGAACGTTTTTATAATGGAATACTAAAATCAAACATTCATATAAAATGATCAAGTTTTTTTTTCATTCTCCTCATCTTCCTTGGCTCTGCATTACAACTAGTTCTCGGTTTACTATTTATGTGTTCTTTAGCATTTCCACAGTAATTAATTGAAAGTTTTATTTATGACTGCCATTGCATGGTTATGTATTTTGTCCATCCAATTTTCACAATTAATATTCTAATCCAACTCCATTTTTCAAATACAATCTCTAGCTTTTAACCAAAAGTGGATTCTAAAATAATATTAAATATTTGCAACCAAGCCAATTTCAATTTTCAAATCTAATATCAAAAATCAAATGTTTCATTGAAAACCAATACCAATATCAAGTTCAATATTTCAATTTAAAGTCCACATTCAAATACGCAAATACATATTTACTAAGCAAATTGATCCAGCCTTTTTTAACATTCTGAAAATGTCAACTATTTCAGATTCATGATCCTCCAGCTGTATTCTTCTATTTTTTTTTGCAAATATTTCCAGCATTGCAATCCAAAACCAATAGAATTCGATCCGGCAGTCCATATCCAATACAATTTGATGGCCTTCCAATGGGAAAATCAAAACAATATCGGTGGTTCGCCAAACATACTATGCCCTTCAAGCTCAAGCCAATAAGTCTGGTACTCTCACACAACACCTTCGAAATTCAAATTTGAATAGTTGTGCTCTGCTGATCCGCATTAACGTTGCTTTGACGCGAACAATCCGCCCCTCTTTTATACAACCTTCACCATCAAAAGCTGCAACAATCCGATACTTTTCCAGAGCACCTTCGACAACACAAGAAGAAAATCGATGGGAAAACAAATTATTTATTCCGAAAAAAAAAATCATGTTTCATGGAATGCTATTGATTTCAATACATCTAAGACTAAATTGAAACAATACTTGCGTACTCAGTAAATGCTTGGTGTGTATAATTTTCATATCGGATAAAAGTGTTTAGTAATTTTAAGTAACGGAGAACTATATTATAAGACTAAATCTGTATCAAACGGTCTACAAACATGATTGACGACAATAAACAAGTCGAAACCGATAAGAACAACAAATCATTCAATCTGGCACCTTCGGTATTACAAGTGGAAACCCGAATAGAAAATACAATAGAATTACATTAAAATATCATAAAATTACAATACATTTTATTGATGAACAATCAATTCTATTGTTTTTCTATTGTACCAATTATATTGCCTTATTGTTGTTCCAATAAACAAACAATAAAATCTATTGACAGAAAAATGTTGACAATAGAATTACAATAAATTCTATTGTAATGGCAAAAATTTGTTCGAGAAAAAAACGATTTTTTTTATTGTTACGGTAACTAACAACCCCTATTTTCTATTGTAAAACAGCCATTTACAATAGGATTTGTGGTGGAAAACAATATTCTTAATTGTTATTCTATTGTGAGCAACAATAGAGTTTATTGTAATTACAATTAAATTTATCGAATTGTTACAACAATTTCTATTGTAATTCTATTGGACTTTTTTATTAGGGAACCGATGAGAAAACGAATCATTTGCTTCGGCGCTACTCCAGAATTCTTTCGACATTTTAACTCGTTTAATGTCGTTTTCGGTTATTGCTGGGTCGAACCTAGTTCTGTCCCGGATCCGCTCTAACAGCTGTCAAAACGTTCGGTTATTCGTTCAGGTTGGATCGCGATCTGACCAGATCCGATCCAAAACGAATGAGGTTCGCTCTGCCGATTTATCGAGATCGAACCTAGGTTCACCAATACATTTGAACACAAACTGTCAAACAGGTGTTTATGTTTACGCTAAAGGAAAATGAAAACATGAAAGACACGGATGGGTATTTGACTTTTAATCGTTTTTGTTTCATTTGTTGAATTTATCAATTTCGTTGCTGTCTTCCACGTAAAAATGGATTATTTTAATTGTGTGTTGTCTTCAAGTTTCTCTGATGGTGAAATGGATTCAGATACCGACATATTTTTTGCTGATTACTTCAGACGGTAGCTCCGTTATAAACAAAATGATGGTTAAAAATTTTGATTAAAATGTGATTGATAAATGCAGTGACAAGAAGGTAGCTGTAGCTTCTACTTATTCACTATTACGTTGTGTATTCGATGATATGCTTTAGGTATAATTGCTCTCTCAATGGGAAAATAGCGTACCGGAGCATCGGATTATTATTTATACCAAAATGTTCATACCATTATTTTATTCGTTATTGCAGCTCTGTGAATAATTTGTTTAAGGTTACGGATTTGAAGAATATAAACATAATGTATTACCCCCTAAATAAGGCAGTGATAACTATATTGCCATCAACAAATGATACGTTTTTCTGATTATTTAAATAGAATAGTTTTATTAATTATTCACCTTGCAGAGGGTATACGTATATTTGCTACCTAGTAACACTCCAGATGATACTTGGCCAGAAAATAAATTCAAATGTAAATTTAGGAACAGTTTTATACGGATTGAGCATAATTTTAGAGTGGAAGAAGGATTTTTAGTTGTAATTCGTTAAAAAACCGACAAAGACATATTTTACCCCGTTGATATTTATTATGTTGAATCTCCTGTTATGTAGTGGAAAATTATGTAGAGAAAAATTATTTGCCTTTCTTGTATATTTGGTTTTTGCAGTTTTGGCGAAATCGCGGTTTATCCCTCGGTTTATCCCAAAGGTTCCCCTCTTGGGAGGATAATACAAAAATGTTAGTCAACTCTTGTGCGATTTGATTCTTTGTTTTAAAATAAAAGGCCCCAAATCTCAATAAATTTTCTATTGGATTTTTTACAAAGTGTGTCCATATTTTCTTGTTCTATTGCATTTGAATGGCATAATTGATAATTCAAATGTAACACAATCACTGTTATCCAGAACGCCACTCAGAACCAGTATAACAGTTTATTGGGAAACACGGATTGGCATAATTACCGGAAGTGTTCCAGAGCGCAAAAAATTCCTTCACGGCAATCCACATTGCCGTCGCCATTCATACCAAGCTTCTAATCACATAAATTTATTGATGGATTAACTGTCATTTTTAAAATAAACAATTAACAGAAGAAAAATCTGACTTCCCCATTCAATTTATATAATAAGAAACAAAATAACACTAATAACAAAATTCAAAAGATAAAATCTGATAAAATATTTATATTTCTGCCAGCTGATAAAAGTGCGAACTGAAAACAAAACAGATGATAGGGCTTGAGATCTCACTAACACCATCATACTGACTCGATCTCGATTCGTTTTTCGTTCGGTTATTCAGAGTCGGGGTCGGACCTGACCCAGGTCTAAAACCGAAAACGACATAAGTCAAACCAATGAGAAAACAAATAACTTTTTTTTTTTTCGACGTTTTTCCAGAGCGTCTGCGACGTCACAAGCCAAAATATTCAATCCAGTGCTCTACCACAGCGACTTCGACATCACATGTCGAAACCGATGAGAAAACAAATCATTTATGCTGGCGGTCTTCCAGAGCGCCTTCAACTTTTTTAAAGTAAAACACCGTTGAGAAACAACACATTTGTCAATCCAGCGTCTTCGACATCAGAAATCGAAACCGATGTGCAAATCATTTTATCCGACGCTCTTCCAGAGCGTCTTCGACACTACAAGTCCAAACCGATGAGCAAATTATTCATTCCGACGTTTCCCACAGCGTCTTCGACATCACAAGTCAAATCCAATAGACAAAACATTCAATCCGCCGCTTTCACAGAGCGTCTTCGACACTACAAGTCGACACCGATGAGCAAATGTATCAATCCAACGCTCTTCCAGAGCGTCTTCAGCATCACAAGCCAAAACCGATGTGCAAATCATTTAATCCAACGCTCTTCCAGAGCGTCTTTAACACTACAAGTCGAAACCGATAAGCAAATTTATCAATCCGACGCTCTTCCATAGCGTCTTCGTCATCACAAGTCGAAACCGATATGCAAATCATTCAATCCGACGCTTTTCCAGAGCGTTTTCTACATCACAAGTCGAAACCGATATGCAAATCATTCAATCCGACGCTCTTCCAGAGCGTCTTCGACATCACAGGTCGAAACCGATGTGCAAATAATTTAATCCGACGCTCTTCCAGAGCGTCTTCGACACTACAAGTCGAAACCGATGAGCAAATTTATCAATCCGACGCTCTTCCATAGCGTCTTCGACATCACAAGTCGAAACCGATGAGCAAATTTATCAATCCGACACTATTCCATAGCGTCTTCGACATCACAAGTCAAAACCGATGTGCAAATCATTCAATCCGACGCTCTTCCAGAGCGTCTTCGACATCACAAGTCGAAACCGATATGCAAATCATTCAATCCGACGCTCTCACCCTCACACCATCTATGGTAACAAATCACGTCGATACTTCATCCGCAACCCTTACACTTGATTTCGATCCGTCCAACGTTATACGAATCAGTCGTATCAGTTTCGCCGGAAAACCATGTTCAACCATAATTTGCTATAATTAATTCCGTTTCACTTAATCGTACGCTGCCTTGAAATCAATAAACAGATGATGTGTCTGCAAGTTGTACTCCCGGTATTTATCAAGGATTTGTCTCAGGGTAAACATCTGATCCGTCGTTGATCGACCCTCACGAAAACCTGCTTGGTATTCGCCGACGAAGGATTCTTCAAGCGGTCTCAATATGTTGAACAGAATACGGGACATAATTTTGTACGCCGAATTAAGGAGGGTTATTCCTCGGTAATTGGCGCACTCCAGGCTGTGCCCCTTCTTAAAGAGAGGACAAATGAGGCCTTCCAAACAGCTAGCAGGCATTTCCTCGTCTTTCCATATTTTGGACACAATATGGTGCAGAACTTCATAAAGCTGCTCACTGCCATGTTTGAGAAGTTCAGCCAGGAGCTGGTCCTTCCCCGCAGCCTTATTGTTTTTCAGCTCTTCCTTCCGCCGGCAATCGCTGGATATTGTAACGCATCGTTCGCTGTGATCTTTCGTTCGATACAGTTGACAACCGTGATCGAATTTTACTGATAACGAGGTAGTGATCAGAGTCAATGTTCGGACCTCTGAATGTACGCACATCGATAACATCCGAGAAATGGCGCTCATCCACCAGGCACTTTACGGAGCCTAAAATGCTGGGTAGACACCTTTTCGTGGTGCATTACGGAGTAAGATCTACAACACTGTGCTCTAGTTCTTACAATTCTTGTTAATACTTATGAGTGATGGTCGGAAGAGTATGGAAGAACCATAATTTGCTTTCAAATGACCCACCTTTTGCTCCCTTTGGATGAAGTCAACGGAGTGAATTATAAAAACGTAACTCAATCTTAGGCTGGTTTCGAAGCCGACGACATGAATCTTCAACCTCCAGAGCGCTGATTGATCAGGAAAGAAGCGGATACGAATTTGGTGGATCTGCTGAACCCTCTGACTAATTAGAGCTATGTATGAATGCAAGATCCGTCCAGCTATTTGGTTTCACCGACGACATAGATATTATGGCACGTAACTTTGAGAAGATGGAGGAAGCCTACATCAGACTGAAGAGGGAAGCTAAGCGGATCGAACTAGTCATCAACACGTCGAAGACGAAGTACATGATAGGAAGAGGTTCAAGAGAAGACAATGTGAGCCACCCACCGCGAGTTTGCATCGGTGGTGACGAAATCGAGGTGGTAGAAGAATTTGTGTACTTGGGCTCACTGGTGACTGCCGAAAATGACACCAGCAGAGAAATTCGGAGACGCATCATGGCTGGAAATCGTACGTACTTTGGACTCCGCAAGACGCTCCGATCGAATAGAGTTCGCCGCCGTACCAAACTGACAATCTACAAAACGCTAATTAGACCGGTAGTCCTCTACGGACACGAGACCTGGACGATGCTCGTGGAGGACCAACGCGCACTTGGAGTTTTCGAAAGGAAAGTGCTGCGTACCATCTATGGTGGGGTGCAGATGGCGGACGGTACGTGGAGGAGGCGAATGAACCACGAATTGCATCAGCTGTTGGGAGAACCATCCATCGTTCACACCGCGAAAATCGGACGACTGCGATGGGCCGGGCACGTAGCCAGAATGTCGGACAGTAACCCGGTGAAAATGGTTCTCGACAACGATCCGACGGGCACAAGAAGGCGAGGTGCGCAGCGGGCAAGGTGGATCGATCAGGTGGAAGATGACTTGCGGACCCTCCGTAGACTGCGTGGTTGGCGACGTGTAGCCATGGACCGAGCCGAATGGAGAAGACTCTTATATACCGCACAGGCCACTTCGGCCTTAGTCTGATTAAATAAAAATAATGAATGCAAGATTCAGAAATGCCAAACGCAATGAAATCAGATCTCTGTAAAAAACCAAATTCGGAACTCATAAGAAGAAGCAAAAATATGTTTGAACTTAAGTACCGATGCATGGTCAAAATCAGTATTATCCCACTTATTGTTGAGCCGAAACTGATTGAGGAGCGCGCCTTTGAGAGTTGAGTTGGTTTAAGCCATTTCTCGAAGGGTATAAATAGCGGTACCTCAATCAAAAGAAGCCTTACATTAAGTTTGAGAAATATCTGAATAAAAAACGACTACTTCATTTCTTCTCAATAGAAATGGAGCAGAAAGACATGCGCTAAACAAATGACACGGTTCATCGAAAATCTTCTTGTTAATCGATTTGAATATTAGGATCTGAGCTCAAAGACAGTATCGTACAGACAGAGTATCGTAGAAGTTCAATGAATTCTGTAATTTGTCTATAATGGTGTAACGAAATCCCGTAGAGCTATTCCAACTCATTATAATAGTTGAGACATCGAAGATCTTCGTGTTGATCTTTTTGAATATTAGGATCTACGCTCAAATACAGTTTGTAGTGTCGTATATGTCGAACGTATTCTGTGATGTATCTACAATGGTATAATGAAATCCCGTGGAGTTATTACAACTCATAAAAGTCGTTGAGACATCGAAGATCTTCATGCTGATCGAGTTAAATATTAAGACAGTTTGGAGTGTTGTAGTTATCAATCAAATTCTGTAGTGTGTCTGTAATGGTGTAACGAAGTCCCATGAAGCTATTTCAACGCATAAAAATAGTGGGGACATCGAAGATCTTCTTGTTGATCGTTTTGTGAGATGAATAAATGTTTACTGAGATGGAAAACGGAACAGTTCCCCTAATTGTTTATTGCTAATATTGATTTGTAACGTTTTACGTTTATTTCGATACAAATATAAATAAAAATATTCGATTTTTACCGATAAATCAAAAATATATTTTTTTTTTTTAAATTTATGATCGTGTGTCGTGTTTCGTTTGCGTTCATAAAATCTGTTCGTTCCTGTATCAATTTCTAATTTATAGTATTTGTTATAAAAGCTCAACTCATTATAGCACGCATGTGAGCTGCAAATAGGCGGCAAACAGGCGCCATGCCTCCGATCGCCATGCCAATCGGTTGGCGCAATTTTATTTGAATATGCTTTACAATCAAATTGAATGATAGCTCAGATTTGAATAGTTGAATAGTAAAATGATTTCAAAAGATTCAAAATTTCTTGGCGCAAGTACGACTCAGACTCGCTCATTTCGTCTACGAATCGGCTGAAGAGAAGAAGTGCGCGAATTAAATACTTACGTTCAGTTCTTGAAAGTTTAAGATTTTGCTTGAGTAATTTTAGTTTAATTTGAAGGTAAAATTAGTGAGTGAGTTTTAAAAAAATAAGTGGTGTTAAATGTTCTGTGTTTTTCTTCCTAGTTTAGTGGACCGAGGTCCAATCGATTGCGTTTTCTGCTCAGATAATTTTATTAAAGTGAATTAATACGAAAAAAGGTAATTAAATTTAATTAAGCTGAGCAATTCTTAAAATAATGTGATTTCGTGTTGGACACGCAGCGCCCTGCACTTTTTTCGTACGGCTGGATTTTCTGTCGCTAATCGGCGGCATTCATCGTCTCATCGAGATTTTGTTCATGGTATTCTACCACGACTTTGTCCGTTGACTGTCCGAGGACCGTCCGACCGTGTGCCCAGCGAAGGCCCGCCTCCCCGAGCAGCACAAGTCTGACAAAAATGGTTGCAGCAACTTGGTTGTGACTAAATCTGGTCACATAAGAGTTGCAGTAACCTATGTGGGACATGTGTGCTGCTAGGGTCAAGTAGGTAGCCAAACGGAGGTGAGTGAGGTCGCAAGTCAATCGTAGCGAATTTTCCACGTCGGTCGTTAACTGCCGACGGAAAGGTCCATTCCGTTACATTTTTGGACCAATGTTTAGAGAGTGTAGGTTCGTCTTTCTGCGTGTCGTAAATTGCACGCCACGAACCTCGATCCTAACCAAAGGATAGAGGACACACCACTCCCCACACGGTGAACCGGAAAGGTACGCGAAACCGCACCTTTAGATCGGCCATATCGCACACGGGTCATCTCCATCGCTGCGGGCCAAATCGCAGTACGGACCCGCTGGTGACCGCCATCGTGTTACCGCCATCTTCGAAGTAATCGTCGCCATCATCGAGACAACGATAGCCTCATCGTTCCCGCCAGCACCGAGTCATCAAAATCCTGCGCAGGTACGTGAAGAGCTTTTTATTACATGGCCATGTTTGCTCTTTTCCATTCCGTACGTTAAATACGCGTCCAATGCGAATGAATGATCTAAAATATAGTGTTTTGATTGAATTCTTTAATTGGTTGAATTACGTTACGTTTAACGCTAATAAAGTTGGCAAATAAAGCATACTCGCTAATCAAATTAAGTTCCAGTTTCGTTCCCTTACTCGAATGAGTGAACATTCCTTATGCCTTCCCTAAAATTCGTACGAATAAAGAGTCATAGTTAGTGCATGCGTTACGAAATTGATTACGAGTATTCCGCGAACCGTTCGAGAATTTCCCTGAGCGAAAAGGTCTCCAAAAGTCGGGCAAATCGAACACGACCGGTGGTCTCTCTTTGAGACTGGCGCTAAAGCCACCGTTTAGCAAATTAGCAAAAGTGCTAATTTATTTTTGTTTTGTAGAAAGTTCAGATTTTTTCTGGAAATTTGGCATTATTTGGGAAAATTTTATATTAATTTATTGCTTATACTCTGGTTACTTTATTGACAATTTCCCATTTTTTATGGAAAATTTCTATTATTATGGAAATTTTATTTAGCTACCAGTGCTGACGGCTTCACCCTTTAACATTACTAGACTACAAAAGACAACGAAAAGACGTGGTAGCATATTGGTGCATAAGCTCGAACACAAGATGCAGAAGTAGAACTTACTTAATGGGCAATCGATCCGATAGTCGTGGGTGCTCCTATAGTTGCGGTAGTACAGTGTGTGTTTAATGTACGAATCAAACGAAGCAAGTGAAAACAGCAATGATTATCTTCAAAAACTGGAAAATATTTAGAAAATATCTTACTAAAATTTTCGCCTGTGTACCAATAGTTGCGAGTCCCGTAAGAAAACAATCATGAATCATTCGGATACAAGAGGAGCCTTTTATCTAATCAGATTAAGGTTTAATTCTAATTTCAAAAGTATATTTATTTTGAGCTTAAATTTTGAAATTATTCAAAATGTGACTACAAATTATTCAAAAAGTGACTACACTTCGACGAAGAACATTTCCATTTCCAATAATGCGCATGGAACACGAAATCTACTTTAGGACAGTATGTGGCAGAATTAGAATTGAACGGTGATATAAACGAAAATACCTATTACAAAATTCTATAAACAAAAACATTTTTCAGTTTCTATTCCAATGCTGTGAGTCAAATTGACTACGACGCATGTAAAAAACCGTATCATAAGCTGACACTTTGCACCTTACTAATAAGATTACAAGCTAGATTGAAAACAATCCTCAATTTACACCCCACAATTCCAACTGGTTATGAAAACGAGGACGTAAATTATTCTATCCTACGAGAATTTACAACCAAATCAGTGTCGTATGCATTTTGCTGCAACAGTTGGCCTAAAACAATTATTCTATTCTTCCTAATATCCATCTTCAAGTCGAAACATTAAACCTAGGAATGCTGTCTTTTATCTCAACTGCATCTGACGAACTCAATTACTGCAGGTTATGATTTATAGTTATCTTAACGTTACTTAACGATAATGTCTTCATTTAAATTTCACAATTACGCTCTCCCACTGTGGGTGCTAACAGGTTCACGTGCTACCGTTGTGAACAGATCGAACGAAAATGAATGCAAGATTTTCCAATTAACACGCAAGCATGCAAATGTTCCGTTCAATTAAAACAGTTTAACAGATCATCAGTTATTAGTAATAGTTTTATACTGTGTTAATGGGAAGTACCATTAACACAGTATAATCACTACTAGTTTGAAGTCATTTCACAACGTCGTTTTTGTACTGATAAATTAGCGTTGAATCATTTACAATAACTAAGAATATCATCCATTTTTTAATTATATATCTATTCCCTCAACACAAATCGAAAAATCAGTTTATGATGTTTCATGCATTTGCCATCGAAACGAATCGATTTTTCCAATTTCCAGGAACACAAATGTTAAAACTTTGATCGGTTAGAGCCATCTTTAAATCACATTCGATATGTATATTTTTGGCAACATTCGATTTAGGAATTATTATAATCATTATGTTTGGTTTTCTCGTACACCACGGTGTAATGAGAAGACTAAGGGTCGTTCAATAATGGTGTCATATGTATTGGGAGAGGGGGTCTTAGATTTTGTGACTACATACTAGGTATACGAAAAACGTGACGAAATGTGAGAAATCTCAAAAAGTAGTGGACGTCATATTTGAATCACCCCCTATATGTTAATTCTATAAACGAATATTTGATAGAAGGTCCGAAATGTTACATATCAATCGACTCAGCTCGACAAAATGAGGTGGTGTATGTCAGTGTGTATGTGCGCAACCAGAGGCGCCTCCATGTTCCGAGTTGTAGGTAGGACAAATAGGAGCAAATGCCGATTTGGGCAACAGTTCTGGCACGTTCTGGTGTTGAGTAGTCGATGCACATTCTACCTATACTGCCAATGTAAGCATAACCGTCCCAAACCGATATGAAATCCATGTCAATATACTTGCGATTGAAAAATAATCAATTATAAAAACAATCATGACTTGAAAATATCTTTGTGGCCATATTCTCACATAATTTGAGAATTTTTCTTCGATTTTCAAGGCAAATATCTTCTTCTTATTGCCATTACATCCCCCTATTAGCAGAGGTCGCGGATCCTAAAAAAATATCTAAATCTTTAATGGTTTTCAATAACGTATTACTAAGTGGTAGGACTTTTTATAACTTTATGGATCGTAGCGATTCGTAGTAAATCATATGGTTATCAAATAATCTCTTTGCACGTCCAGACACCCTTACGAGAGTCTATAGACTTCATACAAGAAGATTTTGTGTGGTTCCTCAGATTTTAATAAATCATTCTAGGTTTCTAGAATAAATATTATCTTTCTCCACAATTAATGTTTTCATACAACAGTTTCACAACGTATGACTATTTTTAATGGCAAATATTCATTTCATTATTTGTTGCGCATTGTAGAGATTAGAATAAAGTGGCCAGATTTTCTTGAGCCAGTCATGAACATCTTATTACTGTCTAATAATTTCGGCGAAAATTAACTTTAGTTTAAACTTTTCTAGTGAGTGTCTATGGTAAGCTCAGAATTATCACATTTATTTGCTAACATGTATTCATCAAGATAACAAAATGATGGAAAGTAATAAAAAGCTAATATCTGATTCAATGCAATAGTTTCCAAAATTTATTAGCTGAACTAATAATTACATACAGCAAGATGATGACGCAAAACCATAAGAAAAGGTTTCAGCACGTCATTTGGGCGGGAGTGCTCTCATTCTTAGAACATATGTATGCGGCCACATCAAAAATGCAGCGATGATGATGTCTGATTACAGGTCAACAATGTATGCTATTCATTGCGTGCCGATAAGCGGCAACCAACTTTGACTTGTATGACGTCTTATAAAATGATTAGAAGACTCGTGACTCTCACAACGTATCTGATATGTTAACAGATGGCGATAAATTCTTGAAGCGTGACTAGCCTCCACGGGTTGATAACAGAACAGGGCTTCTCCTGTAAACACACGTCTATCTGTCTATCTTTTACCTGCTCGTCGTATGATGGAGAATTGAACCGTCGGTGGTTGTTTTCCATGCGGAGATCGATGGAACTTAGTAATAAAAGCGAGGTGTGTTCAATGTGATGATATGTGCAGCAGTATAATTTAAAAAAATAAATAAATACACTTCATAAAACATGTTTTGGCTACTTTATTTTTTGTCAATTGATCCATTATTACAATATTTTGGCAACAATATGTTGCTCTAAAATCGTTAGAGATTAGACGTTGTACATCAATAGTGAACTATGAATCGTCAAAACGAAGTATTTAGATTTTAAACCACCGTTTATGAACCGTTTATTCGATCAAATGCATTTGTAACATTTTTGGTCAAAATGATATTTTTATATATTCCGAAGCCTCGTCCAAAATACGTATTCTGGCAAAAAATTCAATTTTTTTTCGTGAATGTATGATTTTTTTTCGTTTGTTTGACAAACTACATACATATGTGCACGTACTTTGAAGAGCAATTATGGAGTACTGCTTACAGTTTTCGCACTGGAAGTGCTCCAAGGTGTTGAGTTTTGCCAAAAACTTATGATCTGTATCTAAGAAATCGAAAGATTCTGTGCTAATTTGTTCAAAAACAGTTTTTTTAAATGTTTTCTCGAAATTGTGTTAAATGGATATGTTCAGTTTCTCAAACAAATGATTCAACTAGTTACTCGAACGAAAGACAGGTTTAATTCCGTATGGATCGTAATACCGATGAGTGATGACGGAGAAATGGGCTAAAACCATTCCGAAGAAAAAGTGCACGCCAGCAGCTGGGCCTCGTTCATTAACAATCAGTACACGCTGATATAAACCGATCAAATGCCATATAAGTACAATCGGGCATCAGAATGCAAGCACACGTTTCATCTCGCACAGCGATCAAAACGTCGAACAGCGAACTCGTGCGCGCCAGTTGATGATCCAGTTTTTATTGGTGGCTCCTGGCGATTTGAAGCCCCTCGTTGTCGCGTGTCGCTCGTAGCCGACGGACGAGTCAGCCCGTTGAATTCCTTCGAGGGCCCAGCACTGAGTAACAACACAATGCGGCGCGCGGCGCACAGTGGCGGAAACTCGGACGAAACCTCAAATTTCGGCATTTTCACTGTGCTTCGTTAAGTGTGTGGGGTGAATGGCGCCAAAGCTGGAAATTGATTTTCCGAACCACTTGTAATCGACTTACACCGATTTTTATCAAATTTCGTGGATTTGTTTATCTACCGATTATATGTAAAAATTCAAATTTATTTGATGATTGGACAACCCTTCGGCAAATGCGAGCAACCCCGTTTTTTGACAATTTGTAAAACCCATATTTTTGAACGACTCATAACTCGGACAGTTTTAAAGCTATAAATAACTTCTTTTTATGCATTTTGAAGAGAAACTTTTTAAGAAAAATATGGATTTTTAGTAGAAGTGTTGCCATCTGTTTTGTTTTTGCGTTTTAAGTATAAAATTGTATTTTTCTGCCAATGAGTATATTTTTATTTGAAAAATAACACCAGCACCGTGTTCTCAAGAGAATTTTGCATAAGAGACACTCAAAACCCCAAGGTACTATGAGCCGTTCTCGAGTTATGAAGTTCTGAACATTATATGATTCATATGGAACTTACCAATCACATAAGATTTTGTTATGCATACCTAACCTTAACCCTTTTTGCTAGAGTGTTCTTATGGAATTGCCAAGAATTCAAAGATATTGTTTTCTTATTCTTTTCTTAATTGTAAAACATATAACTTTGAATAGAAAATAATGTACTTTTTTTATTATTCTTTATTTAGGTGTTTTTTTAATTCTAGATTAAGTTCAACACCAAAATAATGTACTTGGCAACGTAGTCATTTGGAAGAAATAGCTTTTCTGTATTGTTGTAAAGCGTGCCATTAAACTATTATTCACATAGGTACTATAGTATTTCACCTGCTATGGAAAGATTTTTTCTAATTTTAAAAATAATTAATTTCAAAAGCTTTCGGCTCGTATGCTGTTAAGCGTTACGGAGCCGAAATCTTTTTTATACTATTTTATTCTTACAAAACAACGTTAGATTAAGTGAACCGAAAGATTCGTGTTTTAATCTGAATTGAGGAATACAGTATCACAGAAGGAAGGAAGGGAACGAAGAATACTAAATTTATGACGATGATGAAAACATTGATGAAGTTTTTGTTGCATTTGTGTAACGGGACATAGAAATGAAACAACTTCATCAACGTTAAACAAACATTTTCTTAAAAACAGCAAAAGAAAGACATCTTCTTCTTCTTCTTATTGGCATTACATCCCCACACTGGGACAGAGCCGCATCGCAGCTTAGTGTTCATTAAGCACTTCCACAGTTATTAACTGCGAGGTTTCTTAGCCAGGTTACCATTTTTGCATTCGTATATCATGAGGCTAACACGATGATACTTGTATGCCCAGGAAAGTCGATACAATTTCCAATCCGAAAATTGCCTAGACCGGCACCGGGAATCGAACCCAGCCACCCTCAGCATGGTCTTGCTTTGTAGCCGCGCGTCTTACCGCACGGCTAAGGAGGGCCCCAAAGAAAGACATACGAGAGGCAATTACGACAGAAGAAACGATATGTTTATCTAAAAAACCCTGATTAATTTACCTTGCGGTAATAATGCATTTCTCGTGCATTTTGGAAATAGTATTTGACCATATGCTTCGAGCCCATAGTCCGAACCAGTCAAATTTAAATAGGAAACAATGGGACAGGATTTCCCGTAAAATGCAACATGTTGTGAGCAAATCGGTTAAGGGCAAGTGCCTAAAAAGTGGATGAAACTATTCTGCACACACACACACAGACATCATCTCAATTTTTCGTGCTGAGTCGATTGGCATACAACACTATGGGTCTCCGGGCCTTCTATAAAAAGTTTGTTTTCGGAGCGAACATATAGCCTTTCGGTACGCTTAGTGTATGAGAAAGGGAAAAATAAAGTAGCTCATAAGGAAGTAGCCTTTCACTATGTTATCGAGGAAAAATAGTGTATGTAAAAGGCAAATCATTATGTAAATGACACTTGTACGTACAGAAGGAGAGGGTAAGTGATTTGCGACTATTTGTGACAAGTGGGAGGTAAGAGGGTTGAAAATGGCAAAAAAACGTTGGATTAAATTTTCAAACGAATTTTGTAATTATACACAAGGCAGAAGAAAACCTTAATGTCAATACTAGTCGACCAGAGGAGAATTATCCACGAAAAGTTTTTATCTTACTACCACGGGAATTAAACCCACACTTCACAGCACGCAAATGTGATTTGACGACAGCCATGAGCTCTCAGTCACTCACCAAGGAATCGAAAATTGTCAACTGTGTATGAATATTATCAAAATATGAAAATAGTAGACCAAAAACAAACATCATAAAAATAGTTTTCTTTGAGATGATTTTATTTTCTGTATTTTGAAAATAAATGGATAATATTTGCTATCCAATTTTTTAGTATTTTTTGCATTTTTAACTCCTAGAGAATTCAGATTTTCTTAAACCATGTGACATATTGCGTTGAAGGTTGACCCTAAGGATGCCGGAAAACTTTGCAAAAGAAGTTTATTATAAGTTAATCTTTTAGGGCTGAGGATCAAATTGTAGTTATTCGGAATAATTTTTAAGGAAAATTCCGGAAAGAGAAATGGTTTTGTCGTCTAACAACCACAGGTCACCAGATAGTGCTGGCAGAAACATTGATTTCTTGCATATGATTTCAACAATCAATCTTCAAAGCGTTGTAATATTTCTAGTAATGCTTATTCTTCAGCAAACTCTTTCGGCATATTTCAGACTATATGTTAACGTATTGAGACAGATGATTGAATTAACGATAAAATAAAGCCGCTAGGAGCAAAAATACAAAAAATCCATACAAATCTTCATATAAATTTCAAACGGGATGCGGAAAGTGAGGTAGCAACCAATCGAGCTGTGTATGTGTGTATGTGTCAATGCGAATGTGTGTGTATGTTCGGAAATTAGTGAAAATATTCAATGTTCACAGTGAAAAAAGAACTTTTCATTTTTAAAGTCCTGTATCTGAAGATCGGAACATAGTACCTCGGGGTTTCAAGCGTTTCCAATGTAAAAATGGCCAAAGAACACGTTGGTGATGTTATTTTTTAAATAAAAATATACTCATTGGGTAAAAAATCCATTTTTCAAACAAACACTTAAAAAATGTTCATTTGGCAACAAAATCTTCTTTCGAATGGTTACCTTAGATTCATTATAGACCTTACAGTTTCAGAGCTAATAAAAAAAAAACAAAATTATGCGTATCATACATCATACATTTGCCCAATCACTACGAAATTTTGGATTTTGGGGTATAACCCATACATAAACAATTGGTCAAAATTTCATTTAATTTTAAGAAAGTCGATTGCATGTTTGCATTTTTTCTCGGTCACTTCATATGGAATGACCCATATAGCATAGCATAGCATAGCATATGTGATTGTACAAATCGTGGGTGGCTATACAATGCTCAATTTAGCAATCTACTGTATATTGTCGCAAATTGGTACTTGGGATTAGTACCTTTTCCTATACAGTAGCAGTTGTATACCTGGTCACGTCCTTATAATCACGGAAGGAAGGGAAGGAACGTTAGTTCAACATCTACTATTGAAGATGCAGGGAACCCATACTACATTCATAGATGGCTCAGGAAGGAAAATTTGTGTTAGTGAGTAAGGTGAATAATAGGGAGCTCTATTCGACAATATAGAGCGTTTGTCAATAACAGTATATGCTGAAAAATTATTAAAATATATTCATTAATTTATTTACGAACTGTCCAAATCAGAACAAAGTAATCCGGATCTTACAAATGTTTCGCATTATATACAAAACACGTTCAATCGCACACCTATTATTCACCGATTGGGGTTTGGAATCGAACCATCCGCTTGTAAGGCGAACGTGTAGCCTACTACGTTACGGGATCCCCCTGAATTTTTCTGCTTCTGGCGGTAATGTTCAGCAGCACCTTCAACTGCCTTAGGTCTAAACAGATAACACTGAATCAACAATTTAACGCCACGGTTCGAGGCTACATCCTCAATTGCGCTCCACGCTGGCCAAGTCACTCTGTACCTGATCAGCCCAACTTGTTCTGCCGGGTCAGAAGTGAGCACCATCTTTGCAAGGTTGCTGTCCGGTATTCTTGCAACATGTCATGCCCATCATACCCCTCCGGCTTTAGCTACCTTCTAGATACTGGGTTCACCGTAGAGTTGGGCGAGCTCGTAGTTCATCCTTCATCGCCACACATCGTCTTCTTGCACACCGCCAAAGATGGTCCTATTCAGTACCGGAAAATGTCATTTCGAAGTCATGGGACTAATTTGCTAATAACTTTTTTCACAAGCTATTTACAATTGTGTTTGTTGTTTAAACATGTAGCTCTTAGAGGACTCTATGACTTTTTTTAATAGGTGATTTCTCTGATATTGGCGGCGTGAGAGCCGAATTAATGTCAAATGACATTAATGTCATGACACTCCGTGACATTTTTTCAATTTTGCTCTCATGACTGACACTTTGTATTTAGAGCAATGATTTGTTTGACAAAGTTCTTGGATCCTTTAAGCATTACATGTTAGTCCAAAAAATTTAATTGTAAATAACTTGTGGAAAAAGTTATTAGCAAATTAGTAATTACAATCCCATGACATTTTTTGGCATTTTTCATCACTGGTCCTATTTATCTGTCTCGCGAAACTCCGAGTGCTTGCAAGCAACTCCCCCCATGGTACAAGTTTCATGTCGTATTTCACGACTAACATAATAATCAGCCGTTAGCAAGGACCCGAGGTAGACGAATTAATCGAACGTCTCGAAATTATCCCGTCTATCATAACACTGCTTCTAAGACGCTTCTCTTTGTCCTTTGTTGCCTCACGTTTCAGGCTGGTGTACAGTTCTGCCACCTTTGCAAATGTTCGGCCGATATTGTCTGTCATCCGCGAAATAAACAAATTGACTGGATCTGTTGATAATCATTCCCCGGCTGTTACATCCGGCTCTACGCATGACATCATCTAGCGCAATGTTGAACAACAGGCATTGAACAACATCACCTTGTCTTAGTCCCTGGCGCGGCTCGAACGAACTGGAGTGTTCGCCCGAAATCTTCACATAGTTTTGCACACCATTCACCGTTTTTGGTTTATTCTGTTTGGTAAGCTGCCCCGGGAATCTGTTCTCATCCATAATTCTTCATAGCTCTAAGTGGAAATCGACAAATAGATGGTGCGTTGGGACCTGGTATTCACCGCACATTTGAAGGATTTGCCTCACAGTAAAGATTTGGTCCATTATCAAGCGGCCGTCAACTATTGGTGACAGACGATGATCTGGAATATCACTTTGTGGCATGAAGGATGATGATTGCACGAAAGTCCTCGCACTTCAGCTTGTAGCCTTCCACTCCTCCGATAGCTGGTCAGCTTCCCAGATTGTGACTATCAGTTAAGACAGGCAAGCTGTTCCGGGCCGACCTAGATGAGCTCTGCCACAATACCATCCTTAGCAGCTTCTCATCGCATTCTGATTCTTCCAGGTGGCGTTTCTGAAAACAGGCGCGTGTACTGCCTCCGCTATAGCGTTCCACGTTCTGCCAGGTCCCTTACTGCAGCACGACCGCCTGCGCTACGTCCTTCTGCCCCAGAAGTTGTCTGTTGTCTATTCGTCGAACCAATTTCTCTCTCTCTAGGTCATACCGGGACGGCCATCGGTACCGTACATTGTTTATGATGGATAGTTTTTGGCGCAGTTCAACCATCACTTGATAGTGGTCAAAATCGATGTTGACGATATGTCCTGACGTCGATTATGTCGGAGAAGTGTCGTCCATCATTCAGAACATGGTCGATTTGTGGTTCTGTTTGCAGTGGTGATTTCCAGGTGTAGCTATACGGAAGGCTGTGTTGGCAGTATGTGTTGCGAATAACCACTCCTATGATGGTTTTGATGTCGTGGCTTGGGTAGCTGTCGTACTCACGTTCTAGTTGCGTGTAAAATGCGTCCTTATCATCATCAGTGCTACCAGAGTGTGGGCTATGGCCGTAGATCATGCTAAGTTGAAGAACCTGCCTTTGATCCTCAACCTGTCCATTCTCTCGTTGATCGGCCAACTCTTGTATGTTGTCGCAGTTCTGGTGGATGATATGATTACTTCTAAACGCTCGCAGCATTGATCCTTTCCAACAAACCTTCTACAGGACTACGACGCCGAATCCACAGTCCTCGAGCACATCGGCGAGTATGCACGCGCTCCCGATGAAGTTAAGAGATTTGCAGTCCCACGAACCGAGCTTCCAATCGCTATTCCCGTTACGTTGTTGTTTTCTTCGCCGATTGTTGCGGTCCATATTCCCTTGTTGATTGTTCGTAGCTTGTTTTTTTTAAAGGCTGGCGACCAACCCCCTAAATTTCTAGAGGACCAATCCGCCCAAATTTCCGGTGGACCATGGTGCACAATTTTGCTTAGAGTCCCTGGTTGGCACTCGAACGATGATCAGCTGCCCCTAACACGGGTAACAGATGCTGTTGTAAGTCGCTCCCAACATACAAAACAAACGCTTAATCAAATATGCACCTCCGTCCTTCCTTGTCAGCATATGATTATAGCTCCCACCAAGGTTGGTTACCCGATCTTCCCGGAGCTTGCTTGTATCCTGGCCGACATTTCGGGAGGCAGGGATAGAAGTTGCTGGTTAAAAGGCTAAGGACCGTGAATTGGGGTCTATTTTATTACTTAAGGTACGTGTAGTACCAAAGGTACGCATTACCCAGAATTTGGCGTGCCATGTGGATATGTATAGCCTGGTCAAAAAAGCC
Source organism: Armigeres subalbatus (assembly GCF_024139115.2). NCBI lineage: Eukaryota > Metazoa > Arthropoda > Insecta > Diptera > Culicidae > Armigeres > Armigeres subalbatus. Next base: position 208,616,207 of record NC_085140.1, on the reverse strand, counting down.
GAATAACTGTTATACTGTTCATTTTGAGCTCATAGACTTTACGCAGACTTTTTTTTTGATAAAATCACTCGAGATTTTCGGGAGCCTCTTCGCAATAAGGTAAAGATTGTGAATGTCACAAATGAGCAGGATTGAATAACTACAGCGCCACCTAGAGATGAAAAAGTGGAAAGTATGCATTTAGTCGATTTTTCCCATATAAACTTCACGCTCGTTGAGCATCCACTTAGATTTGACGGATCTGGCTGATTTTTTACTGTAGCTTCTGGGAGCAAAAAACTTTATTTTCAGGGGGTACACGTCTCGAAAAAATGATTTTGAATTTGTTCATATAAGTGTGGTCCACCCTAACCTCCATGGATACATGTATAGTGGTTGTAAGCTGTCGACACATGAATGAACACAGATGTAGATATATCTGGATAAATATAACGAATCGTCATGGATATATAATAGACTGGCCCATGAAACAAAAAGTTGTCTAATTCCACGGGGCACCCCCCAGGATTGTGTCTTTTGGTGAGGAAATCAATCTCTGAAAATTTCAGCTCAATCGCTTGTTGCATAAGCTGGCGCATTTGAATTAAAGTTTGTATGGGGATTTCAGCCAAAATGTATAGAAAAATACACCTCCGTCACTCATTCTATCTGGAAATTGGTTCTGATTGCTCGATTGACCTCAGAATTGCAAAACGGCAGTTGGTATGCTACAGAACAATTTCACAGAACATTGTATGATGATTAAATGAACTTTTATATAGGTTTCGGCTGATACGATTCGATCAATAAATCAAAAAATACACAATTCAGCTCCTAATAAATCAGCCGAAAACTATATAAAAGTTCTTTTAATCATCTTACAATGTTCTGTGAAATTATTCTGTAGCATACCAACTGCCGTTTTTGCAATTCTGAGGTCAATCGAGCAATCAGAACCAATTTCCAGATCGAATGAGTGACGGAGGTGTATTTTCCTATACATTTTGGCTGAAATCCCCATACAAACTTCAATTCAAATGCGCCAGCTTATGCAACAAGCGATTGAGCTGAAATTTTCAGAGATTGATTTTCTCACCCAAAGACACAATTCTGGGGGGTGCCCCGTGGAATTCGACAACATTTTTTTCTCCCCATACTAAGCTGGGCCAGTCTAATATATAATTACCGTCAACTGGGGGGAAGATGATCATTTTTAAGACAAAACATGCAATTACAATGTGTGTTTACATTTCAAATCGAAACAAATATTTTTAAAACATGTACTGCTATACGTTGCAATAATCAACAACTTTAGTTTTCTGCAATGCGTTCGCATTTATTAAAATAAAATAAATTATCACACATTTTTTTAATAATCTGGTTTGGGGTGAAGTTGATCAAGACAGCTCGACTAAAACCATTATGACCTAGTAGTCAAAATACACTAGGTTATCTGTATGAATGTTGAATTTACTACGTAAAGAAGTCTAAGAAGTCAATATTTGAAACGAAAATAGCGTCATTTATGACTATCTCTCTCTTTCTTCCACAAAATACATTTTCATGATTATAATCGAAAAACTCGGATTTCTACCTAGCGGCAACATTACTTGAACGGAAAATATTGTTGACTACCGTTTCATAAAAAATTGACACTTTCGACTGACACATCAAATGATCATCTTCACCTCAATGATCATCTTCCCCCCAGTTGACGGTACTCAAAATTACTTTGAACTTATAATAACAGATATCCATGGATATGCACAGTCCTAAACACAGTATAACAAATATATGATTACAGCTATACCCGAGCAGGAGCGACGACCTCGATATCATACTCTGTTATGAACTAGCCTTGCATAAGAGGTAAAATACCAAAAAATTATATCCAAAATACTTTAGGCATAACAGTCTTAGGTATTTCAATACCAAACGAATAATAATTTGTGATACGTTTGGTATTGTAATCAGTGTTGGGAAAAATTCAAAACCTCAAAACTCATGAACGATTCAAATCAAACGTGAGTTGAAACGCACCCAACTCAGCACCTAAAAATTTATGGATGAGTTGAATCATCTATTTGAATCATCGTAGGGTTTCTTTAGTTCTCCTTCGTAAATTAAAATGATTTTTTGGGAAATGAGTGAAATGATCCATGAAAAACTCCTTTAAGCTAGCGGTTCTCAACCTGGGGTACATGTACCCCCGGGGGTACCTTCGCTGACCACAGGGAAAGACCACTCAGACGAAACTGCGTAATGGCGGACGTTTCTCAATTCCAATAAAAAAACTATTGGTGAAGTTTTAATAATTGTTAAAATTTATATTCCAAGACTTTGTATTGGACATAATATGCATAGCAATTAGTACATAAAAAAATCGAATCATGTATGAAGGGCTGTGGGACAAAAGATCAAAAAATCAAAACAATCTACTTAATTGAAACAAAATTATGGAATATGTTAAGAATATACTTTTTAGCTAAAATATTAAATTTGAAGGTTCATAAATGATGATGATGATGATGATGATACTACCATCTATTGTAGCAAGGCACCTGCCGATAGCACTGGCCATATCTGACAAACGATTTGATCATGATTATATTATTGTTTGTATTTCATCAAACTCCTGTATGAAGGGCCAAAATGGGTGGGGTGGTTCCATAAGCAGAGACACTTATGCGAATCCACGGGATGAATAGAGAATCTCCTTCCAGAAGAAAGTTCGTACATACAATAATATTATCTAGCCCTCGTTTCCCAGATTGACCCAATAGATGGGGAGAAGAGCCCGCCCTTTATCCACGAGATGTTAACAACAGGAAGTTGGCGATTCCACTCTTCCTATCCAAATCGCTTCAATCGGGTGCCCTGATGGTTATTTTTTTATGGTATATAATCATATAGTTTCAATATAATTTGTAATATAAAAATATTCAATATAATATGTATATAATGGAATTCTCTCACCAAGTTTCAATTCGCATGTCCTGGGTGAGGGAGAACCTTTCTTCAACACCAGCTAGTTTTTGATTAATGCTGTCTTCAGAGATACCAATAGTTCGTCATAAAATGTCCTGGTTTAAATCAGGGAATATTCATCCTTTTGGTTCACAGATTGAAAAATAGACTTCTTGATTTCTGAAAAGATGAAACAAAAAGACGGATGGCAGTATCATACATAATAACATGAGTGTTTCGATTAAAATGAATATGTAACCTTATTTTTTCTTGTAATGTCCAAAAATTAGAAGAGATTGGTGAAAAACCTGAATATATCTTGATTCCTCATTACAGCTCAAAAAGAATCCTACATTTTAACAGAGAGCAATGATTTATTTCTGAATACACCTGTAGCTTTCTGCCTTTCGCGTATTCTAAGTATACGTAAAGGCTATAGGATTTATTTTTTGTCAATATTGGTAAAATTTGAATATTTGTCATTAATAGATCGTAATTTAACATGGCAAGATTCCGAATAGAACAAATTTGAATGAAATTTATAGAAGTAATGGATTCTGAAAGCTAGTTGGCATCATCTCTGAATCCTTTTTTTAATTTTAATTTCCTAGATAGATTAGAATTATTTGAAAATTGTGTAACTATTGTGTGTATCTCTATCCGATCCGGGCCACAGACATAAACCAATTTATAATCACAATTGATCTTGCTCTTGAGAAGTAGCTAGTAGAAAAGAATATAAACCTACCTACATTGAATATTATATACAAACAAACCACGAACAGATAACAGATAGAGGATATTGCAAGAATAGATTCGAATGTAAATGTTAAATTGTCACCAAGTTTCCTGTGTATGTTTTCATCATATTGGTATCGTCCATAATCGGGTAGAAAAATACTGTACGGTACATTATGGAGCGGCTACCTTGCCGTGGAAGCTCCGAATTCAATCCGCGGTACAACAACAACCGGATCTAAAGTAATTAATTTTTAAAAAAATTTTAACGTACATACTTCTCAACAACGGTATTTCAGATAAGTGCGGCTCGATATCATAGACTAGTCATATCAGAGATACCCATATTTTAACCCATGAAGATTGAACGGATTAAATATCCTTAAAACCAGCTTCAGATATATGTATGATCAATATTTGAAATATTATAATATAATTATGAAAATAATACAAAATTAGAAAATTCTCCATCAGAAGCGAGCCAGCCCATGGCTACAAGCATCTTTAATAAAGAATAGAACTAAAGATTCTCCGTTATAAAAATTATGTTTAATCATTAAAAAGCTTGCGGATATTTTATGACAGGGGGAAAATACAATTTTTTGTTACAAATTTTTAATTGAAAATGTTAAACTATTTTGTCGGCTTTTTATGTAATTTCCCAAAGCAGTTTATGTAATCTAAAAATGTAAAAGCAGTTTTCTGACGCACATTGAACATACTACCCAATGTTTCATCGTAGCAAATGACTAGGAAGATATCTTACCAGATACAGAATATCAGAGTAAAAATGCAGCATTTCATGAATATGAGACAAATATTAAAACGTTCAGGCCCACCGTGCAGGCTTGAATTGGGAGATAATTATAAATAAAAGCGCGATTACTTAATTCTCAAAGCACAAAGTACTACGGAGAAGTTTGGGCAAAATAACATAATTTTTATTGGTTTTGAACTTGTTTCGAGAAGGGAACCTGTTCTTAGAGTATATGTCATTACTTTATCACTATTCGCTGTAATGCCTACTACCTTAGAGGAAGTAAATGAAAGAAGATGAATTTAATTTCTGATTATTATGACAAAATTACAGTGAGCTTCTGTTACTTATATCGACGAAGTATGGAGTTAGGTAAACAAGTCAGAGAGTACAATTAGTGCAATTAGGGCCGTTCACAATTACGATAGTGTATAAAACCCAATCTGGGTTGTGAGTTGTCATTGTTTGCTTCATGCAAACAAAAAAATTACATAAACCAATCACAACAACAAGCATTGTCAACTACTTACAGAATTATTATTTCAAAATTTAGCCCAATAATATTTGACTCCTATACATTCAGACTTTTTATTTGATTCATACATTCAGACAAAAAACGGCTGATCATCGAAGTAGAATTACTCTCACAATCCGTACAACTAGGGGCAGGTATTTCCGTCTATGGTCTAATTCCCGTCATATGCGCTAGAAGCAATGAAAGCAACGTCCATTTGCTGTAACTTCATTATAGCATAACATTTCTACTAAACCTATGTTTTGATACAAATGAGTTATAGCAAAAAAGTGTCTCTTTCATTGGTTTCTGAAACTATGACGGAAATTAAAACGTAGCGGAAAATACCTGCCGTATCCCTATCAATCAAATCTTGAAAATCGGGCGCAATTTTTATATAATAATAATGAAGCGCTATACAGCTCCCCACTATTAAAATCGGGTCCAACAAACACGTCGCACAAAACATTGTAGTTCCCGAGCCAAATACTGCTGGACATGGTAATAACGATAAGGAAAAATAGCATCATGTGCTGTAGGGATGGAGCTATGCTAAAGATAACATTAAATGATTTCATGTCTCCTTATAAAACTTAAACTTTTTAAGGAAAGTATTCACATAAAGTTATACACACACATATACATACTTATTTCATATAGTTCGTCAAGGTATAAAATGATATGGTTGGATCTCACCGGAGTAATTGTCCACGGAATTCTTTAATACAGGCTCCGGACATTCCATGTCTCTTTCGGTGTAGACAATTGTAACCTATGTTCGCACCTTCCAATGATATTCAACTGTCACTAATCTTGAAACATCAATACTTCGCCAGGATAAGAGTATCGGTAATTTTCCAGGGGAATAGCACTATTGTATAGGTAGTATGTTTCGTAATGGAAAATATTCGATCTTCAAGTATTGCGTCTGCGGTTCCAGTTCATTAAACAAATTTCACTAATAATCGTGGTCCGCTTCGTTTGGTGAGAACTTGTTTCCACTTAATTCTTATCCATTTTATTTATTTTTTCCAAGCGGTTTTTGTGACAAGCACTTTTTTTTACAACCACTCACACTCACTCCATTCAGCTGACCCATCGTGCCTCATTTTGTCCTGGTGCCTTTAATCACATCAAATCAAATTAAATTTGAAGGTTCATAAAGGCTTAAAAAAACCTTTGGGAGGCTTCTAGGATAAAGGACCTTTTAAAAAAAAACTGTTGGGAGCCTTCTTCTACGCGGTTCAAAAGCCTCCTTCCAAGACCCCTTCGAGAGACTTGGAAACTTCCGCAGAATTCTTCTTTTAGCCAGCCCCTTTTTAAGTGATTCAGAAGCCTCTTTTCGAAAGGGTAATAAGCACCTTTTCAGGGGACTCGGAAGCCCTCTTTTCAAAAGCCTTAGGCTTATCTACGTCATTTCAAGAGGTTCGAAAGTTCCTATTCATGAGGATCGAAAGTCTCCTTTTAAGAGCTTCGGAAATCTCCTTTCAAGGGGCTCCGAATTCTTTTAGCCAACCCGCACAAGTAGTTCGGAAGTCTATTTTCAAAAGGGTTGGAAACTCAGTTTCAGGAGGCTCGGAAGCTCCCTTCTCAAGAGGCTCGGAAGCCCACTTTCAAGTGACTTGTAAACGCCCCTTCAAGTGACTCAGAAACTTCCTTTCGAGGGGCTCGGAATTCTTCCTTGGAGAAGTTTGGTAGCCTATTTTTAAAACACTCAGCAACGTAATTGCAAGATGCTCAATTCCTCCTTTCAAGAGGCTCGAGAGCCCCTTTCATGCGGCTCGGAAGCACCTTTTTAAGAGGCTCGGAAACCTCCTTTCGGGGGGCTCAGAATTCTTCTTTCAGTCATCCCCATTTGATTTGGTACGGAAGCCTCTTTTCGGAAGCCTCCTTTCAGAACAGATAGCAAGCCCTCATTCAAGAGGCTCAGATGCACCTTTTCAAGAGGGCCACAAGCTCCTTTTCCAGATGAATTGAAGCCCGGAAGCCCCATTTCAAGAGGGTCGGAAAACCACTTTCAAGTGGCTCGCAAAACCCAATCCCAATCGAAATCGGCTCGGAATTCTTCGTTCAAAAAGCTTGGAAGCCTATTTTCAAAGGGTTCTGAAAAGTTATTTTAAGATGGTTATTGCCTCCTTTCAAGAGGCTCGAAAGACCTCTTTCATCAGGCTCGGAAATCACCTTTCGAAGGGGCTCGGAATTCTTCTTTCAGCCAGCCCCCTTTCAAGTAGTTCGGAAGCCTCTTTTTGAAAGGGTCGGAAGCCCCCTTTCAAGAGAATCAGAAGCTCACTCTTAAGAGGCTCGGAAGCCCCATTTCAAGTGGCTCGAAAACTTCCTTTGAAGCGGCTCGGAATTCTTCCTTCGTGAAGCTTAGGAGCCTACTTTCAAAAGGCTCAGAAATGTCATTTCAAGATGCCCAAAGCCTCATGCCAAGAGGCTGGAAAGACCCTTTTTCATGAGGCTCTGAAGCCTCCTTTTAAGAGGCTCAAAATCCTCGTTCGTGGGGCTCGGAATTCTTTTAGCCAACCATCACGAGTGGCTCGGAAGCCCTCTTTCAAGTGTCTCGGAATCTTCCTTTCGAGTGGCTCAGAATTCTTCATTCAAGGAGCTTAGAAGTCTACTTTCAAACCGCTCAGCAACGTCATTTCAAGATCCTCAAGGTCTCCTTTCAAAAGGCTCGAAAGACTTCTTTCATGTGGCTTGGAAGCCTACCTTTGAAAGCCTCGGAAAATTCTTTTCGAGTGGCTCGAAATTATTCTTTCAAGAGGCTTGAAAGCCTTTTTTCAAAAGGTTCAGAAACGTCATTTCAAGATGCACAAAAATTTCTTTTCAATAGGTTCGAAAGCACTCTTTCAAGATAATTTTATGAGTTACACTTATTATAGGTACCCCTCAAAGAATACAAAACACGAAGGGGTACCTCTCAAGAAAAAGATTTAGAACCGCTGCTTTAAACTCGCAAACGAATAAGTTCGCACGGGAGCGCTAAATGATTGAGTTTTATGAACGATTTTACCAACACTAATTGTAATAATAGAGCATGTTATGCCTGAACTATTGTGCATATTAATTTTTAGTATTTTCAGTAGAACGAGGTGTTATTGAGGTAATTTCTTTTGCTCGGGTAAGTTAAAATGCCTGAACTTGAATAACCGGATCACAATTTTAATATCAAACATGGGTTCAACGATTTCCAGAACAATTACTTTTTTAGGTTTTGCCCGCCATCTTTATGGAGGCCTACACACTCAGTTCAGCTCGGCATATTTTGATTCTTTTGCCGAGATCCGCACAGCCGAGCGCTCGGTTTGTGACTTTCTGCTGATATCTCAGCTGAAAAAATAATTTGTTTACTGCGGCACTCAAAGAAGCCACCGTAAACATATGTTCATTCAGCCGATAATCCAGCAAACGAACTTAAACCGAGATTTGCACAGCCGAGATCGGTGGAAAAATTTAAGTGTGTACAACTGTGCGGTGTCATGTTGTTTTTTGTTTTTCCCTTATATGAACTTCGGCATATAGTCAGTCAATACATGATTCATGAAAGTAGTGGTCAATAACAAAAAAATGTATTGTTAATCTATCACTAACTTAGCCGAAAATTCCCGATTCCCGAAGATCCCCGAGCAATATTTGTTCAAAACTAGTTTACTTTCGTATTATATTATCACTGCAACTGAGTAGAACATCTGTGAGCTTGACTGTAAATTCGGATGTTGGCAAATCAGTTAGAGTTGCACAGAGAATAAACTGATGTACGCTTGACGTTTTGTTTCCATCGTCAACATGCGAAAGCTTTGGATCATGAGTACATATCATTACCGACGGAACCTTCCACACCTCCATAACATACACGTTTCATCTATAATATACACGTATAGATTACGCTGTTTGTAATAGTTTTTGAGGTTAGATTCGGAAACCTCGAAACGAGTTCTGCAACGAGTATGAATAGAGCAAAAGAGTTGAGTTCCAATACCAAAGTTATTATGTCGAGTGCTTTTGATGTTTGCAATTCTTGAATTCCTTTGTAAATAAATTATAATGTAAGGCAATGTCGAGATAATTTTCAACCTGAAAGCATCCCCTCGATTGAACCGGGTTTCTAACTTGCCATCCTGGACTGGGTAATAACGTGCCTTCAACGTCTAGGCACCTGTAGTTTCACAATCAGATATAACTTATAGTCAAAATGTAATCACTCTTTGATAAACGAGGATTTGCGATAGTTTGAAAAATCAATCATAAAAGCATTCTTAATTTAAACAAGCCCAACCAATGTACACCCTTATCCATCCATCGATACTACAATCTAAGAATTATTTATCAAATTGAGGCAATTTATATGAAACGTGAAAACAATAGAAATAATGCAAAGTTTGAGCGTGAAGTTGATTTTTTTTTATTGTAGAATGTAAACCATCGCCGAAAGGTTAATTCAAATTCAGCAAGCCACTTGTCGCGTCGGTTGGCTGTTGATGTCAGGTGGAAGCAACGTTGAACGTCCGGGAGTACCTTAGGATCGTGATAGAGCAATACTGGAATTATTTATTTTTTAATGTCGTAAATTTGATTGATTTGAATATAAAGACGTATACTAATCACTGGCCAAGTGCCATTGATTGAATACTAATAATATCGATCTTTTTCGCACCGTCGTCGTCGTTCGTCCGCCCGTTTCGGACCGATATCGGAATTATTCCATGTATACCGCGACGGAGGAGTGCATGATACTTCTTGTCTGGCAGGTTTGAAGGCCTTCTCGCACTGCTTTGGTTTGGGTCTGGCTATTTTTACTTCAGCACAGGCGCTCGCGGTGCCTGCCTATCGAATTACATTTATAATTAATTAGCTTTATGAATTGTGCATTTCAATGTCGTTCGGCGTTTCAAATAGCATTGTTCATTTAAGGGCAACCCCAGGGCATTTATTAGGCGAGTGATTCTCAATCTAGTACTTATCTACTTGCACCTTAGCTTTACACGACTTAAATTGATGATGATGATGATGATGATGATGATGATGATGATGATGATGATGATGGTCCCGCCACATACCCCTACAAAGATACGGTTTTGTTCAAGCGTTATTATCCATGTTCGGGACCTTCCGTAGCTTAAGTTAGTTTTGTTAGTTAGTTTTGCTGTGAATCACACCTCAATTGCACTTTAAGAGCATTTCTTAGCAAATGTAGTTTAAAAAACAGTTTACTACTTCCATATACAAACAAAAGGTCTATATATAAAATATACAAACAAAAAGTCCCAAGGTCTTTTAAATAACATTTATTTTTGAATCATAAATGTACATTACTTTGAAATAAATACAAAGAAAGAGACTCTAAAGTACTCCGAGGCATAACGCTTTTGCGGTGTTTTTATATTTAACGAGAAAGATGCAAATATAAATTTAGGGGCTAAGTGAAAAAACTATTGGAATAACAGACAGTAAAGTGTGAAACTCTGCAATTTTGTATAAATTGGGATGAAACATATAACGATTTGCATGGCAAAGCGCTCCAGCAATTCTTAACTGTGATGTATCACGCGTCTCCACACGCACTGTCCGTAGGGCACTCCATGGACTATTCTTTGTCTCTCTGTCACTATAAAGAAATTAGAAAACAACAACGCCACTAAATGTCAAATTTCATAAGAAACGAAAAAAATCGTCCGTGTATACCAGTGTTGCAATTTAAGGCTCTCCCAGACCTAACCGATTTCATCGCCGCGACGACAGCTAGTCGCCGAGATTGTATCGTTGGGTCGCTGCAAGCAATGTTCCACTTACGCTTCCATATCAACAGTGGCAGAATCGCAGTCGCCAAGTGATAGAATCGCGTCGCGATTGTCGCATCACGTGTGTTTGGGGGCATCTTGTATGGCAAGTACAATGGATACACTATGCCCAGGGTGTCGAGAAAGTTTCCAACCCGAAAGCATCCTAGACCGGACCGAGAATCGAACTCGCCATCTCCAGATTGGCAATCTTACGCCTTTGCTCGCAAGGCTACTGGAGACTGGAGAAGCTGCTTATCACTCGCCCCAAATTTCCTGCCTTTTTCTTTCAAGTGGTCTTTGCCGATTGTTCTGGTACATATTCTCTCGCTAATTATTTGTTGCTGTTTTTTGAAGCTGAGGATCATTCCGCCTAATTTTCCGGTGGACCATGGTGCACAATTTTGCTTAGAGTCTGGCACGTGGATGATGATCAGCCGCTTGGAACGTGGAAAACAGACGCTCGATAAGATTTTTTTCCAGGTTCATTTATTTGGTAGGCTCAGGCGTGTATAACACTTTACGGAGCCACGTTTCTTTGTGATATGTACAATCGACATAATCTTATTATTAAATTAGTAAGAGAGGGAAATAAGCCAACGTACTCGTGGTGACTCGAGGTTAGGTTTACAATGTTAAAGGATGGACGGGGATTAGGATTCGGGAATCAGGGAATCAGGGAATCATCATAATCAAGGAATTTCAGCAGCTCATCCGGTCATTTGGCGCCGGGGACGATGTGGTGTGTCGTCGTGCTTGGAATGAATGGTTCAAATGGGAGCATCTTCCGGATTGCCAGAGCTGCGGTGCTCTACGGGACAGAAAGACAGAGACAAACAAAAAAAAACTTTGAAGTAAAAGAAAAAAACAAAAGTATTAGACTTTTATGTCAGAGGTACAAAGAAAACTATAAATGGCTTGCATATAGACCACATAACGGTCTCCCAAAACATCTCTTATCTCCTGGAAGGGTTGTCTACCTCGGGCCACTAGGGTATCCAATAATTTCTCTCTGGAGACGTCGTTTTCCGAGCAGAACCAAACTACGTGATCGATGTCATCATAACCGGCTCCGCACCTACATAAGTTGCTATCGACAAGGTTTATTCTGTACAGATGTGCGTTTAGTGAATAGTGATTAGACATAAGTCTCGACATCACGCGCATGAAGCCTCGACTTAAGTCCTCACCTCTGAACCACGCTCGCCCAGAAACTTTTGGAATTATGGAAAATAGCCACCGTCCACCCCGGAGACGAGCCAGCCTCGGGCTGAAAGTTTCCTTAATAAAGCCAATAAAAAAAGCCACCGTCCAAGTTCGTTGTGTGTCCAATTTCTTTGCCAACTTTGAAGAGTACTCTATCATAAACTTCACCTTCCTGTGCGGCCACCTTTGCCAGCGAGTCTGCCTTCTCATTGCCGTAGATTGAGCAGTGAGATGGAACCCATACAAAGGTAATCTTGAATGATGTTTCGACCAAAACACGCATCTGCTCTCTTATGCTTGTAAGAAATTAAGATGCGTGCTTAACAGGTTTCATCGACCGGAGTGCCTCGATAGAACTAAGACTATCCGAGAAGATGAAATAATGGTCTACGGGCTGATTTGAAATTCCCAAAGCGAAGTTAATTGCTGCCAGCTCAGCAACATAAACCGAACACAGTTCCTGAAGTTTTCGGAAGGTGGTGGAAGTTACATTGAAAACATCGAAGCCAGTGGATCCGTTGATGCGAGAACCATCAGTGAAATATCTGTTGTTGCAATTGACATGTTCATATTTTTCAGAAAAAAATGGAGGGAATAGAAAGATTTTGAAGATGATCTGGTATTCCTTGAATAGCATGTTTCATGGACAGATCGTATTCAATTGAGAAACAAGTCAACTCGAGGGGGAGTATAACATGGAAGACAAAGATCTGACGACATGTAGTTGAGATAAACTCTTAGGAATCTTGACCGATAAACCAGTTCAAGCATATTATCGAAGTTATGTAAGACAAGTGTGTTACTTTTTCCACATTTGATTAGTATTCTTAATGAGAGCTCCCAGTAACTAGACATATAACAATATAACAATAAGCAAGTGGAAATAACTCAAATTCATAGTGATCTGATATGTTTAGTTTATTACATTAAAATATAAAAAAAGTATTTGACAAAACCAGCCACAAAACTGCTAAACAAATTAATGAGAAGAACCACATTTTATTCCTTTTTATTGCTCTCATATCTCTCATCAGAACTCTCATCAGAAACACGAATAAGAATATTTTATTGTCCAGATGATTCGCTGATTTTCACAAAATTCTTTAGTTATTTTGATTTGTGTGTTCGTATGCATTAAAATATTTCCTAGAAGGATATTTGTCGGAATGGGACACTGAACGGTGCACTTAAGAAAAACAACCTTTCTTTAATATGTCCACTATAATACGCAAGGAACTTGATATAGTTTTCTAAGTTATTTATTGATTTGCTCTACTATATATTGGAACATCATTTAAATATAGGCGATATTGACCAAAATCAGACATTACCCAGCTCCCTGTTAATTAGCTAAGGCCGAGGCTGAGGCTTTATTTTATTAATCAAGTGATTTGCTATAGTTAGCACAATTCACAAAATTCTCTCGAACTTTAATTGATGTTTTTGTGCATTCAAAGAATTTCAATGTATAGGGGGTATTACACAGAATGAGACACTGGACAATGCGCTCTAAAAAGAAAAGAAGAACCTCTCTTTAATATGTCCACTAAGTAAACAAGGATACCAATATAATTTTCATAGTTATTAATTGATTTGCTCTATCTGATTTTAAAATTTCATTCAACTATAGGGGATATTTGGCAAAATCAGACACTATTCAACCCCTAGGAAAAGTCACATTTCTTTGTCCAGATAATTCGCCGATTTTCACAAAATTTTCTCGAGCTTTCAATTTGTGTCTTCTTATAAATTGTAAAAAAAAGGTTCAACGTATAAGGGATATTGGACAAAATGAGACACTGAAGGGACCCTGCAAAAAAGGAATAGCCTTTTAATATGTCTACAATAGTCTCCAAGGATCTCAGTACATTTTCCTAAAATGAAAATTGATTTGATGTTATACTTTTGAAAATATTTTTAAATTATAGGGGGCATCAGACAAAAACAGACATTAAACAGTTCCCAGTGAATTGTCCGAGGATAACACTATTTCATCGCCCTGAATTCCATAACTGACAGTAACTCATTTGATGATCTCCTCGAATCTTAAATGTGTATCATCTGAAGCATTTTATAGGGGGTATTAGACGAAATGAGACACTTATCCGTGTTCAAAAATATATGGGAGGCCTATTATGATATTTCCATAACACAAGTCAAGGTTTTCCCTGTCTTTTCGATTGATGTGAACATATGCATTACCAAAATCCTCTATTTGTAGGGGAAATTGGACAAAATAGGACGCTTCCAGTATTCTAACGGCAAAGGGGTCGGCACCATCTCCAGATATGTACATACCGTGGTTGAATTGCGTCCGTTTTTTGGCTCGAATTTGCACACTGTGCGCTGTATCGAGCGTCATATTGAACAGGAACAGTAACACGAATCAGCCGGAAAACCATGTTCTAGCATAATTTGCCAAAATTCAAGTTGTGCTTGCAGAACTTATCATGGATTTGTCTCAGGCTAAACATTTGATCCGTCGTTGATCGGCTCTTACGGAAATTTGTCTGGTATTCGTTGACGAAGGATTCCTTAAGCGGTCTCAATATATTGAACAGAATGCGGGACATGATTTTGTACGCCGAATTCAGGAGGGTTATTCCTAGGTACATGAAATCTTTTTAATAAAGATAATAATAATAATAGGTAGTTTGGAGCTCAGGTGAAAGAGGTGCAGAGGAAACTAGGAGAGGAGGAGGAAGCAAAATTGAGCGATACGTTGAGAAGGAGTTCTGTTGGGTTAGATCCATAAATCGCAAATGACCGTCGCGATTCCATCGCACCCGCCACTTCAGATCCAACAGTGGAATTGCAACGACAGTAATTAAAGGACGAACTAGCCAATCAAATGAGCACCGCAGTTACACAGTTCCGTGGGACAGACCCGATGTCCGGACACCGGATACCCATGTTACAGTACTCCTATCGGTTGACGAGTATAGTAAGCATCCTTAACCAGGATATTTTGCCACAGTTCTTGGAAACCGTGGTGAAGCTTGAGAAGTTGTAATTTATCGTGTATTCAGCTGCAGTGGCTGTGGTAAGTACGTTGGGATTGCGAACACAAGGGGAGAATGGTGGACGCGGACGCCCCAAAGTACAAAAACCCGTGTGGATGCGACGCCTGAAACCCACAGAACTCCGTGATCTCACCGAGGTGAACATAACTGAGATCCTTGACACCCATGTACATCGGTTGAGTGCTCTTGCTAAACGAATGCAACGTTATGGAGAATGTTCGAAGAGGCGGGAGCAAAACCGAATGTTCAACATCAACGAAAGGGAGTTCTACAACCACATCCGAATCCTCAAAGCCGACTTTGGCGAAGGCCTTCCGGAGATTAGAGATGTCACGCAGTTTTGGTCCAATATGTGGGAGAACCCCGTCATACACAACGGCGATGGGGTGTGGATGGCAGAAGAAGAGCGATATTGTGGTGGAATTGGAGACATGACCGCTATCAACGTGACCGTCCAAGACATACGTGAGGCTACCCGGTATACCAGGAATTGGGCTGCACCAGGACCCGATTTTGTGTATAACTTCTGGTATAAAAAACTCACAAAGGTCCACGGGCGGATGGCGGAATGCTTCAACACGGTACTAGATAAGTACTAGATAGATAATCAACAACCTGAGGAACAAAAAGGTTGTCAACGCAATACTCGAGGCTGCAAGGATCAAGTCATCATTGATGCAGTCGTTGTTTGGCAGGCCACCCACAAGCAAAAAAACCTGAGCATGGCGTATGTGTCGAATACATGGCTGGTGCGGAGTGAACTATTCTCAGAAACAGAAGGATTCATGGTAGCCATCCAGGACCGGGTAATTGGGACGAAGAATTATCGACACTATATATTGCACGAAAACGTGGAGGACTGCTGCAGGAAGTGCAATTCAGTAGGAGAGACGATCGAGCATATCGTGTCCAGGTGCTCAGCCTTAGCTGATTCCTATCTATCTCGGTCGCCAAAACGAATTAGCCAAGATGTGCACCAACAGCTTGCTTCAAAGCAAAACTTGGTTGACCAGTTTGTCACCTACTACAAATATGTGCCTGTCCCGGTTCTGGAAAATAGTTTCGTGAAGCTGTACTAGGATCGCAAGATCATTACGGATGTCCTCATTCGTGCCAATCGGCCCGATAGTGTGGTCTACGACAAAAGAATAATGCGGGTAACCCTTATCGACATTGCTGTACCGCTAGACCATAATGTCCAAACAACATTCTCCAACAAGATAACGAAGTACCATGACTTGGCAGAGGAGTTGAAGCAGATGTGGCCCCTGGAGGATGTGGGTATAATTCCGGTCGAGTCGAGTCAAGTACGAGACACTGAAGACGGCCTTACTGTTGAGGTCGAAATACGTATCTGTCAAGATACAATTAAGTGGTGGAATTCAATGGGATGGTATAAACTCGTCTTAGGACAAGTGATAATTCCGGTTGTTATTTCAGCATTCCGAATCGTCCCGAAATCTCTTCTGAGATCTTTATGAGAGCTGGAACTATCTCATAACCTCCATAGCATCCAAAAGACAGTGGTTCTTGGAACTTGCAGTATTGTAAGAAGTTTGGGTGGGTTGACATCAAGGAAGGAGCGTCGAACAGAGCTTTGGTCCCCACAAGATCCTATCTCACGCTTCCACGGGTCGTCCTATGACAAAAGACAGCCTGCTAAGGGTTGTGTACTTAGCAGGTAGTGCAGCCTGGGCACTGTTGTCCTTCTGACATCAGCTAGAGTGAGAAGGTACGCCTCGAGCGTCTGTTCACCAGGAGGTGCGGCTCAAACAGCGTCTGCCTGGTACCCAGCGGCTGATTAACGAAATGCTGTATCGCGTCAGCTATACCTAAGGTGGCAGCCCCATCATCGCGATGTAGGTAACGCGACCCCGGTAAGGTAGCTTACTGAAGCCTCTCAAATACCACGAAAAATGGAGATAGAAGAAAAAGAGAACGTTATTTTTGGCAACCGACCCGGCAACGAAATAAGGACTATGATTGGAAACTCGGTACCTGGAATGTCAGGACCCTAAATGAACCTGGACAAGTGAGCCTTCTGGCTCGCGAACTGCAGAAGGTTGGAGTGAAGAGCATGGAGTTGGTTTCGTAGTGATGGGCAAGCAGATGAAGCGAGTGATGCGGTGGAAACCCATTAGCGAACGAATCTGTGTGTTGAGGATACGGGGCACATTCTTCAATTACAGCCTAATCAACGTTTACGCACCGACAAACGATAAATCCGACGACGCGAAGGATACGTTTTATGAATGTCTTGATAAAGCCTATGGAGAGTGCCCAAAGCATGACGTGAAAATTGTTATCGGAGACGCTAACGTTCAGGTCGGTAGAGAGGACTTTTTCCGTCCCATAATCGGTAGGGAGAGCATTCACTCCGCTACCAATGACAACGGCCTACGGCTAGTAAATTTTGCTGTTGCCAGAGCGATGGTCATCAGTAGCACCTACTTTGCACGAAATAACTTCCGAAAGCTCACCTGGAGACACCCAAATGGTGAAACTTGCAACCAGATAGACCATGTTCTGGTGGATGGGCGCCATTTCTCGGGTGTTATCGATGTGCGGACATTCAGAGGTCCGAACATTGACTCTGATCACTACCTCGTTGTAAGTAAAATTCGATCACGGTTGTCAACTGTATCGAACGAAAAATCACAGCGAACGATGCGTTAAAATATCCAGCGATTGTCGGCAGAAGGAGTATCGGCTGAGTACCGCCAGAAGCTCGACGAACGGATAAGTGCAATCAACGTTAGCGACAACATCAACGATCGTTGATGGGGAGTCAATCCATGGAGCGGTGAGCACAACAGCACGAGAAGTGGTAGGCACTGCACAGAGGCGACCCAGGACGGGTTGGTTCGATGTGGAGTGTCAGAGAGTGACAGACGAGAAGAACGTTGCCAGAAGCCGGATGTTGGTGTCGGGTACCCGATCGAATAGAGATTGGTACAAGGAAGCAAGAGCAGCCGAAAAACGAACCCACCGCAGGAAGAAAAAAGTGTACGAAGAACAAGTTATTAGTGAGGCGCAGGGAAAAATGTAGCAGAACGATATGCGGAGGTTTTATGAATCTGTCAATAGGAGCGCCATCTCCCGTCATGTGCAACGACCAACAAGGGAATTTGCTGACAGATAAAACTGAAGTGGCTGCCAGGTGGAAGCAACACTTCGAGACTTTGTTGAATGGAGGAAGTGACGGTGCATCGGTGAACAGAATAAATATTAGCGACGATGGACAAGCTGTGGAGTGTGGAGTCGCCTACACTAGATGAGGTTAAAAAAGCTGTTAAAGAGCTGAAAAACAATAAGGCTGCGGGGAAGGACCAGCTCCCGGCTGAACTTCTCAAACACGGCAGTGAGCAGCTTTATAAAGTTCTGCACCATATTATGTCGAAAATATGGGAAGACGAGGAAATGCCTGCTAGCTGGTTGGACGGCCTCATTTGCCCTCTCTTTAAGAAAGGACACAGACTGGAGTGCGCCAATTATCGAGGAATAACCCTCCTTAATTCGGCGTACAAAATTATGTCCCGTATTCTGTTCAACAGATTGAGACCGCTTGAAGAGTCCTTCGTCAGTGAATACCAAGCAGGTTTTTGTGAGGGCCGATCAACGACGGATCAAATGTTTACCCTGAGACAAATCCTTGATAAATTCCGGGAGTACAACTTGCAGACACATCATATGTTTATTGATTTCAAGGCGGCGTACGATTCAGTGAAACGGAATGAATTATGGCAAATTATGCTTGAACATGGTTTTCCGGCGAAACTGATACGGCTGATTCGTATAACGTTGGACGGATCGAAATCAAGTGTAAGGGTTGCGGATGAAATATCGACGTCATTTGTTACCTTAGATGGATTAAAGCAGGGTGATGCACTCTCGAATCTACTGTTCAATTTGCGGACGATATCGATATTATCGGAATTGATCGCCGTGCCGTGGAAGAGGATTTTGTGCCTTTTAAGATGGAGACAGCGAGGATTGGACTCACGATTAATACCAGCAAAACGAAGTACATGGTCGCTGGCAATCAACGTGGGTTTATTAGTGGTGGTGGTAGCGAAATGGTGCTGGATGGTGAAAAATTTGAAGTGGTAGAAGAATTTGTGTATCTTGGAACATCCCAGCAAACACATGATCGTATATCATAGCGAATAAGTGTACAAAGTGGAGGCCATATACGTGCATTTTGCACGCAGTCAAATGGAGGAATGCGCCTATATCGCCTCCACCTTGTACACTTATTCGCTAGCATATGCGATTTTGTGTTGGCTGGGATTAGTGACGTGCGATAATGATGTTACCCGCAAGGGGAAAAGGCGTATTGCAGCTGCAAATAGGGCTTATTACGGACTTCGTAACCAGCTTAAGTCCCGTAGTCTGCAAACTCGCGTTGTATACTACTCTGATTCTTCCGGTGGCTTTATACGGCCATGAGACATGTACGTTAAAGGAGGCTGATCGGAGAGCTTTCGGAGTGTTTGAGCGTAAGGTGCTGCGGACAATACTCGGCGATAAACAGGAGAACGATATCTGGCGGCGTCGCATGAATCACAAATTGTACCAGGTGTATGAAGGGCTGGATATTATTAAGCTTATACAACACGGCAGACTACGGTAGGCTGATCACGTTGTTCGTATGCCGGAAGAACGTCAAGCGAAAATAATATTTAGTAGAGAACCCGGAAGAGGCCGCAGGATTATTGGAAGGTCGCGTACACGATGGCTTTTTGCAGTTGAAGAGGATCTGAGGGCGCTCAATGTTCAGGGCGACTGGAAGCGATTGGCCCAGGATCGAGTCCAGTGGAGAAGGATACTCCATTCGGCGTAGGTTCATCGAAGAGCTGTAGCCCATCAAGTATCAAGTAAGTAAGTCAACCGACGAATGAGATCCACAGAGCCTAATACCCTTTGGCATTCAGATTGCCCGGAGTAGGTGAAAATTCCCAGCATGTTTGCCGAGGAAGTGCCAAAACTCTATAATAATGAAATTATTTGTTCGGTATTTGGCACATTCCAATCTGTGTTCTTTCTTAAAGAAGGAACAAATGTCCAACCAGATATTTTCGGCGAACTTCATAAAACTTCTCATCCGGGAGCAGGTCCTTCCCCGCAGCTTTATTGTATTCCAGCTCTACGATAGCTTCAAGAAGACAGAGCTGCAGCTGTATCGTTCGTAATAAACAAGCCAGTTCTACCAGAAACTCAACGCGTCCTGCAAAGACTTGTTTATTTTGTGGATGATAGGAAGAAGTGTTACGATAGAATGCAGTTAATTAATTCGTCTACCATTAATAGTTGCTGACAGCTGTCACTAACATTAGTGGTAAAATGCGAAGGCCATTCGTGGAACTCGGGTCTACTATGGACTCCACAAGAAACTGAATCTGGACGCAATTAAAGATGGATGGAAGTAACATTGGTGATTTTAATTATATCTGTTTCGGTGTTAACCAACCCAGGTAACACCATATACCAACATTCGAAAAAGGCAGTAGAGAAAAATGTAATCATTCCGGTTCCTCATCTATGCGTATAACTATTTTTGTGGCCGGAAACCTGGAAAAAAAATCTATTTTGGCTGTTATCCTAATTTTCGAATGATTTATTTAGAACTAGCGTCAAAGTTTCTCGATATAACCTCCTAAAAATTTTAGTGCCCCTCAAACGTTGACCGATTTGGATAAACTTTCGTTCGTAGTATCCCGGCATCTAATAATATTGAGGGGAACCTCTGCATTTTTGCGTAGATATGGTTGATAGTGAATGGATGCTTACGCGGGCTTTCTCGCAGAATGAAGAATTTATGGCGTGCTTGAATTTGTTGTTCTTCCACTTGGTGGTAATACTCACGCGAATAATAATTGTAGAATGTGCGCGGACCCAGACTGGAAAACAACATCAAATAAAAAAGGTTTCGCTGAAATACTCAATCAATATTTGTTGCATTGTTCGGCCGTGTACGTACACCTGTGTGCGCTGCCTACCATCCAAAGTCACACTAGTCGGTCATAAATTTAATAGCTTTTTCATCAACCCTTTGAATACGGGTGCGTGAACAATAAATTATAATTTCTGGTGTACGGATTCACAGTGCTATTGATAGGGTTCTGTGTTTGATTTTCTCATTTACGAAGTAGCTGGGAATACTATTGATTTAAGAATTCGGGTGTGTTTGGTCACCAAACACGTAATTAAAATGATTTATTTTGCGTGCATGTTGACAAAGCAGTAAATTAAATATGACACAGTTGCATTTGCATCGGTGGCGATATGTGCATTAATATGGTGGATTGCAATTGTTTGAACTAATGGATTTTTTAAGCAGCACAAATTTTTGATATTATTTCATGATAAGTGTGGCAAACAAGCGGTTGTGCAAAAAGTAGTATAAATAAAGCTAAAAATAATTTGTAGATAATTATGAAGAGCATTAATGTTAGTATTCATAGATTGGACGCTAATGATACTGTCCAACTTCCTTTTATCAATCCAGGGGATGTGTATTCCTTATGTTTAATCTAAGATAAACATCACGAAAACATGATCACTCCAGGCCAAGGTAATCTGTGGGAAATAATATAGGGTAAAAATTAAATTTTCATGAAACATATCGTTCCTGTCCACGTTAAATTTCGGACAACCATCTTCCAAACCGATTTTTTAAAATTTTCAAAAATTACTGAGAAGGTCAATTTACACACAGCTAAATTTCTCCACTTTATGTGATACATTCAACATGTTTTCTTTCTCGTTCAAATTTATAAAATGGCAAAAAATCATTTGGACATTTTCTCAGTGTCTGAAATTTAACGTGGAAAGGCTTTATAGAGATCTAAGAATAATATTCTACACAATATTGGAGTATCACCTCTAAAAGTTGAAGGTGTTATATAACACCTATATTTACCTTTTTGATCACCACGACTCAGTTTTCTTTCTCATCGCCGATGGTGTTCGTTCTTGAGCCTTCCCAATCCTTCTTAGTCGCAGAAATTCGTAATCCTTCTATTGAAAAATGCAATCAGATCAGAACAATTTATTAGTGCGATATGGTGACAGATCATAATGTTTACACCTAATGGCACCGGTTCCACCACACCTCGAGATAATCTGAATGGTAGCAAATTATGGTACAATTAATATGGATCTATTGGAGCAAGTGGCGTTGTTGCCCATTCGGTTTCGGCTTAGGACACGATATCTAATACCATGCATTCGCGACATTGTTCGGTTTTGCTAGCACTACAAGAAAGGCTAGCTGCTCGTTTCACATGGTAGAACACAAATTATGTGTGTTCGCGAAAAAATCTGAACAAAATTTTAGGATTTCTTTCTAGCACTTTCAACATGTGCTTGAATATATGAAAAACATCCCTCTATTTAAAAAAACATTTTTCAGTAAACTCACTTTGCATGGCTTTTGATCTTTATTCAAGTGAATCTAAACGCAGGCAGGTAATAAACTGTTATTATTAGTACTTTAGTAGAATATGGCATATATGCAGCGATTTTTACTCTGAAATTCTTAATTAAAATTAACATTTGCATAAATATTTAGTGATGTTTTGAACTTCTGTCATAAAACAAAAATTACTCTAATACCTACTTTGCAATGCATTTTTTCCAAACTAAGTTTTGTGTAACGGTCATTTGATATTTTTTTTGCAATCTATTAGACCATTCAAAACTATGGCAAAGTTTTGCCGTCCTTCGTGATCTAAGTTACTTGTGTCGGCTATTGTTGGAACTACCCGGGGCAGACATGCTATCTGCCTACTATCACCTCGCTGGTAGGCGAACAGTTGCGCTTTTAAGGAAACCAATCTGCCAGTTGGCCCACTAATGCTGCGTGCGCCGGCACGAAATTATCATTGTACTCCCTATAAAAGGTTAATTGATTGAAATGCACAAGACGCAGTCTGGTCGCAAAAAAATGCTGAACATTTTCGCTTAACAAATAACGTGTCGATATTTGATGACAAAAGTGTGTGCGCTGGAATTGTAAATCAAGTGGTCGTATTGGCATTCCTGGCAGTAGAAAAGTATGGCAATTCCAGTTTTTGCTCTCCATCTTTGCATCTTCGCAACGGTTCCGCCAGACAGCATCATGCCATAAGTTCTTGCAGATTGCGTATGTACGCCACTTTGGCTGTTCATATTATTGTCTTCTTCTTCACAGACATAGTATCCCACAACAGAGGCGCTGTCGCCTCGCAGCTTAGTGTTCGTTTTTATTAATTAAAGATCTCTGAGACAATCTATTATTACGCATTTGCATGAAGACTTTAAAAATTTCCTGAATCGGGTCGGGATTCGAACTCAGCAACTAGTCTGTATTGTAGCCACACCTTATACTGCTAAGCAACGAAAGGCCCCATATGTTCATATTCTCTACTCTATAAATACACGACTCAATCTCGACTACGTGAGGCATCCAAAAAGTCCATGTTCAAGCGCACGAGTGTTGACTTGTGTACCGACGGCGGTACGAAGGCGTTTATGGTCTTTGAAGCGCCATGGAGTGAATTAGTCGCAGACATGTAACGGAGAGGAGTCCTCCGGGAGGGGTTTTTGTATAATCGCGGCGAACACAGAGAACAATTCCATTGAACAAATATGGCATAACCCTAAGTGGCGTCTGTAGTTTTTATCTACTTTCTTCGAACAGGTAGAGTTATTCCTATATTATTAGTCCTATATTATAGTAAGTTAGTAAGTAAGTGAGTAGGTAAGTAAGTAGGTAAGTAAGTAGATAAGTTAGTTAGAAAGTAAGTAAGTAAGTAAGTAAATAACTAAGTTAGTAAGAAAGTAAAAAAGTAAGGAAGTAAGTAAGTATGTAAGTAAGTAAGTGGGTAAGTAAGTAAGTAAGTAAGTAAGTAAGTAAGTAAGTAAGTAAGTGGGTAAGTAAGTAAGTAAGTAAGTAAGTAAGTAAGTAAGTAAGTAAGTAAGTAAGTAAGTATTTTTTTTTCATTTGAGTAATTTGCTTTCTTACTTATTTGGACAACAACAATTCTAGCGAAGTCGAATGCAGCTAAAATCTGTGTTGCCATAAATATTGCGAAGCGCATGCATAAACAAATGGCGATTTCAATTCGTGGGTCGATACTATGCACCGCATATGAACTCGCAATCTTGAATAAATTAATATAATTCGTCAATAATATAACTGTTTCAAACATCACTTGCGCCGAGCACTGAGTTCCAACTGCTAGTATTCAAATTATCTACCGATTCTTAGCTCCAACGATGCTGATTCGTTTATGCGTACCCTCACAAACTTCCAGTTCAACCCACAAGCCACAGTAAGTGCCTCGTTCGAATCACTTTCATTGCTCATTACGAACTGCCGATTGTTGTATGGCTTTGCTCATGGAATGTGGATTGGTGGGACATTGCACCACGCTGACAGATTGTAAAATCAAATGTTTGCTCTTCGCGGAACATTAAAATAATTTTATTTATTCATTATCAGCGAATCACACATAATGTCAGCTCGCGGCTTACAATAGCGATTGTCGAAGGAATGTCGTTAACCATCGCACAGATAGCATGATGCAGTGCGAGTAAAAGAAATGGTCTGCGGTGATACCTTACTTCAGCGAATGCTTATGATTAGCGGAGAAATTCCTCTCATCCTTCATTGCACACTGGGGGCGAACGAAGCAGTTTGCTGTTTTAATAAAGCTGAGTTATGTATAACAGTAAACGAATAAATATCATTAGCAATGTACATCTCTTCGCCTCCTTTTAATTTCCAGTGTGGAAACATTCCTTAAATAGTCAAACTTTAGTTTTGTAATTATTTTGCCACACCCTTGAAAAAACACTTTTTCAAAAAAAAAAAAAATCATTTTCAACAGTGTAGAAACCTAAATGAGTGTGTCCGAGTACAGTGTGCCAATTACAGAAGGATCACTCTTTTGAGCTTGGCGTACACAATTCTGTTACGTCTTCTGTTTAACAGACTGAAACCGCCTGAGGAGTCCTTCTTCGGCGAATACCAGGCAGGACTTCGTGGGGGCCGATCAACGACTGATCAGATGTTTAGCTTGCGGATGATCCTTCATAAATTCCGTGAGTACAACCTACAGACTCACCATCGGTGAATCAGCGTACGATTCAGTGAAAAGAAATTAGCTGTGGCCGAAAATGTCTGAACATCGTTACTGATGAACTGATTAAGCTAATACGTGCAACGTTTAATGACTTGAAATCAAGTATTTGGATTGCAGACGAAGTGTCAACCTCGTTTGTGACTTTAGATGGATTGAAACTGGGTGATGCAGTTTTGAATTTATGTTGCGGACGACATTGACCTCGCTGGAATCGATCGCAAGGCTGTAGTGGAGGCTTTTGTCCCACTGAAGAGGGAGACGGCATGGATATGCTTAACCATTACCTCTACCAAGACAAAGTACATGGTTGAGAGTAGAGATAGAGATAGACCTAGTGGCGTAGTGCTTGATGGGGATATGTTTGAATTTATTGAAGAATTGTTTGACCTTGGAACGGTTGTGACATCTGACATGTACAATGACGTTTCCTGTGAAGTGAGAAGACGTATTGCTGCTGTGAACATGGCTTTCAACCGATTATAAAACCAGCTTAGGTGCAATAACATGCAAATGGAAACGTAATTTCTTCTGTATAAAACTCTGATTCTGTATAACGGCAGCAGTTGATTTATTCGATAGTGTCGATATCACTCGGTGGATTCACAAAATACTTTTAGTAGTGTAACTGCCTACACTTAGCATGCCATTTTAACGTACTGCCAATTGTGCTTTTAGTGGCCACCTAGTGGTATCCTTGGTATAGTTAATGTTCAAGATTCTATCACAAACGCCCGAATGTCATAGAACTAAGTTCCATTCGTCCGAATGACAAACACCCGAATGAAATACATGCCCGAATTCCATTCGCCCGAAAAGACCAAACGCTCGAAAAGACCATGGACCATTGTCCGAATGGACCACACGCCCGGATAGGAAATACAGCCGAACTTAGACGTAAATTACGTCTAAGGTGATGAGCCTTCATACAGGGTGTAAAGCAAAAATGTTCAAATTCTAAACAGTCATGAAATTAGGAGAGATTTCAAATACTAATAACTTCTTTATCTTTTGTTGGATTTCCGAGATATTCTTATCAATCGATTCGGAAACTGTTAAACCATTGAAAATTCTAATTCTTTACAAACTCAGTAACATTTTCAGAGTCTCGTTTCGACCGCTGTCTGGTGCGGTTGGTTCTTGCGCTCTACTTATCAATTTATGATAAGTCAAATGACTCGCGACGCTTTGAATATGTCATGCTGAAATCAAGAACAAACATATATTCTTAAATTGTTTTATTCCAATATATTTTATCATTCTAATAATACATTCTTCAGCAGTAATTCATTAAGTGCAATTTTTGTACTTGCATTTGTGATACCAGTTTCTATATACAAGGTTGCATGTCTGAAAAGCCAATCTCAAATCGTCCTCTATGTTAAATCTGTTCCTTGCTCTGGTGCTTATCTGAAGATGTGTTGAAAATCCACTCTTGCATAATGATTAATTATTTTAGAGCGTCTTAGGGGAAATGCTTTTAACTCTTGCATAGTTAAGTAGAAGTAAGCGGTATTAGAATCTGCAAAGCTTAGACAGCGGCTTTGATATAAACTTTGTATAATGCGCACCAAAAGTGGCTCACATTTGTTTTTTCACCGAATAAGGCCGGGATAAATATTATTATTAACAAATATTCTTCTTTTATCACCACCCCCCTCTATTTTTTGTGACTTTATGTTATTATTTGAGGGTTAATTCAAAATTTTATTGAAAAAATAAATAAAGTATTGAGCTTCCCAGAAAATTCTAGGAGAACTAATGGACTAAGAACTAATCTCCTTGCGCCAGCTCAGGAAAATATCTAACTGTTGTTTCTGTGAGTCAAGAGATGAGTCATGGGTTCCAATTTGAGATTTGCATCTAATTTAGTTGATCCTTCCTCAATTAAGCTGCACAGTATATCAAACATTGTAATATTTCCGATACTTGCGTTGTTCCATTGTTGCCGTAAAGGCTTGTCTCTGGATTCAATCATAATGGTCTGCTTGTAAGTTTGGTTGGGCCAAAATGAGACATTTCTGTCATCTCTTTTCATTGAGGTTGGCAAGCCAATTATTCTTACCTTGAGTTTTCAAGAAAATTTAAATTTCATCCCTCAATTTAAAATGCGGTTCAGAGCATTGCCATTTGATAACTAAAGTATAACAGTGTAGCAAGGACCTCGTGCATGCATTTCTTTGAAATTTGAACCTCTGTATGATTTTCTTTGCAGAGTTCAAACGGGTCCCAACAAACAATTGCAGCTGAACAAGCTAGTTTTTTAGCTGAAGAAGCTTATTTGCCACGAAACAAGCTCTTCTTTAGCTTCCGATGTTTGTTGGGGTGTTGAGATCTCCAGATTTGACATAGTTCACGATTCATACAACTAGATCCTACAAGTAAGGGCATATCGGAGAAATGAATTTGGCATGTGCGGCAAGCTATTTTATTCTTCTCTGGAATCCTGATTTTACTCCACGCATGGCTTGTGCACCATCAGTACAAACTTACCTATTTTTTTCCTACTGCAAACCATCAGATTCAAAGAATGTATTTACCTACTGTATGTAGTCGCGTTTTGTGTTGTTTTCAAATCACCACAGAAAAGATTTTTTTTTCAAATCTCCTGATTCTGAGTACAACTAATGAATTGATATTTGTACACATGAATCAATATAATTATACCATAAAACACTTGCATGATAGTTAAACTACGAAAAAAAATAATTCTTTGCAAAGGTTGCACGGCCCTCTTAGTACGGTCTCTCGGTCCTCCAGGGGGTCGCGGACCACCGATTGGCTTAGTCTGTTCATAAGTGACGTCTAAAATGTCTAATGACGTACACCATAAATTCTCTTTCTAAAACAACAACTGTATAGTCTCGAAATGCGAAGAGTAAATGACTTCTTCTGCATTATGATTTTATACTAAGCGGAAAACGATTATGATAAAAATATTTGAAAAAAGGCATTACAGATTACACTCTTCTCACATTTTCTAGGTATGTGCGTGCTATTAAAGAGGAACCAAAATCCCATGTGCTCTATTCCGGACAAATGCGAATTAAGATGGAATAAGTAATTATAGCAATAGCAATCTAAAAACAACTCAACTCAGGCCTTCGATACATTCGGGTCAATGGTCCATTCGGGCAAATGGTCTTTTCGGACATCTGGTCTATTCAAGTGAATGGAATTCGGGTTTATGTCATTCAGGCGTTTGTGATAGATCCACGTTGAAGCCAGTTGGTCGAGGTTGTCTCCCAATTTTAACGCTTGAGTCGACGCTAGTGGGAACTGTCCATGAGTTTTTAGGCAGTTTTGACTAGGTGTCGCTCTGAAAGCTGATTTAATTCCTATCTAATCTAAACTGCCGTAATCTGAAAAAGTGATGTATACGCCATTTTCCAAAAATGGTGTTAACGAGTACTACTCATCGAGCTCTTTAACAGAAAAATGGAAAACATGCATGTTGTAAAATGGCTGTTACGTCACATTTCCAGATTACGGCAGTAAAGGTTTAGTAGTGAGTGTCTTGTACTGAATCGATCGTACGTTTTCAAACGACCTAGCACCAAGTTAAAAAAAATAATTTAGTATTTTTTTGGATCTCTAAAAAAAAACAAAATTTTAATAAGAAAGCTACTTTGCTTCCTTCATGAAATATAATTTTCAGTGGACGATCACACGATCACGATCAATGTAGATAGACGTATTGGTTCACTCGTGCGTAAAAAGTACTTTGGCATTTCTTCTCCTGGAGAATACCGCACAGCTATCACTGGCGGATATGGCCCGCTTTGCGGACACGATTAGGGGAGACCATTCTGAGATGGAGTCAGCGTACAAAATTTCTGACGGAAAGTCAGTATTTATACGCTTCAAGACCGAACCCGCTATGACGTTTTCATTAGAGAACAATGGAAAAAATGCTTGCTTTCTTGTATACCAACGGCAAGCAAGTGATGGTTCGCATGTCCGTAGTGGGACAATATTCTCGTTTGAGTCTACGAACTTCCGCCGGAGATTTCAGATTCCGAACTATCATCGGTGCTGTCTAAGTTTGGTAAAGTCAAACGAACCATACGCGAAATATTCCCAGCCGAATTCCAGCTGGACATGTTTACTGGAGTCCGTGGAATCTACATGGACATCGAGAATCTACATTCAATCATCGTATCCTACCATTACGATGGAACACTGGCGGAGCCAGCTATTGTTATTTGGTGGGGCACCGCTTGGTGCAAGAATAATAGCCGTTAAGAACAATGGTGTGATTGCATCGTGTGGTGCCCCACCTCTATCTCCGCCAGTGCGATGGAATAAAGACAAAATGTTTTGCATGTATGTCGGATACTCACAAGAAAATATCTTGTCCGATGAAAAAAGACCCTCCTGGGGTCCTGCTTTTCGGCAATTTTCGGATCGGAAATTGTCTCGACTTCCCTGGGCCAGGGTTGCCAAATGAAAATCTGTATTTTTCATCAAAAAAATCTTTTCATCTGTATTTCGTATTCCAAAAATCTGTATCGATATGTTATTACCGCCATTTTTTACGTCTATCAATCAATTGAAAATAACATTTAAAATATTATATTATGGCGCTTTTATCAACATTCACCTGTGAAATGTAACAATGTGATGAATGACTAAATTTGGAAAAAAAATCATAACCATCACATAAATATTACTGGAAGTCACAAGACATGTAAAGAGATGTTAAAATAACCCTTAGAAGCTATTACAGATTATATGACGTAAAATTGACGCTACGTCTGAACCCCTCCCTCCCCCTTTAGCTTTATGTACTTTGAGAATATTTCTAATAGCAAAGTGATTTTTACTTGCAACATTTCAAATCTTAAAAAATGGACTTGCTTGCAAAATAAAATAACAACTGGTGTGTAGTACATCTTTTTCAAGTTTAGGAAATTACGAAACCATTATCCATTACACCACCGTTACAAAATATTCAATCACCCGACATACCGTTGTCTTTCGCATTCGCAGATGATGCATCTCTTCACTGTTATTGCAAAAACCTATTGCCACATCCAACAGACATAATACATTTAACATTTACTCATAAAATTCATCGTCGTACGAACACTAACAACATCTGTTGTTTTCAATAAGTGGCGGTAGTGAGCAAACCTCAGACTCCAGCAAAACCGATGCAGGCGCCATGAGTGATCGATTGGTTAACTAATGATTATTTAAATTGACCAGTAAATCAGTAAACGATGAAAAATTCACAAGTGTCTTTTTGTCTGTGCTATTGCTATTTGTCATAATGTGTACGAAACGAGGCCGCCTTTTCAGTTCACCACATTAAAATTAAGGAACCGTCAGACTGTGCAAGAAAAAGATAAAATATGTAATCACGTTTATGGAACATTTAAAAATTATTTTGGATATTATACGGATCTGGTACATTTTAAAATATCTGTATATACAGCGTGATTGAAAAAATCTGTATATCTGTATTACAGATTCTGTGTTCTAAAACTAGTAAAAAATCTGTATAAGTACAGATTAATCTATATTTTTGGCAACCCTGCCCTGGGCATAAAAGTATCATCGTGTTAGCCTCATGACATACGAATGCAAAAATTTTAACCTGGCTTTCTAATGGCAGTTAATAACTGTGGAAGTGCTTAATGTAGGTCCCAGTGTGGCAACGACAACGACAACGATTGAAGCAACGACATCCATCCGAACAATGATCAAAGATGACAAGGCGAGGATTGGGAAAGCATTTAATTTTGCAGTTGAAGAAATTGAAGTTTACCATGACTAGTTTTAATTTTAGTTGGAACTAGAATTTAGGTTTTTTTTTGTAATTAAGTACAAACATTTGCTGATGGCTCTGTAAAGTGTTACACACGTCTGAGCCTAGAAAATAAACAAAATTATAAAAAAAAAGAAATATATTTTTTTAAACATATCCCGTACCAAACGCTTCCAAGCAATAAAGATACCTATAATATAGATAATATAAAAATGTGTATTGTGTAAACGTGTTCTTTTTCCAGTTCTTTTCAGTTCCTCGTCTAGATATATAGCTTGCCAGGTCGTACACAGTAGGTCAACGTTTAGGAACATAGTTATTACACGAAACTGGGAACTTCAAGAAGTTTCAGATATTTATTTTTTGCGTTAAAAAGTTATTACAATTTGAAAGTGCTATTCGGGTCATATTGACCCGAATACTTTAAGAAAATTAACTGAAAATTGTTCTTTGACGCTTGATTGCTGAGTGGTTTTGGTGGTATATTGTCATCAAAGAAAAATATTTAAAAAACGGGTTTCTTCATTTTTTAGCCCCACTGCATTATAGTTCTTTAATATTATTTAAGAACCCTATACCTACCAGATTTCGGCTATGGAAAAAGCAATCCGGCTCCAGTGTACGCTGTTGAATGGAAGAAGATTACAAAAGTTCATTAGAGCGCGCGATGACGACCATTTGGGACGTGTTTGCTGTTTTCTTTTGTATTCGTTGATACTTTTTATTATGCATTCATTATATTTGATATTACCGCCGTAATAATGAGATTATGAGACATTTCACTCAGAAAAGTGAAAGACAGCAGTGCAAAGATCGTTAGAAAAAACTAGTAAACACAACACACAAAATCAGGCAATGATAAAAAATAAAGCCTTTATTGAATAAGGAACACTTATTTTAACACTCACATGTTAAGTCTAATAGGCAAAGTAGAAGTACTGACAAAATGTAAATATGTCGTACACCATCACATCTTCGCAGATTAACAGACAAATCTGTAAAAAGTAAATCCTTAAAACAGTCCAAAATTAAACATAGTCACTAAATAACCCCCAGAATCTACAAATATGAATCATATCAACAATATCGTCAACCGTACTGATCATGTATTATCTTGTCTCGAAGGCAGTGTAGTGGCATTTTTTTTAGCAATGTGATTTGGAACGCGAACACTGCTCATTGAAAAGCAAAACATTTTCATGAATCACCAACAACTACGTTGCCTCGTGATGCCGTCAGTATGAATGAAGTCTGAATGGAAGTGTCTTTCTTCTACGCACACCACACTGGCAGGCAATTAAGATGAAAATTACTATCGGAGATATCTTTTTCTTATGTGGGAATCAAATGATTATACTTATACTCTTTTATTGGTTTTCGAGACTATGACGATCAGACGAAAATACCTGCCGTCTCCCTACCTATGAATGATAACTAATGAAGTGCCTAATGAATTTCGCAATTGGAGAATTTTATTAGCAGAAGAAGAATATTAATAAACTTAAGTCTAGATAATAAAGACAAAAAAAAATATTAATAAAAAAAAAGACAGAATCACCGTCTTCGACCACAGGTCGCACAGACTGAACACTTAACATCTAGCATGAGACAACGGACAGGACATTCACACAACACCCAGTGGACCAGAGGAGAACTTTTTGCTTTACGAATAGTTTTCTCCTTACCGAGGCGGGAATCGAACCCACACTCCACAACACTTGCGTCTAGACGATTGACTTCGCTAACCGCACTGCCACGAAGCCCATGAAAAGAAAGAAGAAGTAGAAGAAGGCCTATGTTGAAATATACTCAAGCGTTAGTCTAAATGTCAGCTATTAAAATCTGCATGAAAAGCAAAGATGTTCATTATTATCATTATAACGAATGATTGTAGAGGAGAAGGAAATATTATGCCTCATCCTCCTTCCTATTTCCCGAGGATTCTCTCACGGTATTCTCTCACATTTATCCTGGTTTAGACATCTATCTAACAAACAAAACTATAGGTCTATACAAATGTTATTTTGGTGAAAAAGTATTCGACGCATATATGTACCATAAAACAGGAAAGCGGACGCATGGTCTGCCGTTATCTGAGAAAGCGGTGCTGTTTTCTAAAAAATGGTAATAACGCATACAACCTTTTAACAGTATAAAGAGAAAGTCAAAACGTTGTATGGGTGTATCAGTTGATTCAAAAGTATTAGATTATTGTTAATGTCGTTCCTGTTCGCGTGACTAACATCTAGGTTACTTCGATCTGGCAGCTAAAGTACCGGTACTACAAGTGTCAAACCGATGTTAGTGATGAAATTAAACATGCACTACAACATGATGCATAAATTAATGCCAATTGAAGCTTGTTGAAGCATTATTTAGCAAAATAATTTAAATGACTACAGCGCCACTAGCGTACTAGTACTTATGCTTCTACTGGTGTATCCAGGCAGAGGTGGAAATGCCGCTTTATTTCTTTCTTTCTTTCTTTCGATATGTGAAGGGGTTTGTTATAGTGAAATGAAATAGGAACAGGCGATAAATCGATTATAATCGCGCTGTTTTTTTTTCAATTTTTTTTATTTTACGTTTTTTTATATATACAAGTCAAGTGTTTGACCATAAGGTCCTTTATTTTTGTTTCATTTGTTATAATTTAAGATTCTAGTCCTAACAATTGCATTGCAATATTCTACGGTATAACCTTCTTCGGCATTAGTTCGATTTAAGATATAACTTAAATCTAGTAATTTGATAACCTAGCTACTATATACACTACAGAATTGGATAACCTAGGGTTGGACTAGCTCCCGGATCACGAGCTAGTCGGATGCCAAGCAACGATCGCTAAACCTATCTTTACACTCACCGAAGCGCTCGTTCAGTGGTTTCATTCCTGAAAGACGATGGACCTCGAAAATTATATGAATACGATTCTTGGTGAATCTTTTGAAATCAGTGCGAAAGATATCACAGGATCGTGTTTTATTTGTCTGTAAATTTGATTAAATTGGTCTCAATTATTCAACTCTTCCAGCTCAAAACTTTGTAGAAGTATGTAGGAGGACCATCATTATCGCCATCATCAAATGAATTTGTTACCCCAAAATGTATAATGGAACAGATCCCCTACCTGTCATCAATATTCTCTTGAGAATCTTCCGTCGTTTATTGATTGAATAATATTATATTTCGCACTATTACATTATTGAACCACCATCCCATATGGTTTATTGTGGCCACGCAATTTGACAAAAGTCCTAGGATTATGCATATAAGCAATCAGCACATCGAAAATAGTAGTTTGTGCAACTTGTAGTAAAAAAATGTTTTTTTTTCAGCAGGAGTTGTACGTTTATCCAACGAGGCTTGCCGATTTGAATTCATTAAAACACCCATTTCATTGGTATGGGAAAGCAGGTCGTTTTATAACTCAAACACTAACTGTAAACCAGGTATCATGATTAGGAATTGCAAAAAAAAAATTGAGCATGGAGCAAAGATGAGAAACGGGTTTCGCTGTTTCCTGACATTAGTGTGTGTAGATTTCGTAAAAAGGTCACGGCAACTAACTAGAAACGATAGCTAGAACAAACTGATGGAGACGCGTGATCGTTTAAATGGTCAGAAGGATTATACAAAAAGGTTGAGATTCAAATCAGCATAACTTTTCGTAGAATAATTCTATCTCGATGAAACCGTAATCTAGTATTGATTTATGCCCATCTAATACATCAAATTGACCCTTGGCCACCATACAATATGATGAAAGTAAACGTCACATAAAATGACAAGCAGTAGAAAAAATGCATTTTAAGAATATCCTCGGAAAACCTGGAACATCTCTGGTGCCCGAGGACCGATTTAAATACTAGAGGAAGGGAACAGAATACTAGAAGAGTGTTCGCTTCTGATGATTCCAGTTCTATCAAAATCGGATAATTCTACGCAAAATGACGCTGATTTGAATTTCGACAAATTTTTGCCTATCTTATTCTTTCTGTCTCACCCCTGTAGTTTCGAAGTACCCCATTTATTGAATAAATAATATGTATGTACTTTTTGCACTATTACATTACTGACCGGGTGTAAAAAAAATGAAAAAAAAAAATGGTTCGCAGCACCTCCCATATGGTTTATTGTGGTCACGCAATTAGACAAAAGTCATAAGATTGAGCACAAAAGCAATCGACAGTTTATAGGCAATCGACATCGAAAATAGTAGTTTGCGCAAACAGTTGGAAAAAAAATGATCTCTTCAGCACGAGTTGTACGTTTATTCAACGAGGCTTGCCGAGATCAGCATAACTGTTTCCAACCCGAAAACATCCTGGCTGGACCGAGAATCGAACTCGCCATCTCCGGATTGGCAATCTCACGCCTTTGCTCGTAAGGCTACTGGAGATCCTCTAAAGCGATATATAAACCTGCCATTGAAAAATTTTGATGTCATGTCCATCAATTTATTTCATTTATTACACGATACAGGGAATCAGGGTGACCACTCTGGTCGACAAAATAAATTCCCGGGTTTTTCCCGGTTTTCCCGGTAGGCTTTTCTTGGAAATTTTTAAAAGTGCCTAAGAGGGTTTTGATGATGTAAATCAATGTATTTTATTTGAACAAAGAGAATAGTTTCTTGGTATATAAAATGTACAACATTATGTTCAAGTTATAATTCAGTTATTTGATAATAAGCATTGAATTCTAACATTTTAACAGACTCATGACTCGCTGTAAAACATTACAAGTTCTAACTGCTGTTTAGTCCGAAAAGCTTTTGAGATATTGTTTGCACTCTAGAAGCGATGTAGCAGGAAAATAATTAAAAGCGCACATATCGACAGTTTCGTGAAATACTGGCACAACTCATTTTTGACATTTGATTGCAAAGCAAAGAAAACATTATAAAGTAACACTTGACAAAGACCCAGGTCAAAATTCATAATGCATCAAAAGTTATGCTTATTTTAAAATTTGACAATTTTTTTTTCGAAAAATTTGTATACCGTCGTCGGGGGTGACAATGGGTCAAATGGGGGTGAGAATGGGTCACTGTTTCAACCACTAAGAAGGCTTGCAGAATAGATTGAATGTATCTGAGTGCAAGAAGACTAAATTATAAGAGACCTTTTTGAACGATTTTACTCTACGATCTCCAGGCTGCCGGTGAGAGCGATGACCCATTCTCACCCCCAGACCCATTGACATCGGGGGGATGGCGGTACCTCGAATTTATTGATTTTTTCAAGTTTTTTTTATTGAAACACATAAAAGTAATCCTAATGTATCAACACATGCAAAAATATCCATGAAATTCGAAATATTTACAAAAACATTAAAGGTTTTTTTGATTGAAATTTTTTTAACTTTGTTTCTGAACATTTTCAGATTTTCGAGTTTTGTCTGTATTGCACGAAACCGTTGAGAGAGGGAAAAATACTTAAAAAAATACAAAATGGTTCATTGTTGAGCCATTAAAAAAAATTACCTAAGGAATGTTCAGTTCATATGTCTAATGTTTTCTCTACTTTCTCGCATTGGAACTAACGATCTAACAGTCTTTTGCTGTATTTTTTTGTTTTCAGTAACCTATCTTCTAAAAAGGGTCCACTACTGTACTGCACTTGGTAGATCTTATATTTTTGCAGTACCTTTGGTAAATCTTTCGTGTGCGTACCTTCTTAACTGAACTGTCCATTATTTAATTTCAAAAAGATTATGAAATAAAGGTTGGAAGGTTGAACAGTTTATTTTTTTTTATTCGTATATTTATTTAGTAGGCACTCTGTGTTCTTAACCGCTACTGTGCCGTGAACTACTGTGGTACTCTGCTGTACAGAGTCCACACATAATCTATTTTAAGATGTCCATAATTCGTTATTGTTGTCGTTGCCAGTCCATATCATCGTGAGTCCATTGTGTTCATTTGTCCATGTGGTGAATCCAGTGATCGTTGCTTTGTTCGGTTGCCATTAATCGTAGAACGTTGGAGGAATGCCTCCGAGAAGAACAGTTTTGTCAGTCGTCATCAGGCAGCCGTTTCGGTGAGGCGCGTTCCCCAAAACGCCACCGTACGGACTGCGCTTCTGGCAACTGACAAGGGTTTGGTGGAGGGGCTGGGAATCGAACCCATGACCATTCGCTTATAAGGCGAACGTGTAGCCAACTACGCTACGGGACCCCCCTTGGTTGAACAGTTTAGTGTGTCAAAAAATGCATCAAACTGCAGTATTAAACGACAAGCAACCATAAACTGGTACCTGGATATCTGCGTAAATTGCAGGAAGCTCCCAAGGTATTCAAATATTCCAATAGACTTCATAAAAGATCCTGAAAATATGGAATCTTCGCAATTTTATCAGAATATTTATTGTAGAAGCAGTAATGTTGCTAATGATGAATTTGAAAAAAAAAGGCGATTAAACATTATTAAATATCGATTGAAGACCTAGCATTACTATAAGCCAGCGGTTCTCAACCTGGGGTACATGTACCCCTGGGGGTACCTCGGACGAAAATGCGTGATGGCGGATGAATTACAATTTTAATCAAAACCTGGAAGGCTCCTTTCAAGTGACCCGAAATCCTTATTTTAAGAGGTTCGGAAACTTTCTTCCAAGAGGCCCGAAAGCCTTCTTTCAAGCTTTTTCTTTTAACTTTTTTTTTCTTTTCTCCTTCTTTTAAAACCCCCGGGAAGCTCTTTTCAAGAGGCTCCAAAGGCTCCTTTCAACAGTCTTCAAAGCCTGCTTTTAAAAGACTCGGAAAGCCTGTGGTCAAGCGAGACAGAAGTGAATAGTAAGTGAATCACCACTCATGTTCCACACTATCGTTATCACTAGCTATCCTTTTTCATTTGCCAAAAACTCTTGGCCTGTTTCACTTCCAGTGTTTTGCTGGTCGTTTTTACATGTGATAGTGTGGTAGTAGGTGCAACGATCACCTCTCGATCGTTCCACAGCTGATTTTTGTATATAGAATTAGGCATAAGTCAGTTCAGAATAAACCACCGTCGCGAGAAGATACACTCGTTCATACTTAGTAGTGAAAATAAAGCTAAGTTTTTTTTTCTGTTCGCGTAATAAAGGCAGTGTTTTCTCAAACATCGCGACTTTCTTTAAGTGTCCGAAAACCGTCTTGAAGTGGCGCGCGAACATTTGGACCTTTGAGTCGGATGATCATTCCTGGTAAAGGTTTTCGGACAGCCTGCGTTTTGGAGGAAAAGTGAAAGGTGTTTGCGGACAATTCGCACCTATGACGGACAATTTGCACTTTTGTCATGGTGAATAGTGGACGATTATCGAAAAGTGACACCATTTTCGACACGATTTGCGCCATCACCGATACTTTTTCGTGCCGTCTTCGGCATTTTTGTGGAGCTGTTCTGGATGTACCGGGTATTGTGAGCGGCCATCGGACGAGGGATATTGACTTTTGGAAATATCGACATTGATTGAGGCCAAGACGGACATCCGAGTGACGGAGCGAGCAAGAAAAAGGGAGTTGAGTGCATGTGTAGTGGCGATATTTGCATGAATAAAACTCTGTGGCTATGAGGCAAATAAATTGATTGATTGCATGTGAGTCCATCTTCTTTTTTTGAGCAGTAGCCCTTGTGTCCGCCCGTTCAAGTTTGTTTGGTCTCGGTTTTCGCTGTTTTTTCATGATTTCGTTGATTACAAGGTTGATTCCCTCTGCTGCTGTCAACTAGGGTGGCCAGTTCTGTCATTCCGTGGTCGCGTTGGGTGGTTCGTCGAGTCGATCGTTGTGCAAAGTAAGATAAGAAAGTGCAGTCTTGTGAACTTTGCTTTGCCAGTGCAGTGGAGTGCATTTGATATGAGAACAGTGTTTCCCAAGCATTGTTCCAAGTGCTAGTGAAGTGGAAAATGCCAGATCTCAGAACGCTGAGTAAAAAGGAGCATCAGCTCCGGAAGTCGCTTGAAGGAATTCAGCAGTTCGTCGCAAGTTATCAAGCAAGCAGAGATGCGCGACAGGTCTGTGTACGTCTGGAGGCATTAGATAGGGTATATGACCAGTTCGTCGAAATCCGTATGCAGATTGAGCTGTTTTTAGAAGACGCAGTCGAGAAGGGTGATGTCCAAGAGGAAGAAGCGTTGACAGTGGCCAACGATAAAGTGAGGCAGGAGTTTGAAAACAGCTTTTATTCCCTGAAGGCAGACCTGCTGGCCTTCAAAACGGTGGGCTCAAGTGTATCGGCGGGTTCTACAAGTCAGCAGCCAGCATCCCAGTTTGCAAAGGTGAAACTCCCGGAGATAAAGCTGCCATCGTTTAGTGGAAAGATTCACGACTGGGTGCCATACCGTGACAGTTTCCGAAGCCTCATCCACGATAATGTCCTGCTTTCAGATGTCGATCGTTTTACCTATCTCCGTTCTTCTTTAGCTGGCGATGCTCTGCAGGAAGTAAGTTCCATTGACTTGTCTGCGGCCAATTATGCGGTAGCATGGAAATCGCTCGAGAGTCGCTACGAAAACAAGAAGCTCATTGTCAAGGCGCATCTTGATGCTCTCTTTGCGGTGGAGAGTCTTAAGAAGGAGAGCTAGGGGGACTCAACCAACTAATAGTCGACTTCTAGAAGAACCTACAGATGCTTGAGCAGATCGGAGAGAAGTCGTCGGATTGGAGCACCATGCTGGCTTACATGGTGTGTACCAGATTGGACTTGGCGACTTTACGGCAGTGGGAAACCCACCACAACAGCAAGGAAGTGGCGAAGTACAAAGACTTGATGGACTTCCTGAAGAGCCACTGTTCCGTATTGCAATCTGTGGTGCCAGTCGATACCGTCAGTTCCAACAAGCAACGATCGTCACGTCCTGCAATTTGCAATACAATGGTTAAATCGACGGTGAAATGCTGGTTTTGCAACGAACCGCGCCATTCCGTGTTCCAGTGTGTCAGATTCTAGCGTATGAGTGTGTCGGACAGAATTGAGGCTGCCAACAGAAACAAACTCTGTCGGAATTGTTTATATCCGGGCCATTTTGCCAGAACGTGCGAGAAGGGAACGTGTCGTCAGTGTCGTCAGAAGCATCACACACTGCTGCACACTGAACAGTCTAGATCCTCCGATCCACCCACGCAGTCAAGACCTCCGACAGTCAACCAACAACACAGACAGCCACAACAGCGATTTACACCACCGAACCAACATACTCGGACTGCTAACACTGCCAATACACAAGACTCACACACACAGCCAGCCACAGAACACGCCACCACAAGCCAAACACATGTAGCCCTCCCCATAACACCGACACAAAACATAGCTTTATCCACCGCCTTGGTCAGCATTAGAGACCGCTATGGCAGATCCGTGCTGGCACGAGCGCTGCTGGATTAGTGTTCGCAGCACTGTCTAATGACATCAAGTTTCGCTAGCAAACTCAAGCTAGACGAAATGCCAGTCTATTTGGCGATTCAAGGCATTGGATCGACTCAAATTGCTTCCACCAGGCTGGTTACCGCCGTAGTTAGTCCAAGATCGGTAAATATTTCATCGTTTGCCGAAGAAATGCAGTTCCATGTGCTGCCGAAGCTCACCGTGTCACTGCCTACGGCAAGCTTCTCTGTTACAACGTGGAATCTCCCAGATTCGGCGCTTCTTGCGGATCCCAGGTTCTACGAGACAGGACCGATCGATCTTATAATCGGAGCTGAATATTACATGGAACTGCTGAAGGAGGAAAGACGGAAAGCTACGGATGATGGTCCGACGGTGCAAGACACCGTATTTGGATGGATTATTTCCGGTCGTGTTCCTGAAGTTCCTGTTAGTGCATCGTACTCGGTAGTTCACGTGTGTTCAACGGCGGAGATACAAGAACAGCTTTCAAGGTTCTGGGAAGTGGAAGCTTGTCATTCAGCCACTACATTTTCGGTCGAAGAGTCGACCTGTGAAGAAATCTTCGACAGAACAACGTTCAGGAACGAAGAAGGAAGGTACGTAGTTACGCTGCCGAAGAAAGAAGGAGTGATTCAGCAATTAGGCGAGTCAAGATCTACAGCAGTCAAGCGCTTCATAGGGATGGAGCGGAGGTTTGCAATCAATCCGGAGTTGAAGGTGCAATACGCGGAGTTTATGAACGAATATCTGGCCATGGGCCACATGCGAGAGATTTCCGAGGAAGAAACGAGCCCGTCGTCGTATTACTTGCCTCATCATGCTGTTATGAAGCCGGACAGCACAACGACAA
Source organism: Armigeres subalbatus (assembly GCF_024139115.2). NCBI lineage: Eukaryota > Metazoa > Arthropoda > Insecta > Diptera > Culicidae > Armigeres > Armigeres subalbatus. The sequence goes on along the minus strand of NC_085140.1, from coordinate 208,575,129 downwards.
AGTTGCGAGTCGTTTTCGATGCGTCATGCCGGACATCCAGCGGCATTTCCCTGAACGATGCTCTGATGGTGGGACCTGTCGTTCAGGACATGATTGTGGACATTGCGCTTCGCTTCCGGACACACCGATTCGCTCTCGTAGGGGACGTCGCCAAAATGTATCGCATGATACTGCTGAATCCAGATGATCAGCAGCTGCAGAGGATCGTTTGGAGAGATAGTGCTGCGGAACCGATCCGAACATTCGCTCTCTCTACGGTTACGTATGGTACGGCAGCAGCTCCATACTTGGCAACGAAGTGTCTTCAGCGTCTGTCAGATGAAGGCCTAGATGCGTATCCCAGAGCTGCCAAGATCATCAGGAAGGACTTCTATGTAGATGACATGCTGTCTGGTGTGGACGATATCGAAGAAGGAAAGTTGCTCATAGGCCAGATCATAGTACTGCTGCAATCTGCGGGATTCTCCTTACGAAAGTGGAATTCAAACAGCAAAGAATTGCTGTCAGTGGTACCGGAGGGATTGAGAGACGAACGAACGATCTTGGATTTGGACTCGTCATCCGCTGCTGTGAAAACTTTAGGTTTGACCTGGGAGCCCGGCACCAACTGCTTCCGTTTCAGTTCCCCAAGCTGGGATGAGTCTGCAATAATAACGAAGCGATGTGCTCTATCAGATGCCTCTCGACTATTCGATCCGATAGGGCTAGTGGGCCCAGTCATCGTCCAGGCGAAAATTTTCCTACAAGAGCTGTGGAAACAAGACTGCTGGTGGGACGATCCACTGAACTCACAATTACAAGAGCAGTGGCGTGAGAACTGGCGGAATTTGGTAGGTCTAGTAGACATCGCTGTCCCACGGTGGGTGGGAACTAGTTGCAACAACGAATTGGTAGAGCTCCATGGCTTCTGCGACGCTTCAATTAAGGCTTACGGTGCCTGTACCTACATCCGCACGGTTGAAGCAGACGGAAGCGTTCAAGTACACCTACTGACCTCCAAATCTCGTGTAGCTCCGCTCGAGAATTTGAAGAAAAATAAGAAGTCTCTATCCATTCCTCGGCTAGAGCTGTCATCAGCACTGCTTCTGACACACCTGTACGAGAAAGTCGTCAAAAATATTCACGTAGACTCCAAATGTTATTTCTGGACCGATTCTACTATCGTGGTGTGTTGGCTGTCATCGTCGCCATCCAGATGGAAGCAGTTCGTAGCAAATCGCGTCTCCGAAATCCAGCACTTTACGAAAGGGAGTGACTGGAACCATATTGCTGGAGAAGATAACCCTGCGGACATCATTTCCCGAGGCATGTCGCCGACACAACTGCAGTACGAATCGCGCTGGTTCCATGGACCGAATTGGCTGATACTGGACCGACAATACTGGCCTGATTCCAAGCGGATCGACGAAAGACACATCGACAAGATGGATTTGGAAGAAAAGGTTGTCGTCGCTGTCCTTCCAGCCATTTCACCAAGCGAGATATTCGGCCTTCGTTCATCGCTAGTAGATCTAGTACGGTTGACAGTACACATCTATCGGTTTAAGTGGAATGCGTCGCTTGCAAATCGGTCTAACAAAAAGGTCGGCAACATCACTTCTCAAGAGTACGACGACGCTCTCAAAGGGCTGGTGAAACAATCGCAGAGAGAAAGTTTTTCACAGGAGTTAGCAGACATCGCCAGAGACGGCCAGGTGCAAGATTGTTCCAGAATCTCTGGATTAAATCCACGACTTGTCGACGGTATATTGTGCGTTGGCGGCCGGTTGAATAATGCAGCCTTATCAGATAGTCGGAAACATCCGTACATCCTCGACCACCGACATCCCTTCACAAGAATTGTTGTAGAGTACTACCATCGCAAATACTTCCACGCCGGTCAACAACAGATAGTATCTGCAGTTCGGGAACAGTTCTGGCTAACGAGTGTCAGAAATCTTGCAAGGCAAGTGGTCCATGGGTGTGCAATGCTTCCGTGCGAAGCCTAAAATTCAGGACCAACTGATGGCGGGTTTACCTCCGGAGCGAGTGCGGCCATGTTCCCCCTTTCAATGGGTCGGAGTCGACTACTGTGGTCCATTCTACGTATTATATCCACAACGTCGAGCACGACCAATCAAGTGCTTCGTGGCAGTGTATGTGTGCCTAGTTACCAAGGCAGTACATGTGGAACTAGCTGCAGATTTGACGACACAGGCCTTCCTTGCGACATTGCACCGATTTTCGGCACGTCGTGGCAAGCCGTCGCTCATAATGTGCGATAACGCGACAAACTTCGTTGGCGCCAGGCGAATGCTGGATGAGCTTGCCCACCTGTTCGCTAGCCAGCAATTCTCAGATGCGGAATTACGCCAAGCAGCAGAAGAACGAATCAAATTTCTATTCATTCCAGCCCGATCTGCAAACTTTGGAAGGCTGTGAGAATCAGCGGTAAAGTCTTTCAAAATTCTCTTCAAGCGGACTATTGGCACACGTGCCCTGGAGTACGACAAGATGCAAACGGTTCTGACCCAGACAGAAGCAATCCTGAATTCTAGGCCACTGACTCCAATCAGTAACGATCCAGACGATTTCGAAGCCCTCACGCCAGGGCATTTCTTGATTCAGAGGCCACTGATAGCCATACCAGAACCAGATCTTGTTGGTGTTCCGGAGAACAGACTTTCGGCTTGGGACAGGGTGCGAGAGTTCACTCAGCAATTGTGGAGAAAGTGGTCAAAGCTGTACTTGTCCAATCTCCACAATCGAACGAAATGGACACGGAAACAGAAGTGAATAGTAAGTGAATCACCACTCATGTTCCACACTATCGTTATCACTAGCTATCCTTTTTCATTTGCCAAAAACTCTTGGCCTGTTTCACTTCCAGTGTTTTGCTGGTCGTTTTTACATGTGATAGTGTGGTAGTAGGTGCAACGATCACCTCTCGATCGTTCCACAGCTGATTTTTGTATATAGAATTAGGCATAAGTCAGTTCAGAATAAACCATCGTCGCGAGAAGATACACTCGTTCATACTTAGTAGTGAAAATAAAGCTAAGTTTTTTTTCTGTTCGCGTAATAAAGGCAGTGTTTTCTCAAACGTCGCGACTTTCTTTAAGTGTCCGAAAACCGTCTGAAAAGTGGCGCGCGCGAACAGCCTGAAAGCCTCCTTTCAATAGGTCCGGAGGCTTTCTTTTAGGCTTTTTCTTTAATCTTTTTTTTCTCCTTCTTTTAAAAGCTTCGGAAGGGTCTTTTCAAGAGGGTCGGAAGGCTCCTACACCCAATCAGCGGATGTAAGATTTTAATACAGTTCTTCAAAGAAACCTTACAGAAACTGTATAATAATTTGGCATATACAATTCCGGAAGGGTTCAATACAATTGTTGTATTGAAATCGGAAAGATTTGTATTATTTTTACCTTTCAAGAGGCCCGGAAGCCTCCTTTCAAGAGGCCCGGAAGCCTCCTTTCAAGAGGCCCGGAAGCCTCCTTTCAAGAGGCCCGGAAGCCTCCTTTCAAGAGGCCCGGAAGCCTCCTTTCAAGAGGCCCGGAAGCCTCCTTTCAAGAGGCCCGGAAGCCTCCTTTCAAGAGGCCCGGAAGCCTCCTTTCAAGAGGCCCGGAAGCCTCCTTTCAAGAGGCCAGGAAGCCTCCTTTCAAGAGGCCCGGAAGCCTCCTTTCAAGAGGCCCGGAAGCCTCCTTTCAAGAGGCCCGGAAGCCTCCTTTCAAGAGGCCCGGAAGCCTCCTTTCAAGAGGCCCGGAAGCCTTCTTTCAAGAGGCCCGGAAGCCTCCTTTCAAGAGGCCCGGAAGCCTCCTTTCAAGAGGCCTGGAAGCCTCCTTTCAAGAGGCCCGGAAGCCTCCTTTCAAGAGGCCCGGAAGCCTCCTTTCAAGAGGCCCGGAAGCCTCCTTTCAAGAGGCCCGGAAGCCTCCTTTCAAGAGGCCCGGAAGCCTCCTTTCAAGAGGCTTGGAAGCCTCCTTTCAAGAGGCTTGGAAGCCTCCTTTCAAGAGGCTTGGAAGCCTCCTTTCAAGAGGCTTGGAAGCCTCCTTTCAAGAGGCTTGGAAGCCTCCTTTCAAGAGGCTTGGAAGCCTCCTTTCAAGAGGCTTGGAAGCCTCCTTTCAAGAGGCCCGGAAGCCTCCTTTCAAGAGGCCCGGAAGCCTCCTTTCAAGAGGCCCGGAAGCCTCCTTTCAAGAGGCCCGGAAGCCTCCTTTCAAGAGGCCCGGAAGCCTCCTTTCAAGAGGCCCGGAAGCCTCCTTTCAAGAGGCCCGGAAGCCTCCTTTCAAAAGGCCCTGAAGCCTCCTTTCAAGAGGCCCGGAAGCCTCCTTTCAAGAGGCCCGGAAGCCTCCTTTCAAGAGGCCCGGAAGCCTCCTTTCAAGAGGCCTGGAAGCCTCCTTTCAAGAGGCCCGGAAGCCTCCTTTCAAGAGGCCCGGAAGCCTCCTTTCAAGAGGCCCGGAAGCCTCCTTTCAAGAGGCCCGGAAGCCTCCTTTCAAGAGGCCCGGAAGCCTCCTTTCAAGAGGCCCGGAAGCCTCCTTTCAAGAGGCCCGGAAGCCTCCTTTCAAGAGGCCTGGAAGCCTCCTTTCAAGAGGCCCGGAAGCCTCCTTTCAAGAGGAACCGAAGCCTCCTTTCAAGAGGCCGGGAAGCCTCCTTTCAAGAGGCCTGTAAGCCTCCTTTCAAGAGGCCTGTAAGCCTCCTTTCAAGAGGCCCGGAAGCCTCCTTTCAAGAGGCCCGGAAGCCTCCTTTCAAGAGGCCCGGAAGCCTCCTTTCAAGAGGCCCGGAAGCCTCCTTTCAAGAGGCCCGGAAGCCTCCTTTCAAGAGGCCCGGAAGCCTCCTTTCAAGTGGCCTGCAAGCCTTATTTCAATAGGCCAGCAAGCCTCCTTTCAAGAGGCTGGGAATCCTCCTTTCAAGAGGCCCGGAAGCCTCCTTTCAAGAGGCCCGGAAGCCTCCTTTCAAGAGGCCCGGAAGCCTCCTTTCAAGAGGCCCGGAAGCCTCCTTTCAAGAGGCCCGGATGCCTCCTTTCAAGAGGCCCGGATGCCTCCTTTTAAGAGGCCCGGATGCCTCCTTTCAAGAGGCCCGGATGCCTCCTTTCAAGAGGCCCCACGGTGTGTCTATGGGGAAATATTATTTTTCAAAAATCAGTATCTCTGAAACACCCGCCACGTGAAAGTATATGCTCTCCTCTTTCATATGGTAGGTAAACTAAAATGTTCTATCGGGGGATCTAGAACAATTTTTATTTTTTTCACTATTTTTGGTGCAAACTTCATAGAAATCTCAAATGATAGCCGATTTAACCCGCCCCAAAATGTATGAAAAAATGACCCCCGATAGAACATTTTAAAAATGCACCTACGTAAAAGAGGAAAACCTATACTTTCGTGTAGTGAGTGTTTCAGAGATACTGATTTTTTGAAAATAAGCCTCTTCGGACAAACACACCGTGCGCCCGGAAGCCTCCTTTCAAGAGGCCCGGAAGCCTCCTTTCAAGAGGCCCGGAAGCCTCCTTTCAAGAGGCCCGGAAGCCTCCTTTCAAGAGGCCCGGAAGCCTCCTTTCAAGAGGCCCGGAAGCCTCCTTTCAAGAGGCCCGGAAGCCTCCTTTCAAGAGGCCCGGAAGCCTCCTTTCAAGAGGCCTGAAGCCTCCTTTCAAGAGGCCCGGAAGCCTCCTTTCAAGAGGCCCGAAGCCTCCTTTCAAGAGGCCCGGAAGCCTCCTTTCAAGAGGCCCGAAGCCTCCTTTCAAGAGGCCCGGAAGCCTCCTTTCAAGAGGCCCGGAAGCCTCCTTTCAAGAGGCCTGGAAGCCTCCTTTCAAGAGGCCCGGAAGCCTCCTTTCAAGAGGCCCGGAAGCCTCCTTTCAAGAGGCCCGGAAGCCTCCTTTCAAGAGGCCCGGAAGCCTCCTTTCAAGAGGCCCGGAAGCCTCCTTTCAAGAGGCCCGGAAGCCTCCTTTCAAGAGGCCCGGAAGCCTCCTTTCAAGAGGCCCGGAAGCCTCTTTCAAGAGGCCCGGAAGACTCCGTTCAAGAGGCCCGAAGCCTCCTTTCAAGAGGCCCGAAGCCTCCTTTCAAGAGGCCCGAAGTCTCCATTTAAGAGGCCCGGAAGCCTCCTTTCAAGAGGCCCGGAAGCCTCCTTTCAAGAGGCCCGGAAGCCTCCTTTCAAGAGGCCCGGAAGCCTCCTTTCAAGAGGCCCGAAGCCTCCTTTCAAGAGGCCCGGAAGCCTCCTTTCAAGAGGCCCGGAAGCCTCCTTTCAAGAGGCCCGGAAGCCTCCTTTCAAGAGGCCTGAAGCCTCCTTTCAAGAGGCCCGGAAGCCTCCTTTCAAGAGGCCCAGAAGCCTCCTTTCAAGAGGCCCGGAAGCCTCCTTTCAAGAGGCCCGGAAGCCTCCTTTCAAGAGGCCCGGAAGCCTCCTTTCAAGAGGCCCGGAAGCCTCCTTTCAAGAAGCCCGGAAGCCTCCTTTCAAGAGGCCCGGAAGCGTCCTTTCAAGAGGCCCGGAAGCCTCCTTTCAAGAGGCCCGGAAGCCTCCTTTCAAGATGCCATGAAGCCTCCTTTCAAGAGGCTCGGAAGCCTCCTTACTCGAAACCGCCTTTTTTAAGAGCTACGCCTCTTTTTTTTAAGAAGCTACGTTTTTTTAAGAAGCGAAGAATAGCTACTTTCAAGAGGCCTGGAAGATTTCAATAGAGGGATATTTCAATGTATGCGCTCCAGCGGCTCTGACGTGCTTTTTTATTGACAGATTGATATGACATTTTTAATATTCAAATATCCCTCTATTAGTTGCACTTAATGAATTAAGAATATATAAACGTTTTAGGAATGAATTTGAAGTAACGTTTGAAGGCGGTATAAATGTTATTGATTTATGTTACCAAAATTCCTACTATTTGTTTATGTGCTACTATCTTCGTGGTAGGCATGCGGTGCGAAGAAACCGAATAGGTGTTACGTCGTGCAATGCTATGACGATGACTTTATTTTTCTCGCTTTCTTCATACGACGAGAAAGACTAGTGTCAGCCCTGAATATATGGGGCAAAGATGAAAAAGTAGTTTTCGAAATTGGTTTGTATTGCGATTCATCTTAGGACTCCTGTGTTTCACAACTAGAAACGATAGCTAGAGCAAACTGATGGAGACGCGTCATCGTTTACATGGCCACATGCAGGGATTATTAAAAAAAGGTTGAGATGTTCTGGGCCATATCTCTGCGTATTTTTCATGGATTCTCGATCTACAGCCAGCATTAGTTCTAGTTTATGGAGAAAGCATACAACTTGATGAAAGTTAACGTCACATAAAATGACAAGCAGTAGAAACAATGCATTTTGAGCATATCCTCAGGAAACCCGGAACATCTTCAGTGCCCGAGGACCGATCTGCAAATCCGGACAATTCTTCGCGAAGTTATGCTGATTCGAATTTTGACAAATTTTCCCATTCTCAATCTCATTCGTTTTGTCCAACCCCTGTAGTTTTGAAGTACTCCATGGAAGCTTACGTTTAGGTTGACATTTCGAAACAATGGCTTGGAGAACGTCTTAAATCTGAGACCACTTCATTAACGTTGCATAATACCTATTTAATCATTCTTTGCCGATCGCTTGAAGCAGCCGGTTGTGAAGGACCGTGTCTCATCGCAGGCAATTACTTTATTCCCAGTGAGTTTTTTTCTCAAATCAGTGAGTTTTTTTATATCCCGCGCTATCCCACTGCGGATATATAGTGGTTGCCGTAGGCGATTCGCGATCGCGAAGAAGCTGCACGTACGACAAGGGTTGTGCGTGCATTAAATATAGTGATTAATCTGTGATTAACCACCATCCGAAATCATCCATCTATCCATCGAGAAGAGGATCGACAACATCGACAACGACGGCTACCTACTGAACGGGGCCGTGTATAAGTATACCCAAATCAGTTTGCTATTATTTCATCATCCCTTTTGTGCTCACCACACAGCAGTGGTTGAACTGTTGTTTGTCTCCCGCCAGTTACTGTCGGCTGGCTTAGAGTGCGACAAAAACAGGGTGATCGTTTTTTTTTTTAATTTTTTTTTGCGCTGAATTTATTTTTTTTCTTATATTTTTTTTTTGGTTTTGTCTTACACTAAAGTATTGAATTAGTTTAGTTTTAAGTTTTTTCACTCTATCTTTCACATTTTTTTTACATTTATTATTGATTCAATCAGAGTTTGATGGACGTAGAAAACGGAGGCGAAACGCCTCCAAAAGATAACGTTGTCCGCACGCGTTTCTACCAAGCATCTTCTCCTGGGCCGTGGGTTGTTTACTTTCGGCAGAAAGCGAAAAGTATTGATTTCCTAGGAATCAAACGTGATTTGACGCGTCGTTTTCCGAAAACTGATTTTCATCAGATCAATCGGAACAAACTACGTGTAACCGCACCTACATACCAGGATGCAAATGCTATCGCAAAAGACCAGAACTATAATGTGGAATATTTGGTTTATGTGCCCTCGCGGGAGGTCGAGGTTGAAGGCGTAATTAACGCAGCGAGCCTGACTTGCAAGGATGTACTTGCAGGAAAAGGCCGTTTAAAGAATGCCCTGCAATCTACCGTGGACATTCTGGACTGCAAGGAATTGCATTCAGCAGCCATGGTAGATGCCCATACAAGTATATTCGAAGTCCGGTTCGCTCCGGGTAACGTTTGCCGGTTCCATACTCCCACAATATGTAGATCCCGAAGATCTGTTGTTCCCGGTGCGTATTTTTGTACCCAGAGTTTTCAATTGTACCAACTGCAAACAGTTGGGGCACACTGCCGAGTTTTGCGACAACAAGCCCTGTTGTGGCAAATGTTTTGAAAAACATAGGAGGAGTCCTGCCAACAACAAGTTACAAAGTGCGCTTATTGTGGCATGGACCCTCTCCATGGTTTGCAAGAATGTCCGGTGTACAAAAAGCGCACCCAAAAAGTTAAGCGTTCATTAGTACAGCGCTCTAAGCAGTCGTATGCAGAAATGGTGAAGTCGCAAGACACATCCGCAACTGCCAACGCAACGGCTGCTATTTCAGCTGCCGTTCAAGTAAGTGATTTTTATGATGTCATTTCCATAGACGAATCGGACTCTGACGTAGCCGATATGGATGATTCTGCGGAGGTACACGTACCCGAAAAGAGGAAGAAACCCCGGGATTGCGCCGTAAGAAAACAAAAATCATCCCTAGAAGCTTGCCTAAATCTGATGGTAATGGGGGATTATTTAAAATTCCGAAGCAACCTGTCTATACTGCTCCTTTTGACCCATGTTGCAGTAAGACATTCCCGCCATTGCCTAAAACTGATGTTACAAAGAAACATCAGTCAAGGAATATCTCTGAGCAGAAAACTGCTACTCCCACTTCCAAGAAAAGAATCTCGTCCAAGCGAGGATTGATATCCTTTAAGGACCTTGTGGATCGTATTTTGAACTTATTCAATATTCCGAATTCATTGAGGCCAATCATTGACCTCTTTATTCCAACAGTTGAAAGTTATCTGAAGCAATTGACTGTTTCATGGCCCTTCTTGCAGGACTTGTATCTTTCGATGGATAATACGGCCATACAAGATACAATCACTGTGCTGCAGTGGAACTGTCATAGTCTGAAACATAAATTGGACGTGTTTAAGTTTTTAATTCGCAACTCCGATTGCGATATATTTGCACTCTGTGAAACATGGCTTTCTTCTGAAGATGAAATCAACTTCCACGATTTTAATATTATTCGCCAAGATCGGAATGATCATTATGGTGGCGTTCTTTTGGGAATCAAAAAATGTCACACTTTCTACAGAATTCCCATTCCGACTGTTAATGGTTTAGAAATCGTCGCTTGCCAAGTAAATGTAAAGAATAAAGACCTTTGCATAGCTTCAGTGTATATTCCCCCAAATGCCTCACTTAATCGTCGGCATCTTTGGAGCGCAGTCTCTCTTTTATCATCCCCAGTTTTAATACTGGGTGATATGAATGCACATGGTATTGCATGGGGCGAAACTAGAGACGATAACAGAGCGCCTATTTTCTATGATTTGTGCGACGATTTCAACTTGAATATTTTGAACACAGGCGAAGTAACTCGAATAGGACCTCAAGGTCAGGAAAGTCGAATAGATCTGTCATTATGCTCTAATTCACTATCATTAGATTGCACGTGGAAGGTAATCCAAGATCCCCATGGTAGTGACCACATGCCGATAGTCACCACAATCAAAAGCGGCTATCAACGATCAGTGCCAGTTAATGTTTCTTTCGACCTCACGAAAAACATTGACTGGCAAAATTTGCATCGGCGGTAAACATTGGTATTGAATCAACTGATATTCTTCCTCCACTGGATGAGTATCGATTCCTTACCGAATTGATTCATAAAAGCGCACTAGAAGCTCAGAAACGACGCGTTCCAAGTACATCTGTCATAAGAAGACCAGCCACTCCTGGATGGGATGATGAATGTACTAAGTTGTATTCTGAGAAATCTGATGCCTTTAAGGCTTTTCGTAAACACGGAAGGTCTGAGCTTTTCGAAGAGTATTTGAGGCTTGAAAGAAAGCTCAAAAATCTTCTCAAGGCTAAAAAACGTAGCTACTGGCGACGTTTTGTCGAGGGACTATCACGAGAAACCTCAATGACAACACTTTGGAAAACGGCCCGCAACATGCGGAACCGCATTTCCACCAACGAGAGTGAAGAATACTCCAATCGATGGATATTCAACTTCGCAAAAAAGGTCTGTCCAGATTCCGTACCAGCAGAACCGCTATTTCGAGAATCAGTCAATGATCCCGGTTCTTTGGGTGGACCATTCTCAATGCTGGAACTATCTATGTCCCTTCTTTCATCAAACAATTCTTCTCCGGGATGCGATAATATCAAATTCAATCTTCTAAAAAACCTCCCAGATATCGCTAAAAGACGATTACTTGACCTGTACAACTGTTTCATGGAGTACAACATTGTGCCCCCAGAATGGCGACAGGTCAAAGTAATAGCTATTCAAAAGCCTGGGAAACCAGTGTCTGATCACAATTCATACCGACCGATTGCCATGCTATCGTGCATGAGGAAATTATTGGAGAAAATGATCCTTTCAAGAATTGACCATTGGGTCGAGCAAAATGCATTACTGTCAAATACTCAATTCGGTTTTCGAAAAGGTAAAGGAACAAATGATTGTCTAGCGTTGCTCTCTTCAGATATACAGCTGGCCTATGCGCACAAGGAGCAACTGGCTTCAGTTTTTTTGGATATTAAGGGCGCTTTTGATTCAGTTTCCATAGAAATACTGTCAGACAATCTGCACAGTAGTGGATTACCCGTTATTTTGAATAATTTCTTGTACAATTTGTTGTCAGTAAAACACATGAACTTTACTCTCGGCACTCTGACAACTTCCAGAAATAGCTACATGGGCCTTCCCCAAGGTTCATGTTTAAGTCCCTTGCTTTACAATTTCTATGTTAAAGATATTGACAATTGTTTGGAAGGACAATGCACGCTTAGACAACTTGCAGATGATGCCGTGATCTCCCTAAGAGGTTCATGTGCAAATGTCCTGCAAAGACCATTGCAAAATTCCTAGATAACCTGACTGTTTGGGCCAGACATTTAGGGATCGAGTTCTCTCCGCAAAAAACTCAATTGGTAGTGTTTACTAAGAAGCGGTACCCAGCTCAACTGAAACTAAAGCTGTTGAAAGATGACATAAACCAATCTTTATCTTCTAAATACCTTGGGGTCTGGTTTGATTCCAAGTGTACCTGGAAAACCCATATTGATTATTTGTTAGAGAAATGCCGAAAAAGGATCCATTTTCTCCGTTCTATCTCCTCATCAAACTATATAAAACGACTATTCTCTCTGTTTTAGAGTATGGCTCTTTCTGCTTCCTCTCAGCAGCTGATTGCCACCTAATCAAATTGGAACGAATTCAGTATCGTTGTTTGCGTATTGCTCTTGGCTGTATGCATTCAACGCATAACATGAGCCTGGAGGTGCTTGCTGGAGTCACTCCTTTAAAGCACCGTTACTGGGAACTCTCACTTAGAATACTGATCAAATGTGGAACAAGTAACACACTTGTATTAGAAAACTTCGATAATATGCTTGAACTGGCTCATCGTTCAAGATACCTGCGAGTCTATCTCAACTACATATCGTCAGATCTATGTCTTCCATGTTATAATCCACCTCGAGTTCACTTCGTCAATGACAGTTCCTCAATTGAATACGATCTGTCCATGAAACACGCTATTCAAGGAATACCAGATCATCTTCGACAAATATCTATCCCTTCCATTTTTTCCGAAAAATATGAACATGTGAATTGCAATAACAGATACTTCACTGATGGTTCTCACATCAACGGATCCACTGGCTTCGGTGTTTTCAATGTAAATTCAACCACCTTCCGAAAACTTCAAGAACCTTGTTCGGTTTATGTTGCTGAGCTGGCAGCAATTAATTTCGCTTTGGGGATAATTTCCGATCAGCCCGTAGACCATTATTTCATCTTCTCGGATAGTCTTAGTTCTATCGAGGCACTCCGGTCGATGAAACCTGTTAAGCACGCATCTTACTTTCTTACAACTGTAAGAGAGCAGATGCGTGATTTGGTCGAAAGATCATTCAAGATTACCTTTGTATGGGTCCCATCCCATTGCCTAATCTATGGCAATGAGAAGGCGGACTCGCTATGATAGACAAATCTCGAACAACGAGTTTTTTCCATTAGTCCGTCAGAGTACTCTTCAAAATTGGCAAATGATTTGGTCACACAATGAACTTGGACGGTGGCTGTTTTCCATAGTTCCCAAAGTTTCTGCGCGAGCGTGGTTCAGAGGTGAGGACTTAAGCCGAGGCTTCATTCGCACGATGTCGAGACTTATGTCCAATCACTATTCACTAAACGCACACCTCTATAGAATAAACCTGGTCGATAGCAACCTATGTAGGTGTGGAGCCGGTTACGATGACATCGATCACGTAGTTTGGTATTGCTCGGAAAACGACGCCTCCAGAGAGCAACTATTGGATACCCTTATGGCCCGAGGTAAACAACCCTACAGGGAAGTAAGAGGTGTTTTGGGGATCGCGATGTGGTTTATATGCAGGCCATCTATGCCTTTCTTTGCTCGTCTGACATGAAAGTCTAATTCCCTATTTTTTTTCTTTCTCGTTTTTGTTTTGTTTTGTCTTATTGTTCTGTGTAATACGAAGCTATGGCCATCCGGAAGATGCTCCCTGACGAACCACAGCTCGAGCCCGACGCTACGCTATACCGTTAATGACGTCAAATACCCGGATGAGCAGCTGTAATACCTCAAACCTAAATCCCAACCTAGTCCGTCCTGAAATTACGCAATCTAACCTTGAGTCGCCACGAGTATCTTGGTCTATACCCTTTCCCTTTACTAACTGTTGATAATAAGATGATATCGATTGTAAATATCATAAAGTCTCGGCTCCGTTAAGTGTTATACACGCCTGAGCCTGTCAAATAAACGCAATAGATAAAAAAATACCTATTTAAATATTTAAATATTTTCTTTGATTACTGTTGTTTTGTTTGTTTGTGTATTTACGACACGTTACACCAGAAGGGTGCATTTGTGTCGGGGAGCGGTTTTTGGCATACAATTTCGAATTCTTTACATTGTTATTATTTTTCCTCATCTTCTACTCTTCTCCTAAAATTTCTCTCTCTCTCTCCTCATCTTTTTTATCTTCTCATCTCTTTATCTTGTTCTCTCTTTCTTCTTTATCTTTTCTACTGGTGTCTATTCTGGCGACCGAGTCGGAGCTCTATCCTATGGTCCGTGTTGGTCAGGTGACAGACATTTTCCGGTGGTACCAACCGAAGGCTTCCTTTCTGGTTGGAAAACAGCTGTGAAGCAACAGTCATACCGTCTCCGTGGATCACTGTTGGGAAGAAGGTGCAGCGGTAAACTCTACAAATGTATAAATACACTGGTACTTGCCTGTGGGGCGCATTGCCCCACAGTACCAGCTGCTGTCGAAACCATTACACTAGTTTGCCAATACCGACAACAGCCAGCACTGTGGATGCGCTTTGTGTAATATTGTTTCGGTAACAGTCCTTCTCCAGGTGAGAATAAGGTTGCAGTTGGTGACCTGTAATATTCACAAGCAGTATATGTATGCAGATGAATAGACCGAGTACTGACCTGTGGGACGCCAGTGCCCCACAGTGCCAGCCGTTGCCGAAACTACTACACCATTGTTTCCAGATACACCGGCAACAGCCGGCACTGGGGAAAGGCTTTGTGTAGTTCGATCGACCGTTTATAGCTGTTTGGATAGGTTTGTTTGTTGCAGGAACAGCAACAGTTTCTTTGTCGTTTCGTCGGCATTACCCAGGGCAGCTCTGAGACTAGTCGTGTTGATGTCGTTGTCCCGTCGCTGCTGCTCATACTTTCGACAATGGAGGATAACATGTCGCACATTGATGATGGTTCCGCAGCACTCGCAAATTGGCGGGGATCCTTCTTCAGTAAGAACGTATGAGTCAGCCTCGTATGGCCAATTCTAAGTCGGGTCAACGCACGCTGGTCTGCTGGACTAATCTGATCTTTCCACCTGAGCGTATCGTCCTTAATTTCTCTCAGTTTCACGTCTCGAGAATCGTGCCACTGATGGTTCCAGCACCATCGTATCGCCTGCTTCACCGCTCTTAGAGCGTCTTCGCCAGGAATGGGTACATCGATTGCGGGCTGTCTCCGAGCCTCGTTTGCTAGTCGGTCGGCCTTGGTATTTCCACTAATGCCGGCGTGTCCCGGTATCCAGCAAAATTGGACGAGTTTGTTGCACACCAGATTTTCTATCTCCTGTATCCACGGGTGTTTTGATGTCCCGGACTCTAATGCCATCAGGCAGCTGGCCGAATCTGTAAGGATCACCATCTCACCACTGATATTCGGGGTCGTAACCGCTCTCTTGATTGCATACGCCTCCGCAGAGAAGACACTGCATGCTTGCGGAAGGCTGAAGGAATCCGCAAGGCCCGTCATGTGAAATGCGGCTCCTACAGCGTCATCAGATTTTGAGCCATCAGTGTAGATCACAGTCGACCTACGAAATCTTGTCGAGAGCAATTGTTGGACGACTGGTATAGCTCTTTCCGGCGGGGCACCGGCTCGAACGCAGTTTTTCACATCCCACACTATCGATGGTCTTCGTGCGTGCCAGACACGATCACTTTGCCTTGCTTGCTGGTCGACAGGGGAAGTACTGTACCCGTATATTCGTAAAGACGGTCTGATGCCCGGCGAATCAACGGAAGGGTGCTGTTATTGCGACTTTTAGCCATAATTCGGATGGCCGTACGCGCTATCGACTGTGTGGCAAGTAATCCAAATGGGAGAATGCCGGCTTCGGCCATGATGGAATTAATCGGACTGGTCACAAACGCTCCGGAAGCGTACCGTACCATTTTGTTGTATGCTGGGGCGAGGGTCTGTATGGTCTCCGGTCCTCCTCGGCTCACTAGTCCAACTCCATACATCAACTTCGCAGTGACTAGCGCCGAGCCTACTTGCAGCAGGGTTGCTCGGTTGCCACGTGGAAGCTTTACTCCAATCATTTGGAGGATTCGCAATCGTGAGTCGCACGATTTTTTCACCACTTTACAGTGCGGCTTAAACGTAAGCGTTCGGTCCAGAGTGATACCTAAGATCCTTAGACGGTTGGTTTTCGGAACAGGGGTTCGATCGATGGTGATCTCTTTCGCCGGTTCTCGGCGTGCGTTGGGACTACAGTAGAACGTCTGCGATTTGGTCGCAGATATGGAGAACCCCACGCTCTTCGCCCATTTATCCACAGCTTTGACGGCGGTCTGCAATCTGCGGTGTAAACCTTCCCCTTTTGCTCTACGCACCACCAAGAGGATGTCATCTGCGTACAAAAGGATTTCGACTCCAGCGGGCAGTATGCGGAAAATGGGCTGCATCGCGATGAGAAACAGCGTCACGGATAGGACAGACCCCTGAGGTACTCCGTTCTCCAAAAGGTACTGTTGAGACATATGTGCTCCTATGGACACCTGGAAAGTGCGTTCCGACAGGAAACTTTGCAATAGATTCAGCATCCGACCACGTATTCGCCAAGACTTTAGAGTTCGCAAGATACCGTGTCGCCAGGTGGTGTCGTACGCTTTCGATATATCCAGAGATGCTATCAGGCAGTGCTCGTCGGTAGTAGGCAGCGACCTTTCAAGTTCAGCAAAGTACGTATCGGTGCCACGTCCTGCACGAAAAGCGTGCTGTCGCTTGTCGAGCCGTCCACTTGATTCGAGTTCAGTAATCAGTCGCCGATTAATAATACGCTCGAGTAGCTTCGCCATGCAACTGGTGAGCGAGATTGGCCGGAAGGCATTTGATCCTGAATCGTGGCAGTTCGGTTTCGGGATAGGGACGACGATGGCATTTCGCCAGCTAGTGGGAAACTCGCCACTGCGCCAGATATTGTTCAACAGCTCGAGAAGCGTCATTTTTTAGGATAGCAGAAGATGATGCAGCAGGAGGTACCAGATCGAATCTGGACCTGTTGAGGCACTTCACCCTCTGTCGATGGCCCACAGAAATTCGTTCAAGGGAATATTGATGTTTTAAACATCATCATTGTGGGGCGAAAGATCAATGGGCCGTCGTTCAGCTGAAGCTTTCGCCATCTGGAACGATGTAGGGTAGCTAGAAGTCGCCGATCTCTCGCAATATACTTTCGCCAGTTCTTCTGCTGCTTCTTTAGGGTCGTCCGTGAATCCGTCCGCTCGCTTGAGAACTACAGGGCGCTGTTGCCGATTACCTCGCAGAGTATTCACCGTTCGCCACAGCTCGGTTGTTGTGCTACTGGGTGATATTTTCGCCACGAAATTTTCCCATGACTGCTCCTTTGCCTTACTGATCGCTTTTCGTGCCGCTGCTCGCGCTTCCTGAAATTTAGCCAACGCCTCGGGTGGCCCGGATCACCTGCTGCTGTAGACGTCGGAGGTATCGGCGACATTTTCGCCGGTATCGGATTGCGGCTTTCGCTTCGGGGCACCACCATGGTGCTGCTTTCGGTCCGATTCGGCCGCTGGTTCGTGGGATGGATTTTGTTGCTGCTGCCAGTATCTTCTCGGTGAAACTGTTAACGTTCCACTCGGCATCTGGCCGGATGGTTTCGGCAGTAAGCCGCTCGTATAACGACCAGTCAGCTTGATCG
Source organism: Armigeres subalbatus (assembly GCF_024139115.2). Taxonomy (NCBI): domain Eukaryota; kingdom Metazoa; phylum Arthropoda; class Insecta; order Diptera; family Culicidae; genus Armigeres; species Armigeres subalbatus. Next base: position 208,557,949 of record NC_085140.1, on the reverse strand, counting down.
TAGAGCCACTTTTGTCGTGTCGTTCGATGGTTCGTCCATCCGGGGATGGACAAGATGATTGGGAGGTGGTCGCTATTATGCGTGTCCGATAGGGTTCGCCAAGTAAACTTAGGAGCTAGATTTTCGGAACAGATGGTAACATCAATTGCCGAAGTGTTGCCCGTAGCCGGATCGATGCGGGTGTGTGAGCCGTCGTTCAAGATCACCAACTGATGAGCCAATGTCGTCTCAGCGATGAAGCGACCAAGCGGGTTCGCTTGGTGAGACCCCCACGCGAGGTGGTGCGCATTGAAGTCCCCAAGAAGCAACATCGGTCCCTCTAGCTGCTCGAATAGCTCACCTAGTGCATCCTGACATTGCGTAGAACTCGGCGGGATGTAAATAGATACCACTGTTACCTGGATCGGTGCGTGGATGCGCACCACGATAAGTTGCAGGGTGGTGGATTTGTACACGCTCAAACGGTATGCCTTCTCGAATAGCTAGACCAACCCCGTGTTGCCAGTAGTTTACGCTGTTCGACTCCAGGAGCAACGTATAGTGCCTGCCGAGGAAACCTGGAGTGACAACGGTTTGATTTACCTTGGTCTCCTGTAGTGCAACGATGCAAGGCTCGAGCTCGGAGATCAGGAGCTTCAGCTCGCTGATATTGCCCCTGAGGCCACGCAGGTTCCATTGTAGTGCGAAAACATCTCTAGAGCGACTGTCCGTGGATGATCGTGTAATGGACGACGATGTGGATGCCCTACGCCTCGGTGGGTCGGCTGTAGGGGAGAAATTTGCCGCGGTAATATCTGCAGGTGTTGGTACTATACTTGAACTTGCCTGTGGAGCGTTTTGCCCCACAGTGCCAGCCGCTGTCGAAACCATTACACTAGTTTTGCCAATACCGACAACAGCCGGCACTGGGGATGCTTTTTGTGTAATATTTCTTCGGCGGGATGGGCCTTCTCCAGGTGAGAGAATTGCTGTGATGTTGTGTTGACCTGTAAAGTTATGCGAGACAGTATCTGTTTTCGGAAAGGAACATTGAGGACTGACCTGTGGGACGCCTTGCCCCACAGTGCCAGCCGTTGCCGAAACTACTACACCATTGTTTCCAGATACACCGGCAACAGCCGGCACTGGGGAAAGGCTTTGTGTAGTTTTGTCGACTGCTCCGCTATTGCCTTTGACATCGGGTGTAGGTATTGGATGCTTCATGCTTGGTGGTGTAGGGCGGCGGCCAGGGCATGAGAGGGCTACCCCTCCCCCCTGCCGTCTATCCCGGGATCTAGCTATCGTGGGAGTATTCGTTTGTGAAGGGCGGCGGCCAGGGCAAAGAAGGGCTTTCCCTTCCCTTTGCCGTCTAGCCCATGTTGCGGGGTAGTGGTGTGATTAATGTTTCCATCGGCAACGGTGGCAAATTCATCATCAACGTGTTGGGTTAAGTCGTTCCGGATGACTCCTTCATCCTGCCGTACTTGCGTCAGAAAAGGTACTACACTTTCCCTGCTTCCGAACCGATTTGGCTCGTTGTCCGTGTTCGTGCTTTGGTCGTCATTGCAGTCTATGCGTTGTTGAGGAGTAAATCTATTGAAGACCTTGATTAGGGTTTGTCTCCTACATCTCTGACTTCTCACTAGAGTCCATTTCCAAGTCCATTTCCGTGAGATCATGGATGACGGCGGTTTTTTTTTCGGCGGCAGACTTGGATCTGGTGAAGTGGCCAGTTTAGCAAATGTGTTTTTCGAAGATCGTCCACGCTTTGTATCCTGAATGGCTGGGGAGTTATTCCTGGATCGAGTGATAGGGCCTGCCGTCGTGTAGACTGGTCGATGCTCACCGCTATGATGCGGTTTTTCCTGGCTGACGGTTTCGCTAGTATGGCTCTGCTTTATTTGACTGGGTTGCTGTTTCGTTTGTTTGATGAAGGTCATCATTTGGTTAATCCGCTCATTCTTCTGTTTAATTTCTTCCCGCAGTTTGGTGATTTCCTCGTCTTTCCGTGCCATGCCCACTTCGAGTTCCTTTAGCCTTTTCTCGAAGGCATTCGATTGCGCTGCTGCCTGTGCATAGCTACCTCCTGCTTGCTGTTCGGCTCGTTTCCTAGCCTCCGGGAAACTCAGGTTATCACGCACTTTTAGTTTGATGACCTCCATTTCCTTTTTGTAAATCGGACACTGGCGGTTGGTCGGTCGATGATTTCCCCTACAATTTCGGCAGAATGGAGCCTCTCGGCACTCTTCTTCTTCGTGAAAATTGCCCGAACAGTTAAAGCAGCGTTGCGGTCCAGGGCATCGAACGCGCGTGTGACCGTAGCTAAAACATCCATAACAGAGCATCGGGTTTGGAAAATACGGACGAGTAGCAACTCGTAGAAGACCTACTTTAATATGCTCCGGGTAGGTTGTTTTACTGAACGTAAGAATAAGAGCTGGCGTGTTCACTCTCTTGCCGTTCTCGTTCTTAGTGATCCGCTGGACTCGGATGACTTTGTCCTTGGTTAGCTCCATCAGTATATCTTTCTCCTCCATGTGGATCAAATCGTAGCAAGAGATGACGCACCGGCTAATGTTCAAGATTTGGATGTTGGGTAACCTCTACTTCGGTACCGTCGATTAACTTCGTCAACTTTAGCAGTTTAGAAACCTGGGACGGGTCACGGACACTCAGGGTGTACTTGGTTCCTTGTGCTTCGGTTTTGGCATTTTCGATCGGACCAGAACATGCCTCTACGGACTTTCCGATGATAAACGGGTTTTTTGGTAGCGGAGCTTCATCTTTGCCGGTCAACTGCAAAAACGTCAATTCTCCGAATTTATTTGTGGGATCCATAAAAGTTGGTAGCCTGCGTTTCACGGACCCTCCTGGGTCGCCGCTACTAGCGGCCGCCATGTTGGCTTACGTTGGACTCACTAGTGGCAACGGTCACCCGTTACCTACCCCAAAAGAACGGAAGCAAGGTACAAAAAACGATCTTACCTTTTTTATCTTTTCAACGTATGTTGTTTGTAGGTTTACGTGAAATTCTACATGCCACTGTGTTCACACACTTTTGGAAGTCACTGTAGTACTCCAGAAATAACGATCGGACACTAGTCAAATTTTCGAATTTTTAAAAGAATTTCAAACTTTTCTGCACTTTTTTTATTCGATTTCTCTTCCTTCAGATACAGCGTGACCCACACCATCGATGGTTGAATCAAACCAGTCCGGCAGCCGGGCGATGGCTGTCTGTTTTCACCGAACAAAGCACGTGGCGAATAAACTGTTTAGCTTTTTTTAGCTGTTTTTCGGGCGATTTCCACCAAACCTTCACTGTACAATCTTGCTTTAGCACTTGTTACGCTGATCGAATTACGTTTCGAACGTCGCGGCCGCCGAAAACGAGGAATAATGACCTTGTTTATTTCGAGAGCGCGCACTATACCACCGCACGGGACGGTGTGTCGGAACGTGATGTTGATTACTGTTGATTTATTTAAAAACAACCCTGATTAATCCACCTAGCGGTAATCGAGCGTGCCTTTCTTGTACATTATAAAAAATGTATTTTGGCCCTTACTTTTAAGCCTATAGTCCGATCGGGCCAATTTTCAATAGAAAACGATGGGATAGGATTCCCTATCGAATGCAACTTGTAGCTTGAAAATCGGTTCAGGATAAGTGTATAAAATAAGTGTATATATGTGAGTTTATTTGCGCACAAACGCACATACATACAGAAACAGATGTCACTTCAACTCTTCGATCGTCGAGTCGACAAGTATGTAACACTATAGTGTTACCTATAGGTGTCTTCGGGGCTTCTATTAATTCGTTTTTGATGTAAATATATCACCCATTCGTTATACCTTGGCGTAAGGCAAAAAAGCAAAATTAAATCAAATCTATGGTAATCAGCTAGTTGCAGCTTCAAACAAATTTGAAAGAAAACAAGTTCAGAAAAAAAAACTATAAAAAGAAAATCAATAATATGCATAATAATTTTGGAAATAAATATTTTGGGTTTGTAAACTGCGTACATAAACATGCGTCAATTATTTTTCGGCAAAATTGAAAGTTATTTGTTCATTTTGAAATATGTTCTTCTCATGCATATGCACGGCCAAGATATTTAAACAAAATAAATTAATGATTTTTCGTTCTAAAAGAAATTGGGGATGTATATAAATTAATGCAAAAAAATTAATTTGAAGGGAATAATGGATCTTGAATCCTTAAAATACTATTTCTAACATTTCTGTTGTGCTTTCCTATTATTTTTTATAATACGTGGATCAATTGAAGTTTTTTTTATATAATGCTTTCTGGTCTTTTGTGTTACTTCTGTTGTGCAAATCTGAGCCCTTATGGAACGTACACACGGTCAAGCAGTTTGACCAACATTGACTCCACCTCTCGTTTATTCAAACATCCATCAAGTTTTACCAACAGCAGCATGAACAATCAATTTATTCGACCAACAATATCACACACGAACGACCGAAGCGCCAACTTGAGCACCAACCATCAAAAAATATATGGGGGTTTGTGCAACTTCACTACAAATGCTCAAACTTGTTCGGCGAACCTTGACTCCACCCCCAACAACTCAAACCAAAATCAAAACGTTTAAATTTTTTCCAACCGAGCCGCCAACTGTCAAATGGTTGTTCGAACAACTTCACACACGTTCCAACAAAGCAGCAACCGAAGCATTTTCTTGGGGGTGGAGTCAATGTTCGTCAAACTGCTTGACTGGTGTGTACGTTGCATTAGCCGTGTGATGCATTGAATTGATCAAAGCTAAAATGTCAGCATTAGCATATTATATGTTCATTTCTTTGCCTGAGCCATAACCTTTCCCAACACGACATGAACGGACTGCAACGGTGTTGGCAACATAACAACGAATGAACACTCACCTGTTAGATCGAATCATGCTACCTGTCTGCTTTTATTTTATTTTTTAGCTCTACGCTACAGCGACTGCCCAACATTATGAAATTCCTTTCTCTCAGCAGCAAGTGCCCACAAGTACCTTCTTGATCGGTGACGGTGATACAGCATTGGTAATCCACATGAAATTTAATTCTTATCTCGACGTTCGCGACTTCGTTCGAATGCTCCCCAGGAGTGTTCATGCGCAATGGAGGGGTATAACTATTTCACATTTTCTATAGTTGTCTCACCTTCACTGATTTGGGTTTGGCGGAAATTCATTTGATGTTTTCGTTGTGTCTTTTTCCCTCTGCAGGAGACATGTTTGGGGCCATTTCAGCGGGTAGAAGACTAGGCAGCCCGTTCATTGCCTTCGGGTAGCTACTCGGCGATCGGCATCCTAATAGCGGCAGTATTCATTCGGCGCTCTTGGCTCTCGGTTATGGTTTGTTTTACTCAATGGTGGCATTTCGTCCCTTCGAGTTAGTTTGCTTTGCCACAGCGTGCCAAACAGAACGGCGCCTTCGAGCTGTGTAGACGCCGGATCCCGGGAGTTATTTAGTTAGTGTGCAGTGTGAGAGGAAGATCAGTGTTCGGGAACGTTTGTTGGATAGTAGTTTGCGCTTCAGCGGTCCCCGTCGGTTGGTTTTCTGAACAGTGCGCGGGTATCGATTTATACATCAAATTAATATCTCCATCAGCTCTCGCGTGGATGCGAGAATCGTTTGTATTTAGAAGAACCCGACCTGTGTGTTTTCGTTGGTACAACATGTGTAAGATTTTTGTTTGATTCTCCTGGCCGTGACCACTAGTTAAGAGAGTGGATCTGATAGTAAGTGGACAGTTGGCTGTTTTCCTGTTTTGCAGCATTTCCGAGCGGTGTGTGTCGCCGTCTCAGATCGTCGCGTTAGTTCAACCGTAGTGTGTTATGTTTGAAGAGGTGTGATTTTCTAAATTCGTCAAACGACAGCTGAGTATGTTAAATCAATTAAAAGCAGAAGCTGCGCGCGCGGAGATAAAGATTTGAGTAAAGGAAAAGAAACATCAATGATATAAAGCGCGGACGGGGTGCACTGAGGTGGAGTAACCTCGCTGTTTGTAGCTTGTCATGCTTATGATTGATTTAATCGTGAGTGAATTGCGTTTATTGTCGCGAATATCTAAGGAATTAGTTTCTCTGCGATTGGTGCGCCCTGGTTCAGGGGGTTGGTGGAAGAGTGTGATTCTGGAATGCTGTCGTGCGTGAAGAAGAATGTGGTTTGTGCTATTAGAAAAGGCAAACTGCTTTTGAATAGACAGATTCTGCAGCATTCAGCATTAGGGAAGATTTTTTATGTCTGTATTAAAAGCAAAACATAAGGAAAACCATCAACCCAAGTACAACCATTGTCGTTTCAGATCATAACATTTGCTACTTATTGTTGTGCCAACAATCTCTTAATTAATTAAATAATAATAACCATTTAGAGATGATGTGAGAAACGATGTGCGGTAGAGCAAACATACTAAACGAACACTGTGAACAGTTTGTGGGAGCAAGGGAGGCAGATCGCGTGCAAGAACGAGACGGGGGTGGTGCACACGCATGGTGCGCTGTAGAGAGCAGACAGCACAGACCGGCATCGGCGACGTATCACTTGACGCGTGGTGGTGCGTATTGGGAAGCCTATCAGTGTGATATACCGCCGCAGTCAGGCAACCAGCCAGCGACCGCGACTCCGGCAATTGATCTCTTGTGTCGGTTATCTAGGTATCTATCGGAGGATGGCAAAAAGTGTGATTCCTTCGGAGGTCGCAGCTGGACAGTGTTGCTAGTGTGGAAATTCTCGGTTGTCGTTTGTTCGATGCGATTGTTGCCACAAGGTGAGAAGCAGGAATTTTTTGTAAGAATCTGTCGTTTATTTAGGGGCTCAGTTGTCGTGAAACGATACGGAGCTAAAATAATTTTTTTTCAATACAGTTTTTGATGATTCTAATATAATAATATTAGTTTTGGGGAACACAGTCATACAGTAAAAAAGGAACAGAATTTAGGGTGCTTAAGTAATTACGATGCTGCCTGGAGCAGGAGATATTTCTTTTTGAATCTTATAAAATGTCAATTTTGTTTCAAATCCTGTTTGTGCCAGAGTTTTGGAATTATCGATTAAAACGCTCTTTTTTAGTGTTGTAGGTTTATTAATCAAAAACTTCAATAATAAAGAAAGAAGAAAAGGAACCGTTTTCGGAATGCTAGTTTGCAGAAAAAGTTACTTTTTCACAAAGAATTATAAATTTTCCAAGAAATTTCAGATGATGAAAAAAAATGGTATATGAATGGTATACAATTTTCTCAAACTATCAGAGTTTCCCAAAAACATCAAAGAAATTATCAATTATTACAGTCAAGATTGCTAATATTTTCTTTGATTTCATGGAAAAAAAATCAAATTTTCCAAACGAAAAATAGGTGTGCACAAATTTTCTACAAGAAATTAAAGTAGCAACAAATAGTTGCCTATTTTTCCACAATACTAAACAAAACTAAAAACAAAATAAAAAGAAAAATTTTAGAATTAAAAAATGGGTTATTCCTCCTATTTTTTATGTTTAAAATTGTATTTAAATTATTACTGTTAATTCACTTTTTAATAATTCAGTACATAGTAACTTTCATTTGGAGGTGTAAAATATTTAATATAGTGTTCCACAATTACCAATGACATTATAAAATTTAGTTCAAATTTTTATCATAACTTCTGAAAACCCACAAAGACTATCATCCTTTTTCGTGTTTTTGATTTTGATTTTTCTGACGTAAATGCATTAGCTTTCGTTCGAAAGAGCATTCGTACGTAAACAAGAATATGGGTATTTATAAACAACGTTGCCAAAGTCATTTATCAGTTATAGAAGTCTGAAGCAGTGTCGTAAAATCTCAAAGTTGAATAAGCTTTTTGACTCGAATACGAGCTTAGCTTACATAAGTCTCAATTGAATACTGAGATGTCTATTAAATAGCCCCAGGTTATCCAACTGATATCAGCTTTTATTCGATTGACTATTAAGTACATATGTGTTAGTTCGAAATCTTGCCGCTAAACAGATTTTGGCCACAATTGGCACAAATATCAATTCATGTCGAATTGATATTTGTGCCAATTGTGGCCAAAATCTGTTTAGTGGCAAGTTTTCGAACTAACATACAGTAATACATATTAAATCGGAAACAAAAAATATGTTTTGCTTTCATTTTCTAATTTTTTCGATCTCCTATCAATCGAATGGGTCGATTCTCAATTGATAGAAAAAATATCTCAATTGACATATATTCATTTGACATCGCTTGAAATTACAGGTGAAAAATATGAATAACTCTATATTACATAATGGTAATTTTCATTTTTCCACTGGTATTCAAAGGATATAACCTAAGGTAAGACGCGCGGCTACAAAGCAAGACCATGCTGAGGGTGGCTGGGTTCGATTTCCGGTGCCGGTCTAGACAATTTTCGGATTGGAAATTGTCTCGACTTCCCTGGGCATAAAAGTATCATCGTGTTAGCCTCATGATATACGAATGCAAAAATGGTAACCTGGCTTAGAAACCTCGCAGTTAATAACTGTGGAAGTGCTTAATGAACACTAAGCTGCGAGGCGGCTCTTTCCCAGGGTGGGGATGTAATGCCAATAAGAAGAAGTAAGAAGAAGAAGAACCTAAGGATATAATTATTCAAAACTTCTATTTCCCAAGCTAACATAGAATTCAAGAGCGATCTGTGTGCTTCTCTCAGATGTGGTCCATGAATATTAAGCTGTAAGACGGAATTATTTCAGTTGGACCACATAAAGTTATAAGTCGAATTAGGTATGTGGTTCATACAAAAGCAAAGCATCTGATCTCATACAGCACTATTGATGTAAAATTCCACCGCCAATTCGAGTAAATCTCTTTTGAAGCTCGCCGAATTATATATTTATTTTGAACGCATTTTTGGTAAATATAATGAAGGCACCACATAGTAAATAACAAAATATCAAGGAGATTAGCATTCCGCTGGAACATTGTAAAAATAAAATTATGAAAATATTTAAATTATTTTATTCAAAACAAGTTGCTTTAAAAAGGGCTGCCACTTGTGTTATGTGGAAATGACACATAGATCAATTTTCTAGCAACATATGATTAGGGCAAAAAAGCCAAGAAAAATGAGGTTCATGTTTTCTATAATTCATTGATTGAAGTAGAAACTATTTTCATTGCCAAAAACATGTCAATGAGATACGTACACCTGCTATTTTTTTTAACAATTTGACCTAATGCTTAATTTTTGAACGCGTCATTCGAAAAAAATGATACGTAGTATGTGTGAATTTCATCATATTTGTAGTTCACTGCCAAAATTTCAGCTCAATCGGTCATCGGGGTACAAAGTCAACTTTGACACCATTTTGTATGAAAAACGGCTTCCGCTGCTATTATTCTGAACACAGGTGTAAATGGTTATAGCATAACAGCAAATTTTGATTTTGACACCATTCGAAATCTACAAAATTTCATCTAAAACACGCCGTTTGCTACCATTACCGGTACCACGTCTGGCTTTTAAGGTCACTCCTGACAGAATCCAAGTTTCAAAGTGCTCGCGTTTTAGGGGGCACACCACTCGATACGGAGGCGGTGGACAACTGTCATTTTTGTTGATTCAGCTTTGCTGCGTCGTAGCATACGTTGAAAAATAAAAATGAAAGTTGTGTGTTGCTTCCGTTTCGAGTGGTGTGCCCCCGAAAACGCGAGCACTTTGAAACTTGGATTCTGTCAGGAGTGACCTTAAGCCGTTTGCTTAAAGCTTGTAACATCTTCGGATTTGTTTACATTTATTAGCCAGAGCAGTTCTGCTATGCGTTAAATGGAAAACCTATTAAGAATATACATTTTGTTATTATTTGAAAGCAGATTTTCTAAATAAACAATATAAAGTGAACGGTCTAAAAACCAAAGCAAAACTCTCCGAATGGCAGTTAAGGGCGCCAAACAAAGGATTTAAAAACCACTGTGGTGCAAATGATTCGGGAGACGTTTACTTAAATTAACAATAAATGTGTAATATCAAGAACGAAGTTTTACCTAGCATGAAGAATCATTTACAAAACAATCGTTTGTGCTAGAAAATAAGAAATCATGGTTTTGGTTTATAAACCATAATCTCATTAATGTCTATTAGTTGAATGATTTGCTTATTCATTCAGCATTTCCACAGTTATTACGTGCGAAGATTCTAAGTCAAGCTACATTTTTTGCTAACACGATAATACTTTTATGCCCACGGAAGTCGAGAATTTCCTACCCGGAAATGAATGAACGTTAAATATCTTAGTTTCTCCAAAACGACCTGGAATTAAAAATATTTAATTTTTCAATATCTTTAATCTAATCAACCAAGTCGTGGATGATGTATCCGCACATAGTGAATTATTCCAGCATCGAGTTGATACGAATACACTCAAAAATTTTAAAAGTTACTACAGACCATTTGACTCTCCAAAACGTCCTAGAGTTTAGAACATGCGACCAATCGGATGAACCAAGCCCCAAATAATGTTCATCACTAATATCAGCTGGTTCATTGAGCAGATAAGTTTTCATTCTTAACTTTTTCCGATTTCTACAGGCTTTTAGATTTTTCGAAACGTTCTGGGGTTCAGAACATTCCAACCACCCGATCAACCAATGATGTTTTCGTGCATCGCTAAATATCCCAGCTGGTTCATTGGGCTGAGAAGTTTTCATTTATCTCTTTCACAAGTCACAGTGAACCCTCCGGACCCCCTTTGACGAATTAAAAAATATTTTCTCAATTACTGTAGCCCCTTTTAAACAGTTTTCCAAATAATTCCTCGTGATACATCTTTGAGTTATTGAGTTAATGGTCCCTTCAATATCGACTCATGGAGGGTCGACTGTACTACAGTCCTGTTTGGTTCTCAGAAACGTCGAAACTCGTAATATATGAACCACATTCATCGGGGCTGAGAATGGGTCAGCGCCCTTACCGACAGTATGGAAGTCGGATAACAAAATCGTTCAAAAGGGTCCTTTATAATTTAGTTTTCTTGCCTTCAGATACATGAAATCTATTCTACAAACATGCTATGTAGTTAGGACAGTGACTAATTCTCACCCCTATTTTACCCATTGCGTCCCCCGACGACGGTACCCGAGCATCCCATTCGCAATATTTGAACTTCCTGATCATTTAAGTTCTGCATGATCTATCCGAGAAACGCTTAATATAACATCATATCAATTGAGTTGATATTTCATGTTTGAGCTTTACAAGCAACTACAGACCTTCTTTGTCCTCAATATAGAATCTTAATCATTACTCTACCGTGCTACTCCAGATCTTTTAGGTGTTACAATGGTCCTGTAGCTCATGTCTTTTGTTCTATGAGATCAAGACATTATTTCAAAAACACCATTTTGCCGCTTTTTTACCGTAAAAAAAGCAAGTGAAGTTTGATAACATCTGTCTAATCTTATTTTGCACGTTACGAAAGGCACTGATCCATAATTGTATTTGAAAAATTACTTGAACAAAGTTTAAAAAAAGAGAGCCGCAGATTCTATAACGTAACTCACAACGGAGTATTGTTTATCCTAAATTGTCCCAACATTTACAACAGAGGACAATGTTGATGTTTTACATTCCCTGTCGGCTTTGCAGTCTGATGACCAGCTAAAACCCAATATTTACGTTTTAGCTGGTTATCAAACTGCATAGCCGATAAGCAATATTCCGAGTCAATTACAGTCGACAACCACCTCCAGTAGCTCGCAACCTACAATTAAGTAGAAAAGAGTAACTACCACCGGGTGGGGATTCTGTAGACAAATCGACGACCATGAGATATTCTTGTGGGTATGAATTCAATGAGATTTCTCACAAACTCTAAAACAATTTACCATGTAAGTAGAAAACCGGAATTTTTAGATATCTTTAGTGAAAAAACACTGAAGAAAAAGCTTTAAGAGAAACATCTGATGGAATTTATTGTACAATCCAAAAATGTATGGATTCTGAAAAATTGGTTGTACACTAATACACGATTTTCAGAAGCTTGTTCAGTGTTTCCATGTTTTTGGAAGAATGGTAGAATTTCTGGATCCATAGATGATCTACAGAGTAAATTAATAAGGAGACTTTTCTATTATTAAACATTTCTAGAAGATCTTTTCATAGACATAGCTGATTAAAATTAAAATTTCAAAATAAATCAAAATAATTTTGATAAATATGTATCAATAAAATCTGATCAATTCTCTCTGAGCAGTTTGTAATACCAGTAAAACCTATGAAGGGATTGATTCATGAAAAAATCAGATTAATTTTATGAAATATTTATTTTAGTGGAGAAACGAGAAATTCTTAACCAAGCAAAGGAAAAAAACATGAATTTGAGGTGAGCAAAAAGTTTTAAAATACTACTTACTATAAATTTGAAGAAAAACAGTTGTAAACCACAGAGAATTGATTATTGCTTCGTCACATCTTTTGCTGGCAAGGGCAGTGCAGGAGCGAGATCCAGCGGATCTCAATTAACTCTGCTCTCCGGTGTTTTTTTGTATAGTTTCACCTTATCCTCAATAGAAACTATCGTTCATTGCCTTTAACTTTGAACTTAGTTCGTGTTAGTTCTACGTTGAGCTCATGAAAAATTCAAACTAGAATCTAACGGTGAGAAAATCTCTCAAACATTAAAAAAAACTCCATATGTTCCATCAGTTATCTTCTACCCAACATGTTCAAGATCTAAAGGAACCGACTCTACATTTTTCTATAGTTTATAAGCTCTTTTAGCTGAAAATATTGAAGGAGTTTGTTTGCTTTCATAGGAAACATATTGTGGTTTGTTGT